>NC_137583.1:18209312-18809312 GCF_963210335.1 Falco punctatus
TGGTTCTCTGGCAGCAGTCGTATTTTAGTGTTTTTAAACAATATGATGTTTATAGACCAGGAAAAGATTTGAAAATTATTTTAAGCCACAAATCCTGATTAGACTAGGAGATGTAGAATTAAATTGTCCCAGACAGGTCCTGAACCCTATAAATTTATAATCAGCTTCACTGCTATTTCCTGGATGCATTTGGTTGCCGAATGCCCTACCAGGGTCTGCTAGATGACTTTACCTCTGTTTCCCTGCTCCTTGCCAGGAGAGAAGGAGCAAACATCATCTGTATCTTCTCCAGAGCATATGGAGTGCTTCTGCCTTCTCCCCCTTGGCAGCAGCGTGGATCCAAGGCACGCAGGCAGGAAGCGCGGTTATCTGGGCTCTTTCTTTGTTCCTTTGCTATCACCAGACTGAGTACTCGTATTTGAGAAAACGGGCACAATGTGCAAAACTGCATCTAAATTCTTCATCGTTGGGGTGACTTCTGTTTATCAATAGCTCAATAATTATTGATATTACATTTCCTACAGAGCACGTAACTTGCTTCAAAATTTATTCTCCCTTCTTTTTTCTTTTTCAGTTTTCCTCCATTTTCTACAGTATCTAGCTAGAGGGGAGAGAACCAAAATGAGCATTCAGTTGTATTTTCCACTTCAGGGTCCCTTTCATTCCTGCAAGCGAAGTGCAGGTCGCACTGCAAACAGTAGATAAATGGCTTGTCTTACCTCATCACCGAGCGAAACATTCTTGCTTGCTTTTTTTGCGCTGTTACAACGTGTTTCATGTTGTTCCATTTGCAGCATTTGTAACAAGTTCCAGTCGGATGACCTCCTGCGATCTTCTCAGCAAAGCTTGAGAGTGGTGCATTATTATAGCAGAAGAGGGAACGGGCAAAATTTCCGTTACTGCTGCATGATGGCATTCGGAAACGCCAGTCCCTTTGGAATAAGTTGCGTTGTTAGTTTGCCTTTTATTTTGTCTCGAGTAGCTGGCTCCGATCGGTTGCACTGACTGTTGTGAATGGTTGAGGGGGGGGCAAGGCTTACACCAGGTGGTGTTCAAGCATGGGGATGCTGACCATGCTGCAAGACGTGTCCTGCGAAGGGGCAGCCGAATGGGATGCCCTGGGCTGGGAGGTGCTGGGCCTCAGGCTTGTGCAGTGTCTCACCTGACCCTTGCCTCTTCCCCTCTGTGGATGATGTATTGAGTGTCTGCAGCCACCCTCATCCAACAGGATATCAGGACTTGGGCTGGTTAAGATGTGGGATTTTCATTTTTTTACTTGAAAGTGCTTTTGTTTTCCTGCTTTTTATATTCTATTTATTAATTTTGCAGTACTTTTTTTACAAGTTAGTAGTGGTTGGTTCAATATTTCAACTTACGTTTCATGTTGTATCTTCTTTCATGTTGTTTTGAAAATCATTATTGCCTTTCATTGATCAAATCACAGTATCCTTTATCTAGAGCAAAGTGTCTGCTTTGAGATGCAATAAAGGGTAAGTTTGACACTTGTAAAAAAAATCATACATTAAGGCATGTCAATAGTAAAGTAGTACAGGATATTACTACCATCATGTTGGAAAATGTGAGAATAATAAGAACCATGTCGTTGTAAAATGAATTATTTTAATACTCCACTTCAATAATCTCTAAATTTAATTTAAAAAATACTTAATTGGAATACAATATGTTCCACAATATCTTTGTTGAAGTTTGTGTTGGCTTCAATAGAATTTGTAGAAAAAAATCTTTTTTTTTTGACAAAAAGCAGCACTCTGATCCAAGACCCTACAAACAAACCATATATATCATAAGGGGAAGAAGGCCCTTCATGGACATTCAGGTCCTTACCAGCAACTCCAGAAGACTAGTGCTAAACACACTTTTTATTCTTGCTAGCTCTTTCTCAATCAGCCTCTATTGTGGGAGAGAGGGAAGGAAGAGCTATTCTTTCCTAACGCCCTTTCGTGATGATCGGAAATCCAAGACACAATCAAGTCTTTATATACTAGAGAAGTGGGTGGTAGATGTCAACCTAAATAGATTAGATGAATTATTAATGTGCACATTTTTGAGATTGACAATAATCTGTTGAAGATGACAAATCTATTTTGATAAGAGCATGCCTCCAGACACAGCACCAAACGGAGGGTCTGGGCTGGGGCCCCTCTGTTTGGGAAGAAGAAGATTGAGAGGGACATGGACATGCCTTGCCAGATCCCAGCAGCAGGAGAAAGTCAGTGTGGAGCTGTTCACCATGTCCTTCAAAATTAGAGCTATGGGCACCTGGTGAGTGAGCAGGAAACTGATTTTAAAGGGATTTTGTCCCAGCAAATGTCCGCAGTGCAGGGGTTTAGATGCTGGGGAAAGAGGTAGAGATGGGATGGCACAAAACGGTGGAGGGTCCCGTGCTCCCCCAAACAGTGCCTAATTGCTGCTGGGGAGAGGGAGCACTGACCCGCAGGGCAATTGCTCTGCTGATCTTGAGATCTCATCTTGAGAAAGTCCTCAGTCTTTTCTTATTTTCTTGCCTTTTCCATCTGTTCTGGGAAGGAAAAGGGGCATATGAATTTGAGTGGAGAGAGAAGGTGCTTCAGCTGTTTTCTCCAGTCCTAGGAAAGTATTACTGTAATGATAATGTGGAGGGGGAAAATGCTATCCTGCTTTTCCAACTCTTCTCATTTACTCTCTTGCTAACAACCACACAGACTCGGCTTTGGTAGTCACCAGAAGCCACACTGTTGCTTTTGAAGAACTCAGTGGAATTTCAATGATATGGGCAAATACTTTTGAGATTAGTTTGCAGCGTGCTTAGCTTGTTTCCAGAATCACTTAATCTCGGATTATCCAACATAAAAGATTAATCTTCTTCTTAACTTTCACTTCCTCTCACAATCCTATGTCCAAGCTTTCTGCACAGTGTGCAGCTTTTTAGGGTGTAATACTATCGTGGCAAATGCATGCATAATATATTAAAGCTATTCATAAGCAAATACTGGATGATATTTACTAACATTTGCTTTGTATCCAAGCCAGTCTTTTCAACTCAATTTATATTGATCTTTCAGCCTGATTTTCACCTTTCCCATTAGGTTTTTCTGAACCATTGACCTTAATTTTGTCCTTTGGAGCTGTAAGATTGACTGAAGTGATGCTATTAGATTGCTCTTTGGAGAGCCGATAGTGACAGTCACAGCTTTCATTGCAGGTCCCTGGGAATCTTCAAGTGTATGACTAATATTCCCATCTTATTTTCATCTCCCAGGTTAATTAAGAAAAAAAAAAAAAAAAAAAAAAAAAGGAGCAGTTAATCCAAAAACTCTATCACCTCCAAAATGAAAAGACTGTATGATAGAGGCATGTTGGTAGAGCAGACACCTCTGCTGCCTTTTGGAGCTTCTTATTTTAAATGACAAGGAAACAACAGCTTTACACTCTGATCAGAAACAAGAGGTTAAAATTTAATATGACTGAAGCTATCCCACTTGTGGGGTTGTCATGAATTTTACTTGCAGCTTGCAGAATGAGAAGGGTCTCCTTGACAAGATACCCTCTAAATCCCAAGGCTGCATTTACTGTCTTAGAGGTGGGATTCTCTGATGTTTGCACATGTTTTCCAGCTTGGCACTTGTGGCTTTAAGAACCATATGAAATATTTATGTGTTGTGCAAATGGCACTGCTTAGTTACTATTGGATACCTGTTGTGGTACAAGGCTTGAATCAGAATTACATGAAGTCTGAATCGCAAGATGCAAAATAAACCCCTGAAGACAACCCCATTTTGTTCAGAGAACCTGATCCTTTAGTTTGAGGCTGAAGGAAATTCCTAATTCTGTCCATTTCCAGAGGGATTGTGCTTTTGTCTGGATTTGCTGTATCAGGAGGGAGATGAATGCTTGGAAACATGTTTTGTGAGAACAGTAAAAATGCATCTTGGCTGGTGTATTATATATTCTTAGATCTACTCCACAGGGAAGAGCAGGTCGAAAGGACCATCCTGCCGGCTTTTGGCTGAGTCTCTCACAATGTGGTTATCAGTTAACTGATGAAGAACCACGCTCTGCAAGATGCAAGATATTTTTTATGAAGGGGTAATTATCTTCATTTTCCTGTGGGACCTGAAAATGCTGATCTCACGAGTGCTTTACAGGACTGGCTGTAAAGGTGATATAAGTATATTAGGGTTAATTGTTGGCATAAATACCCATGGAAAGGGGCTAAAAATCATGACAGTGAGATGATAATCTCAGCCCTGTAGCTGTCCTGAAGCAACTGCTTAACTTCTTGGTCTTCTGTGGAAATTGGAAACAGGGCCACAGATACGGACACGTGTGTAGGTACCTAAAGATGCAGAAAGATGATACCAACATTCTCCCTGAATATATATCCCTATTAATAAATGTTCTACTGTTGTGAATCTGGCCCTTAAGTTGTGGCTTTTTCCTAAGCCTTTCCAAGCCCTGACTAAAATAGTCTGGCTTTGTGGTAATATTTTGAATTAAATTTCTGAGTTGTGTTTTCTCATTGGATGGTTTTTGATTTTTTTTGTAATTTTTTTTTCTTTTAAATACTATGAATTATTTCCTGCCAATCATGAGGTGTGGTTTTTTGTGGGTTCTGGGGTCTTTTTTTCCCCTCCGGAGCCTTGCACAATCAACAGGCTTCTGGTTTTTTGATAGATATGTACAACTGTCAGTGCCAGTTGCTCGTTCAGGGATGAAGAGACCTTTATTAATGATAAATGGTTAATAATATAAGCTTTTAATGTCTGCTATCTGGAATTAAAAATCTCATGAAATCTTTTACGTGCTTTTGAATTGTGGTCGTTTAGTGCCTTTGTACTTTTACATGCTAGAAATCTGGCAACCATCCCCTTTGTGCCTGTTAGATACAGAACCACAGTTGTCTGACTTTGAAGTCATTAGAATGAAAATGCAAAGATCGCAAGAGCTCTCCTAAGCATTTGCTTAAAGATTTATACTACTTGGTGATTCTAATCTTTGTTTCAATTACAGTAACACGTTGATAGCGTGATACCTGGGTATGGATATAAACAAAAACATACATATATGTAAATTTAATTGGTAGATCTATCTCTTTATCTGATGCAGAAATATTAGTTGTGTATACAAAGTAATACTCCTGCACAATTTGCAAAACCAATTAATGCGTGGTATTACAGTGAGCATCTTTGGTCACCTTTTCTACAGTCTGTTCACAAAGTTTGTTGTGCAATGATGCTGGATAGTCTCAGCCTCTTTTACCTGAGTTGCCATATTTAAAGCAAGCTACCCTGGAAAAGGTCTCTGGTAGCTCTGTCCATGTGGAACACTGCAGGGAGTCAGTCTGGCAAAAGATGTGAGATCAGTTGCTTTTGGATTTGCTCTTGGATGTATCAGAGGTCTGAGGTGCAGCATCCAGTGGCCCAGCTGGATTAGCAGGTGGAGATGGGCTCCCTCTTTCCCAGAATGAGAAGTCATTCCACCAGACCCCAAAGAGTCTTACGTTACCTACCCTAAAATAAGCCACTGGTGCATGGGAAGTTTAATGCAAAATAATTTTCTGAAGTCTTTTAGATAGGTGTCAAGGTACTCCTTATACTAAATTATACCAGGTATTTAGCTGAATCAAGAGAGACAACTACCGCAGTTAACTTTAAACACTTTTTTTTTTTTTTTTCCTGTTCAAGTATATTGCTTGTAGTAGCATGGATTAAGGTACTCTAAGGAGTATGCAGACATTTCTTTAGGATGACTTTCGTAAGTTCCTTGAGAGTTTACTACCTGCAGTGGAGACATTCCCAATGAGTGCCAATTAAATATTTATACCACAACATAATATTGCACAGATACAGTGGTCACCATTAACATTTCAGAATTTGTTTACAGAGGCTGCATTCTCACCACAGTTATTTGCTAATTCAGGCATATGCACAAACAAATGGTAACTCAAATAACTCTGTTGGAGGGAAATACTAAATTTTTAATTGTGGGCACTGATATATGTAATGTGGCGTGTATTGTTATTCTTAAATAATTGGGACCAAAAGCCCCAGCTGAGAATAGTAATCCATTGTACACACTTGTATAGGAATCTGGAAACGTATCATTCCAGTAGAAGAGGACTGTTATTCAGACCTTATGGAAGACTGCTAGGTTAATGAAGGTATCTGCTAATTGCGAGTATTCAGTCACAGATTATGTCAGAATGTAGGATGTGTATTTAGGTATCAACAGCGTTTCTCCAGTCATGTTAACACAGAAATATAATGCAGCATGGAAAAAGTTACTTCAAAACTAGTAAGTGAAGTACCCTTACATAGTTTCTTCTCACTTTGGATTTAGAGTTAAATGCAATTTAAGTCCAGTTCTTGTAGTGGAAATGACATTTCCTTTTAAGTTGCAGTGATTCCTGCACTTAAAGGCTACAGCTTAATAAAACACAACTTCTCTTTGAAATGTCTCTTGTCAAAACTGAATACTTTGGAATTTTTTGAACAAACATCAGATGAACTTGCTATAATTTGCGCTAGTGCGTTGAATATAAAGTATGCTACTCTTGTAGGATTAGTTTCATTCTACATTCATTTCAAGATACTGGGTTATTCTGCATGTTGAAGATGTTTGGTGGCAAGAAAAGGAAGTGATGAATGAACGTGACTAGTGGCAAAAATTAAAATGTGCTGGTAAGTGCACATTCAGCCTGCTACTCTGTAAATTTTGTTAAGGTTGCATAGACTCAGTGTGCACTATTTTGCTGAGCACTGATCAGATTCAAGATTTTGGCTATTTCCTGTCATGTATTCTGGCCGACAGAGAGAGCATATCCATCTTGGTGATGAGTAAGTTACAGGTATACAGGTCTCATCTATTTTGGTTCTGGTTTAGTCCTCCCCCTAGATTTCTCAACAACATGGGCAAGGGGTGACAAACAGTGTCTCCAGCTGAGTTTCTCTTTCACCAGTGGGACTGCCTCCAGCCTCCACCTCTTACTGTTGTGAGATGCTATAAAGGTAAATGCCTGAAATGTTTTGAGGTGCTCTCATACTTTGGGAACACGAAACTGCGTATATCCTGTCTATATGTCTACCTGCAAAGATACGTGCCAGTTCAGTGCTAAGACTAAATTGCCTTTGGTTTAAAAATTCATGTATTTAACTAGCTGTTATTACCTCTGGCTATTTGGGTTCCAGGTGAGTGCTGGTCCACAGTGGAAGAGCTCAGGTCCATCTACAATGCTCAGAGAGATATGCCCTTAGGTGGGCATGGGCTATGGCAAGACTGGTAAAGGGAGACAGGATGTGCCTGAGAAAAGGGATAAAAAAATCATGGTGGAAAGAAAAGCAAAATAAATCAAACCAACACACAGAGAAGTGAAACAAAGACATAACACCCTAGAGGCAGGGAAATAACTGAAATAAAATTAAATCATTATAAAATATTACACCTGGAACATCCCTACTATCTAGTCAAAGAACGAAACAGGGCTTCAAGGAAGGTCAGTATCGATACTGAAAAGGAGAAACAAAGACAAATCTGGTGTCCTGAAAAGGAAACCCATGGCATGAGCAACTTCAAGTATTTCCCCTGTTGTAATTCAAGGGTGAGACTATCTGTCCCCGCAGGACATAACTCAGAAGATTTTTATTTTTTTTTACGTTTTTGTCTGAGAAGGGATGGAGGGAAATACCTGGGAGCAATATAGTAAATAAAATCAGTGCTGCATACTGAAAAGCAAAATAGTTACAGTTGTCTCTTGATTTCTGCTTAAGCTTGAAATTAAATTAAACTTCAAATACATCCATGCTTGATGGTGTAAATCATCTGATAGGTGTTGTTTTGGGCTGTTGTTTTTTTTCTTCTAAAAGCTTAGTAGCCAGGCCATGTGATGTATTTCTACAGAGGATGACCCCATAGTAATAATCACTGGTTCAAAAGCCTTTTGCTACATAGTAATCAGATTTAACTTAACCAAGAAATCAGGAATTAGAAAATAAACTTGATGGTTCAACTTTGTGACTATTGACGGTTCATCTTGGTGGCTGTTGATGGTTGTTTTCACCATAGCAATAACAAGCACGGAGGCTGCATTGACATGGGCTGTCTGTACATCAGCCAGTGATGCACTGCATTGCAGTGGTTTTCTCTTTGGCACCTGATAAATTCCGATTCACTTTGTAGGTTATGCAATGGGAGTGAGAATTTACACTGTTGTGCAAAGGACTGGTTTTGGTGGTGTTTTATTTTCTTGTAGATATTTTTAGTTGGAAATAAGCATAGTATCTGTGCCTGAACTCCACTCCAAATAGAATGGCTATAGAATTAACCCATTTTGATACTGCTGGATAAGCGGTGGTCTTTCAGAAATGATGCTTGTGTTATCTCTTCACGAAGAAGTTCCTGCTCTGCATGCTCACCTCGAGCTGCTTTTTCCCCTTCCCTCACCTGCAGTTCCATTCTGGCTTCAAAGAGCTGTTAAGGGCAGGTGCCTTTGTGGAGGCATACAGCCTGTAGCGAGGGCAGGCAGGGACCTGCGATGGGGGAGGATTCTTTCCAAATTGAAGTTGCTTTGTGCATGACAGGTGCATTTAAACTTTTCTTGAAAATATAGCCTTTTTGAAGGGACTGTAGACTAGCTTCTACATCCCCTCTCAGCCTTGCCACTGCTCTGCTCCCCAAGCAATGCCTATTTTTTCGCTCTTTCCTCCCTGATACGCAGTGCAAACAGGCTGCACACGAGCTGCACGCACTCCCTTTCCCAGGAGTATCCCTTCTTAGGGACAGACAAAAATATCAGTGCGAAGAGATGCTACCTGTGTCACTGTAGGTACATCACAGGCCCCAGGAAAAGATGCAAACCTGGTCGCTGTGCATTTGCCTGCTTCAGTCTAGCTGACGTGGGGAAGGCATAGCATAAATTTCAGCGCTGCCCCCTCTGCTCCTGGCTATGCATTTCTGCTGCTGACCTGCGTTACTGTGCTGCCAGGGTGAAAGCCGTGCTCTGCCCTGGGTGCGGAAAGGCACCTCGGGGGAACAGGGCTCTCCGTAGGAGCCAGACATGCTAAAGCTGAATGAATTTCACTCCTGCGCAAGTAATCACTTGGTTCTCTGAAAATAATACAAATTATGTGCACTTGCATTAAAAATCCTCCTCCTGACAGTGCTGCTTAGAAATATGTCAGTTTCTGAAATCAATGTTTGAAATCTTTGGTTGGGAAACCTGCCTTTTCAGAGTTCTGCTCTTCCTAGAAGACAGTGTCAAAAGCTAGCATCTTAACCTCCTACTAATTTGCTTCAAGTCAGTCAAATGATGAGTTTAGCTAAATTCTTTTTCCTTGTAACTGGCAGCATAAGTTAACATCTACCTTTTCTCCCTGCCCAAAGCCAACACCATACACATGCCTTCTGACGAGGGGTATGTACGTTAATGATACAGCTTCTTAAATAATATGTTATCTAAAAAGCAGTAAAATCTGTTGCTTGTAGAGATGCAGAGTATTTAAAGAAACTCAAGCAGTAAGCATCTGGGGCTAGAAGCTTCTAGAAATTTTGTTTCAATAAAAGGAGTAGCTTTCAGAAAAAAATTTCAATAGAAAAGTGACATGTTCTTCAGTAGTTCTGCTCCTGGGATATATTCTGGAATGCCTCTGCTGAAGATGGCCACTAAATAAGTTTATGCAGCTCAAAGTCAGACATGTCCTTTCCTGCACATCCGTCAGGAATGGGGCAGAAATGCCTCTCGCAGTCTGGGCATGCCGAACAAGCATGCCTGGAGTGGACAGGATTACAGGGCTATTAGGAAGGACAATCAATTTAATACTGGTGATATAAGAGAAGCCAAGCACTTGGGCTGCCTTTCAGCTCAGAAGTCAAGCTGAGTTTGTGCAGTTTGAATTTAGGAGGTTTCTCAGACTGTTCCTGCCTGGAAATCACTGACTGGTGACATGGAAGCCCAAAACAAGGGTAACTTTGATTTGTCAGAGCCCTGACATGAGTTTGTTTGTCCTCTCTTTGCATTTCTTGGCCTTTTTAGAGGGCTAAGGAGAAGCAGATATACAGCAGAATGATTAGTCTGGAGTGCATAAACCGTTCACATGGTGAAAGGAGGCAAATGAGGGGAGGATGTGGGATGCACCTGAATTAGTCTGGGTGCCTGACATGAGTGATAGAGCTGACCCTGGCCTGGTATAGGGGTATTAAACACAGAGAGATCGGGTAGTCACACTGCGGTTTGCTACGGTAAATCACATGGTAAATGAGAAGCAAGCAGGTGAGCAGGATTTACACAGCACTGGTATGTCATCCTTTTACACGAATAGGCACTTAAGACGTTTGGTGTGGTTATGTCTTGTTCCCCTGGGAGGCTGTAGTCATTTTTTGTGGGGGTAGTTTAGTTCAGCTCTGAGGAGGTTTGTCTGTGCTCTTTATTTTATGGCACAGTGAAAGCTGCTGATCTACGTTAGCCTGTCTTTGCTCACAAGTGCTTGCTGTTGAGCTGCATGATACCTCTGTTTCCCCAGCAAGTCTGTTACTTCATTTAAGTCTCTCTTAAAAAGTAACTTCTGCTGTATACCTTAGAAGAGGGAATTGTAAGGGAATTACAAAATCAATATACAAAACAAACCGAAACTAAATTTAGAGACACCTCTGCCAAAACAATGGGTGTTTGTGTTCCTTATGTGAGAAAGATTTACTTTTTGCATTGTTCACTTTGTTCTTCCTACATCTATTTCTTTATCCATCATATCAAACGTAGGAAAAAATGCTGAAGCTACTGAGGTGTGAGTTTATGCATATATTTCAGTGCATGATGGATCCATGTTCTTTTCTTCATCTACCTACTCCCTAAAAGCAGATCTCAGTTTGTGTAGTGTATAAACTGTATGGTACATTTATATGGATATTTAAGAAGCACAGAGAATACTTTGAAGAGATGAATTCTGTATGGCTGGGCACAGTGCTGGGTGGAGACACAATCCCCAAGTCCAGCCGGGATGATTTATCTGTTTTTAACTATTACATCAGAAATAGGGATATCTGAATTTGTATTGTTAGTGATTAATTATAGGATAAAAATTGCAATTCAGGGAAACCATGATATTTGGTGGATGCACAGATAAGTGCATCTGGTTTAGAAAATATTGGCATTGAGATGAGTTTCCCCCACAGTGCTGAACTCACACAGTCTGCCCAGTTTGACTCCTTAGCACTCTAAATAAAACCCCAGGATGCTGGCAGAGTCTTGAAATTTCTTTGGAACTCAGGAAAATATGAAAAATACAGGGAAATAATGGGTATTGGCCTTTGATCAATTGGCACACACCCTTTAAAGTCAAGTCCTTTCCCTTTCCAGACTGTGACAAAGCCTCTTGGGTTGCAAGAGCTCTGCCAGTCCAGACCTTCATGGTGGCTCAACCAGAACCAGGCTTTGAAGATGTGCAAGATGCCTTCTTGTGCTGGGCAAATCCCAGGCTTTGGGTTGTCCGTATTTGCTTCCCAGACACTGGAGAGCAGTGGCCAGGGCACAGCCACCTGCCTCACGTCCTGCCCCAGGTCAAGGGGCACCTGCAAACTCTTCCATCAACCACCGCTGCTCTACGTTTTCCAGGCACTTCCAAGGAAAGCAGTGTGGGATGGGCTGGATGGTCTCCCTGACAGGGAAAGCTGGGCTGTGTTTATTCTGCATCCCCTGCCTGCTTTGAGGAGATGAAAATTAGGCTTGCAGTAGTGTATCAATCCTGAGAAAGTTGTGCGCAACCCTGTTGCCTGTAGTCTGCATGGGGGCCAATTTCACCCTCTGTTTCTTCGTAGCCCAAGGCTGTCAACTCCGTGCTTTCCCTAAGCCATGAGGATTCAAAGGAAAAATAAGATAAAGAAAACAGCTTTGATTTTTATAGTTTTGCTACCACCACTGAACAGCATATAATTAGCCTTTCTTTTACATATTAAAGCTAGTCTGATGATGCAATATCCACTGTAACTCTAAAAGCTTAATCTTAAACAGAGCAAAAAAAAACCCCAGAGGAGAATCATATGACTGGAAATTAGCACAGGGTTTTTTTCCTCTTTAGAGGAATGCCTGAGCGCATGGATGCTGGGAGGATGTGACTCACACAGAATGAGAACGAGTTGTTCTTTAGCCTCTCAATATAGTGCCTGGGATATCAAATCAAGTCCAAGCCCTGATTTGAAACTCCCTTGGAGGACCAATTTTTAATTGGATGTGAACTACTTTTAATGATGGAAGGATACCTCTTCTGGTGTTATATTTATGGGAAAAAATAAAAAAGCAATTTTATATGAGCAATAACATACTCCAGAGCATGCAGTCATAATCAAGTAGATGTATTTCCCGATTGCTGGATTCACAGCTGAAGCATAGCGTATAGAGTACATAGGCTACTCGTCACGTCTCACAGAGGGCTCAGTTCTGTTTATGCTGCCGTTAGTATTTTATAGAGACAGCTTCCATCTCAGGACAGGAGTATTTTGCCCTGTTTATCCTAAGGAAAGACTAGACCTCCCTTGAATTTCTTCTCTTCAGTGCATGTGAAGAATGGATGACTGACTGGCCCTCAATTCTTTTCCCCATTCATCAGACCCAGATTTTTAACACGTAGGCTGTGATGTGCATTTCCCCTCTGCATATGCTCATTACCTCCCTCGTTAGTAACTATGGAGGTCTTGGCACCATCCTGTTGGGCAATGGGGTCATGTCTTTCTGACTTATTCCCATGCAGCAATTCTGTGTAGTGGTCTTAACTATAGTATGTTTTGGGTCAGCTTTTCTTCAGTGCCAAGATGCAAGCTTTTAGGAGATGCCACTTTCCATCCAGCACTGCCTCACAGTGCAGGCAAAGCACTCTTTCCACCCACCAGTTGTAATCAACGTATAAAGTTTGTCAAATAACATGTGGGTAATTGTTACCCTTTCTCAGAAATTAGCCTGTGCTGTTGAGTTGGGTTTTTTTCCCTCTTATTAACCAGCTGAATAGTGGCTTACACAAACCCAGCATTTAGAACCCCCGCTTTTACATTGGTCATAACAAGCTTCAATTTGAACTGCAGAGCACTGCTTTTGAAAGAAAAAAAAAAAAAACATTTGGCCTTTGCCTGGTACTTTTACTTAGAAATAATCAACAAACAACTACCCAGCTATTTAAATAACCTTTCATTCTAATAACTTAGTTATTTATCTACCACAACCTCATTATTTAACATTAACAGAAGTGTTTTGCTTTGCAAAATCTCAGTGCTCTTTCTACCTGTTGCTGCTATTCTATCTGGGAACCGTCATACCAGTTTATTGTCTGTCTTTGTTTTTAGAGTATAAGTGAGTTTTATATTCTGCCCTATGCTTTCTGTGCCCTGGATGTCCTCACAGAGTTCTTATAGAGTAGCTAGGGCAGGCTACATTTATAATTTCCTTCTCAGTGATTTTCCTGTGAAGACAAGCCCTAAAACAATTATTTTTGAGATAAAGGTCTTGGAAACTTCATTTGACTATCCAGCAATCAAAGACCTGATCTCAGGGTTGAGTGCATCCATATCTTTCTTCCAATTCTCTACAGGTTTTTGTAGCCACACATCCTCAGCTGCACCTGGACACCTTTCAGTGTGTATTATGCAGCACAGTTGATATCTGGTATGTATTTTTCTTCTCACCAACTCCTCCTGAAGGGAAGTGTGAACCGCAGTGTGCCCAGGTGTTTTGGTTGGTTTTAGTTTATGCAATATGCACATTCCTCTGAGTTTGTTCAACTCAAATGAATGTTCTTGAAAAGGAGACATCGAGGGATCTGTAATTCATTTTTCAGACTGGGAAGGCTCAGCATTCTGCACACATGAGCCTAATCCTTCATACAGCGTTTTTTTTCCACACAATGAAGTCCTAAAACATGGTTTTCAATCCACACACCCCATGTGCTGGCATGCACTGCAGGAACAATGAAGCTCAGCTGCGTCAGGAGCGAGCAGCGCTGTGTGCGCCAGTGCCAACCGGGCGAGCTCTGCAAAGCGTCACGGCCATGGCAGAGAGGCACTCAATTGCTTATCCGGCTTATTTGAAGAAACTGGCTGTAGTGCCGTACTGATACAGGTATTTCATTTCTAGTCTAGTTAGTTTGGTGGGCACTGGGTGCCATGGCTTCACACCCTAATGTAGGTGGTTCACTGGGATTCAGGCTCTCCAAGGACTTTGAACCTTTCTAGGGATATGGCGGTAGAAAACAGAAAACTAACCTGATGTACTTACAATGGAAGCTAAAGGGTTTGTTGCAGCTTTCTTTCCTGGCTAGGATTTCTCACACCTTTCTGTCCAGGACCCTTGAACCATGTGCAGACCTGACTAGGTAGGACCAGGCTGGGACTCTAGAGTCCTCATCAGCACCTTGAGGGGCATAGGGAGCAACCTTTGTGTGTGCAGGCATTTGTACCCTTGGGTTTCTTCAGTCTTATAACCACCGTGGAAATCTTCTCTAGATGATAGGACCCTTGAATCCTATTTCATCGTGGCCACAAAGGAAAACTTCTAAGAAATTTCGTTATTTCCTCTCTGACAGTTGAATAGACCTCATATTAATTGTGACAGTGCTTCAAATTTTCCATTAGTATATGCTGTATCATTCTTTCATGTCAGTAATTCTTTGTTCAGTCTGCCTCACTGCAGGAATATATTAAGAATCCTTATAGCCCAGATTTAGACATGCTTAGGCATGATGATTTTTCATTTATTGTTGTAGAATGAACATTGCAGAGCAAGCAGGAGGCTAACCATTTAACACCAAGTGTCTTATTAATCAGCTTTTGTTTATTTAATTTAATAAGCAGCTTTTGAGAGCTGTGAGAATCTGGTTGTACATTTAATTTAAGCAGCACTTACTGCTTGGGTCTTTGGAATATACAGCTTCAGCCTTCCTGATACCTCTTTACTGTATGGTGGCCTTTGGATCTCAGAAACTTTGTTCCATCTTTTTCTTTTGAAAATGCAGTAAGTGTTTTCTCATTAAGATGCCAGGGAGCCTACTTTCTTGAGCTGAAAGTTTTACATTGCTGTCTCCTTAATTTTGGGAGGAATGCGTAGGCACAAAAAAGCCACTCAACTGCTTGCCTTTTGGCATGAAAACCCAGAGAAGCATATGTTAGAAACTCTGGTCTTTGAATCTTGTATGGTTCTTTGGGAAGTTATGGAACCCTCTTACCATCCTTCTCTCCCTCCTGACAAAAATAGGCATTATTGCATCCCTGCCTTGAATGAGCCCCAACCTATTTCACAACTGCTACTATAGGAGGTGAGGACCAGAACCCACCTCTGAGACCCCTCTCTTACAGTCCTTTAGTCACATTGGTCCGTTGGTTTTCTCATGCATTTGTTCTTAAAGCCATTTAACATCCTTTCCAACGTGCAGCATGCTGCGTTCCTGTGCCTGGTGTTGCAAACCTTGCCTCCTTAGGGATTTGGGATCCAGGAGGTGATGTGGTCCCACTTCTCAAAATTCTTTGGGACAGAAATCAGAGACCTGCAGGGTAACAGGGCTCTGGGAAGCTTTTTTCTAGTTTCATTGGCATTTCATGTAATCATTACTTATTTATGAAGTAATTAATCTGGGTTTATTTTTCTGAACTAGAAGAATGCCATGTGGTTTTGTATCTTCCATTAGTTCAATCATGTCACATTAACAGGATGGGTTTGCATGTACAGCCTGTAGTTCCAAATGGCCTTGAGCGTTTTTTTCATGGATCTAGTAGCTGAAGCTGGATCTTGCTGTAACTAGTAAAAAGTCAAGAATTCTCCTTAATATCCAGTGCAACATGATTCAATAAGACCTTGATAAATTGAAGACAAAGTATTACTGGAAAACCTTCACATACATGTAAGTTAAGTGATATTATTTTTCAAGCAAAATAAGGTTTTTAATATCCTTCTGTCACCCATGATAGTCATATTTGTGCATTTTTGCAGTGCTAGACTGACATGGAGACCATGCATTAAGCTGACTATATATATGCCTAATTGTCTTCACAGCTCTATGGCCTGCAATACTGTGTTTTGAAAGACTATTCAGGAGTAGATCTCTAACTTCACGACTCCTTGCATAAATTATTGAAATACTGCAGGGGTGGGGAAGGAAGTTTCAGAAAAATGGATAATTATAATTGCCTTAGTGAAATATATATTGACAACACTAATGTTTAACTATTTGTTTAACCCTTTGAAAAAAGGTACTGTAGGAGCTGCTACAGTTGGCAGCTCCTAATAGAATCTGAGAAATACAGAGATTGATACATGACTGCAGGTGCTGCATGTCCTTGGCTGTAGCCCCCATTACTGCAGCTTCCTGCAAGTAGCCCCCATTATGCCATTCTGATACTGAAATGGGAAGATAAGTGAGGGACAGTTATTCTGTGCTGAAAAGCTAAAAAAACCCACCCCAAAACAACAACCATCCCACAAAAAAAAGCTACTACGTAATGTGTTACATCGGCTATTAAAAAACCCTTAACACCCAAAATTCCACACTTGGTAGAAAGCCAAGGGCATGGTCTGATTTGATTTTCAAAAGCATGTGTATACAAGTAATTAATAAAGCAAGCTTTTAAACTCAATTTAAAATGAAAATGGGGAGAGCAGTTTTGAAGCATATAATTCAGTCTCTCAGTTTGTTCCTGTGATTTCATTGATTTTTTGGGGGCTGTTGAGTAGCTCGGTTGTAGGCATTAGGATCCTAATTCTCTTAGGTACTTATTAAGCACTAAATTGCTTGCTTGTGCCACGTCTTAGTAATCCATTGTCCTAAAATAAAAAAAAGAGCAGACTGGCATCTGAGTTATTTTTTCTACTGTGTTATCTGGCAGAACAGTAATATCAGCATTTTACAACCTTTTCCTCTCTCTGTCCTATAATCTAAATGTAAGACATCTCTAGTAATGATGGAGACGTCTCATCTAAATGGGAATACTTAAGTGTCTGTTCTCATGATTCTTTTTATCCTTCCAGAAACAGGCATTCATATGGAATTCTTGTACCCAGCTCCCTCTGTTTCCAGATTTCCAAAGAAAAAGACCATTGTGCTTGGGAGCAACGTAACGTTCCTTTATCCTTATCCAACAACAGTAGGACTTTGACACATGTTTCTAAATAGGATCTGAAACAAAACCCATAAACGTTACTGTGGGAGACTCAGCTCTTCACTATAAGTGAAAAGGGCTGTTATGTGGAAGCAGGCACGGAAAGTTATTCTTGGATGTCCATCAGCTACAAGACGGGCCATCTCACCTTCTATGCTCATAGGGCTTGTGTGGACATCTAAAACATATTTCTCCTGCGAATAATGTCAAAAGGTCCATAGGTTAACTGTCTCTGAGCATTACGGTTCCTTGGGGAGGCATAAGCACAAAATCAAATGCTGCTGTATGCATCAGACACAGCAAGTACAGCGGTAATGTTTTCGGCACAGCCAGTGCTGAAGTGGGGAGCTAGCCCACTGCTGAGCCTTGGGTACCTTGGCTGTCCCCAAAAACAAGGGGCCATCTGCAAATTAACCTGAGATGGCTCTGTGCTCTGAGGGAATAGCTGATATGCAGGAGCATCAACAAGTGCTCTTTGACAGAAGAAATTCTTGACAGAAGATGTCAAAAATAGGCTGTGGGGAGGGGGGAGAAATGAAAAGCTCAGGCTGGAGGAGGAGGCAGCTTTGTACAGCAAAAGGCATCACCCAGCTTTCTGCATGGGATAACAAGCAAGAACTGATCTTGGGAAGAAGTAGGGCCCATTGTCCCTTAGTGACCCGAAGTAAAGTTGGCATGAAGGAGCTATTAAAGGGCAGTGGTGGCAGGGGAAAGATACTCCTTTTAAGTGAGAAATTAGTTATCTGAGGAATGAGTTGCTTTTATTTTTTTATTTAATTGCTTTTCTCTCTGTCTCTATTAGCTAGATATCAACTCTGAGAAATGTGCTATTTGGGCTTCTGGGAATTTGTCGGCAGTATTTCAAGTTTGTTTGTCTATCGGTTTTATAGACTTGTCAGCAGAAAATCATGGGAGAATGCAAATCAGGAAATCTTTAATTGTGTGTAGCTTATCAGTTCATTTCCATGGGTGTTTTCTCAATAATCTTATTTCCACAACACTAAATGCATGTATGCATTCTATTTTCATTGTGTTTATTCATTGAAAAACTATGTTATAAATAGAAAAGTGCTTTCCTAAATGCCATCTTGCTAGCTATTGTAATGTCATGTCTCTGGCACTCTCAATTATGCCAGTGAGAGTATTTACTGCTGCCAGTTCCAAAAAATAAGTTGTAGGCTGCTGCTCCCTGCCTATTTTTTGCTTTGGGCATTTTTACCCCAGATCTGTATAGAACTCCCTTGAGAGCTTCACTTACCCTCTGCACCTTTTGAGCCCATCCCTGCCCTTGCAGAACATCTGTCACGCAAAACTGCTGTGTGGATCAAATTGCCTTCTCTTCCCCGGAGATATCTCCGAAGTCACTTTCCAGTAAGACACCAAGTGCTGCTCCAGGCTCGGTCCTTCCCCTTTTGCTTTTCTTCTCTATCCTTTGCCTGTTTAATTTCTTTTGGTCTTACCACCACCACCACCACCCACCCCTCCACACTTTTCTTCTAGACACCTCACTGCTGTTTCCCTTTTCCCCATCCCTTACTATCCTCTTAAAGGCAGACCTTCGTGTTTCACCTACTCTGGCTCTCCCTCTCCCCCAGTGGTTTCTCTCCCAGTGATAACCATCCTCCTTTTCTCACCCTCCTCCTCTCCTCCTTTTTCCTGGCACTCCAGTTTCTTTCCAGGGCGGTGGCTGACAAACAGGTTTACAGCACTTCAGATGAAATGAATGTGCAGCTATTTCTGTTCATAGCAGCTTATTTCAGTTTACATCAAAACTGCTCTTACACTCTACCATAGTGGAAACATCACAGAAAAGAACCTTTTTTTAATGCTGAAGAAGCCACTCAAGGTGTTTTGCTGGCTGATCCCTGGTGGGTCTTGTGCAACCAGACGTGGGAGCGGGCGGACAGGCTCCGAGGGCTGTGTTTCGGTTCACAGCCTCTCCATTATCTCCTGCTTCTTCCACTGGTTTGTTTTCAGTTGATAGAGGCGCTTCCCTTCCGACTTAACCATCTGCCTTGGTCTCGCCACGCTTTTTCTCTTCTGTCTCTTAATGGAGTTTGCACCATCTGGACCCTCCCACTCTTAGTGGACAGAATTTTTAAATATCGTGATGGGTTTTCTGGTTGGTTTCTTCATGATTTCCTTCTTTTAGGAAGAGTGTGGAGTCAGCAGAGCAGGAACTGAGTCAACCTCCTCAGTGCCTCTCCTGCCCCATCTCCTCCACCTTGGGTTGTGTGCCTGAGTTGGGATGGATTCCTTGGTCTGTGTGCAAACATTACAACATTTTATAAAAGTAGTAGTGAATAATGCTGTTAGCTTTTCCTCACTGTGGTTTGATTTCCTTTATTTTAAGCATAGCTCATTAAAACTGTAGTTCATTTTCAAAAATCTCTTATTATCTATTAGTTTGCAGCTTAGATACCCTCCTACTGCTGATTTTCTCTAACCTCGATGACCCACTGTGGCTCTAATAGTGTCTGACTGAGTTTCTGGGTACTGCCGAGGGCTCATCTCTGACAGCAGCCCGGCCTCTAACGTTCTACGATCATATAAATCAGCCTGATTTACCTGATTTTTATTGCTGTCGATGGAATGCTATGTCTTCATTTGTAGTGATAAAATATACATTTGTTCCCACACCCTCAGCTCTGCCTTGCCTAGCTCAAGCCAACGATGGTTATTTCTCACATCGCCCAGTTTGACGTAGAGGACAACAGTTGTTTTGTCTATAACTCTGGTTGTGAGGAGAATATAGAAGACACCTATAGGACGTTTGCTCGTTTGCAAAGGGATGGATTACCCCAGCCAGCTGTCCACTTGCAGAGCCCAATGAATGGGCTTGATGTCTCCTTCAGCATTAAGTATTTACTGCTTCACTGAGCTGGTCTACTAATCTAACTGCACCGAGGGTTTTAAAATAAGTATCATTGCCTTCAGCTTAATTAATTAAATTTTCTAATTGTGCTCTCTCTTTACTGCTGTACAAGGTAATAACTGGTGCTTTAATTGGGGTAATTCAAGAAAAAATCATCTTGTTCTTATTACTGGGTTGTGGGGTTTGTTTGTTTATTTAAGGTTTCCCTCGATATAATACCCATAACATTAAAATGCTTAAGACAGTGGGAAAGCATCTGCCATGTACAACACAGAAAAGATGCTGAGTCCTGGGTGACGTGGCTGCTGGGTCAGGGCTGACTTCCTAATAGCCCCATCGTCGGTAATGCTGGATTTCATACCACTGCTGGGAACCTGTATACCCCACACGACTTTTAGGATTAGATTGCAGGATGAGGACCACGGGTCATTTAATCCTGATCCCAATTTGTAATGATTTCACTGTTCCTCTGAAAGCGATATTGGAGAAAAGAAATAGGCCCGTTGGGTACGTTACGATCATAGGGTGCATACTGCAATCCAATCCTTGCGTAGTCTGTTTAATAGAAGAAAACACAGCAGAAAGATCCATTTGAATGGTTTTAAGATCGTCATCATCTCTCTAAGCTTTGTCCTTATTTTCCAGAGACATTTCATAAATGGTAATTGCAGCTTTGGGAACAGGCCATTGAGAGTTTGTGGGTATTTGGCGGCAACTAGGGTCAAGGGGCTTAAGGAGTTTTCCACATGGGGAAATCTACTGGTGTACTTACACTGCTGTCGTTGTACCAGCACAAACAACCCGTGTTTTCCAGGATGAGGGTTACTTTCTTATTCTTTATTGTGCTTCCACTGTGACATGCTTTGGGTAAAAGGAAGCAAACTTTGGCAGGTATGTTCACCCCTACCAGAGTGCTGGAGCTCAGCCTGTGCCAGGCCCCAGCAAGCCATCCACAAAGGGGCATCCCATCATCTGCCATACCAACAGCCATGCAGATTTATGCCCCAGCACCGTGGTCAAATTAGGAAAGCTGTGTTGCATGGCCTGGTAGGATTATTTTGTCCAAGGGCTGTGCTTCAGCCAGCTCTGTGGTAGCTGTTATCCCCCTGTTCTGCAGAATAATAGAAAGGAGCTATCTAGCAGGATGTGCCCCTTTTGGTACCACTGGTTCTGAAAAGGGATGGAGCGACATGTGCTTTCAGCAAGATGGTATTGCAGTGTATTATCGAACAACAGAGGCATGGGAGTCTTTTGAGAGATGAAAAGCAGCATGCTCAGGGAGTATTGCCTTCAGGGCTAGGAGGAGGTTGCTTCCAGATTCAGAGCTTTGCTTTGAGGCTGGGTAAGGGGAAGAGTAGAGGAAGCGATGCAGGTGAGGGGGGAATTAATTTGTTAGAGTTTCTGTGCCAGGTGCAGTTAAAAGCATTAGGAGTCCTTGTGTAACCACTATTATTTGAAGAGACAAAACTCTAATCTTGGAGTTATGCGTGCTCAGGACAAAGAAGTGTTGCTTCTTTCTGCAAGTCAGCATCAATAGCCAGCTGGAACCTGCCTAAAAATGTTTCTCTCTGGATTTGCAATTATTATTTTTTATTAAAAAAAAAAAAGGGGGGGACTTCATTTTGTTTTAAGTACACATTCTGCAATATTTCTGCTAGTATGGGAAACAGCATACCATGCACTTAAAATTACTGCTCATTAATTAGCTCCTTTGATCCTATGACTGAAAATATCCTACCTATGGTACAAGGTAGCATGCAGAGTCGTCTTTAGAAAAAAGACTTTTGCTGAAAAAGCCTATCCTCTCTGCTGCGTTACGCAAACAAATTATTCTTTTTTTTTTTTTTTTTTAGTAGGAGTGAAGTACGAGCTCTTTTTCTTTTCCTGGCTTGCTAAAAATGTGTGATAACAAGTTGACTTCAGTGGGAGTTTAGCATGGGTAAAAGCTGAAGGATCAATCCCCATATTGTATGTGATTTTGCCCTAGTAATTATTCTTCAGTTGAACGGCTTCTCCATGGCAACTGCTTCAAATAAGTCTTGTATCTTCACCTATTTTTAAAAAAGGATTTATTAGGATGTATGTTTTAATTTTTCTTTTCACCCTAAAAAGAGAGACACGAGAAGAAACAGACACAAGCAGGAGTGCACAGGATTCGGCTGAAGATGTCCTTTCTTCCACTCACATCCCCACCTTTTCTCTGTCCTAGGAGGGGAAAAAGAAAGAAAAAAAAAAAAGAATTTACAGTTAAAAATAAAATCACTACCTTGTCTTTCCATGTCCCCTTCCTGAGCCTCTGAGACATTGTGACGCTGACTTGATCAGTCATCCCGCATCTACCCTGACAGTTCCTTAACACAAACTTTCTTCTTCCCTCTTTTTTTCAGCCACAGTCTGCTTTCAATCTGGCAATTAATTGTCCTACTTCTCCCGTCCTCACAACTGCATTCTTGTCAGAAGGCTCAGCTAAAGGTCAGGGCCTGTTAGCTGCTTGCTTTGTTTTGCACCCTCTTACTGCAGTGTAAAGACAGCAAAATATTCTGTGGCTGGATATTTTCTTTCATACTGGGCTCTTCTCACGGATCATTGGTCATGCCTCCACAAGCAGTTCTACTCCTAGAAAAAGGGGAGACTTAAATTTTGTGCCAGAGCCTAGAAAAAAACATCTGTTGACAGCATTATTTTTGACTTAATTTTCTATTTCTATTTTAGTATGGCAACGTTGCTTTCTAACAAAACCCCAAAAGCAATGGTTTCATAAGGAATCATCTTCTCTTTATAGTTTTCTATTGTTGGAGGTTACTATCTTCTGAAATAAAACATCCTTTTGGAAGGCTTTTTACCTTGATTCATTTCAAAATGTGGAATTGTTGTATGCTGGTCATGGTATATTGTGTTCGGTTCCTTATGCCGTGCCACATTTTAAAGGCTAATAGGGTAAAATGGGGCCCTCTCTGCTGAACCCATGAATATGGAAACTCTGACAGATGAGTTTACCTGTCCTGGTGACACGATCTTTGAAACGCTGCTGACTGACAGTTTTGCTGGCAGGTTTTCACACAAGGCTTTTTAAAGCTGGTGTATAAGGCTATGTTGTGCTTGTTCCACCTGAAAAACTACGTAATGTGGCATACAAAAAATTATTATCTAATTGGTTTCAGGAGGACTACATCCCGTGTGAGGGCTATTTTGTTACCTTTAAGGTTGCCTCTGAAAATTTTTGCAGGTTATGTGTAATTTTAAAATCGCTGCTCTTTCTCATGAAGATCATGAAATGCTGATGATTTTTAGCTTGTTTTTAGCAAAGCCAGGATGACTGACACTGGCCTTGAATGTTGCTTTCTGCAGCTGCTCACCCCTCTGGTTATATGTTACTCTCATCCTCCCTGCAACACACATTGCTTTTAGAGATCCAGTCTATGTTATGACCCAATAAAGAGTTTTATCTGCAGAAATAAGATGGCAACAAACTGTGGCAGAAGGTGGGAAGAGTTAGCTGGAGGATGAAAACATAATAAACCAACTTTCTAATTTAACCTGATTTATCACTGTACCCTGAGCCACAATACTCATGCATGTCAGCAGGTGCTGCTCACTTTTCTTCTTTGCAACCCTGTGTCAAAAACGGGGCTCATCAGGCAGCATCCATATGTTTGCCAGTACGCTGTAAAGCATTGTGTTTTGCTGTTGTCTGATAATCAGAGTGGTTAATAAAGTTAAACCAGTATTTTTCAGTCAAAATGTTGACAGCCATTTTGCAAATGCCATCTTAGCACTGACATCTTGGGAAACAGCTTAATAATTAATGTTACAGTGGAGACTTTAACTGTCTGCCAGTTCTTTCTATCACCAAAACAACACACTAACTCACTAGATGTAGCAGCGGTACCTCAGGTGGGCTGGACATCAGACACTGAAGAGCAGCTGTCATGTTTGATACGGTGCCATCAGATGGAAGAAATTCTAACTGAATCTTAAACAGGGCACATCTATTAAGTTTTCATTATATATATTTGGCTTGAACAGTTACAAGACCAATTCAGTTGTCTTTTGTTGGTATTAATAAATTGTCAGCAATTAAATAATGAAATAAGCATAACCAGCAGCAAAAAAATCTAGGATTTTTTTTTTTTTTTTTATAATGCCTTGGCTGTAATTGTGATTAAATGGTATAGGTCAGTCAGGGTGGGAGAAGAACTCTAAAAAGCTGTGAGACAAAATTTCTTGTTACCCTTAGTTCTGCACTACCTGTTTTGTCACTTAGTCTAATACCAGAGTAATTAATTTCAAACAGCTATCTTTGAAAAGCCAATAGCCCTGGCTTCCTACTGAAAATGATAAGCATCACCCTACACGGAGAATAAAAAATAAACAATAGTTTATGACAGAAATTTGGACCATTCTATTTAATTAAGAAGTATCCAAATTCTCTAAGTACTCTCTGATTAGTGAATTTGTATGTATACTAAATGGGTAAAAACAGGTGTGATTTGGTATCATTCATCACTGGCTGTACCAGTCTTTTGGCCAATAACCCAAAAATTACGGAGGTTCCTCTGCAATTTTAGCCTTATTACTAAACTTCTAATAATCAACAAAAAAAACCCCAACCCAAACTCAAAAAAACACAAAACCAAACCTAACCTCTACCTTTTACAGCTTAATGTGGTCCCACGGACCAAAGTTAAATGCTTGTTGGTGTCTTGTGGACCACCAGAAAAAGCTGGGACAACAGGTGGGATCCTCTCTGCGGTCCATGGGATGCTGTTGCTGCGAGCACAGGATTGCCACAGGCAATGCATTGCAGCCAGGATCAGTTTCCCCACATGGCAAAGAGAAAAACTGTGCAGCAGCAATAACATGATTGATGCTGCTGGGTTTTTTTATCACAGCTAGGTCTTAAAATATCCATTTATTCTGTTCGTCCATCCCATGCAGATTTTAGACAAAGTGACATCTTCTCCATGAGTCTCCTGAGCTTGCTTCTTTCCCTGAGGCAGGGCTCCTTCAGTGCTTGTATTTTCCTCAGGACACCCATCTCTTTGCTTGTGTAAGTAGGATGGTGAATGAAGTATTCTTTGGTGGGGAATTCAGCAAGTTTATTGTTTCATTTACTGCTGGATTTGGATTTTGAGCAAAGAGTGATGCAGAGGGACTGCACGTTGAATGCTGAAGGGAAGAATAAACGCTGCAGGGTCTGCATTGTTGGCTGAGCCACATACTGATTTGGGCAGGGTCCTGGGGGGGGGGGGGGGGGGGGGGGGGGGCTGGGGGCATGGAGTTATGTACAGCCCCTGTGCAGGATTAATGCCATAAGATTAGACCTGACAGCAGATCGGATCCTGCTTTCAAAGGACTTGACTTTGCAACTGTAGCGTTCTTAGTCAATTTGTGTCATTATTGCTTATGAAAGAATAACTTTAGAGACCTTCCAGCAGCTTTCCTGACAGAAAGCCTTCTACTCAAAACCTTTTCCACCTGAACTAGACCTTGCGCCCCACTGTATTACGGGAATTGTACCTCCTGATTTCAGCTGAGTCCAGGATGTGGCTATCCAGACAAGGAAGAAACGAGTGTGTGTCAAATCAAGAGCTGGGGCACGAAGGAGAAGGAGAACTGGGAATGATTTCCATGATTGGAGGCCAAAGGAAGGAAGGTTGCCATCCCTACCTTGCTCTCAGATAATTATATACTCCACCTGTTCTATAGGCTTCTGTAGGTTAGTTTTCCTTTTATTCCACTTAAAGCGGTTCATATTTGAAACATACAGCTACTTGAAAGGGGGCATTACTTAAGACAGTATGGCAAGTACATCTCTGTCAGTTGTTCCACTAGCAAGAGACATCATAAACAAGGTGGCTAAAACTGTTTTTGTACCGAATCGTGCCATCTTGCTGTCACAATTAATGTAGCGAACCAGTTATTAGGTCTCTCCTCAGATCAGAGCATCCCAGCTCTTATTGCAAATCAATGATACCAGGGCACTGGACTAGGTGGGAAAAACTGATTTACCAGGAGTACAGCTTACAATTTTGAGTCTTTAAACAGAAAGTGAAAGCGGGGCTTTAAGTGTTAATACCTTCTAAACTTAAAACTGCCTGTTAACTATGGTAAACTTCTGGCTGTGGAAGGTATATGAGTGGATTACAGCTTAATGTTTTTCTCAAGGTATGTTTGTTTAATCTCCATCACAATGGAACTGCAGAGTCTGCTGCCTGCATATGTTTTGTTGTATTTGTGTCCTATGCCCAGATTTAGGTAGCGCTTAAGTGAAATTCTATCATTTAATAAGCACTTAAAAACGATCCTAATTTTCAAGTGTCTATTAGATTGCACAGGGAGTTGTGACATTTAACTTGCAGACTCATGCTTTTGAGATATAAATGTATATATAATATCTAGTAAAGAAATTTTACTTGCTGGGCTGGAGTTTCAGGTCATGCTGAATTTACGCTTGTGTGAGGGAAAGCGCCTTTGCTTGTATCTTTGAAGGGCTGTGAGATAATGGACTTTTGCACTGAGACATCTGTAATTCCAGAAAAGCTTTTACTGACCAAGAGCAATGCCCAGGCACTCCTGTGGCTTGGATAAAATTAATTGGTGAAAAGGCATTCCACATCTAGTGAAAATGAAAAAAACCCCAATGTTTTGATAACTTCAGGGACTTCCATCTTAAAAATGACCATTTGAGCATGCTGAGGAAGGTATACCATTATGTTGGTATGTTGAAATAAATCTCAGAGAAATATATGAGCAGGCAGGCAATGTAGTCATCGATGAGGGCTAAATTATGTGGCTGTGATTAGAGATATGGAGCAGAAATCCATGTGGTGAATTCCACAGGTATCTCTGCATGCAAGTTAAACCTTTAAAAAATAATAGCAGAAGGAATAGTGTATTCTGTGAAGTCAGAGTTGAAAAAAAGTCCTGCAAGCTGCTTCCTTTTCAGTTAATGAAGACAGAGGAATCTTTGTAACATACAGAATATCAGGACTCTGTAATGTGTTGATTATCCACCCATTAAGCATTATCCTGGACGTAGAAATGGAATATAAGTTAGCTTTATAGGGGAAATATTGACTAGACAGGCTGCTAACATAGAGATTGATTTTATTATTTAGGAAGTCAGAATATTAGGATACATGAGTGTTTCTTTTTTTAACCAAGATGCTATACTGTCAGTGGTGAAATATTACTGCAGGAGAGTTTTCTTTTTATACACAGCGGTAAGAAGTATGGCTTCCTTTCTCGGCACTTCAGCCACAGATGCTATCAGCTAGACCATCTGTGGTGACAGATTTGTGTTATATCACTTAGAAACTAAGCGAAGCTGGTAAAGCCTCCTACTACAGGATATAAGTAGCTCCTGCTAAGGCTGAGATGTATTAAGATTCTCTCTTTCCTTGCGGGGCAGAGGAGTGGGAGGATTGTGTGGATAGAGGCTCACAATAGCTTTCATTCGTGTCCTCACCATGTCTTGAAGTGCTGGTGTGGATCTTCTGGGGCGATGTCCACATAAAGCTCCTTCCTCTGTGTCCCTACAATGGATAGATCTGGACTCTTCTTGGTTCACTGTCAGTCACTAGCAAACCTAACCCTGATGTGGGGAAGTGAAGGGTGACACTAAATCTAACCTCAGAGGAATTCTGTGTAGGTGGTACGTACCAGGTTCTCATGTGACCCATATCTCCTCTGGAGGAATGACTGCAGAAAGAACAATGTCCCCTCAAGGTTGCATTGTCCTAAAGATGGTGACATTTTGGGTTACAAAAATTGCCCAGTTGGAATGCTTTTCTTCTCCTAATCTTCAAAATCTTCTTTATTGGTGTTCTTGGATTTCCCAGAGGATGTCAAGCTTTGATGAACACTGTTGTTAGCAAGTGACCATGAACATCATTTGAGCACTGCTACGACTGAAGCCAGTACTCTGAGCAAGGAAAGCTGGCCACACCAGGGGCATTTTTTTCAGCCATGAATATGCAACAAAGGGATGTTGATGGCATGGAATGTCTCACAGCATTTCTGTGCAATGCGGTGTGGTACAAGTAGATGTTTTTGCAAAAACATTGCAGAAAGCTTTGCTGAGCCAAGAATGGAAACCTTCAGCCTTCACATCTGTCACTGTCCAACTGAAGGTATTTGGAGATGTATTAGATTGCAAAGATATTCTTTTCAAGTCTCCATAAGCATATAAGCAATGTGGTTTTAGACTGAGAAACAATTTTTACTGCTAAGCATATTACAGTATCCGTGTTCTATGTTCAGAATCAGCGAGGCATGCTCGGATACCAAATGAGCACAATAGGATTTAACAGTATGAAAGCTCTTCAAGTATCTTGTGGTGAGAATTACGGATTCCTCATTCCATAGTGTTATGCACTTATTCCTCATCTCAAATTCTGACAAGTAACAACAAAGCTAAAGGAGTTGAGCACCTTTATGGCGGTTGACATTTCATGATCTTGAGTTCCCCATGTACAAAACAGAACAGAACATCCGTTTGGGTATGTACAGCAGTGGCCATGACTTCTTTCAGTAATAGAACCCATAAACCAACCAAAAATAAAACTATGGCATTTTACAAAATCTAAGTGATAACAAACACCTACTTGTCGGTATAAATTTGCAAAATTGTCCTTCCGTTCTTTTAAAATAAAATCCTACTGATAACTTATACTTTAAATCCAGAAAAGAGACTTTCAAACAGATGATCTGAGGAAATTGTTTATCTTTGCCTTTGGAAATTTAGCTTGCTACATCTCACCCACTATAATTTTGCAAGGGGAAATCATAGCAGCAGTTTTCTGGGTACTGTTCCTGCACACAGTGAAGCCAGCTAAAATTTTCCAGTTAGTAAGATAAATACTGAAAGAGTCGTAAAATGAATGGCTCTTTTTTGTGAAGTCAAGTATTTCCTGAAGGATAAATTGGGAGTCAGTTAAGTCCCTCATTGGAAAGCATAGCTTACGTGCGGTAGCTTATTGGCATCTCAGGTGTTACTACCCCTTTTCTTAATTTGTCTCCTTCTTATCCTTCCTCCCTTCTTTCATCTGTCTCAGTATTTGGACCCTAGCCTCACGAAGACTTAGAGTAGTGCACCCAGAATAGCTGTATTGATTGCAGTGGTTACTGCATGTATGGCATCTGCAGTTGCCATACTGCCTCTGAGCAAAATCTCCAGTTAATTTTTCTTCTTCCCTCTTGTGCTGGTTTTGGCTGGGATAGAGTTAATTTTCTTCAGAGTAGCTGGTATGGGGCTGTGTTTTGGATTTGTGCTGGGAACAGTGTTGCTAACACAGGGTTGGTTTAGTTCTTGCTGAGCAGTGCTGACACAGAGCCCAAGGGCTTTTCTGCTCCTCACCCCCCTGCAGCAGCGGGCTGGGGAGCACAGGGGGTGGGGGGGGGACACAGTGGGGACAGCTGAGCCAAGGGATATCCCATCCTTATGGCACCATGCTCAGCATATAAAGCTGGGGGGAAAAGATGGAAAGGGGGGATGTTTGGAGTGATGGTGTTTGTCTTCCCAAGCCCCCATCAGGCACGACAGAGCCCTGCTGTCCTGGCGATGGCTGAACACCAGCCTGCCCACGGGGAGTGGGGAATGAATTCCTTGCTTTGCTTTGCTTTGCTTGTGTGTGCGGCTTTTGCTTTACCTATTAAGCCGTCTTTACCTCACCCCATGAATTTTCTCACTTTTGCCCTTCTGATTCTCTCCCCCATCCCGCCAGGGGTGGGGAGGAGAGCGAGCGGCTGGCGGGGCTGGGTTGCCCGCTGGGGTTAAACCACTACACTTCTTCAAAAAGTCCCAAGACACTCCTGCAGGGTAGAGGGCATAAGAAAGGGATGCTGAGCCTGCCTTTGAGGCATGGTAAGACAGAGGGCACACAGAGCGCGGGTCATGCTCTGGTTTCCCTGGCTGGCTGGCCAGCTAGAGCCTTGAAGAGCTGCCCAGGCACATGCCGTCAGGAGGGTGGGCAGGCAGCAGGCTTGCTATTGAGCATGGCCCAATGCTACACCTAAGGCGAAGGGTCTGCGTGTGAGGGTATGCACTCATCATGCTGCTGCTCCATCAGGCTCCACTGGTGCGCCACAATCCCTACCTAAAGCGCTCCCATATACCGTTAGTGTTACTAAAAAGTGTTGCTGTTTTGGGGGATGCCGTCATCGCCGTGTGGAGTAGGAAACAGCCTTGCCCTTGACCCAAGACCCCAACACCCATCTCTGAATAACAGTGGAAGAAGACACACCTGGAAGCCACAGATCCTATCACCAACCTCTTGTCTATTTTAGGCACCTGCTTCTCATCAAAACCTGTTGGGACTTAGTGATGAAATACTTCAGTGGATTTGAATAAAACTGCTTTGTATAATAAAAAGATAAGATCAGCCAATGTACCATCGAGAAACATTTGAAATTAATTCTTTCCCCCTTTTTATATCCGGGAAGTATTTTTTGCTTTTAAAAATGTGAACTGGCTATCATCCATTTTAAAGCAAAATGAAGCCAGCAACAAAGACTGCTGCATTTAATTATTTTTTTAACATATCAAAAGTATAGCCCACAATGGATGTGTATTATTTAAAAAAGTAAGAAACTGTGATTGATTTTACTTCAGGATCAGTGGTGCCCCTTTAACTAGGCTTTTTTCTTTATCGGGCATTTGTCAGGAAGGTTTGTCGTATGTATACACACGGTAGGATTAAGCTAAGCTGAGACAGCAGATTTATTCATTTAACAGGCTTTCTTGTTTATCAGGTTTGGGTTTGGTTGGGTGTTTTATTTCTGCAGTCTTCAATATAATTAACTTGTTGCTTCCTAGCTCTCTGCCCTGCTGCCCACGTGAAGTGAGGGAGCTTTGCGGTGTCTTTGCAGTATCTTGGAGCTCTAGAAACACACAGCCACATGACAGTTAGGTTTGGCTTCCCGGTCCATGCTTTTGAGGTGTCTTTCTACAAAGACCTTGAGCTCCTGAGCACTTTCTTGATGCCATCATCTAAAATCCTGCCCTAGCGGAGGTTCCCTGGTCTCTGGGTTTGCCTGGTTCTCTGGCCATTAGAGGTGTGCAGCATGGTGGGGTGCAGTCCGTGGGGGCTTGGAGGAGGTCTGCCTGAGTTTGTCTTCAAAACTGAACACTTTTCTTTACTGAACACTCAACTGCTAGCATGCACACAAAGATATTTTCTCCCCAGTAACTTTTCATACAGCTGGAGCGAGCAATACTGTAATCTAGCTCTCCCTGCTCCCCACATCCAGCGTGCTGTTGACTGGAGAGTGTATAGCCCTGGTAACGTACTGCTATAGGGGATGTTACAGTTAGAGGAAAAGGGAGCCGAACTATGGGCTCTTGGCAATTGGAAGGCATCATCCAGTCTAAACTCCTGACCACAGCAGGGCAGGTTTCTCAGGAGCTTCTCCAGTCAAGGCCTTAATATAAACACATACTGTGTGAGCTTCCAACAAGATCTGTGAGTGAAATTAAAATTAAATGTAGACAGGAGTTACTGCAATAGAAAAAGGTCCTGCCAAAAGGGAGATCATCATTATGCTGAATAAAAAAGGGGAGGCAGAAGAAAACCAAAACCTTTGGCACAAATCCTGCTCTCTCTCATGCCCTTGTCATGTCCTTGGAGTCAGAAAATCTACTGAGTGGATAACTCAGGCCAGAACCCAGTTCTGCAGCAGAGGCATGATGATTCTTCTGTAAAGAAGAATACTTTATTAACAATATGTTTAAGTTATGTCAACTATCAGCCATTCATGAACTTTTATTGACAGCTAAATAGAACCTGAATGATTTGGGTTTTTGGCTGTCATTCAGGGGTGCTTTTGCTTTCAGGTCTGTCTTAACCTGAAAGCATGTAATTTGTTTCATTTGTGGTGCTGCATAGGAAATGAACCTAGGTCTCTAGTGCTCAAAGGCAAATGCAGTAATCATCTGCATGACTTGATTCCTTATTCCGGTAATATGAAAATTGTCAATTATGGATGAATTATGGGTGCTACTGATACCTGTAATTTGGTTCTGCAGTTTTGTAAACATATGCAGCTGCATTTAATTGTATTTTACTAGTCATGTAATTCATTAAGGTGCACCTGCAGTCACCTAAGATACAGATATTAATGAACTGAAAAGCTGTATTTCATTGTCTACTGTTTAAATTGACATTTCTTACAACTGTTTGTTTTTAATAACATATCTGAGTATCTGAGGTGCTGGTATTAAAGAAAATTAAATGATTGTGAAATAAGCAGACAGCATAGCTAGCTGCTGTGTTTTAACTCCCTGAAAGTACTTGCTAAATAATTAATTTAAATAATTGTTTTTCCATGCAAAACCAAAGACTGGAGGAAAGCTTTAGAATTGATTTTTGCAACAGTTATTGTGGAAATGATGGATCATGAGATAACTGATTCCAGGGATGTGAGTTGTTGAAGCCCTTACTCTGTATTTCCATGCTTGAGTGGTGATGGATGTTGTTCAGCTCTGCCCGACTACAGTACCTTTACCTTTCATCTTCCAGTCCAAGCTCTTGGAGAAGTTATCTTTAGATTTGGGAATATACTTTTAAAATAGACATTATATTTTGCCCAAATATGTGTTTAATATGCACAAGTTGTTCTTCTCTTCTCCTTCTAGGTATTTCTATCATGTGGATTAAAACAAAAAATCAAGTAGTTTTATTAGCCGTATAACCAGTCCTCAGTTCAGTGCCTTTTGCAGCATGTACAGGTAGAGCATTGAGAATAAGATCATACAGGTAATACCCTGGATTTCTTTCTTCCCTTCTTTCAGCAAGTCTCATTTTGCTTATTATTGGGGGGGGGGGGGGGGGGGGGGGCAGGAATGGTGTTATGGCAGAAGCCTATGGCTTCAGCAAGTCTTGGGTAAACTCTGGCTCCATAGGGAATCGCCATAACCTTGCTGCAAAAGATAAAGATGGAAAAGACGGCAACACAGAGAGCTCCGGTGGTGGTGTGCATCCCTGGGAACGTTGCTCTGTGGCTGCTGTCTGTATGGGAGCACATGAAGAGTGATGAGCCCATTATCTGCAAGCTGCTTAGGGGGAACTCAAACCTTTCCATCAGCACAGAGACATACTCTGATCTCTCAGTGTTGGTCTCTGCCTATTCCTGCTCTTTGTATTAGCTACCTCTTGACTCTGAAAAAGTACAACAGTCAGGTACCTTCTTCCCATTGTTACTTTCTCCTTGAATAAAGTTTCAGTTTTCCTTTTTCCCTCTACCCTGCCTCGAAGGTTTTTCCCCTTCAATCACACTGTTACACGTGTGAAAGTAGCCACACCACTGAAGTTAAAGAGCACAGCAGCTCAACAGTCTGAGAAAGATGTTGTGGTTCCCATCCCTGAATCAAAGGTACTGTATTTCTTGAGAAACAGTCTCCTTTCCTTAAAGAACCTGTTGGTTGGTTGAGGATCTTTCCTGGAAATGACATTAACATGTATATTCCATTTTCAATGAATTGTTCTTTGTCAGGAATGTTTTCCCAGCTCTAGCTATTAGAATACACTTTCTGCCTCGTGTAAAGTTGGTCCTCTGCCCATAATGTAGGTCCTGGGACAAAAATAGAGTGAATCCTTTCCGTACATCTTCACATTTTCAAGGATGTGTAAGATTTTTGTTGAGGTTGGAGGGAAGGGGTGTTAATTCAGTATTTCAGAAGTTTCTTGATCTGAGTATGATGACATTATGCTAAGAAATATTTTCTGGCCTTATCATGAGATTCTGTGATAGATGCTTTTGCAGTTGCAGTATTTGTCACAAAATAGACTAATCCCATTGCCGAGATGATGTACTTTGTGGCTTGGCACCATTTAACTGCACAATGATGGTTATTGTAAGAACAAACTAAATATTCTTGAGTCTATCTAGGATATTAACATCACACTTCCATTTCTGGAGCTGCTTTACAGACGCAGTTTCCAGCTAAGAAAATGTCAAGCAAGAAGATGAACTGGGATCTGAATAGTAAGGCTTGTGTAAGGGCACACAGGCTCCTCAGATGGAAGGGGCAGATATCAGGACAGATGCCTTCAGTTAGAGGGAATTAAGGATTAATGTTGTAAATAACTTCCAAAAAACACAGGAGTTGCTGGAATTAATAATCTCATTATGTCTGTCCTGACATCTGTGCAAGTGTTGGAGTGTCTAACATTAGGAACATTTGCACAGGAACAGTCAAAATATTCATGTTCTTATGCTAGAGTCTAAAAACAGATGAAAAAGTTAATTGCATATTTCTTCTGTTTCTTTGTTATACTCATGAAGAACATTACAGACAACAGAAGGAGAAATGCAGAAAAAAGAAAAAAGATCTGCCATGGTTAGGGAGAGGACTAGGAGATGAGGAAAGGTGGATGAGAATGTATTGTACATCAGATTAGGGATGGTATTATTTACTATGGGAATACTGTTCAGAAACCTGAGTTAATACGTCAGCTTGGGTGTTTTATGATTCTGTTCTACTGACTGTATTGAAGTGAAGTATTAAAGAACAACTGAAATGCAGAAAAGACGTAACAGTAGGCTACATTTTTAAATAATTTTATTCAAGCTGTTCTTTCCAAGGAAGCATAGAATAGTTGAAGCATAGTCCCATTAAATGGATGTGTCGATTGTGTCATTTTGAAGTCCTCTTTCCACGCTGTAACAGGATTTGTAAGGATAATGAGGTGCCTAAATCCTACAAGGTGTTTCATCTACCAGGCCTTGCACTTAAGCCCATTCCAGTTAGGGTCTTTTTCTTCTGTAGACTCAAAGTAAATCTCCTCCTTGGCTTTAACTGGCCCTTGGAGTTCTTTGCATTACTGTCATATTATCCACTTCACTGTGTGAATGAATAAGATTTAGCCCTTATCTCTGCCTATACACATCATTTGAAGTTTTCTTTAAATGAGATGCTGTTCCAAGCCACATAGGTAGCTAGATTAGAGGTAAAATATCTCAGTCATTAAATGGTTTCTTGTCTTGCTGCAAGTCATGCAGTGTTAGGGAAAGGCTCAATTAGCTTTGAGTTTGCAAACCTATTGATTTTCTGCTCCTTTCCCCTCTGTCAAGCAGTGGACACCAGTTATGACAGCACCTATCTCTGTTTTTATGAGGAAGTTCCACACACAGCAACAAATTTCAGAAATTAATAGCTTTGTGACAAACTCACAAACTTGTATGATTGCGTTTACTCTGATCATTGATTTGTATACAGTCTGAAGTGTTAGAAGAGAGGAGAGGTGTATCCAAGTCTCAGCTGACCAGTAAGTGCCGTATCTAATTGATTCTTTTGTGCCAAGTGGAAATTGAGTTTTCTTGGCTCACAAAAAGGTACCTATTTCTGGAGTTTGCTACCATTTAAATCACTTCTGTTTATGCTCATGATTGTTGTTGCTACATAGCATTGTCATTTACGTTTTGCTGTTGATGTCTAAGCACTCTGAACTAATGAACTTTAGTTTATAACCTTAACGCTTGTTTGTCTAATTGGTTCTTGCTACATTGAACATTTACGTCTCAGGTCTTTTATTGCTGAACTCCACTCAAACACTTCAGTGATGTAGGCTTATCCAGACCATAGAATTGTTCAATACACAGTACGGGTAATTCAGTGTTTGATTTCCTGCAACGTGTATCAAGGGTAGTCATCCTAAAGTCAGCTTGTCTTGAATAAGGACAGAACTATGATTATTTTGGGCATCAATAGAAGGCTAAGGGCTACGTAATAGAATACTTCTCTCTTTTTTAATAATACTGGCAATTTCAGGATGCTACAAGGTATGCCTTTTGCTAACTTTCAACTTCCTGGTATCTGGTGATTTCTGAAGGGCTCTCAGAGCAGAGCTCGCGGTATGAAACACTCAATGGCTGTGGATTAAACGTAGCTTTGGTTTTAAAATAAGCACTGGATTGTTTGTAGTTGAATTGGTTTGTGGCTTCATCTGTCTAGAGAAGGTAGGAAGAGGGTATACAAACCATCCTCCATTCTGCAGCTTGCTTAAACCTCCAGTCCCAGTGAGTAGACCAAGAGATGGTGGGTAGCTGCAAGGGCTGGGTAACACCTTGTCTCAGCCCTCCCACTCACTGGGTCAAAATAGCTGAGCCAGCACCTGTGTGTGGGGAGGCAATAATTTAGTCCTGCTACAGGCCAGCAGTAAATCACTACCCTTTCCCTCCCACGGGGAGTAGGTGATTGTGATTCAGAGATGTGTCTCTGAGTCAGGTGGCCTCCTGGGGCTCGTCGTGGGATGTTCGCTCCCAGTTTAGCGTGCAGCAATGCAGAAGAGTCGATGCTCACCAAAACATTGCTGGAGGGGGCTAATTGCATCCAGTTTGAGGAGGTTATATGGAATTGCTTTGCCTTTTGGTTCTTTCTAACCAGTGTCCCATCAACCCTCCGGTGATAAAGAAAAGTTTAACATCCTGAAGTTGAACTGTACATCCACTCTTCCCAAATGCACTTTTTTTTTTTTTTTTTTTTTTTTTTCCCCTGAAGAATAAGGAATGTAATCATAATAAAGACTCTGTGTCTGCAGAGGTATCATGTCTTCTCCCACCTGCATTTCAAAAGGCAGCACCACCAAAGATAAAGGAGGAATCTGAAATAGTTGTAGTAGGAATTTTCTGGCAAATGGCTTTCCAAAGGAAGATATATTTCTTGCCAATCTGAAAATGCCCACCATGAAAAATGTCAGCTTAATGTAAATTAATGTGGAAAAAAAGATTGGAAGTTTCCTCTGGAGTATCCCTGAAGGCTCTCCTCAAGGACCATAATGTTATTGTCACTGACTGTCTGCTGGAGGGAAGGAAAAGTGCAAGAATTTTTCCCCAGGGCAGCAATTTCAGCCATGCTTAAATGAGATTTTTTATATTTTTCTGGAAACTTTTACTGGGGAGTACAGGGAATTAAGTTTCTTTAGTTTAGGGTGATATTTTTTTTGTTATTATTATTAACTTTTTTTTTTTTTTCCCCAAAAAAATTAAAAGGAATCTCTACTTTCTGGCCAGCTAAGCACCCTGGCCAAACCAGAAAAGTCTGGTCATCAGAATGTGTCATGGGTTATTCTGTTACCCCCAGGTTTCCAAGTTCTTTTTCCTAGTACAGGAGTCAGTGTTCAAGCATGAGCAGAAATGCTGTGGGTGAAGAACTGTTTCCTCTGCATGTTGCTTTCTGCTTAGGGTTTTTTCCTGACAAAATCTATTTCTGAGATTCTTAAAAAAGAGAATGACATTCTCCTGTTTCTGACCACTTCTGCCCCAAGACTAGCAAACGTGCAGGAATAAGGCAACACATTTAGAATCCACCCAAATACCCAAGAAATTTCTTCTTTCTCATTTACTAGGCTCTTATTCATAACTGTTCCTAGACAGTCAGTGCCTGTCTTGCTGGAAGGGGGCAACAATACTATTTCTTACAGATGTATTACTAGTGAACACTTTATTAGCCAAAATGGAAGTGTCCTCAAAAACCTTCCTTAGGCAGGAGTGAAAGCAAATGAAAGAATAGGAGAGATTCATGATTTTGGTATTTCTTAACAGTAAGTGACTCAGACTCGTATAAGGTACCTTTTATTCCGTTTTGCTCACTCATGTCATGACAGATACTCATGTCTTGTTCTCTCTGTAAAGCATCTGTGGTACTTGTGAAAAGGCTGTCATCAGTGCCAGAGAGAGACAAAATCTACATAAAAGTGGCAGGGGAACTTTTCCTGCCCTGCAAGTGTCCTTGCCTTGATTTTTTAGGAGCTGTCTAGTAGAATAAAAGTAGTACCTCAACTATTACAGCCATTCAAACAAAACGGGCTATAAATATCTGCCAGCTCTAAGTATAGCATAGTTTTTCATTGGAAGTGTTTGTTCAACCAGTATCTCCTGACCATCCCCAAGCACCATTGAGTAATGTCTCTGCAGAGGAAGAGCTGTTCTCCAGAGAAGCATTTGCCCACAGAGCTGGAATTCTAGTGTCTTTTCCCATTACTCTTAAAGGCTCTTGGAGAGAATTATGGTCACCCTCATCTCATAGTTGTCTCGAAAAGGATGGCTTGCAGCTCTGATCATTGATGGAGTGACTGTACTGTTGGCTATTGCTGGTGTTGGCATGGGGAGCCGGTGGTGGTCCCATGGCTGTGCTGTTGCAAGACCACTGATTTCCCACATGATTGTGCAGGGGATTCATACAAACCCTTTGCAGACAATTTGCTGGATGTTTTCAACTTTCCTTACCCACGGAAATTATTTTTACCCTTTTCTGTTACCTGTGAATTAATCCTGTAGTTCTAATCCTAAAATTCAGGTTGAATACTAGACTAAAATTTCATGGTAATATGATTGTTTCGTATGAGACCATTCAGCTTCATAAAAGGTGCCTTCTGATGGTCTGGATATAATGTATAAAAGAGAAAGACCCCAGAAACAATAATGCATCACCATCTCTAGAACAGTGTTATCTAAAAAATACTTGAAGTGCCTTTCTGCTGTGCAGTGTGTCCAGAATCAAAATGAGGAAAGACAAATTTTTAAGATAAATTGGTTTGTGAAAAATTTATGTGCACTTTACTAGTGCAGGCAGGATGTAATCTGTTTTGTATTGAATCTGCTTGAAAAAAAACCCCACAATGATAATGAGATTTTTTAAAGGCACTTTTAAATTCATGCTGGCAAAAGACAAATAGTCATGACTTTTAATTTCTATAAACTTAACAGCTGGGGACAAAATAAAGCGTTATTAACTTAAGGGGTGTAAGGAAGTTGCTTTTGTTTCAAGGACAAAATAAGTTATTCTATTCTCAGTGTTATTCATCTAAGCTGTCTGATCTTTCTGCTGGTACGACAAGGCCAGTGAGCGGTTTTATTTGTGCTGCTTTTACTGTTAGTGGTGAGAGAAGAGGGTCTGCAAACATCTCCTGTAATGTCTGTGTTCCCCATCCTTGGTAATGCCTGTAAAAACATCGGTTACGAAAGAACGGTGTTTCAGGAGCAAGGTGCTCTGCTGCTAAATGGGATATTCTTCATAAAATGTATTACCAAATAGTGACGAGCTTTTTAACCTCATTTTATTGTTTGGAAAAATATTATTTTTCTCTTCTATCATGACAGTCGTTAATGATAAAGTTGTTTGTCCTTGTCAAACGGAGTTCTTACGTTAATTTTAATTATATTAAGTTCAATTTACTGTTATCAGAAGATAAATAACTGTTATTTTTCTTTATCACTGTATGCCTTATATTACAACTAAGAAGTAATCTGTTGGGTTTTTTTCATTTTGATTATAAATTTAATGCTAATTTGGAGGCCAACCACAGTTTCTTGGTATTCTTTTGTGCCTGCTGTTTCTTTTGCCTGTTGAATTCAATTCCATTTATATTAGTGATTTATTTTTTACTGTGAATATCTTTGTTTGCCACCTGCAGACTCCTCCTGTATTTTCCCAGACTTCAGCATAGAAGAAGTTGTAGAGTATATTGTGTTAATAGTAAACCACAAGTTCATGTTTACATACCGAGGGGTTTTCCTTGAGTCCCAAGTCTTTACTAACTGATTTGTCGTAGAGGTGAAGGGCACAACCTTTGTGTTTAGGAAATCAATAGCAGTTGCCATTTCCATTAAGGAGCCTTGGCTGAAGTTGTTCTATCTTGCATATTACATTGCTGTCAGTATATGCTTTCGTTTGCTTTTGGCCTGAAGCTAAAAAAGGGGACAGACCAAAAAAAGAGGTTTTTTCCCTCAAATAAGCATATCCTCTCTGTTGAACTGGGAAGGACTGATCTGAAGATGGCTTGAGCAAAGGGGGAATACAGGAAAACTAGTGTGAGTAAATGTTATAAAAGAGTGTACTTATACATGCTCAGCTAAACCAAAACAGTAGAAAAAAGTATAGCGTATAAAAAATGAACAGAGGTGCCCCTTCCAAAAAACAAAAAGAAAGATCCCTCTGCAGGGAAAATTTCTTAGTACATTTTAGGGGCACCAGACTAATACCTCTGTTCAATAGCTGTTGAATAGCATCTGATGGTATTCCTAAGAATCTTAGAGAACGACCAGTGTTTGAAATAACTGTAGGTGGAGTAGCAGCAAAGAACCACGTGCCATTTTAGAAGCAAATGTACTGCTGCCATTGTTTAGCTATGAAATTATGGCTTCCCCCAAGGGCTGATTGGGGCTACAGCCCTTTATTGGTACCTGTGCTGCTGTTCTTTCTCGTTGCTTCTGATCATCAAGACACGTTTAGTTGCTGCTTACCTTTGAAGTACAGGAATGCACATAAGTACACCAGCACGATGGCATCATTACAAAATGAACTTACCTCACTGTGCATCCACTAGGGAGAAAGTGGAGTGAGACCAACTATAAATACTCCTGAAAACAGCAGGTGAAATTGCAAACACATCTTTCATAATTTCATACTGGCACATCCCAGTTGGCACTAACCATTTCCTCTATGCAAAAGCCCCATTTAAAAGAGATTAAACTGCACATGACAAGGATAAACTCCTCTTCTCCTCCCATGGTGCTACTCAAAGCTTATTTGCTCAATATCAGACTTAGTAGACTCTTCTCCCGCTGTGATATCAACTGGATTAGACCCTGAGGTCGCCATGGTAGGCCTGGAGAGATGCTCACTGGGTGGGGGCACCATCAGCAGTGCTCCCCAGGACAGTGCCAGAGCCCTGGGGCTGCAGGAGCCCAGCCCATGCACACTTGTCTAGAGCATCCAACACCCAGTTAATGTCAGGAAAAGATTCCTCCTCCAAGGCAGTTGTAAATTTCCAGCAAGCATAGTGGCCTGGGAGTGGGCTAGGGGAAAATTTGCTAGCCTTTCTTGTGTTTTATCATACTTCTTCCTGCAGGAGAGCCACTGAGTTATTGATAGGTCTTAGGTACTCTCCAGAATATTTCAAGTACTCTACCTTTAAATACTGACCACCAGCAGAATGATGCCAGTGCTGAATGCTATACTCATAGAAAGGATCATCTTTGGGAAGACACTTTTCTATCAAAATTATTAAAGGAGCATCTGATAACAGTGTTTCAGTTAAGGCTTATTAAACACTCTTCATTTTATCCTCCATTTTCAGGGTTTTATAATTTTGCTATAAAAATTCACTCAGCCTTGAAAATTGGCATCCATAGTTTCATTCCAGAAGATATTTTTAAAGATACAAAAGCAGAAACATCCCTGTTCTGGCAATGGCTTAAATGGATATTAACTTGCAATCCGGCTGCATAGCACATTGGAAAGTAGAGAAAACCTGCTAAAAATTACTGTTTAAAAAAAAAAAAAAAAAAAAAAAAAGTGTCTTTGCAGCAATATAACCTGGACTATCCATTGAAATCTTCATCTCTTGAGTGTGATCTGGTACATTTTAAGGGTTGTTGTCCGGTTTCAGAGAGAGCTGCTGAGATGCAGTTAGCTCTGCACTGTACTTCTTGGAGGAGCTGTAGTGACACGCTCCTTCTTAGAAGGGCCCGTGCCCCCTGAAGGAAGGGCTTTATAGACAGGGAGGATGCCCAAACACAGGCAGTCCTGAAAGCAGTGTGCACTAACAATTTTAGCAAGTGAGCTTTAGCTTTGAGGTGTGGGAAGTCCTGTATTACATCAGTGCCTGGGAGTTTTATAAGATTGGCAATGGACACAGTCGCGCTGAGTTTGAGTGCTCTGGAGAATTACTGGAAAAAAAGCTTTCTAATTGTTAGTCTTCGAACAAATTTCTTAGGGTCATTGCAGGGTTTCCATCGTCAGACCTCCAACTGGACAGGCTAGGCTGGGCTTATGTCAGTAACATCCTAGGTACAGTTAATTCTGCCTTAGGGCAGAGAGAGAGATGGACTCTCTCATGCCCTCTGGCCCATTTTTTCACTCATTTTTCATCATAAAATTTGCTATATACTTTGTCATCGGTGCTGCTTATTCCTCTCTCCATTTCACCAGGCATGTGCTTTATGGTTGTCTTAAGTGGGTCTTTATTTCTTAGTGCAGAGCAGATTTTTGTTCTCAGTAGAGGTCTCCGTTTTCCTGTCCTTTTTACCTAACGTATCTGAGCCTGGTGTCTTCTTGATTTCATTGGCATTTAAACTGCTTGACATCTTTAGCCCTCAAGGATGCTCTGAGCTGTAAAGACTCCTTGCTGAAACTGCTGTTCTGGAGTTATAGGTGGTGGATGATTGGTTGGCTGCTTCATGCGCTAAAGAAATCAAGCAGCATGTAGCTTCTCCCATTAAAAATTAATGCTCTGCAGTAGGCAGTAAAGACCTTAAATGTTTTGTTGTTAAGGAGCAAATAATGGAAAAACACCACCTTTTTGGTAAAGAATGAAGGATGCTTCAAGTTAGGAGCTTTCTCTTGTTATGTGGCTATCACTGCCTTGAGTCTGACAACTGGAAAATTATGTCCAGGAATGTGTGATCGCACGCGTGTGTTGCTCAGCTGTTATTCCACCATTCATAATCACACTGCTTTTACCTGAAATGGCCAGTGCATGTATGCAATATGTTAAGAGATGGATAAGTACCTATGTGATTTGATAGTACTTTGGGTATCCTTTCATATACTTTGTGTGCATGTAAAGCTTCACGCAGCTGCAGATGGATAATTTGAAAAGAGACCTGTGGGAAATTTGGCATAGAGTGCATTTGCTAATGCAAATAACAATAATTCATGTGGGAAAGAGTGAAAGGATCATTTAAAATGGAGCACAGATTCCAAAACATCCCAGATATCTGTGAATATCCTGGGTTAAGAGGCTAAACTCATGGTGGGGGAGCTGGGGATTTGGTAATCTTTTGGGGTTATGTGAAGATGAATTGTGGGATGTCGATGTTTGTGTCTATTTTACACACTCAGCCTGCAAGAGGGGATTTGGCTGGTGCATGAGGTTCTGTTGCCCTGGTTGTAGCTGTCTCAAGCTGTTCTTCACTCTGCAAAACAGTGATGACTTGAAGCCTGAGAAATGTCCGTAGAGTGGGATGCAGTGATTGGAGCAGACCTGTGGAAAACAGGCACATTTCCTCTGCCTGAAATTCCATAATGTTTTTGACAAAGACCACAGTGAAAGGAATGAGAGGGGGCTTCCTATCCAGCCAACTGTCATTGCTCATGCCCACCTCCCTTCTGCCTATCTGGTGCATCAGCCCTCTTTCAGCTGCACCATCTGAATGCTAAACAGCAGGGCTGTCTTATCTATGCAGCTCTCTTTTGTTACACTCCATGCTGTCATCAGATAAGAAAAATAGTTACTAAGTATTTGAAGAGTTAGGAAAACTATGAAGCACTGCCATGCAAATAAGAGGAAAAAATATAATGTCATAAGAATGAAGTGTTTGTCTGTAATATAAAAGAAAGTCTACCTATTTAAAAGGCTTGCAGCAGAGGGGTCCTTCAGCTCATCTGGGATGTGGCAGCAGCTTTACTGGGTATAAAAGCTGGTGCTCACCGTCTCTGTCTAATTTGGGAGTAATTGCACTAAACTAGTGGTATAATAAAGACCAGTTAGAATAAATGCTACTAATGACAGTAACACAGGTTAACATTGATATGATGATTGTTGGGTATTGGTGGGTAATTGCTAGTTTTGATTTTAATTTTGGAAAAGAAATTATCTATTGCCAACCACCCACTTGTCCAGTAGAGTGCAAAGATGGTTAGTTAAGACACCCGTCTTCAGACTCCCCTGGCTGCTTTACCCATGCTGCACTGTGCTCCAATTTAAAATGTGCCCACAGACGCCAACGCACACCCTTCATGGGAAGAAAAGAGCAATGTCACTTTGAGACAGATCCACAGGGTTTAGACCAACTTTCCATTTCCTCAGTTAATTACCAGCATAATCTCTAGATAATCTCTTCTCAAGTCTATGAAGATTGGCTGCCTTTGAATTCAGAGGACACTTGGTCTTTTTGGATTGCAGCCATAGATTAAACTTCTTCAAAGTGGAGATAGCTGTACTTTCCTGCTGTTGATTGAAACGTGCCACTGAACACTTCTGAAGCTGGATAACCCCTCCAGAAACGCAAACAATTGCTGGCCTCCCCGTGTCCTCCCAGCTCAGAGGTGCCAAATCCCATTATAACTCATTTCTGTGCAGACAGTCAATCATAGCCTTGTTGTGCGATGTGTAAGAGGATTTTCCAGTTAGGCCAGGAATGCTTTATCAATAGGAAATCACACATTATGAAAGCGCTAGTTCCACCAAATTTGCAAAGTTGTGTCCATAATTGTATTGTTATGCATTGTTATTGCATAACCCTAAAGAGGGAAATTTTTAAACTATGTTTTCTTAACTGTCCTCATCGTGACTGAGTTTTTACACCTCCCGTGAAAGAAGAGATCTCCCATCTGCAGGAGACATACCACCATCATTTGCACACCTCTGCTATCCTCAGTCCCAGGCATTTTGGCATGCTCTGCAGAGAGCATCTGCCCACAAAAACGCTCACAAAGTTTGGCTGCTGTCACCTCAGGGAGCTTTGCAGAAGGCCGGAGAACTTTCAGAGGAAAAATAAACATTTTACTGGGGGAGGAGCAAATTTATTTAAATGAACTGATTTACCCTATTCTGCACTTTCCTTCTGTATCACCCACATCACCTCTCCACCTCAGTGCAGGTACAGACTATCTAAGGAGCCATTTGCCTACTGCATGTGTATGGCTGGGAGTGCAGACTTTCAGGAGTTATCTTGGTTTCTTGTGAACCACATAAAATGTTCAGTCTCCTGCTAGGCTGTCCCTCAGTAGCCTCTAAGACCATTCCTGGCCCTGCCCTTCTAGCTATGCACTTCTGATCTTAATGAGCTCACTAAAAATTGCTGGGATCTGACAGCTTAAATCCATTTCTGTCACTACTGGAGAATAAAAATACCAATTTTTAAAAAACATTTAGTAATTTATGAGACAGAAAGACAATCAAATGCTTAATATATGCTTTCCTGTAGGGCATCATTTTAAATTAAATTTTGCTTTTGAATAGGCCTTAGATTTCCAAACTGTTTCACACCAAAAAAAAAAAAAAAAAGCAGATATAGTCGTGTTGGTGGGGTTTGTCTCTAGTTTATGATCAGGTCTCTAGCAGCAAGTCATTTAATTTGCTAATGTTTATTTACAAACCAAACCCTACCCACATCTGAATGTAACTCACTAAAAGTCTGTGTGGTTTCGGCACAAGCTATGACCCATTGTTCAGATATCCATACAGTAATTTCCCATGAGCTCAGAGGAAATCATTCCATCTCCCAGTGGACAGCCAGTACCATTTTCTGTTGTACTTGAATTTTTTTTTGCTTGTGAGTATTGCATTTCTCCCCCGCCCCAGACACACACAGCCATTCCTGTTTCTGGTAATAAGGTTTTGATCAGGTTTTCTTTGTACTCTCAGCTTTTGAAAACTCACCATTGGGGTAAATTCCCCTTTCATCTTCATGTAGCCTTCTACTCCCCTTTTTTTCTGAAAACATCTGAAATTGGTAAGGAAGAAAGTTGCAGTGCAAACACAATTTGATGCTTTAATTTGAAATTGTAAATGCCCTTTTTATAAATTCTCCGTACAGTGAAAGAAAAAAAGCCAACCACAAACAAAAACCCAACAGTTTTGTGTTCTTTTACTGTGACATTAAAATCTGGAATTTCTACTTATGAAGAATACGACAGCTCTTTCTTTCACCAGCTGTATATGTTTCTACAAATGTCAGGCTTGGTTTTGCATGAATGAATACATGCAAATATAAATATATACTAAAATATGTCCCATAAAGCCATCTGAAAACACAAGAGTTGGGCTTGATATTCTCCATGTGGAGGGAACAGTGCAAGATTTACTTCTGTCCCATCTAGGCCTGATATTTTGAACAATACTTGCAATATATAACAGCTGAAGGCTTTGCTAATCAAATCCTGCTCTCTACCAAAGTACTAAAGAGGTTACGGTGGCTAAAATGTTTATGGCTCTGTGAAATGTAGAGAAGTGGGCAAGAAATAGCTTTTAGAGAATGTCAGTGATTTTCGTTTAGGACATAGGAAGCTTGGACTTGGCTTTCTACTGCAAAATAAATATGGACTTCAATGCAACCTCTGAAGCCACTGACCTAACAGCCAGCAGCATGTGTGTTATGAAATGTTGGAAAGGCTGACTCTGCACTGCTGCCATGGGATGGAGCTGTCATCCCTCAGCCATATCCAGCTAGCACAGCCCGCCGGTGTCCCCCAGCTCATTCTTGCCATGCAGCTTTGGTTTCAGCTTGGCCAGTACCTTGTCCAGTCCCATGGCAGAGACTGCTCCAGCATGACTTCCCTAGAATCATGGAATCATCTAGGTTGGAAAAGAACTTTAAGATCATCTAGTCCAACTAAACCTAACGCTGCCAAGCCCACCACTAACCCACATTTTACTATGCATCTTTTAAACACCCCCAGGGATGGTGACTCCACCACCTCCCTGGCAGCCTGTTCCAGGGCTTCAACACCCTTTTGGTGAAGAAATTTTTCCCGATATCCAACCTAAACCTCCCCTGGCACCACTTGAGGCTGTTTCCTCTTGTCCTGTTGCTTGTCACCTGGGAGAAGAGACTGACACACACCCCCACCTGCCCCCCCTTTCAGGCAGCTGCAGAGAGCGATCAGCCCCCCCAGCCCCTCCTCTCCAGGCTGACCCTCTCCAGCTCCCCCCCCTGCCCCCCATTGACCTTGGGGCTGGGGCACCCTTGGGCCGCCTTGGCCACCCGGGCACACCGCCGGCTCACGGTCAGCCGGCCGCCCACCAGCTCCCCCAGGCCCTTTTCCTCCGAGCACCTTCCCAGCCGCTCCTCCCTCGCTGACATCCCTTGGTTTGCCCACCCTGTTGGTGGCACTCCTGGTCCCTCACACTCCATGAAGGCTTCTGTTCCGTGGGGTGGGCTGGGCCACCATTGCTCCTGGCCCTGCGAGCTGCTGTCATGTGAGCTGTGGGCTTCTGGTGGATCTCTTGGCTCCCCTGAGGTCTCCTCAGGGTTGGGACCCCCCATGCAACACAGTGGAGCTCTCCACTGCTGATCATGACAGCGTTGGAGCTGCTTGCCTCAACCATGGCATTCCTGCACAAAATGCTTAGAAAAACTGCAAACAGGCTACCCTTTCCTGGTGTCCCCTCTTCCCCGCCACTGCCATGGAGCATCAGTTTCCTGCAGGCTGGGGGGGATCTGTATGAAATGCTGTTTCAGTAACCGGCCACCAGTAGCACCATATTGGCTTTCTTCTGCCATGCTCTTTGTTTCCCTAAGACTGAACAACATCCAAAAATCCTGTGAGCTGGACCTCTTCTGTTAAGGACTGCTCTTTCTGAGTACAGAAAGAATACAGGCTGTAGCAAGGACGGGGCTTTCAGCTTGGCTTGGGCAGAGGAGCACTGCTGACACGGGTGCAGCCACGCAAAATGCCACCCAACGAAGCCCTAACCCAGGGTACAGTGTACAGCTGGGTGTTTCAGGTGGGATGTCAGCTGCCTTTTTGTTTTCTGAAATGAGGACTGTGTGTAATCTTGAGGTTGTTATTTCATGAGAATGTTGTGAGTGGATTTAGTAAGGTTTTGGAAAGTGGTGAGTGTGTATGAAGGTGTAATTCATTATTTCTTGCGTTTGAACATAACATCTCCCTGCTCCTACCTGGTTTGCTACACAAATCAATTTAAACCAGAGTATATGTTTTACATCTGCATATGTGTATGTGTGTATACACTGAACACTTTAAAATATATGAATTGCCTCCATTTGGTGCTGAATAAATTCTTAAGGGAGAAAGGACCCTCCTGAATTTCCAGACCAAACACTCTCAGTTCCTGTTACATTGTAATGTGAGCCAGATCCTAGCTGATACAAACTTCTATAGTCTCAATGAAACCAAAAGAGCAGTTCAGATCAGAATCAACTGAGAATTCAGCCTCTTTAATAAGCAAGTTTCAGAAATAAACCTTTAATCCATTTTACTGTGAGAATATTTATTATGGCAGGATATTTTCAGGCAGCAAAAATAAAGCAGCTCCCAAACTTGCTAAAAATACAGAAAAAACTTGAGCACTGCTAAAAGGTGTTATTTTTACTGTATGTGGTTTATTACTTGCATAATTGGCATAAAATAGAAAGCACTTCATGATAATGGTATTGTTCATACTTCTGTAATTAAGATTGTATCAGTATTTCAAGGGCATAATACCCAGTTAGAAAAATGCATGCAATTATAACATTATTTCCTTGGGAAGTAGATCTTAGCCAATTTTTATGGGGAAAACACTGCTTTGGTCAGTGACCAGGTAGAGGAGTCCAAAGAAAATGATTCTGGGTTCCAGCGTGGCATCAGGTGTTTTGCATTCCTCACATAATTAAAGCCTAATGTGGAAGTGATACCTTAACAGACTTAACTAGCAGAAACGCAAACATTAGACCGACTTAGTATGTTCCACTTTTACGATATATTAATTGCTGTAAATATGCAAAGGTATGCAATTAAAAGACCAAATGAGTATTTCTAATTAGGATGGAATGGTAGCACATTTCGTCAAAGTAGGACACAGTGTGCTACTTAGCTGTGTATATGTTTTTGCCAATTAGTCAACAAGGAATTTTTGTATGAACAATTGAGCCTTATATAATTGGAAAATGAGCGCTGAAGCACCGAAGTCCAAAAACAACATTTATATTACCCTGTAACACAACAGGGTACTTTTGGCCTTCTTTGCATCTGGGGAAAGGGATAATTCATTGACAAAACCTGTGCCTGCGTATGGGAATGTGGCTTCCTCCTTACTGTCTGATGGAGCTGCCTGGCAGAGACCTGGGGAGAGTCCTACTTACAGCAGACAGCGATGCATGTGGGACTGGGAAGCCAGGTCCCCAAGCAGCCCAGGGGCAGAGCTGCTTTCTAACCCCTTGCATTTGTTCATTCAGGTGTGTCTTTCAGCATGCTGAGCACCATGGCAAGTGCCCACAGCATGTCACGGTGTAACACTGAGGACTGGAGCTTGGCTTCCCTGGCATTCCCAGCGGTGTGTTACAACCAGCTTGTTCTCAGTGGCAGAATACCACATAAACATGTTATCAGCATTTTCCTAGAAAGCATTTAGAAACAGGGCCTAAGCTGGAAATATAAAGGAAATACAACTCTTGGCTAAAATAATTTCATCTGCTCTTCTCCATAGAGCTGCAGATGCATGCGTGGGAGAGGGGCAATTCCATGGGATGGCCATGCATGGCATGTGCCAGGGCTGCCGCTTGCAGCCTGGCTAGAGACCTCCTGGAAGGCTGGGGTAGCTGAGCACCACGCCAGGGGGACAGCCCACAGTCACAGATACCATATTTGTATGCTGAACCTCACGCAGTGGGGAAACAAACCTATTTTCTGTGCAGTCAAGAATATCCCAGTGAATACTCCACATTTTGGATGAGGGGGCACTCAGAGCTGATGGAGTTGGTAGCAGGCACACTCCTATGGGAAGATTTGTGTTTGGTGATTTAGCAAGTGAACTATTGGGAAATTTTCCAATTAAATCCCTTGTTTTTTTCTCAGGTGAGGGAAAAGGATTAGGACAGGAATAACTGCTGTTCTTGACTAACATCTCTGGGCGAAGCTGTATGGAGAAGGATGCTACTGATATGAATTGAAGCCACAAATATATTACTCAGGATGTCAGATGAGATGGATGTGGGGTTTGCAGGAAAAAGAGTTTAGTCTGCCTGTCATGAGGAGCTAAAAATTCTGAAACTGCTTTGAAAAGCCCTTGAAGGAGCAACAGAGCATGGGAAGGATGAGGAGTGGTGGAACCGAGAGCAAAGGCTCTAACCCAAGTGCTCACGGAAGCTGCTCAGAACAAGAATGCGCCTCTAGTCTTTGTAATGCTTTGCTGGGTTTGGAGCTGTTCTTCCCTTGCTTTTGAATAAAGTTTCCTTGAGTTTGTGAGAATTTAGAATCTGTGTTGTGGATTCAGTAAGCTTAAGGGGTTCATCTGGGGGAAGGAAAAGACATTTCTCCTTTGTATAACATTACAAATGCACTTAGGTACAGGCTTTCCTTAAAGAACTGACTGATAGCCTCTGTGACAGATGAAATAGAATATTCTGGGGTTGCAGAATAGAATAATATAATTCATACTGTACTGGGAAGCCTCCTGCCCTGAGCCCTGACCCCTCAACAGATATTCTTCCCATAACCTCCGCAAATATTGCCAGGGCCTCTTTTGTGGTGAAAGGTGGCTTGCTTAGTGCTCCTCCTATGCTCAGAAGGCACAGGCCTGTAGCTATAAATAATCACTGACTACTCACACTGCCTAGCACAAAGTTCAGATTTGAACTTTCATTCAGATACATCTGTGCCTGTTCGTGCTTGTTGTACGTGGTAGAAGTTGTATTTTGTACATCCACTCTGTTCCCTCCAAGTTAAAGTGATTCTGTCATCCGGTTGAGATGCTCAGGCAGGGAATTAAGTTTGGGTCTTTTTTGGTGGGCTTTCTTTTCTATTTTTCATCTTCTTTTTCTAAGAACAGTTTCTAGAACCTTGTTCTTTCCAAAAGAAAGGAGGGAGTTAACCACCCAACTCCAGGTCATCGGCATGTGGGTGTTTAACTCCCTTATGCTCCGTTGTGAACCACAACCAAAAGACTGAGGCTTTCCCCACAGCTAACTGCCTTCCCCAGCTTTTCTCTGGAGTTAGGGATGTCCCTTGGTACCCAGGTGAGGATGAGCAGATGAAGGTGGGGAACATCCGCAAGTCTCTCTGTCATGAAAGCCTCTGAGTCCTGGCAGCTGCCCCAAGTAGGACATTGCCCTTCATGGAATCTTTGCAGGAGGTCAAGCCTGCGGTGGCCTAGCCATGAGGGATCCTGTCTGCTGGAAGAAGGGTCCCTCCAGGCTGGCCTCCGTCGAGGGTGCACTAACTAATGGCACTTGTGTAAAAGCTTTTACACATGCCCATGGAACTGCAAGTCTGATCCCTTGTAAAAGACCAATTATATATGTATGGTAATGGCAACAAACGCCTCTTGCGTCATGGCTAAGTCTGATGTGTTGACAGCTGCACTCACAGATGATGCTTCAGTGGAGCGAGCTGTCTTCTCCAGCTTTCGACAAACCTCAAGGAATTTTGCATCTGGTTATTTGCATGCAGCTATTTTGACAGACCTCCTACCCAAAGTGCCTTGCATCCCTCAAGCTTGCCAGGTATTGAGCTTTATATTTTGAGTGAGGGTAACTTTCCTGATGTATTGAAGGCATTTAGTATTTCATTTGACCTTAGCTTTAACTTACTCATATTTGTCACTGGAAAGAAAGGTGATTAGGAAGATATATGGCACTCTGTACTGATTGCAGACAGTGGATATGCAGCACTGTCAGAGTGGGCAATTGCTGATAGAACTGTTTCAAGTTTAGTGCAGTTTGGATCTCAGGCTCACATCTCTGTCAGCTTTATTTGAATATCTCCTAGCACAATTTCAATATTTACTTCATGTAGAATAGAGAACATCTGGGATTTATGCGGCTGCTCACAGGAGTAAAGAAAAAAAAAAAAAGAAGCAATTCTGGGCCTTTGCCTACAAAAGCTTCAACTTTCTGAGCAAAGCTAAATGGTATTTGGCAGTGCTAGAGCAGAAAATTAGAATGAAAATGGTATGAAGGCTCCTGTTAGCACCAAAAGAACTTGTATTTCTGCAGAATTTGGCATAGCAACACCATGCATTCCCAGAACTCTCCCTGTGTATTCAAAAATAATGAAGAGAAAACAAATTGGGTTTGTGGAGTACATTATATGTGCCAGCAGGCTTGTTTGTGTGTGTCTGAGATAAAAGTGCGTGTGCTTATGTGTATGTGGGGTAACTGTTATCTGCTAAGTGGTGTAGGATCCCCCTCCCACCACAAATTCACATCGCCACTGTATGCTGTGAATAACAAAGGAATACTGGGCACCACCATTTATACGTCTAGGCTCAGTTTCCATGTAAAGAGGCTAATACTGGCTAAGAATTAAGTGGTCCTCTCTTCCTGCTACTTTTGAGGCATTTGGGAACATTTTTAATCCCTTTTGCTTTTAATTGCCTTTGTCCCTACTTCATCCTTTGCCTTTTTGCCACTTAGCCCTTGCTGAACTGCAGAAATGGCTTTTACACAATGTTCTGTAGCTATTGAGATCTTTGATTATAAAAGGTACATGCTGTTTCTGCTGCCTTCTGTACCTGTAGTTTGCACAGGGAAGTAATGGTGAAGGTTATGTTGAGGGGGTGGCCGGAGCCTTAGGAAACCCACCGACGTGGAAGTGCTGCTCTGCTTTGCAATGAGTGAGGATCTGTGTCTCTCCTGTCCCCTCAAAAGTGGTTATTTTTGGCAACAAAATAGGGCTTTCCTATAGTGCATGGGCTTTGTTATCCCAGAGAAAGTCAGCTGAATTTCAGGACAGAACAGTATCTTCCCAGATGTTTGATGCTCTGATAATATACGCTCTATTGACAAACTGCATTAGAGCTGAAGCTTTGCGCTCGGTATATTAAGAGCGTAATGTGCTGCACTGATTGCACAACAACTCCACTTTTGCGCCCTTTTTCCTTATTCCTTGAAGTCTGATTCCTTACCTAGCTCAGAAAAAATCATTAGCATTGGGCTGTGCCCAGGTCAGCTAATCTGTGGGAGGGAAAGTTGCTCAACTCAAGAGTTCTTCCAAAAAGTCACTGCACCACGCGGTGAGCTCAGAACTGCTGAATTTCCAAATTTTGCTATCAGCCCCACCTCCTGTACACACCATGAGTCAAACTTCAAGGTACTTGTCTGAAGTTTTCTCTACTTATTTTCCTTTTCAATCCTATAAGTTTTTCCAAAGTAAATTTTGGCTTACATAATAAATGTTTTTACAGCTACATAGTAGTCTTTATATCCATCCTGTGTGCCTTAGTGGCATGTGTCAAGGTCAGGGGCACTGCAGGTATGCAGCAGGTTAAAGTAACCTTTTAAATATTGACAATGTGGTATATGTGCTGTATATTTATCACTAACGCATGAAGTAAGTCCTGGACTTCATGCAGTACTTGGATTTACTTTGCATGTCTGAAAGTCAGTCATGAATGAACGTGCTAGATCTACTGCGCATGCACAGTGCATCTTTGTTGTACATACACTGTGCTAGTGCTGTTTCCCAGGAGCTTCGTTACATCCACAAGACGTGCATAGGGTAATGGTCACAGAGCAGGATACTTGGTCTTCCAGGAAAGCTTGCTTGGAGGATATGGCTTGTGGTTCCATAGTGAGGAGGACCCCCATGCTGGCCCCTCTTTTAGAGTGATCTTTCCTGAAGGAATGGACTGATCACCAGGAGGTGATAAAATGTTCATTGCTGGGGGAAAACAAAACAAAAAAACCCAAAAACAAACCCCAACCAAATCAAATAAATAAAAAAAAAAAAAAAAAAAAAGAAAGAAGAAAAAAGAAAAAAGTATGAAAAGTATGTAACTTATTGAGAAGAGTGTATAATCACAAATGAAAATTACCTCTGCTTTGGAGTTTTCTATAAGTGCATCATTATACTTGGGAGTTATCTAACATTTCTGTAATTGCTATGCCACTGTGTCTCATATTGCAGTGGAGTAATTCTGCATGTGTAGGTGCATGTAAAATAGAGAGATGGTTTTATTAATCTCAAAGGAACATCAAAAGTCTAAACTACATTTCAGCACTGGCATGTATCAGCTGAGTGTTGTGCCTTCTGCATAGTCCTCTCTCCTGCTTCTCCTGCTTTCCTAGTAGCTGACACATCCTTTTTTTTTCTTTCTTTTTTTTTTTTTTTTTTTGACACATTTGACTGTAAGCATAGTGATAAGATGTACCTCCCTACATGAATCTTGGTTTGTACATACTTCCATACTTAGATTTCAACATTAATTTTACCTTAAGATAGTTGTCACTGTGCCTAGTGTAGGTATATTATTTCCATGTCATTTTTGCATGGATGTGGTGGTATTTATTCATACACAAATAAAGCCAATAAAGCACATATCTAGTGCATATTTTATTACTAATGTAACATTTACAGCACTTTATTGTTAACATAAAATAATGGTACACATATAAAAAGCAAATGTTTCAGCATAAATCACTCTAAATGTTTAGGCAGCATGACCATCTCATATAATGTTTCCATTTATCAATCAATAAGTCAACATGTTTTGATGCATCAGATGTAAATTATCATCTAAGGTATATTTTACTCTTCAAAATGTCATCCACTGAACTGAGGTCATTCAAGTTCACCTTTTAACTTTCCCCTCTGAGATGCTCACTGTCCATCAAATATGTGAAGGAGGTCAGAGGTTAATAAATCTTAATTGGACTTCATTATGTGGTAATATAGCACCTCGAGTGGCTAATTATGCCCTGGTACTGAAAAGCAATGTCATAACGTAAGGATGTAATGAACTAGAAGCCATGCGTTATCATGCACTGTAATACTGCATGACTTGTTATGGTTCTCTGCATTGTCTCCAGTGAGGTATAAAGTTTGGTGCATGCTAATACGGTCAATTTTCAGGTTTGAGAAGTGTTTAAAATACATTTGTAAGTATGAAGGCTTCTGACTGATTGAATTATTCTGTGAGACAAGTCCAGTGCTATATAACTTCTATCATTACCATCATCTGTTGTTCTTTGTTGCCTGTGATGCTAGAAGAGAAATTGTATTCCTTTGCTGCAGGTCAGGCAAGGCAAACTGGAAAAGAAAAAATCTTCACTCCCAAATTTTATGATGTGAATTTGCCATGTATTAATTTTCACGTATCATTTGAGAGCAAACAAAGAATTAAAGTAGTTCATTTGGTAATAAAACTGCTTTATTTGGAGTTGTAATTAGACTATATTATTTTCAGTGTCCCTTTGGAGGATTGGATGCCATGAGCAGAAAATGATTGGACTACTGCTTCATATGTCAAAAAGTCTGCTTATATCCTAGCTTTTAGCAAAAATGCTTGTAAGCTACTAGTGAAGTTATTGGGGCATTGCAGGATCAAAATGTCCTGAAACAGTAATGTATATTTGGTACGTTGTAACTACTGGTGTTTGTATTTCTGTTTCCCAGAGTTTCATGTTCTGCATCGGGTGCATTCTGCCAGTTCTTCAGCAGTTGTCATTTACATCATCACATTGTCCTTTCATTTAAAACAGGAGCCAGGCACGATGTCTGGTTGTTAGGAACTATATTCTATGGATAGAAGTTGTAGTAGAGAGCTTGCAAGCAGCTTTTCACAGAGCTGTTTGAATAATCAGTAGTTTGTTTGATGGCTTCGGTTTGGTGTTTCATTTTGGTTTTGGCTTTTGGATTGGGATTTTTTCTTTTTTTATTTTAATTATTCCGGAGCAAAATATTGTTTCTTAATTAAAAAAATAAGGTGTGAAATTAGGTTACCTAAAACATTTTGCTTGAATAAAAATTATGTTTTGTTTTTTCTAAGAATTTTAAGCCTTTTTAATTATTTTTCTAAATATTCTGACATTTTTTAAAAATTACTAAACCAAGTTCTAATAAAAAATTAAAAAACCCAAAAATGTTCCATTTTGAAAATATTAAATGAGCACTTCAACTTTTAAAAAATAAACACCTCTTGCCCAAAAGTCTTTATGGACTTCACCCCAGAAAGGCAATATTCTGTGTGTAAACTGTTCACTTTTCAATTTTTCATTTCTTGGGTCATTCATTTTTCATGATTTTTTTTTTCTTTTCACCTTCAGAGATATTTTCTTCAGGACAAAACCCAACATCTTCACTCTTAACGTTTCCTGTTTGGGCTAAATCTTGCTTAACAGTATGTGTTGTCATTCACAAAACCAAAAGACACTCAACCCAAAAGACGACAGATGGTAGGGCCACTCTAAACATCACTGCAGAGAGAGGTAAATGCAGTTTGGCTTAAGAAATGTGCTTATTTTTCCTGGTATTGCAAATGGCAGCTAATTTAAAATTGTTTCATAAATAAATTAATTTCAGTCACAAAAGAGCACCTTCATTTCTAAGCTGAAACTGGTAATTTTCTTGTGGACTTTCAGTTGTTAGGAAAGGAAACCTAGTTATACACTGCTGTCTGTACTGTCAGGTATCCTGCTTTGAATCCAATAACTGAGTTCAACAGCCTTAAAAGGGTATTAAACATCAATATCCTTTCCTCAGCGAGAACTAATCAGTTCTATCTCTCTAGCTTTTGGGATAAAATGAGGCTGCCTAGTTGCTGCAGGATTTATAATATTTATAGCTGCATTTCATATTCTCTGTTTCCATCTACCTTTGTTTCCACCTCTTTCGTTTGCTTTATTTACATAGCATCTATATAAGCTGAATGTAATGCTATAGATCGATTCAAGGAACCGACCTGTAGGATGTATCTGCCTCAGGAAAGGCTCCAGCAGTTTCACTCGGGAACAGTCATGTATCTATCTTTTTTCCTTATTTTCAGTTTATAAGAACAGCCCCTGGGGCTAAATGACCACTGGGGAGGCTGTTGGGACACAGCAATGACCAAATTGTCTTCACCTCTCTGGCAATGCCCGTTTCTCCTGGGAGCACGGGCTGCAGCGAGGGCAGACCTCTCCAGTACTCGTATGGCCAGATGTTTAGGGACAGTAGGTAATGCAGACTTCTGCTGTCATTACATATAAACTGTGTCTACTTTTCTTCTTCCTGGGGTGTGCTCTGAATTAAATCCCGCAGTAAGCATTGCCGGCTAGCCAGCCTTCCTTTTGCTATGTTCTTTCAGCCCATAAGGCAGTGGAACCCTGGTCCTGATTAGGCTGTCACAGCACTCTTGTAATGACGTGTCTATTTCTCATTGCATCAGCTGATAACTTGATTTAGATAAATGATTACATGAGGAAAACAAAAACAAAAGAACCCCAGGCATATGTGGTGTATAAAAGCAAATCTCAGCCCCTATTTAATTTTTAGGCTGTTAAAAACCGCTTTCCTAAAGCATAAGACATTACTGTTGTCCCTAAAATGTGAAGTATAATATAAATAACCAGTGGCAACCAGGGATATATTTGCTGTACATTCAAGTGAGGTTCATCTGGTGGGGTTCTATCGCATTCTGATAGATTTATGACAGTTCAATCAGAAGTACAACACTGGTGCGTGTGCACTCCATACCCACAGGGACAATACAGAATTCAGGAAACACAATGAGCATTCCAGCAACGATCACAATTCAGGACAACAGTGTCTTCACTCTGGGTATCAGTGGCAACATCTAATTATAAAGAAGGAAATGTCAATGCTTTCCCTTTATTACTAGTGTTTCGGCTGCATTAAATCTAACTTTATTTGACAGGGACTACTCAAAATTATCTCCTACAGAAATGTGCTATCAGACAGCAAGAGTATATCTTTGTCAAAACAGCAAGTAGTAGCTGCTGTTAAGCAATTTTGCAAATATGGTACCTTCAGGCACATATACTATATTTCATTCTGCATTTACTGATATGGCAATTAGCCTTCAGTGTCAAGATAAAAAAAGATTATGGATGCAAATATGGCTATTTCTTTTCTTTCAGTTGATTGTAGCTGATCACAGCCAGATACTACTTCTCAGACTGATGAGTTTAAATACGTTTTGCTCTTTCCTTAAGGAAAAAAATGGAAATTGACAGCAGAGTGCTTAACTGCTGAGATTCATGTGGTCACTTTATGTATGTATGATATGCGATTCAAGTGGCTGCAAACATTGACTAATCCAAGAATTCAAGCTTATTTGAGTTTTCTGTAGAGAAGCTTAGATTAGATCAAGTTGATGAGTTCTTTTGAGTTGCATATTACAATGTCATAAAAGACTAACTGAATTCATACTAAATGCAAGCTGGGCTCCTGCTCTCAGTGCTGCCAAAGAGTAGAATTGGGGTATGCATCTTCTCTTCACAGACGGCAAACCTCCTCTTTGATTATTGGAGGAGTTTTGGCAGATTGTCTCACTCAGCAGCAGAAAAACATGAAAAAGTCTTATTATGGAGTCAGTCCTTATACCTGGATTTTATTATTGTAGTTTTCTAAATATGAGCTATTCTTCAGTTTTGCAGCCTGGAGGTGGGTAAAAACTTGCTGGGAAATTCAGTGACAAATTTGTCATAACAGTACTCTGGAAAATGAGCTGGGATTATAAAACCATATAGTTAAAATCAGTCACTTCAGACTCATCTATCATGCAGTCCAGCCCTGAGGAGCTCTGCTGAAGGACCACCACACTACGAGCTTGACCTAGTGCTTTGGTTAAACCCAGTGGGCTTGTTCCCAAGTGTGCCAGGGAAGGGCAGAGCCCCAGCTCCTTCTGCCCTCCTGCTTGTTGTAATCAATCAGAAATCACGGTGGAAAATGGGAAGTCTTAAGCACAGTCTTTGTAATCAGAGACCTTTTCCTCTGTATCTACACCAAGAACCTAGCTGCATTTGTTTTTGCAGCTTATTACCTGAAAAACAGGCGTAACAATGGAAGGAGCACCTGTGATAAAGAGATGGAGTCAGGAGCTAAATAAAGAGAACAATAAATGTGGCTGAGATGATGCTGTTGGCAAAAGAGTGGATGCAGTTAAAAATCCTGCAGAACAGTTCAGTAAGATGAAATTCATTGAAGGATGCTAGGCAGTAATCAGAAAAATGTGTTCCAACCATAACAAAAACTGAAAAGGAAACACCGAGATGGCCACAGCAGGTGTGCTTTATATTGCTGGCACTCATGAGACCTGCCAGAGAACATTATAGACATGTGGTAGCAGAGCATTTGAGTATAAAAGGAGCATAAAGTTGCCTTGGCGTTCATATCTAATTTAAACAAAAAAACCCCAAACAAACAAAAAAAAAAAAAAAAGCACTGCTTGGTTATCTAGAAAATATGTAACTTCCAAATATTTTATATGGAAATTGTGGTGTTTATGCTGTTCTAATCAAGAGGACATTCATGGAAGAAACCAGAAACAGCAGGCTTAAACAAATTCTTTCCAGTGTCCAAGTAGGAATTATTTTTAATCATAAGACATAAAGCATCTATTTTAGTAAACCCCTGATCTGTATCTTGCTGTCATGCGAGTTGTTTCATTGATTTTAGTGGAACTAGTAAAGATAAGCATGTGCTTAAGTGCTTGGCTGGGTTGAATGATAAGGAGGGTATGTTATTTGGATACATTATTTTTGCAGAGATACCTTACAAAAATTGCATCTATTTGCACCTTAACTCCCCTGTCATAGTTCTGTCCTTTAAGGAAACATTAATTCCCTGAGAATAACAAAGGAGTCATAGACCCAAACTGCACCAAAACAGGAAGACTTTTCCTTGCCGATATTTCCACAATGTGCAATGACTTCCAACAATTTTAATTAAGGAGAAAATGCATACAGAAGAAAAGAGTACAAAGATATAGCTAGGGCGAGGAATTTAGTTCAGCATCTCAGTGTACTTCATGAAAAGCAACTGTCAGTCCTTGGTCAACAACTGTTAAACATGCTGTGATTCACCGAAATGTTAAAAAAGGGAAACTTTTCCTGACTTCTTAAAACTGATCACGCAGTTCATGTTCCTTTGAACTATCTGAGGAGATTAATTAATTAGGGGAAAAAACAATGCCAGAAAACCAAAGTCCACTGGGAAGTTAATTACAGGTATCTCCTTTCCAGCTCACCTGTTGCTTGGGCTGGTTTTTACCCAAAGCTGCCATCACGTGCTGCTGCTGACCTCACCTTGTGAGAGGGTTGTAGAGGCATAAAATTCGAGGTGCCATGACCCTGCGTGGCATTCACCTCAGCTGGCTTTCTGGTGCTTAATTCAGGGCAGGTGATTGTCAGGGAGTAGCCACCTTTCCTTTTGCATTAGCTGCAAACCTACGGCATTTTCATCTTCATTAACCTACACAGGGCTAATGGACTTCTCTGCTACAGGGTTTCATTTTGCCTCTGCCCCTCCGGCTGCTTCTTTCACCGATTGCATCTCACTCCCCTTTAAAGATGCCTTTGGGGACTTCCCACTTCCCCCTCAGAGGGATGGAAAGGCTGGAGCTGGGAGGAGGATGCTGTAGGTGTTTGGTCTTGACCTCTGCTTATCAGATCTTCTCAGGTGCTAGCCACAAAAAGCTGTAGTAGCAGTACGTCTTTCCTGACTTTGTCTGCAAACATTGACTTCTGCTGTTGAGGTTTTTCACCTTGAGCAAACATGTCATTCAAGAAAGTGGTAAGGCATGCAAATGTAGATTTTCCTTCAATTTTCCAGAAAAATCTATGGATTTTTATTCCTCAAACTCTACTCTGTATTTACATATTGATTGTTGGAAACTTCCGTGATGGGTAGTGATGACCAGGACATAGGACTCTGCCTGGGATGTCAAATTCAAACAAGTAGGAAACAGCCATAGAGCAGCTCATGCACCAGCGTCCTTCCTGCTTTGGTCCTGTGCAAAGATGCCTGCAGGGGGGAGACAGATGTTTGGATAGAAGGGGGTGGATTCTGCCAAATTAGGGAATTAAATTGTAAGTAACCAGCTTGGCCAAATTAGTGCCTGAGAGTTACTGTTGAATTCAAGGCATGTTTGCTTGTTGGCAGCTCCGCAGAGATACGCTTTCTAGGCATTAATGTAACCAATAGCACCACTTGAGTGGTGTCAGCTGAAGTGATATTTTTCTTTCCTTCACCTAATAGAGACTGAAAGGGCCCTGATTTCCTGGATTTACTTGTGTGAAAGTATCAGCTATATCAGTACAGGAAGGAAAAGGAAGATGGATATAGGAAACAAAGCCACTAAAAAATCAGCACAGCGTAATTTGAAGACCAGCTCATGCAGGGCTGGAGACTGCCTGAAGCAGACCTGTCTAGTCCAGGCTAAGCCAGGACACAAGTTTGAAGAAATACTATAAAAAAACAAGACTGAAGCTTGGGCTTTTACCTATACTACTGCATTGCTTAAGTACAGATATACATGACTCAGAATGTTCTAGTATGAATTGGACTTGATCAGTTTTCTACAAGGATGCTTAAAGTATCCAATTTTGGAAATAAAGATAACTTAATTTCAGAAAAGTAGATGGAGAGACCTGCTGGGAATTAGAGATGTTAACAGCACCGTCAAGACTTGCTGTACTCTTTGTTTTATTTACAATGCAAGGTAAATCTGTTTTATTCAAATGTCTTACTCCCATACAAAGTATTACTGCAAACACCATCACTGAAACTGAATAATCAATAAAGTCCTTGAAGTGTTTTTTGACCTTTTAATCTATGTGTGTAGATTCGAGTTTACAAATCAGGACATCAAATAAATACTTTTATTTCTTCTGAATAAACCACCAAACTGTGTTTTAATGTCAAATTTCATTTCTAGTTCCAAGCAGTTGGGTAAAAGTTTTACCAATGTAAGGATTGAAAATTGAGCTGGCTGATTGCAGACTCAGTTCTCTGGTAGGCACAGAAATCTCAGAGAAAGCCTTCTGGCTGTTGGTGTGACATCTGTAGCAGTACAACCACATTTCTTGTTGAAGTGTGTTTCATCTAAACTGTATCATTTAGCAAATAAAACCCATTTAGTAAGATACAGTAGACGGATGCTGAAATTGGCCTATTAAAGATGCTTTAACAAACGGTATAATGAAATTCTCTGCAGCTGAGACACTAAGCTTAATATGACTCAGAATAGATAAAGTAAATAGTGACTAAGAGTAAAAGCACTTTATAGAAGACAATTATCATTTAAGTAAGGTACTTTGCAGATGTGAGGAATTTTTGTAATACGCTTCTCTTTCTGCTAACATTAAAGGTAGTTTCCTTTCAGTAGTGAGTCAATGTGGAGCAATTTGTTTCATAACTTGAGAGTTTAAAACATGGTTTGGAGGTTTGCTAAAATGTCTCAGACTATTCATTTTGTGATGCTTTGAAATAGGCTGTGTATTTATGAATGATTTTCCCTTGAGTCTTTATTAACTAACAACAAGTCCCCCACATCTTCCAATACAAACTCCTGTGAGTAGTAGATTTTCTTGTTGCCTGCATAATATTTTCATAGGCTGCGAGAAGCTATGCTTTACAGACAGGCGCTCTAGCAAAATTCTGGCCAACTAATAAGCCATATGATTTAAGGTCAGATTTCAAGTGCAGGTTGGAGCAATCCCTTTTTTTGATTACATATAATAGTTGGATGAGTGTACTGGGTCTGGCTGGGTTACAAATTTGTGTCTGTTATGAATATGTATCTGTTCCTGCTGTGTTATAAATATGATCTCAATAGCCTTGTAGCCTCTCCTTGGTAACTCTTTCAGAAACTTGGAGACCGTTGCCAGTTCTGTATGAACTAGGTTTTGATTTCCAGTATCAAATTTATTCTAATTTTGCCAAGTTTTCCTCTCTGCTTTGTGTTCCGATCAATGACTCTGAAGTTATCCTCACACATCAGTGACTCCTAATTTTCTCTGTAGATAGCAGTCAACCAAAGGTTAAGAGAAAGGCTGTATCTGGATCATACAGGGTCAATGTCCAAAGCCTAGCTTAATCCAAAGCCAAATGAGTGAGAAACCCAAATGAATCCAAAGCCAAATAGGAGAGATGCCTTATGAGCTGTTCGTCACAGTCCTCTGAAGCCACAGTTTTCTCCTGGGTGGAGAGACTGCTCCTGGGTAGGTCTTCTGGCAGGACAACTCTCCCCAGATGAGGTGGAAGAGTTGACAAATGATTTTACCTGCTTAAGATGTGTTCTGAGATACGTGAGTCCTGAATCACTTTTTAAGCAGGTGACTGCCTTGATTGGTTAGTTTTATATGATACATGCTATTCACGATCAGTTAGGAAGCCTTTCCACTTCGTCACAAAGCACTTTTATTTTGCCAGGCGTTATTTTTATTTAATATGCAATCTGTTCAGCAACTGATTGCAATCCCCTATACAAGATTTTTATAAGTATTGCTGTATGTTTTAGTAGTCAGTATAGTTATTGTAAGGTTTAATGTTCCCAGCACTTCTGAAACAAATGGCTTTTCAGTGTCCGTATTATTTTATCATATCAGTAATAAGCTATTACATGAATATGGAACAAGTTTTATGTGACACAGCAGAGAAACAGTATTAATTTCCCATACCATTACATTCTCATTTTGAATTAGCAAAGGTGTGACTCAGAGCCATTTCCGAAAAAAAATTGTGCCATATATTGCTGTGTGAGGAATGTCCTGATAATGAGTTGTTGCAGTTATAAAGAGGATAAATGGAACTTTAATTTTAGACTAAAATCCTTTCTTTACATATCTTTCTTTCTCCACCTGTAATGCTGCAGAGAGTGACCATGCTGTTAAGATACTGCCCAGGTGGTCCACAGAAGTCCTGGCACATTTGATTTAATTTCTTCCAGGCTGAATCCCATAGCAAGGTCACTCAGAGGTTGCCTCTTACCCACTGCTTTCCCATGCAACTGGTATGGTTTTGTGCTGCCGCCTATAACACATCTTGCCCACGGCTTTACCTTGAAAGGGCTCCACAGCTTGCTCAGTGAGTGTTTCAGGTTGAGATTAGATTTAGGGTTAGGCAAATGTTTTTCAGGGATTAAGTTATTCACACACAGAAGTTGGAGCTATCCCAAAACTCCTCACTGAGAGGCTGAAATCAAATCTACTGAATAAAATATTTCAGGCTAAATCCAATTGGGGGCTTGGGCCATCAGCACACAAGGAAAACCTCTGCATTTAAATGAGAGCAGAAGGAAGCATGAGGAGGAGGGCAAGGGCTGCCCTGCCATGCAGGCTGCCCAGGAGAGCATTCTTCAGACCTCACTCCACGGAGCAGCCTGTGCTGTGATGTCTGTGCAGGTCCTGCCCTCATGCAGATGTCCCCAAAACCTGCCATGGTCTTCCTTTGTTTTCAGTTTGCATTGCACTGTACCAGCAAAGCCAGCTGCATCCCAGTTTGTGTTGGCACATCTGATTTGCCTTCCACACCTTAGTACTTTGCACTTGTCTTCAGAGAACTTTATTTTCTCAACTTCAGTCTGTTTCTCCAATTTATCAAGATTGTTTCTCTAAGCCTGTCCCTGAGAGACTTCCCCGCCTCTCCCAGCCTCTTGTCAAGTGAGGGTTTCAGCAGTGGGCTCTCTTTTCTAATTACTCACCATGTAAAAAGCAGTACCGTCGCCACTGATAAAGAGTGGTAATTATTTCTTTGCAGACTGCAGAATTTAACGCATGTTGCACTTCTGTTCTAGAAGGCTATAAACAGGCTTAAAAATCTCCAGAAGGTGTATAATTATTTATTTAAATGTAGGGGGTTTATTGATTCCTGTGGAATCCAATTGATTTCATCCCTGTTAAAACTCAGGTGACTAAAGTATGTAGCCCTTTTGATAAATTAATAATTGAATGTAATGAATTATTAATCACGGCTCTTGTTCTGCCTTTGGTGACACAAGGTGCAAAGACCCCATTAATCTCCCCCCGCTCCCTCCGTATCACTCAACGAGCAGTTTCCACAACAAATTCATGTCTGTTATAAATCTAACAGAGGGATAATATTAGATATGCTGTTGGTCTATTTAGTTTGTAGAATTAACTATGCATTTGCATTGTTTGAGGATTACTGAAGTCATTTCAGGGGCGGGGAGTTAACATACATATCTTCTATTTTTCAATAGAAACTTGTGTTCAGCAAGCATGAGTTTCACTACGTGCATGCTACCATTGGGTGTGAAGATGTGCATTCATTCACCTGCAAATTAAGGATAAAAAATTACAAATGCTCTAAAAAAATAATTAAATTTGTAAATCAGATATTTACGTGACACAAATAGCTGTGTGAAAAAAAAAAAATCCTGAAAACCACGTCTTGAAAGTTGCGTTCAGCAGTAAGTGGAAGTCATGCGCAGTACAAGAGAAGTTGGTTTAAGGAAGCCTTGCCTGTGTTACAAGGGGAATGAGCCAAATGCACTCCACTCTGCTGCTTGCTTCCATTTCAACACACTCTTTGCTCTGAAGACCCATTTACTGCAGCTGCACACATCATTTTTTCTCATGATTTTGACTTATCTTCTTATTGACCTACTGGGGAGAACTCAATATATTTTCTGGAAGATGGCATTACAGACAGCACTGAACAAATGATCTCTCCTCTTATCCTAGTCTCAGGTACCTGGTGTCTCACTGCCCTAGTGACCAGCAAAAGCTTCTGCTCAGTGTCTTCTCCTTACCTTATGAAGTGACAGCCCTCCTAGAGTGTCCTTGATCTTACCAAAGGATTTTTAAGTAGAACTACCTCATTCCTAAGATTCTTCACACACACACCACACACACACACACACCACACATGACTTAGTTTAAACCAATATATTCTCTGAAAGGATTTATAACTTACCATTAGAAATCCTCTTCATTGCTTTTTAGCCCCTTAGGATTTTGTCAGGATTACTAACGGGATTTTTATCACTAGGGAAATATGGCTTCAGACATTATATCTTAAAAAAATAAATCTGAAGCATAGACTGTCAATGAAGCAGCCAACACATTTATATTCTTCTCCAGAATAGCTTGTCTTGTAAACCAGAGGATTCTTTAGCAAGGTGTTTTAATTTTTTATGTGTCAGAATAAAACAAGTTTCTGGCTGAGGAAAACTATCTGTATAGATGACAGCTTGACCATCGTGGTTTACTGTTCTGCTGACATGTATCTGCCATGTAGTTTTAACCATGTTTTCACCATGTTTTGCTACAGCTGCATTCCTACTCATTCTGGTCCCATACTTAAGTATATTCTTAAGTCTAGCTCTGCTGAGCTATTCACTTAGGATTGCAAGCATGTACCTAAGTCAATCAAACTGCCTCTCAAATGTTTTTCTGCATCAGGGCCTCTCTCCTTGTGTGTAGAGGATGAGTAAAGAAGACCCAAGAGACACCACAGGGTAAAAAACATTCAGGCTCTGCCCTACATTTATCTCTGGGTGTACAGATCACGTAGTACTCAAAGGGTAAAATCTGGGATGGACTTGAATACAGAAGGGAACCGTATATATGACTTTATTTTTATATATATGGCTTCTTTGTCTTGGCTTAAAGTTGTTCTAATCATCCTACTTAAAGGAAGGATGATCAGCAGGTTTTTGCAGTTGAAGCTTACTGCGTATCTATTGTGAACTCCCCGAGCGAGCCATGGAGGCAGTTAAGCAGCAATATTTATGTAAACACCTGTCCATGACCTTGTTATGTCTCCATCTTATACTTAGTAAATATATAGCTGGAGAATGGGGGTCAAATTAGGAAGGAAATGGGCCTGAGAACACGTTGTATTGCAGAATAAAGTATGTTAACCTTAGATATGGTCTTCAGGGATCCAAGAGCTGAAATCCATGCAAAAGCAGATTTACCTTCAAAAAATGCTTCCTGATGATGAGATTCCTTTCATTGTCTGTCAAATGAATCAAGAAAGAAATATGTTTCCTTTCTTGTCTCTTTAAAAATGCCTTCACAGGGCATGAAGCAGAGCCCTGTGGCTCCAGTAGGCTCTTTCTGTCCCTGGCCCCCACCGATGCAGGCTGGTGAACTGGAGTAGGGAAGACTGGATGGTTCTCACGGCAGAGCGGTGCCAGCTTGGAGCTGCAAGAGGCCCTTAAAATAGAGGTGGCAACTCTGCTTCTGAAAGTGGGTTTCCGAGTCTTGCTTTTGCCCCAGAGGTGGGCTCCCATGGTGGGCGTCTGTGCTCCAGGTTCACTGAGGCTCCGCATGTTCTCATTGTGAACTGGTCAAAACCATTTCCTAAATAATTGCTTTATTTAGAAAAATCCTGTGGGATTTTTTTCTCCTGTTTGTTTGTTGGTTGGTTGGGTTTTTTTCTGATCAATAAAAAGCATAGTTATTTGGTTCAAATGCATTACAGTAGAGGTTGGTGGGTCATGTAAATCATTTAAAGCCAAAAAATCTGGGGTTTTATTTGAAAAAGTTTACTTAAAATTTTGTGTCTGGGGATGTACTGTCAAGGTTATTTTAATTTCATATCAACTATAATTATTTAAATGACCTCTAATCTATATCTTAGAAAGTCTAAAATGCAATGATAGAAATGAAATCCTATGAGTATAACCTTTCCAGCCACCTGCAAGATTACCCTTAACAATTCTCCAGTGCTTTGGGAGGTAGGACTGGACAGACCTTTCTGAGATATTTTCCTTTTTGATTTCTAAAACCTTTCTGGATCACTTAACAGCCAGTCCGGATTAATTAACAACAGTGCAAAATACAGAGATTCCTGGGAATGACAGAAAATCCAAGCAATAATAAGCATGATCCATCCAGATCCAAGTGCTGAGGGCTTTGTCCAGCTGTGACTATATGTCCGTGTGCTGCACGCTCCTCTCCTGTTCATAGCAGTATTTAGGATGTTCTCCGGCTCATCTTTATTTTCTTGAAGAGTACGAAGAGCTTTTGCAAAGGAATGCTCGCAATAAAATACTATTAATTTTTAAACTGATGAGTACAATCTCCCCAGCTGGTAGCTCTATGCTATTTACAGTAGAAGTGATATACCTGTTTATGTATTTATAACAGGCCAGGTAGTGATTAATGTCGGGGGGGCAAGGGTGCAGCTCCCCTCAGCAGGCACCTCCACGGCAGAGCCCCTGCTCCCCCCGTCTCCCCCAGCCCAGCTCCCCCCGTCCCCCTGTGCACTGCATATTCTGCTGCTGCCCCGTTAAATTGTGTAAGTCCAAATTCATGCCATAGGATTAAACATGTGTGATCTTTAAAAAGAAGTCTGTGTCAGGTAACTTTTATTTCCATCCTTGGCTTTGACCCTTCCGGCTTTAATCAGCTTTCATTGCCAAGCTCATCTTTGAACCCACAAAAGGCTGTCTTGTCAAAGGCGAGATATTGTATCTAATCACTCGATTTCAAGAGCTGGGCTTTAAAATTAAAATACCAGATATTCAAGTTCACAATAAGGACAGGAAAAGTCATCCCTAAAGCCAAAGTTAGCAAGACTTCTCTCGTCCTGCTCCGTGTCATCTCGCTGGCCGCAGCATGGGGCTCCTTGCCCCCCTCAGATTTCACAAATGCCCAGCGTGGCATCTCGCCTCGTGCACGTGGTGTGCTCTAGCAGGGGAGCAAACAGCCTAATTGCTCCCATTCCAAGCCCTGAACTCAACTAACCCTAATTAATTAATGAGATATCGGCACAAGTCATCCAGTCTGTAGGTGAGGAGAGGAAAACGCTGCTCCAGGGCCGCCTTGTTTCCGCTCCCCAGAGGAGGGGAGTGGGGAAGGTGCTCTCTGCTGCTGTTAAAACAAGCCCTGGCGTGGCTCAGGTGAGGGATGTGTGAGCAGCAGCGGGGCATGACCTTGGGCTCTCCTACATCACCCCTCATTCAGGAGTTCATGTGGCTTCTGCCCCTCAGGGAGGCTAATGCCATGCCCTGGCTTATCTACTGATCAGCTGGATTGATTTTTTAGAAACTGCACACACACGTAAAGGCAGAGGGGCTGCAGCTGGAGTGTCAGATGCTGCCTCACGCAGGGCTGGTGGTGGGCTGTCCAGCACAGGCTGTGTTGCTACAGGGCAGGTGCAATCGCAGGTAAAGGATTGTCAGTCCCTCTAGGCTCCCTGGACAGCCAGAAGAGAAAGGTCCATCCAGAGGGCAATTCAGGAGAGGGGGCTTACCCGGCAGAAACCCCCCTCTCTTGCTTACAAGGGCTCCCTGAGCTGCTCCTGGGAGCAGCAGCCTCTGCAAATGTTTAAATGAATGCCAAGAGGGAGGTGGAGCAGTTGCGGCAATTGCTCTCATACAGCTTGGGGTGACTGTAACTCAGCAGGACACAAGTTTGTTTGTCTGCAGGCTCAGATCTGGGATATAACAGCTTCCTTTGGGAAGGGAAACATAGCTCTCCTGAATAATTCATGGGTTTTTCTTAATTATTCAATAATAGGTGCCCATTCCTTGGTATTGAGATCCCAGATAAAATGCCAACAGTATATTATGTCTCTAAATCTCATTTTCAGGAGTAGTTTAAGGTTAAATTTTCAAGGTTAGAAAAACATCTTAAGATAGAGATAGTAATTTTCAAGACCAGTAATTAAGCCGGGCATCCAAGTCTCTAGGAGTGCAACCTCTGTAGGCATTTTGTAAATGTATCTTTTGGCACCTGATGACCTTGGCATCCTCCTCAGGAACAGAGAATGGAGGGAGTTTGGGTGACTTCCTATGGCTAAATTGCAGCAGAATCTTCTGTTAAGTAGGAAATGCAAAAAAGGTCTTTTAGCATGTTTATTTTGTTAGCTGCTCTCTTATGATACAGCAGAAAAGATGGGTCTTGTAAAAAGCTGAAGTGACAACCTATCTTGTTATTTTGAGGGTGAAAAAAATAAGTAATGCCATGTTTTTCTTCTAGTTAATTTAAAATTTTATGTCTGAGACTATGGTACCAACTTTATGTGGCATCATTAGAATACATTTGCTTAAAATAACTTTACACTATTCATTCCTTAGGAAGTCTGAAATGCAACTAACAAATGTCAAATCTTTTAAGCATAGTCTTCCCAGCTGCACAACACTACTACTTGTTTTGGCAGATCCCCAGCACGGCTGGGAGTCCTCTCTCTGCTTTCTGTCCTCAAAATGTTTTCTGGATCAGAGCTTTTGACAAGCAGACAGTGTGGGAGTGTCATGTACGACAACTCCAAGTCATTAGGAAGAAGCTGAACTGGAGTAAATCAGCATTCCTGCACTGACCATGGTAGTGGTATATTTGTTTTGGTTAGCTGAGATCCTGATCCATATAAGAAAAGATTAAATTTAGATTAATGTTTTAAAGTGTTAATCGAGGAGTTTTTTTCATAAACGATCTCTTTTGTAATGAAATATTGCTTTACAGATTTATACATGTGCATCCCTTTTTTATTTTATAGTCAATTAAATTAGAAATGGTAACAACTTAATAGAACAATTGAATAAATAATAGTAAGTAGTGGAATTTGTGATGCTTTGATTTCCATTATACTGGAGTCTGAGCACCCCACTGCTGTGCTCCAGCCTGCTAGCTCCTGATGCAGGAGGAAATCCTGTCCTCTCTCTGCCTTTTGGGGACAGGCAGGGAGTGAGGGAGCTTTCTGTAGCCCTGATCCAGCCCTGTGAGCTGGCTCAGTCGCAGGAGTAGCATGGCCACGTCAGCAGGCACTGCGAGTAGAGTTAATTCGGCTGGTTGGCCTCAGCTTGGGGATTTATGCGCTGGGTATTATCTATAATATAAACTTGCCCTAAAGGCTCTAGTCTAAATGTATTTAGGAACCCAAATATGCAAGTGATTGCCTGATGGACTTGCGCAAAATCACAGATGAGGACTGTGATCCAATGCTGTAACCCTTTCTGGTCCCCAGAAAAAGGGTACACATTCTGGAAATGGCAAAGTGTGTCGGACCATGTTATGATTCTGGGAAAAGAAAAACATTGAATTTGTAAAAGAGAACAAGAAGAATTCACATAACCCTGACATGATTGCCTAGCCCCTGCTGAGCGTGTGCTAACCATACCCCCTTCCAGCTTCTGAGACCATAAACTCGTAGCTGATCACTTATGAATAAATTAAATAACACTAATTATTTACAGAAATCATATGGTAAATAACTGTGCGCAATAAATACACTTAAGTGATAACCTCCTTGTGGATAATTCACAAAGAGGAAAAATGTGATGCTTTATTTATGGCAAATTATTCACTGCCGTGAAGTGATTTGCTAGTGAAATGCTGATTCGTGCCAGATATCTATAGAACTGTGTCCAAACTTCTTAAATACTTCAAGAGTCACAAGAACATTGCATAGCGTAGTTAGTCTTTGTGCGTAAAACTCTGGTAATGATTGCTTAGTGTGAATGTTTGGCTCTAGATCATCAGTTAATCCTCTACATCCCTGTTAGATTTTCTTTATGTAAATTTCAGATCAGAAAAACACTGTCTTGCTAACTTTAACTTGTATGTAGAAACTAGGGGAAAGCCTTTGAAATGACAAAAATAATTGTTTGCTAGGCTTTTGCTTCAGAAGACCCTTTCAAAAACATCAGTTTTGCAATAGGTTTTTATGGTGCTCAGATTAACAGCAGCAATTCCTGGTAGTTGAATTGCCCCGTGTGTTACTTGACAGCTGTCAATCAATCACTGCTGAAATGTGCTTCTTTGTTATATGTGTTTTATGAAAAAAATAGCAGAATGTTCACACAACCTAAGTGGACTTCATTAGCATAGTGACAATAATGTAACCCCATCTCGAGAAAAAAACAGCTTAAGGGAAGTTGAACCTGCCTTCCCACCCAGTTCCTGCGTGTCATGGGAGTTTTCTAATGTCTTGAATCTAAGTTCCTAAATCTCTAGACCAATAGCGGAAAATAGTACAGGGAATGGAGAAGCAATTACTTCAAGGGGCTGGTCTTTGCTGTTTGAATCAGAGCAGGACACTTGCGAGATGCACGCCAGCGGGGGCTGGCCGCTTAGCTGGAGCACTTCACCTTCTTTCTGTCTGACTTGGTCTGATTAAGATGGTTATCGCTTTCGTCTCTGCTTTACTTCGTACTCCTGCAAAGTCTGCTGAGGAGGCTTGCCTTGACTCAGCATTTATAATTTACTTGTATGATTCCATTAATATTATCAGGATGTACAGAATTAATTACTACAGCGTGTGTGTTATAAAGGTTTTTTGTCTCTAGCTACGTCAGCAGCACTAAGGCAGTGGTGATACCAGAGCCCTGCTCAGGTCAGTAACCATGTAGTCTTCAGCTTTAGAGATCCCCAGATTCCAGCTTGCTTGAATTGGTGTGTGGTAAAGCTGTTTTTTTAAGGCTTTAAATACATTGACCAAGCTGTGCCTTTATATATATTAGTGAGCAGAGAGCTATGCTGACTTTTCCCAGCTAAAGACTGAAAGCCCAGTCCTAGTGCTTTGAAATTGCTTTTCTGACTTTTTACAAGACTCCAAGGGAAAAAGCCTGTGATGAGAGGTCCAGCTTTGAAAATGTAGCAGGATTCCTTTTCTGTGGTAGCTAGGGAACAGGCTTAAAAGTCAGGTTTATCCATATATGCATATATATATGTGAACATTTGAAATGTGTATATGTGTATTTTGAAGCTTTTAAACATATATATTAACAAATATATATTTGTCTATATGTTATAATTATATATTTAAAAAATCAATTCATGCTAAATCATTTTTAATTCTTAAATGAAGAACCAAAGTTTTCTTTCTTTCACGAGACATAACCTATACAGTGTGCCAAGCAAAACACCAGTTTCTGTGCCAAGATACTGGAGTTTTTGCTGGTTTAGGGAAGTTAAATATAACTGATTTCATAAGATGCTGTTTAACGAAAATGCTTGCTTTCTTTCACACTGGTGCTGTTTATTTTTGTCAAGCCCTGGCTGGTTTGTTAAATATCACTAAATGATATTTACAAGTTTGCAATGTTCCCACGGACCAGGTGCAAAGATTTTTATCTATGTATGTATCTATATATTCTATATATATTTTTTTGATTATACATAATCGAAAGGAGAAATTAATGACAAATTCTCACCTACCCATCATCAGGCACATCACTGCACAAATGTCATCTCATTTTATGTCTATTCAGTTTAATGCTCAGGGAAGTGGATCAGATATTACAGCCCAAAAGACTGAATATCAAGTAGTTGTCTATGAAATTTTGCAGCAGTTTAAGGTTTACATAGCTCTGTCATGGACTCATCCCTTTTTTTACCAGAAACTTCATCTCAATTCCCATAAAAAACCACAGCTGCTGGTGTTTGAATTTCCTCCTCTGGAAGAACCTGTGTGTGTATCTCTGCTGCAGTAACTCTCCATCTATTTTCAAATATCAGCCATAAATATCTTCTTCCCCTTGCTCCTTCATTTCTCACCCCATCTGCAGCCACATTTTCAGTGTTTATTTTGCATTTGGACCATCTAACTGAGGATTGCGCTTTGAGATGCAAGCTGCCACCCCAGGCATGGGGGTACATGTTTGGGTGCCTGCCTGGGGGACACCCAGGGGAAGGTCCACAGACACTGAGGAAAGAGTCCCTTTGACTGGCTCACGATCCTGTTAGCCTCAACTGCTGTCCCGTGGGAAGCTCAGCACTGTGGGTCCTGTCAGCATCACTGCAAACTTTGTGTCACAGATGGCTTTTACAATTATTTGGCTGCTTCCTTTAAGTATATTTAAATAAAACTGCATATTCAGCCAATTCCCTTTGTTGTCCTGAGTTACAGAGAGCAAATGATGTTAACACACTTTTTCCCAAATTACCAAGTAAAATTATTTCTGAATTTTCTCATATGACTGATGATGTCGGTATAATTGATTACAGTATGGCATCAATCAAGCACTGGTCTTAAAATACTGTCAGATGCCAGAGTAAACATAGCCACTAAGTACTTTAGCATTTACTTCTTCAATGAACTCTGTGGGTTTTACTAACTGGCACGTTAGTCTGGACTGCCGAGGATCTTAATACACATGTATGACTCCACTGCTTTTATTTCTTAGCAAGGTTACAGTACATTATAGGATGTATGTGGTGGTCAGTGCCACCTCAAAATATCTTAGAACGCATCAGTAACCAGCCAGCATGGTCAGAGTCAAAGTTTTCTTCTTAATTCTAAGGCATTTTGGATGAGCCAAAGAACAAGGTATCACGTTCACCACATCAGTGAAAAATTCTTAACTCTCGCATCAAAGTGTAGTGGGTATATCAAACGCTGAAGATAAATTTATGACAGCATTTCTAATTCGAGCCACGTTATTGAGTTCAGTCCACCTGACCACAAAGACTATTTGATTGATAGAAAAAATGTGTGATCTATCTGTCTCTAGGGTGCCGTCTTTTCCCATTGTCCCTTTGAGCTCTCAGTTCTGACACAACTGAAAACAAGGGGTCAGGTTACCTCTCAAAACGGAATGATTTTGTGCCACTTACCAACACTGTTTCCTTGTAGGCCAGCCAGAGAAGATGGAAGAGTTTGACATGCTTTTATGCCTCTTGAAATGTGGGATTGAAGATCATATTAGCATGCACATATTTGCCCCATCTCTTTCTTCTAATACACAGCTAACGTGTTCTAAAATTAGTCTGAAGCAGGTTTCTGACAGGGTAGGAATATGTATATTGGAAAGATTTCTTACCTTGGTTTCTGACAGAAAATATCTGAGCTGGATTTTAGATTTAATTATGAATAGATACAGTTTGTTGATAGACAAATGATACCCCTCGTTCTTCGTTTTCCTGTTATTTTGACATTTTGCTTGTAATTGGTGGTGGTGAAACCTGAAAATTAGCAAGATGAAATTATCAGATACAAAAAGAATACACGGAATTTTGCAATACCGAAGCGTAACAGAAATCTATCTACAATCATTTTCCTATATTCCTTTCCATAATCATTTCAGATATGTGTTTGTGTTTCAGAAACTGCAATTTATTCTGCATAGCTCCTTTCATCCAGAAGAAATGGACTACAAGGTGTTTTATAGACTGTGGTAATTTAACTTACAGCAGTAATATAGGCACAACATGGCAAACAGACCTTCTAACTGGCAGAGCAATTAATTCATGCTGAACATTAAGCACCTCAGTAGTCCCATGATGAAATCCACTTTGAGACTGCTGACAGGCCATTTTAATGTTAATCACATGCTTACAACCTTTGCGGTATCAAGGACTTAATTTACCAACACTTGAACAGTATGCAGCCGAAAAAGGAGAAAATAGGGAAAACGGTAAGAAGTCACTTCCAGATGGAAAGCACTACACTTCAAAAGTTACTGAAATGGTCACACGTTCAGAACTCGTATTGACATTTTGCTATGCCAAGGTGTTATTTCCTGCAAAACCAACAAAAAGATAGGACAGTTGAACTAGGGGAAGGCAAAAGCTTACTCCTTCCACGCAGGGACCATTCAATGCAAAATTTGGCTCCATTTGGCTTTGTCACAAGTGCTGATAAGAGCAAGATCTTGCTCACTCTTCCCTTTATGGCGAGCAGTGGTTCTCGTGGCATTAGTGTGTTGAATCCTGATATTCTTGAGCTCGTTCGGAACAGACACATCCCAGCTGTTTCCGTGTAGCTCCACAGGCTGTCCTGGTTTCGGCTTGGGTAGAGTTAATTTTCTTCTCAGTAGCTGATACAATGCTGTGCTTTGCATTTAGTATGAGAACAATGGTGATAGCCCACTGATGCTTTTAGTTGTTGCTAAGTAATGTTTATTCTAAGTCAAGGACTTTCTTAGTCCCTGCCAGCAGGAAGGGTGGAGCGGCACAAGAAATTGGGAGGGGGGGCACAGCCAGGACAGCTGACGTGGACTAGCCAAAGGGATATTCCATACCACAGAGCATCATGCTCCATATATAAACTGGGAGGAGCTGGCTGGGGCCTTGGGATTGCTGCTGGGGGACTGGCTGGGCATCGGCCAGCGGGTGGTGAGCAGTTCTGCTGTGTATCACTTGGGTTTGGTTTTCCTTTTGGGTTTTATTCCTCCTCCCCCCCTCCCTTTTATTACAATTATTACTTTTATTGTTGCTGTTGTTATTATAATTATTATATTTCGTTTTATTTCAATTATTAAATTGTTTTTATCTCAGCCCAAGAGCTTTACTTTTTTCCTAGTTCTCCTCCTCATCCCACTGCGGGCCATGGGGGGGTGGAGTGAGTGAGCAGCTGTGTGGTACTTCAGTTGACAGCTGGGGTTAAATGATGACACTGGTCAAATAAAATGAAAATACAACCTGCTGTCAACACAGCGGAAAGGGTGAGAGCCAGCTTTTGCCTACATGGGGATGGGGTTGTCAGCAGTCAAGGTGAATGGAGGAAATTCCCTGAAATATCTTTTCACTTAACATAGGTAGGTGAGAAAATGTGTCCTTCAATAAGTGTGATTGCTTATTGATAATGTTAAAATCATAGCTTGCTGAGTTTAGGCCTTTGGTGAGCGAATGGAAGGAAATATAGCGAATCAGGCTCAGATCTGATCCTCCTGGAATCACATGATGGAAAAATTTCAGGCAATGTGTGAGATCTGTGCACAACCGGTTCTGGCTGAAAGATTTCCCTGGCTGAGAGATTTCTGAACCCTTAAGAGATTTCAATGGTAGAAACAACCTGGGATCTGTATTATATGTCTGATGGGTGTTTTGTAGATTTTTTCCTATGTGGGCCTTGGATGACAGATTGTCTTCAGTTTCAGAAAAAGAAAATCAGTGGTCTTGGCAGTTCCTTACTTGTTGCCTTTTTAATACAAATATATACACTTTTAAAGATACATAGATTAATTTATTTGAAAAAAACACCACCAACATTTCTTCTCATATCATCATGAATTCAAGTACAATGTAAAAGAAATATCACACAAAATGAAAGATAGAGAGAAGATGTGTGCTGACTCTATGCTGACAGCAGTAAAACTTTTGCAGAACACATTGAAACTTCTGTCACTAGAACTATTTTATTGCATCTGGGAATAATAAGAACTGTGAGAACTGATCGTTAGAGACAATAAAAACAATGCTTTTTTCTCCAGATAGGTAAATCACATTTTGAGAGGTAATTGATAAACGAATGCTACACAGCCAGCTATAAATAAACCGTCCATCCCAAGGATGAAATACGTACTTTCTTCAGTCACAATCCTAAACCTCCATCAACGATGTAATTTCCTCCCTTTAGCAGGGGAAAATACAAGGGGAAATTACAAACGGTAATCCTTTTAACAGAAATGCCAATTAAAGCTACCCTTTTCTTTCTACTATATGGGTTCTTACCATCTGTCTTGCAACCCTGTACTGTAAATAAGAATGAAAATAAAATGATTCTCAGTTTATTATAGCTTTAACTGTAGGAAACAAAATTCAAGCGTTCCCTTGATGTCAACAAATATCTCTCTTGGCACCCAGTGGAAACATGATTGTACTCTTGCACTTCTGCTTGAATTTATGAGTTTGAGCTTAATGCTCAGGGTGCAGGGCTGACAGCTAGAGGCTTGTAACCTGTAATCCAGGGCTGGAGAAACTTTTCTTTGCCGAGGGCAAACAGGCCCTTGAAACACCTTTGGCAGACCACACAGCAACACCTAACTGGAGTTCCGGCAGCTCAGCAAATACATAACAAAAACTGTGGCGGTGGGGGCCTCAGCGGTGGGGGCCATGTAATGTTGCATGGAAGTGCACTATGCCATTAATAACAGCATTTTGCACCATTGATTAAAGCTTCCTTGGAATAAATCAGTAATTTCTCATGAGCTACACAAACACCATGACTTCTTATTTGGAAATGGTATGTCTTCCCAGGGGACTAAAGATGGGAGAAGCCTTTTGTACTTTTCTGGGGAGTTGTGCACTGAGTCAGAGCAAGGCCCTGGATCACATTTCAAAGTAATCTATCTCTCTCTCCGTTCTCTATCATGCTTACAGATGTGATGACCAAGCCCATCCAAACTAATAACAGTTTAAAAATGAGAGTCACTACTTCTCGAAGCTGCAGCATATTTTCAGACTGGTACCACGAAAATAATGCAATGCTTTATTAAGATGCTCAAGCCCTCTTTTCTTCAATGTGTAAGCCTATTTTAAGTATTCCATGACCCCGTTTCTTTGATTTTTAGCAAGTCATTCATAAATTTATTTCCATGTCCTGTGGGACTGATGTCCTCACAAGCTTTTCCTGTGCTGGCAACAACCTGCTCAGTTGTCCAAGAGGGTTCTGTGCACAGAAAAGCTGCAAGCCTCCCAATTTACATGAACCACAAACTATGATTAAAAAAGGCATTAAATGTTATTAAAAATGGGGTCCAGAGATTTGTTTTTCTTCCTCACTATGTTAGTTCTGTTACCTAGAAGTTACACACAATAGCTAGACTGTGGTGGTCTATGGTGTGGTGTGGGAGTGGTGTGGTGGAAAGGACTCGGCAGGTGGCCCTTGCTTAGGCTGTGACATTAATGCTGGGTTTGATAGGTGTGTCCTATGGACCTACTACAGTATGATGAATTCAGCAGCTTATTTTGGCACACTTCCTATGAAATTGTTATGAATTTGCAAACTTAGGGGCAGGGAGGGCAGGTAGTATTTAGTTGTATGATCAGGTGGAAAACTAAACATATAAAATTCCTCATTTTAAGTAAGACAAAATATCTTTTTTAACCAAAATACCTTTTTTAAACTCTTTTTTTTTTTTTTTTTTTTTTTTTTTTTTTTATCCAGGAGCACATAAAATATGTGTTGCAATAGGCATTACCCTGAATGTAAAGGAAAATATTTTTTTTCCCTACCTGCAAGTAACAAGAGACACCAATGCATTTATACAGGATTTAATAATGTGCTTATCACTGTTATAAATATTTTTTAAAATTACCTTTTGGGGGCCTGATTTTTCCTGTTCTTTCAGCTTTGTATCTGCTGGTCTCGTAGCTTTGCAGATAATTAATTCTGCTTCAGACACACCTTTTGCAGACCTAACCATACATTTCTACAAATTCTTTGTAAGTCAGCAACTTCTCCTCTGGGGCTGGAGTGGCAATGCCTGGATTCCCTTTTGCATGCAGGGAGCTGGCTGCCAAACTACTTCCTATCTTTTAATAACTCTTTTAACTCTCCCATCTCCAGTTTGATGGCTTGTGTTTTATTGCAAAGTGAGCTTTCCTCCTAAAGATAATGACACCCTTTGGTTTCTAAGTACCTAGTAAATTGGTCCCAAGGTGTCTTATGGCTTTGACTTGTTGAAACATCTACCCCATTCTTTGTACAGCTTCTCTTTTATACAAGTGTCCTTACCAAGTTTGTGACAGTGGCGGAGTTTCTGTGTTATGCTTGTGATCATGTCGTTATTGATTATTAATCTGCACATCTGGATTGCTGAGACGTGTTTGCTGCTATGTTTACACATGCAGAACTCCAATCAACACGTATACCTAACACCAAAAAAATGTTATTCATGGAAAAGACATTATATGCAACATAGAAATTACTGCTTGAACTATTTGTTACATGTTTCTCATTAAAAAATTCTAAGAAATGGAGAAAGATAAACTATTCACCGTAAGAGGCAATGTTTTGCAATAAATGAGTCCTAGCTATCAGGTCATACTTGCTTTTTCACCACAGCCTCCCAAATCTTACAATAAGCCTGAGGAGTATGAGAAGTTTCTCAGACAAAAACCAGTCTGAAGTATCAGATCCATATTCTGGTATAATTGTGCTACCTTGGGAGCCTGGTGGTGTATAAGGATATTTGCCATGTGCTCTTTGGTGGCAATAAATGTTAGGATGTTCCTAAGCCAGAATCCATGAATATGCGTGCCTAAAGATAACCAAAACTGTGCTATATTTGTCTCAGGAGAACATAAAGGACTTCAGTTCCTTTTCAGTAATGTGTAGTAATGCGCCAATCACTCCTGTAAAATGCAAACCTGACTACCTCCATGACAAAATGTCGTAGAATGTCTGCAAAGTGTGTCCTCCTATGGAATATTTAAACCAACTGAGAAAAAATTCAGAAGAGCAGGTTCCTCCTTCTAAACGCTCTAACTTCAGTGCAGGACACACAGGCATTCATTCCATAAGAATTTCATAACCGTTGCTACAGGTGTCAATCCAGACAAACGTAAAAACAGAAATCGGCAGAGTACCTGTTCTGGTGAGACATGCTACCATCTTTTTGGCAAATTTCACCATATCAATTGGCACTCATAAATAGTAATTAATTAGAATAGTTTACTGTATAATGAAGCAAGTGGCTTTCTTTTGAACACTTGCATAATGACTGCAAGTAATGACATGCTAAGAGTTTTGTCAGTTTTCCTCGGTACCCCTTCATGATTACTTTCTCTGAATGATCCACTTGGCCTGTCATACGTCTGTTTTTTGAAATAAAACAATCCTCCTTATGTGAACACTCAGTGTAATTACTAAGTCCACCGCTTAAATAACTCTGCTGGAGTCACTCCATCTGTGAACTGCATGAGCCTACGTAAAATAATTCACTACTCCTGTAAAAAAGGGAGAGACATACAGGAAGATTGCAGATAACCTCAGGGCTTAGCAGTAGGTCTACTACAATTAAATAAAAGATTTTCTGAAGGTGACCTTGTGGATGTTCATTTCTTACTCTTGTCAACAGTGGACCATGATGACAAGGCAGACAGAAGGTAGTAATGAGACAGTTTGATTGATCAGTGAATGTCAAATTAATTCAGCTGGAAGCTTGCCAGAGCAAAACACAAAATGGCATGGTAGAATAAATAGTGGATTTGATACTTTGGCTAGAACAATGCCCTGAAACCACTGAAAAGATAGCTTAAGCACTGAAAGGTAAAAAAATTACTTCTGTAATGAATTAATTGTCGTTCCAAACAAATTTGGTTTTACAGCAGGAGATAAAAACTATACGCAAATCTTAGGAGCTTTGCCAAAAGCAGAAGCAATATATTAGAAAAATGTTAGTGGGACAAATGATGAATATTCATTTATCTTTAGGCAATCTGCAAATTCAGCCTCTTAGATTAAAATCAAAGGAACCAGTCTGGAGAATTTGGTAATTTAAAACATGAAGGAAAAGAGCCCTTTTTAAACTTTATTTTGTATGTACAAGCACATATCATTTTATAGAGCTTCTTTGGAATCAATCTTAAGAAGATTGGCCTACTAAATATATTTATTTGGGTTTGATTACAATCATTTATGAAATGTTTACGATCCACTGCTACACGGAGGGAAACCCTGGCCTGAGTCAATGGCAAAGCCTCCCGGACTTCACTGGGTGCTGGGTGTTACTGCTGCATGTACCAGCAAAAAGTATCCCTAATGAAATCAGAATTTTATCTGACAATCAAATTTAGTGACTATTTTCAAACTTAGTTAATTCAACTTATTTCACTCCTATTAGCATGAAAAATAACATTCCCCTCCTTAACAATACTCCTCCTTGAGAACAAGTACCCACATAACTTATCCCTCCAAACAGCATGGTGGGGCTGTTGGGGCGCTCCCTTTCCAAGGTGCCTGCACAGCCAGAAAGCCTTCTTGCTCCTCTGGGTGTAGGTTTTTTGATGTAACGGGGTTGGGAGGGAGTGGAGCGGTCGGGTTATGGAGAGATCAGGGCAAGAGGTGGGAAAATCTCCAGCGTAGTCCTATCAGCTCTATCATCCCACCCTGCTTTTCCCCAGAGCTGTTTTCCATGGATGCCCATGCAGTTGTCAGGTGCTGTCTTTACAATCACCTTTCTTTAAAACCAAAAAGCTGGCACAATAAATGTGAAGTCTACACCATAGAAATGCCAGCACATGAGTACTATCAGCTGCTGGCAGCCCATAATTACATAGCTGCACGTTGCTAAATGTTCTTTTTCATAAAGTAAGTAGCATTGTCCTATTTAGAATGTAAAGGGACTTCTATCAGCTTTGTGACGTGAGCGTACATCTGAGAGTGGGAATTTGCTACATTTTCACACAAGGTCAGTATTCATGACGCAAATGCAAGGGACACTTTTACAGTGTAGAAAGATATCTAACTGGGCTTCATTATCAGCCCTTCAGGCATTTGCTGTTCTTGAGGTAGAAGATTTTTTTCTTCCAAGCGTAATGCTGATGTTGAAAACAACAGAGAGCGCTATTATAACTAGTGTTAGCTCAATTGCTCAGTGTCTCTTGGGGAAATTCATGCCATCACACTTGTAAATTAATTTCCTTTGGCTATTCTGTGTTCCACTTGTGTTAATTTTCTATGAACATTTCTACAATATGGTTTTATCAACAAAAATATTCATAGAATGACTGTTTCTTAACCAAGGCATATTTGCAAGGGCTACTTTTGGTGCGTGCTCATGTACTCGTTCTGAAAAAACAGAGTGCTCTCATATTGTTTGCAAGAAATTCTTGTTTTTATAAATGCCTACTGAAAACAATAGCAGCTTAGACAAGTAATTTTGCTCCAGTGTTAATGGAGTTTTAGGGTTGCAAATGTACTTGTTGAATGCCAGGAAAGGCTGATGATAAGGTTCTTTGTGCAGTCACAACTCCATCATCTTTGGGGCGTGACTATAAATCTGATTTTTTATCTGAACAGTTAGAAACAAATCCCATGCTCATGTTCATGCCTATTTGCACCACAGGACTCACCAGACCTGGAAGTTTGACATTGCAAAGGCTCAAACACCGGGCGCTCATTCTGCACGGTGCAGAGGAGGCAAGGGGAGTGTACGCAGTGGTGGGACATGGGGTCCTGTGGATTTTCCCCACAGGCACCACTTGGAAAATCCACTGGTGCCAGCACTCTTACTTGATTGCAACAACAGAACTGCTGTGAGCACATCTGGGCCTCACGGCACAGACTGGAGGGTGGGCAGGAACAAGACATGGAAATTTTGCCACCAGCTTCAGTGGGAAAGAGATTGAGGTGCTGCCTTTTTATTCATTTATCTGCAGTGATTAATTTTTTAGGGAGTCAGGGATAGCCAGCTGCCACTGAGCTATCTGTTCCTAGGCTCCAACTGTTCAATAACTTTCCAGCTGGAGAAGCCCTTGTCCCCACCTCATCTCTTTTTTGGTCATTCACATTATCACTTGATAAATATCTCATGACATGATGCTCTTTTTTACCCAGACCTGCACCTCAGAGAGCTCCCTGCAAGTCCTGCCATCCCAACCCGAGGAATGTAATGCATCAATAACAAAAAATAATGACTTGATGTGACATGAAGTGAGACACAAAATACCATTGATATTGTGTGTTAGGTACATCGCAAACCTTCACACACTGCAGGGTTTAATGGCTTACTGCAATTATATTGAAAAACTTTATCATTTGTCATATATAGAGGAACAATTAGTCAACCTGATAGACAACAATGTCGCATGATCCATTCTATGTAATTATTCAATGCTTATTAGGTTTTTAGCTCATCCTTTTTCTGCAGCTATAAGTGTATCAGAATACTTTTTGAGCACTACCTGCACTTGATGAAAACTCCTACCTTTTTTTAATAGAGGTCAGCAAATGTGTTAGTGCAGTGAAATACCCTATGGATAAGAAACTTCAAAGTAAAACATTAAGCACCCCGTTTGACTGCCCTGAGGTAGGAGCCTGAGCTGAGTCTGATCTCTGATGAGCTGAACCACCTCCAGGAGGTGCCAGTTTCTTTCTGCCGTGAGGAGAAGCTCATGAGTCATTTGGGTGCCTGAGCAAAGTACTTAAACTCTGCATTGTCTACAAAGGGCCACAATTTTGAAAATCTGCACAGTCCGTCTCTCCTCCAGGAGCAGACCATTTGCACATTGGTAAATCCCACTTGACTTGATTTTGGCACAGAAACAGTCTCTTGTTTTTAGCCGATGCAAGTTCCTTATGTGTGCAGGGGAAAGCACAATCCAGCTGTTGCACTTTCAAGGATTTTCACAGAAAAGTGATGAAGCTTCTGTCTTTTAACTCTCAAGTCAGGAAACCTGCTACTTGTCAAAGCAATCATTTTGTTGGTATGAGCTTGCTCCTCTTGAAGTCTGTCATTAAATTCAATGGGAAGGATCTCAGCTCACCCACTTCCTTGGAATTCTTTGTGGAATAGTAATAACTAAGTTTTTCTCCATGGTGATAATTCTATTTACTCTCCAGTTGATTTGCAATAATATTCTCCCCTGATACTTATTGTACATGTTCAAAATTTTTACTTGATCTTCATTTCCAGATAATGTCTATATGTCTATACGATAATATTTTGATTTTCCAGCTGATGTACATTTCTCAGTAATGCAGCACTTTAATGCATAGTCATTGCTCTGAACTTTGAAGAGGTATCATAGGACTGGAATATGAGCCTAAAAGTTGCTTTAAAAGCCTCTCTCATCTTTAAACAATTCAAAGTGCAAAGCATTCCATTGATTAAAGATTATTTAGCATGTTTGAATAGCTTTCCAAAAAAAGCCATGTATCTAAAACTTAGCCACATTTCTGTAAACCTGTGCTGGTTTCTGACATGTTTTTTTATTAACGTTAAAGGAAGGGAAATGGTTGTGATTTTTCCCAAGGAAGTATAAATATCAGGTTTTAATGTGAAAGGACAACCATCGTTTGCTGAGATTTTCATTGCTGTGACTCATTTGCTTGCCCTGCTCTTTCAGTAATTAGCCTAGATGAGCTCTCTTCCTGCCACTCGGCATTCCCAGAGCATCTGAGGGAAACCCTGGTGCTTTCTGTTTGCATCAGTTGAAATGAGAAAGGTCCTGGGTCACTCCTGAACACAGAGTTTGGCATGTACCCCACTGTGCAATCAGCCAGGCTCGCTGCCTCCGCTGCTCTGCATTCTTCCCTCGCCTCCCTGCTAATTAAAGTGTCACATCAGAGCAGCTGGGGTTGGTCGTGGTGTGCTCACGCCAGGGATGGGGCAGCTCAGAAGGGTCACCTTTGGGGAGGGAACATTTGAAAACATACGGGAGGAAAATGCTACTTGGGAGGTTTTTGACACCTTGAGTTTCTAAATTGGCACTTGGATATGAGGAGCGATTACTGCAGTGAGGTTTTCCCCTTCTTCCTAAAATCCTTAGCCACTACATTTTGCAGTACAAAGTATTTTGTAAGTGGAGGGAGGGGGAAGGGAGGGAAGCATAAAGATAAGGATTATATTAAGGAAAGTGGCCAACTTTGGAGCCAAGCAGTGTGACAAGTTTGAGGTAGAAGAGCAAGACTGATTTTTGATGTGGGATAATTTAACTTAAAACCATGACTATCACTCACAGTTTTACACATTGTAATGAATGCAAGCATGCGGCAAGAACAGTTTGGGAGCATCTGATATATGAAAGCACGAATATGATATTAGGCACTTTTAATTGCTGAAATTTTGGTGTCTCAGGCTTTTTTTTTAATAATTTCCATTTTTGTTATTCTTTCTTAAGAAGCTGTAAGAGTGCTTCATAGCTCTACAGAGTGCATTGGACATGGAAATGTAGAAACCAATTGAATTGTTCCTGTACTTTACACTAGTAAATGATTGATTTTGTAGGAGAGCAGCTTTTGTAATGCATCTCCCTAATTAAGCCACTTCAAGCACCCTTCTAAGAGCAGTGTGTATTGGCCCAGATTCAAGACGTGCTCAGTGCAGAGGAGGGGTACCGGGGAGCCGATTATGGGTCTCAGACTCACAAACCCCATCTGCTCCAGCCTTGATTTCAGTTAGAGCATCTAAAGGGAGAGCTCCAAGTTGCCCCCAGTTGTTCTGTGTCCTTAGAGACTCTCATCTAGGAACTGAGAAAATGGAGATTTCTACCCATTATACACATTGTGACAGCTGAGTGTTTCCCCAGCTGGGGCCATAGTCTGTCCAGATGTGCTCTGTTAGTGGCTGGGGTGAGTGGGAAGAAAATGTGGCCTTTTTACTCCAACCCTACTTCACGGTTACACCTGTCTTCTCTCGGCAATGTCTGTTAGTCCCCAACAACCTTTATGTGAGATGAGTGGATACTGCTCTCCCCAGACTTGCATGCTTGCAGTGAAGTAATCACAAACAGTATGAAAATTTAGTCACAATACTGCAAAAATTTCCTTAGGTTATGTTTCTAAAGGAGTTCTTTCATTTAAAAAAAAAAAAAAAAAACACCAAAAAAACCCGGAGAAAAAAGTGATAGCTTCACTGAATTCAAATGGAGACCTTTGATGTGTTGATATTCCTGGTAGATTTCTGTCAGAAGCATAAGTTCAGCTGAAACCATTTTGCCAAAAAAATATTTGAGCTGCAATGCTGGGGAAACAGATAACAACTTGGGACTGAGAGAAGATGCATTTATTGAATAAATGTTCATAAAAAAATATCCACAGAGCAGTTCTACACAAAGTTGAGATCTGCAAATACCACATTAACTTTAAAACAAACAAACAAACAACCCCTGTTGTCCTTGCTCAAGTGAAATCAAGTGGCCGGGTAGGATGCCCTTTTGCAACTCGTTTGCTAATGCTTGAGACATTTAAACTCAGCTGCAAAGGATTCTTGCCAAAAGATGGACTGTACTTGAGCAGCTCTGAAAGCAGTGCTGGTGATTTGAAATTGTAAAATTACTAAAAGAAAATCTTCCTGCTGGAAGAGTCAAGGACAAACCTGAAGTTAAAGGGAATTGAATCAGAATTTCTTGGTAAATTATACTCCCAGGATACTTAAGAAGAAAGTTTTACGGATGTAAGGGAAAAATAAATCCTTGAGCTTGATATCTACCATTTCCAAACTAGCTGGTGAGTGCTTTTATTGTGCATGTGTTTATGTTTTTATGTCTTGTGAGGAGACTCAAAACTTTGATCTAGTCTAACAAAATAAAATCATAGCAGGAATGTTTGAGGAAGGTGCAGGGAGGCCACCAGGGAACTTTGTCAGCAGTAGTGGGTCTGCTGGGAAGTGTCCCTGCACAGTGTGCCCGAAGAGCAGCTTTGCTAGCAGTGAAACTTCTGAACAAACATCTCTTTCTCATCTCCAGAAGCCGTCTTTTGGATAGGGCTCCCAAGTGTCTCTTGGTAGAATTCCTCAACAGGTTGAAGCAGAAATATCTATGTTTCTGACAGAGTTCATTCTCTCTCTAAATACTGACAGATTATCCTTGCCAGAGACATCTTACACGCGAGTTTGGGAAAAAAGCATACATCAAAATGTTCTTTGTCTCTCTTCTTCCCCCTGCCCCACACCCTCCTTCTTCAATAAAGCAAATGAAGACTATTTACAGAAAAATAAATCACCAGGAGAAGATGTTTTCAGTGCCATAGCACCTAGCTCTCTACCATCAATATCCACAGTATGATATCCATGTCTAAGATACAAAAGTTAATGAAAAAGAGGATCTTAATAAAAGCAGCTTTTTTGTATTTGTTGGGGGATTTTATTGTTGCTTTTTTGTGGGTTGATTTTTTTTTCAAATTGTGGAGTTATTGTTTTGCAAAAGCCATTAGAAGGCTCCTGTAACTGCACTCTCTGTTGGAGAAGGATGTCATGTCTAAAAATGTTGTCACCTTCAGAATACTGTGAAAGTCAGGGGCAAGTTATTTTAATAAGGCAGTGCTAGAAGTTGTGCGTAGAATCACAGTGGAAAAGCAACATTTTCCTTTATACAGCCGATGTAGTAATCTCAGCTTCTCTGCAGAGATACTAGGAATTATGTGGATGATTTTGTGGAGATTAGTGTATTACTAAAGCATTTATCAGCAAGAACAGCTACCATGTTAGCTCTCTAATACATTAATAAAAACATTTCTGAGTTGCATCCCCCCTTTCTTTACAGGTTTGTTGTACCCGTGCCTTCTTCACTGCAGTCAGCTCTAGCTACCTGGAGAGGTGGAGAAATAGGAAGGCTTTCCTGGGAAAGTGATTGATTGGGATGAGATTGGGGCTTCTGTGGGAAATGATGGAAGCTGCCAGGCTTGTGCCTCAGAAAATTCCACTGAAGAATGGTGCATTTTTGTAAGGAAGGAGACTTTCTAGATCAGGAGAGACGTTGTATTGTGCAGGAAGAACCTGATGGTGATTCTTGGAGGAAGGGTTATTGAGAGTCATTTTGTAGCCACCATGAAATTCAGCTTGCATTGATGGCTTCTTCGCTTGGAAATCTCTTTCTGCAGGGAAAATCACAATAGGTGACAGTGAGAATAAAAGAGATTTCTTACCCATTCTACTCCAGCTGACCCCAGGCCTCACAATTTATGCATTGTGCTCTTTTCTTTCCCTTGCTTCATTAGCTGCCCTCCCTGACTCTGATGCCAGTAATTAAACCATTTCCAGTTCGGGTTTTTCACAGGCTTTGCTTTAAAGTTTCATCTCGCTCATGGAGACTTCCATCCCAGATTTGCTGCGCTTATTTATGCATAAAAGCTGCTTCTCAGCAAAAGCACAGACCTGGGCAGGAGGCACAATGACATGTCTAATGTTTCCCGTGTCTAATAGCAGGATTGCTGGAGGGGTCAAGCTAGCGCAGCAGAAGCAACACTTCACACGGGGCCCAGGTGATGCAGCGGAGAGCTCTGCTCAGGCTCGGGTTTATCTGCAGTCTCCGATTAACAGCATTACCATCCCAAGTCTCCTGCTGTGTCATGCCTTGCTTGTCTGTCTGCTCTTAGCGGAGACCCAAAGAGCATCATGTGCTTGCACAGCCTTGGTAATTATCATGACTACCTTGGCTCCTGCGTCCCAAGCCAGGGCTGCCAATCTCTTTTCTATTACTGACCAGCCAGACTCGCCCTGTAAGTCCTCTTAATTGGCTTTTTTGGGATAACTGAAGTTTACCTGTTCTGCCTGGCCAATTTGCTAACAAGGCTCAGCTGCCTTTTCTGGGCATTTACAGGCTGGAGAAAGATTTTCAGGGTTTGGCTGGGCTCAGAGGCTTTGGAATAGCTGTTAGTAGTACCTGAGGGCTGCTATCGGTAGCTTCATCTCTCTTGCAAGAGGCTTCTTATGCATGTCCAAAATGGGGATTTTTCTCATTGAAAAAAGATGGGTGAGTGCTCCTTCACCATCCCCTAAACATCCTCTTCACCTTTTTTTCCCTTCTTACTAAACTGTACAAGTGGTGTATGCCAAGGGAAATAATGAACCTGTATGTGGTATTTTACTGTTACTTTCTGTCTGTGTATACTGTGTCAGGTATATTGAAAGTAATGGGATTTATAACACTACTATGGTTCTGATAGTTGGCCATATCTATGGCTAATCATTTTTTGTGGTTTTCTTTTTTTTTTTTTTTTTTTTCTGAGCTCCCCTGTCCTTTGCTGCACTCTGATTTGATTTTTTTTTTCTTAATGTAGTGATAGCAATCTCTAGGAAGCAATGCTCTGTCACAATTAGTTATTAGATGGCATTGTATAGAAAAAGAGGCCAAAGTGACTTGGTAGTTATTTCCTTTTTTTTTTTTGCAGCTATAGACTCATTAGAAGAGCCTCATCCACTTGCGGCAGGCAGGCCAGAGCACACCTCATTAGTGTTTAGTATGAGAAAATCCTGGCACGCAGTACCAAAGGTTACTTGCAGGTGTATTTCATGATAGATCTAAAGCTCTCTATTTTAACACTTGCTCTAAAGTAAAGCTACTGAACCATGGCTCTCTATTACAGTACATTAAAATGCAATGATAATTACCCTCATTATGAAAACATTTCCTCGTAGCTTTTGCAACACTTGCTTCAAAATGTATTAAGGGGGAGTACACTTGGGATGCAATTCACAGAAGTGGGGGGGGGTGGGGGGAGGTGAAGTCTAGGAAAGCAAAAGTACATTTATGGACAGAAGTGGTGAAGAGATGTCCCTCCCTGACTGAACCCTGCTGCAAACTGCTGTCTCCGTAATTCAGCACTCACCAGCCAGAGATTCCCCATAGCCCTCCCTGGAAACAGCGCTCAGTGAGTCCCAGTGGTCCCTGTTTGTCTTCTACGGGTCTGATATAGGATTGACCAATTAAATGGGTTTTGTGGGGGTGCATGCTTACCCGGTACTCCCTCACACAGAATTTCTGCTTTTGGGAGTTTTGAGGTGACAAAGTGAAAGGCGTTTTAGCTGGAAACAGAACTCATTAAAAGTTAGGATTGTATTTCCAGCCTATCCATACACACAGGGGAAAAAATAGTTCTGGTGTGTACTATGTAACCCATTGGTTTGAAGAGCTGTATTAGCCTGGAGACAAAAGAGCGAAGCCTTAATTGGAAATAAAACAAGCAGGCTTTCAACCACCCTAAACTTGGTTGGATACAGAAGAGGCCTTGCAGTAAAAAACCTCCTTGATCTACCAAGTTTCCAGAACTACTACTGACTAGAAAGCTGTTATATTGAGTAAGAGAACAAAAATGCAATATCTCCCCATCCCAAGCAGTGGCAAGGTTTTCTGCAATGTGTTTCTTAGCAGGGAACAGCAGTCTGATAAGGATCAACATCCGATCCTTACAATTCAGTGGAAAACTTTGCTGATGTGTGTACACCTTACAGTTTGTTGCTCGTTTGTAGCCTCCAGGAAGCACATGAGCAAAAAAACAGTCAGTTGGGTAATCGTGGTAATTAAAAGAGATGTAAACTTTCAAAGTAGCTGACACTTAGTCATTACACCAAGCTGTCATGCTTGACTGAGCTAACATTAATTCCGATATCCCATTACATCTAGCTGATATCAATTTAAAAGATAGTTGCCGTGTTTTTTGAGCAACTTGCAGCTCCAGTCATAAAAGTATTGATTGCAGTGCACGTTTGACAGATGTGAGTTGTATTTAAGAGAAATTGTGCCGTAGATATTCTTTCACTTAAACTGCTCAATGCCATATGGATTCCAGATATATCCTTCTGGATTTCACTGGTAAAGTCCTGGGGAATCTGCTGAGAGGTGCTAGATTGAGGAAATACCTTCTTTTGGGCTGGATTTTTAGTTTCTTAGCATAGATCTCTTTGAGTTTGCTACCTGACTACAAAGGTGATGGAGAATGGGAGAAACAGCAGCGTTTTGGCCAGCTTCACTGTTTTCTTTGAGCCTTCACCACATGCGAAGTTACAGACCTCAACCAAAGTCAAGTCTTCTAATTGACTTCAGCAGGCTTTGGTGGAGAAGCTGAGCACTGAAGTTTTCTATTCCTTGGAAATTATCTACATCCTTAAGAGTTATTTTATCTTGTTGTTCTTGCTGGCATAAAATTGATTTCCCAGTAGTGAATTATTATTTTTTTTTTAAGACTTGTTAGATTTAATTAGATACTAAAACCCCAGCCAGTGGAAGCTGCTGGGAGACGTGAGGGAGCTATGTAGTTCTCATGTGCAGGACAAACTCTATGGAAGTGGCAAGCAGGGTGCTCACAGCAGACTTTGTTCTTACGGGTGACTAGATGACATGAAGTTTCCTTGTTCAACCCATAAAGGATTTTTATCTTCTTTTCCTAAATATCCCCCACCGTTTGCTATCTTGTAAGTTAAAATAAGCTCTTATTAGACAATACATCCTCTGTTTCTTCTTTTCTGCATGCAGTTTTGAATCAGTCCATGTGCGCACACTGAAGCATGAGGAAAATGCTGGCAATTGTCCCACAATAATGAAACATAAGAAAGCAAAAAGAAAAAAATATTTTCATTTACTTAAAAAAAAATAATAATCCAGCAACTTGAAACACCCAATAAGCCTAATTACTTTTATCTCTTTCTTTAAAATTATGTGCTAGCATATAGCACGGCAGGAAAAAATTGGGAGCAGGCCCACAAACTTTTATGAGAAGTGGAAATAGCAAAATGAAATGGCAAAAGCATTATTCATAGATTTATTTCTCTGTGTTTAGCAAAAAAAAAATTGACTCTGAGGACTTTCACAGAGACAGGCGTGCTGGCATTATGAAAAAGAGGCCAAAGTTCAACTCTATCTAAAGATTCAAAAGCTGTCATCAGATCAATGTATGCCTTACAGTATAGCTTGCAAAAATCGTTTCTCAGCTAATATCCTCAAGGACAAGATACAGTTTGATTTGGCTCTTCCAGGAGGTATTCTTGATTGCTTTGGAAAGCAATATTTTAAAATGGGGGTGAGGGAGGGTTATGTGGAGTTTGATTTTTAAAGCTCTACAAATCACAACATCAATCAGCTATGAGGATGGAGGCTCTCTTTCTTTCTTTCTTTATAATATGAATCTTGCATCTTCTATTTTACGCCTAATTGGGAATTGTTTTAATGAGCTTATGAAAATCAGTCTGCCTTCCAAAATGTTTCAGGAGTTGTTTTTATTTGCGTTAGTATTGCTTTCTGGGGTTAGTATTGCTTTCTGTTTACTGGTTTCTACACTGCAGTATAGAGGGATTTCGGACTTTTTTCTTTCCACTTTTTTTATCAACCTTTGCATTTGATTCATATGCGGATAGACCCTTAACACTACTCAAACAGATTGGGTAACAAACCTTACCAAAAGCTGCATAGAAAGATGCTGGAGACAACAATCTAGCAGTTCACTGGTCATTGTGGAGATCAATGATTTATTTACCTGCCTACCCCCCCTCCTCCCCCAAAAGCTGACTGACACAGAAAATGACAATGGTAAATAGATGTTCACGCTAGTTTACTTAAAGAAGAGCATGGGCTTTTGGTGTGCATCCCACAGGTTGTTTAATAAGATTTGTGTGCAAGGCTCCCACACAGTGCTTACCCCCTGATGGGCAAATATGCATGCTACATGGCTACTTTCAAATGTGGGAGCCTAAAAGGCCTAATACCTATTTCTCCATTCAGTCAGCAGCGCCTTTATTACTATAGAAGAAAGGAAACTTACATTTTGAAAAGTCCCAATCTTCCCCCCAAGCCCTACCCCAGCAGCAGTAGCTCCAATGAACCACATGCAAAGAATTACTGGTGGAGAAATACCACTTAAAAAATCAGGAAAATGCTTTTGTGTGATGCTTTTGCACAGGAGACCTTACAAAGATCACTAAAGTAACAGGCAGCCATTGCAGGTCAGAGTTTTCTTTATTTTTCTCTTGGTCTGATGGGGGATTTGGTCAGAAGGCAAATTCGGAAGGCTGCTAGTTGACTTCATCCATGAAGCAAAGTATCAAAAGGGTCAGGGTCCCAGCTGACCTGTTCTTGGCTCAAAAAGGGAAGAGATCCTGTGAATTCAGTTTGAACTGTTTTACAGCATAGCCTTGTGGATGAAACTAAACCGGGGACGGGAGCTGAGCACACCCATAAATGGCTGCTGATAGTGGGAGAGGTGTTTTCAGGGCCAGTGGCACCATTTTTATTTCTACATTTATCATCTTGAGTGCTTCTGACAGTGTCTTCAGGTGGTTTGCTCCCATAGCTGGTAATTTTATGTTTTAAAACAAAAAACAAACAAAAAACCAAAACAAAAAACAAACAAACAAAAAGATTATTTGGCTGTTCTGCATCAACTGGAGAAAGTAATTTTTCTCCAATTGTTCTGGCTTGAAAGACGTAATGGAAAATGTGTCTTGAAACTAGAGTTTTGAGAAGATGTTGGAAGATACACCCAACGTGCACAGCTGGCCATCAGCACAGGAAATCAGGAAAAGCAGGTCCTGTACAGCAATCCTGTTAACCAGTAAAGGTACTGGTGGACTGTGTTACCAGGACTGGGTGAGCCAAATTTGCAGAGTTATTGCTTATAATGTGACACAAAGAAATGGCATGCAACTTAAAGCAAAAAGCAGGAGAAAATTGCCTTCCCTTCACATATGTCAGTATGCAGCCCGCAATGGCACAAATCAACACTGGCTTTCTGTCTCTATACTGGAGGGGATTTCAGCTGCCTTTTGGTAAGACGTGGAAATTCCTAAATGCTCCAGGGTGTAAGCTAGCATGGGAAGTGTATCTGTGAGAAAATGAAGCACATTTTTAATGGCTTTATTTCCTATAGGTACTTGAAATTGTATGTTTCACTCAGAAAAACTTTGAAACATGTGCTCTATTCTGGCAGTGTTGCATGTGAATGTATCCACGCAAGTGAGCTGGTTTCACCCCCAGTCCTGGCTTTGTCACCTTAACTCAGGCTGTAGTTTCTGAGTCCCTGGGGCTGTGTTTCTGTCCCTCTGCCACCAGGCTTGCCCCAGGCGTGAGCTCACTGGAGTGTCGAGCTGAAAGTGCTGTCGGTTAAAGAAAAAAAAACAAACAACTGAGCTGAAAGTGCTATCAGTTAAAGGAAAAAAAAAAACAAAACAAACAACCCTGAGCTGAAAGTGCTGTCCGTTAAAGAAAAAAACCCCAACTCAGTGTCTGCTTCAAAGATGATGAACGTTATTGGAGAAGGAGAAAACCTGCAACTTGTCAGGGCATTTTTTTACAGCTACTTGCCTGAGTGCAGCTTCACCTTAATGCTTTACAGGATGTTTGTCCTCCAGATTCTGGTGTTTTTATCATTTAGGGAAAGTAGAAACCCAGATTTTATAAAACTCAATAATTCAAACAAAGATATAATCAACTATAAAAACTGCAGCCTTAAAGACGTGGGAATCTTTCATGTAGTGTCCTGTGCAGTGATGCTGGGCTGATAATTCTAATTGTTTATCACTCTTTAACGTGATCGATACAGTAGCTAACCACAGCACTCTCTTTCAATAACATTGATTGTAACAGCTCGGACTGACAGTCACTCCATGTACATTGCACCTGTAGCAACGTATTAACATGACTTCTGAATGGCTGAGGAGATTTAGACTCAAAGGATGCTATTCTTCACTGATTTACAGCCCTTACAGTACTCCTGAGGCTACGTGGAATGTAAATCAATGGAGAAGTTGGCCTAGGTGATGAGCTATTCCATTACAGAGAAACATTTCCATTTCATGTATTTACAGTATAATGCACTTAGTTCCTCTGGTGTTACCTCTAAAGTGAAGTAAGGGTGCAATATTGGGATTGAAAATTAAAACAACAGATTTGTTCTTTGAAGACATTCACTTACAAAGTTATTACTTGCTTTTTTCATAGTGATTGATTCAGAACAATTGCATAAACATTAGAAATGCAGTCCTGGCAAACTCCCTTTCATCCAACAACAGTTCAGTGTGTGTACCTTACCTGCATACTCTGTGCTTTGCTTACTTGCCTTTGCAGGATTACTCACACGGGTGAGCTGCAAACCCTCCCGAGCAGATTGTTGTCCTTGTCCTTCAGCAGGAGGATCCTGAGGCAGACCAAGGGCCAGCTACATTTGCTTTGAGCAAGTACAGTCTGCAGCTGGGCAAAGTGCTCTCGGTGGATCTGTGTAGTGGCAGGGCTTTGCAAACACCTGGCTTTATGGCAGCGCTCAGCCTGTCGTACAGGCACCAGGGTGGGAGTTTTAGTACTGAAATTGCTTCATCTGCTTTGATCTGGCAGCAGATTCAACATTTGTTTCCCTCAGGATTGCAGAGCAGAGTTGTGCTCTTGCAGCTCAGAAGTTTATTCTGTGATTATTTTTCTCTTTACTTTGATGATAAGTATAAATAGTGGTAGTTAATTCCCTATCAAGATGAGGCTACCGTTATGCTCTTTCTCAAGCCCTGTCCTTTAACTGAGCTGAATGAATTGATGGTAGTGCCTCAGTTGTTTATTGACAACTATTTCTCCCCAGCCTGCGAATGATGCTTGTCTGGATTAGTGTAGGGGTCTACTAAATAATCTATTACCACTTCAGGTTATTGAAAGACAATCTTGAAACACTTTTAGATTGTGTTTGTGGGTGTCAGTCTAGAAAAAATAAACCCTCAGTGTTTAGGAAAAAAAAAGGCTTCCCTTTCACCCTGTCCAGTATAATTGGTTTCTGTGCACTGGAAAAATCAAAATAACCAGAATAATGTGATGCCACTGGCCGACAGGCTGGTTGTGAAACAGGTTTGTGCATGCATGGCACTGCCAGGGCCTTGGTTCCTGCAGTCTACATACTCTTCCCATTGGCATAATGCTGTTGTTATCCATGTGCCAATATGGTTTACAACAGGTCTACAGGTTTGCCACTGGAAAACGTTTCAGTATGTCCCCTCCCTGAGTGCTGGGAGGTGCAGGTCTTGCACTACACGCAGGTATTAGAGCTGTAGTGGGGGGGGGGGAATGGCTGAGATTTTTTTGGTGCTGTTGCCACCAGTCTGGACTGATAATAAAACAAATAATGAAAAGTAGGTTTGCCTGCACCACGGATGCTGATGTAATCATGATTTCTTTTTACTGTGTGCCTTTTCAAAGCTGGTCCATGTCAAAGTTAGAACCACGGTACTGAGTGGCCCAGAGCATGAAAAAGCAGCTGTCCTACATAAAATAAGTTTTGATTCTATTTTTCTCTTTTTTTTTTCTTTTTCTTTTCTTACCCTCTTCAAATCACTAATCACAGGCTCAGAGACGAAATCTGCCCTTGGCCCTATCTATAGACTCCCACTGACTTGTAGTGAGAGATTATAGAGTGGGACCTGAGGCTAGAGGTTCTGCCTTAGTTTTGTTTTTCATTCTGCAAAAAAACAAAGCAAGGGACTAGCTGGAGCTCAGAATTGGAAATTAAAGACCCCAAATAAATTATTTCTGTGCCCCTACAACTTGAAAACAGGTTGTTTTCCTACTACTTTGTGTTGCTGTCTCACATGTTGATTGCCTTATTAACAAGATGACACAATCTCCACTGCTGAATAACTGAGCAAATTAGGATAGTGCTACATGTGTGTTACTTGAAGGACATACTTCAGTTGGAATTTCCTAATCTTGTATCTGTGAAAACCTAACAAAACTGCTTTATATTTAGTGCTTGTGATCGTGTTTCTGACCTTTCGTGCTTTCTCTCCCTTCTTGGATAAGTCACCTGCATTTTGGACTGACTTGCCATGCATGTAAATCACTGTAAGTGGTGAAATGACTTTTTCTTGATTTGACAGAGAGCACTAAGTATTGTGCTTTTGTTCCCTACACTACTGAATATGAGTTGGCTAGCTATACATACTGTGAGAGCTATTGTATCATGCTGTTAAAACCTAAGGAGCTTTTTATTGGACTTTCATGCTAAATAACTTTAAAGGTACTGCCTGGTGCTTTTATATAAATTATAAATGTTTAAAAAATACATCAGAAAAATATTTTAATAGCACAGTTTCCCACTGTGGAGTCTCACGCTATGTAAATTTTCGATTATGGCTATTTATCCCCTCCCCCACCAATGACAGTCTGTTTCATGAGATTCAATTACAGCTATTTGTTCAGCTCGAATAAAAGATTTCTTTAGATATTTGGTCTTGGAGCATTCATTTTTATTTTGTAGGTTTAGTAGGAAACACCCACAAATATGATTTTTGCTGCAGTCCCCCAGATAGAGGCTGTTTGTGAAACTTGACATAAAACCATCACAAATAAAATCACTGCAGTTTCAGAGAGGAAGATGGAGTTTTCCTTGAGTTTGGTCTTGCTCAGTTTTACTGGGAGCTGTGAAACTCATAGCTCTGGTACTCAGAACTGCATGAATATTGGGAGCGCAGACCTACAGCAGATCTGGAAGGTTGGGTTTCACAGGTGATGCCCGGTTTTCCTGCTGATACAGAAATCCAGTGGCTGATGCATCTGCTGAAGGCTCCCCTGTAAATTAATAAACTGTAGTAACAACACGCCTGATCAGCTGAACCCCTGTAACTATCTACAGACAGTGGTGAACACAAGAGAGCACAACTTCTCCTAAAAGCCATCACCTCCTTAAGGTGGAAGAGAAGCTGCCTTAGCTTGCACTCACTGCGGGTAAAGAGCAGGCACCTGGAATGTCAGTGCTGGCCTGGTGTAACTTGTTAAGCTGCAGTAACCTGACTGTAAGTCTAAAATGCAAGTCACCAGTGGTCCTCAATGATAAAAGAAATGTCCCAGGGTCACGGTGTTTCCAATTTCCCATTTAGGTGGGGGATTTGCTTGTTAACCTTCTGCTAAGGATCGTTTCAGAAGTGCCTCTGATAAACTCCTAGGACAAGAGAAGCTGAAAACGTTCCCGCTCCAGGCAAAGGTAGTGAGCGAGCCCTCTGCATGCGGATGAGAGCAAGCAGCATTGCCGCTCACCCTGCCACAGGCACGAGGCAGGGCGGTTATATGTCAGGTTTCTGTATTGAGCTGCACTGCCCTGGAGTGAACATTCATGTTGACGCTTCTGAAAATGGCAGAGAGAAAACCAGGCTGAGGAAATGCACTTGGTGTACCTGTAGGTGGTAAATGACAAGCTGTGCCGTTAAGGGTAGCACAAGGAAGATGCTCTCCTGAGAGAGCCTGCGTAGGGCCAAGCTTCAGTGTTCTCCTCTGAAACAGGGCTGAAGTACTGCCCACAGAGCAAAAGTCACTTGCCTTTTTAACTTCATAATTTTATCTAGGCAATCTTTCTTCCTCTGCTTTTCTTCTTTCCTTATTAATGCTGACTTCAGGATAATCCCTTGTACTCCTTCTAATGAATATATGATCTTTCATACAAAGTCTTCCTGTGTGCTGGGGTTGGGTATATTCAGTCAACTACAGTTAGTAACAGCATCAGCGAGGAAGGAGGAGGATACTTTGATCCATCATTTTTCTGATGTGATCCACAGCTTCCAGGTGGGAGTCAGCTGGTAGTGAAGCCGTATCATATCTGTACTGCTCAGTTCGGTGGTGAGGTCAGTGATGACTGGCAATAAAACTGGAAGGCAGAGAAAAGCCGACTTGCAAACATTTGCATCTCACTGGCCTAGGTGGTCTTGTGAATTCAAAAATAAAGGAGATTCACAAGGTAGCTGAGCATTTGATTCCAAATAAAGGTTTTTCTTAGAATAGGTAGTTATTTTCTGTACGTAACTCTTGTGACCATCAGGTGTGCGTAGGCTTACAATACACTGCAAATCAAAGTATTATTTTTTGATGGCCTTGAAACTGCTGCCTGGAGTGAGATAATATCTGCAAATGATGCATTGTAACTGTTGACACGGGAAAACTGTTTCCCAATCTAGTACAACAAAAATAAATTAAAAAAGCAACTGCAGAACTTGCAAATGTAACATTTCCGCAAATATTATTTATCTTTACCTCCCTATTTATTCATACATTTGTAAATGCAAAAATGTCTTTTACCTGCCCTTTCTCAAGGGCAGTTCCCTAGTGTCATAGTAATTGAAAATTAAGAATTTACAGTATCGTAATTAAATTCTACCCTTTGAACTCTTGTAGACTGTAGCTGCATATTAACAGCGTCCCACTCAGATCATGAGTGGCAAGAAGTATTTTGAACACCAGCTGCTGCAAGATAACATAACAAGCTCTGACAGCTCCCTAATTACCAGACTACCCACTAGTTAAAAACTCTTTAATACTGTAGCAATTCTCTTCTTTTCACATAAGTCAAAAGGTATAACTAATTTGTCCTTTAATTGATATCTATATTGCTGTTTAAATAAAGGGCACATACTCCCCCAATATGCTTAAGCATTAATTTGTCACCTATGAACTGAATTTGGAAAATAATTGGAATGACTGTAAAGGCATCTTTCATTGATTTTTATCACTTTCACCAGGAAACTTTTACCTCCAATTTGATCATTAGTCATGTTAAGTGATTGGCAAGTCATGTAAAGTGATCCTAAGCAAAGCTGAAGTTAAAATGCTCCTGTGCCTGTAAAAGATTCCCACCATACCATATCCCAGTGTTTGTGGCTGAGTAGCAAAATAATCAATAATTGGGCTTAAACCAAAGGTTGCAGAGACGTGATGCAGGCAGGGCCATCACCTGAACAATGGCAGAGGGAACAAAGTCCTGCCTGCAGCACAGCACCCTGTTTCTAGCCTACAAGCCCAGCAAGTTTATCCTGGTGGCTTATTAACCACTTGCTCCCCACTCCACAGAGCGGGTGATGGCACTGCCAAGCTCAGCTACCCCAAACCCCACCGAAACTGGCCCCCTGCCCCATATCTCTTTCTGCTTTTCCTCTTGCCAGCTGTAATTTAGGAAAAAAAACAGAGGCTCTGATGGCTTGCCAGTCTGAAATGAAGAGTGGGAAGGTGATGTGGAAGCTGCTGTAACTAGATTTTCAGCACAGACGCAAAAAGTGAATTCTGGAGGGGTCTGAAGGTGGAGGAGGGTAAAAACAGGATGTTCTGCTTTTAGGGATGTAGTTATTTCTAGGAGAGATAAGGACATCCAGAATATGTGACCGGGACCGCTGTGCAGCCTCTCTGAAGGAGGCAGCTTGCAGAGATCAATACATGCGTCTGCCTGAAAAGCTGCTGGAGGAATGCACATCTCTCCCAGGGCTATTAATGAATATGCTGTGGGTTTCTGAACAACTTTGGCTTTGTGTTCTTCAGCACTTTGTGATCGTGTCATGATTGAAGTCTTTCCTTAAATTGCAGCCAGAGGAGGTGGGAGACCACTAATGAGGCTGTTTTTTGGGACATTCCTCATGCTGTGTAAATACCCCTCAGAGAACATACTATAGGCAAAGATAGTAAATGCTGGTTTCATTTCTGTTTTTCTCTTTTGTTCAATACCTGGCACGAATTTAATAGAAATGTTGCCTTTGGTGCATGTAAATACGGTGTGATGATTTGATGATGATGGCTAATATTACCTACGTTACTTAGGTAGCTAAAAATTCAGGCAAGCACTTCTATGACCATCACGCTGTGCCTTGCTCCCATCAAAGCTGCAGCAACAGCAGAGATTCAAATGAACTCACATGTCCTAAGTGTTGCTTAGGTTGCCACTACATCCTTCTCATCTGCCTTGCATGATTGTGAAAACAGATCTGATTGTTTATATGAAACTTCTCCCTTCAACAATACTGCACCCTTTACATGCATTCTTTTAATGTATTGCCACTGAATTCAAACTGCTTGCATTCAGTCAGTGAATAGCACAACACTCTTCGCTCTTACAGTGCACACAGAGATTTGAGTTCTCTGAAGCACAAAGAAAGGGCTCAAAATGTTTTTCAAAACTTTTTTTCATGCTTCAGTTTCTCAAAATGGCAGGGCAGAATGTTATCAATCTAGCTAAAGAAAACCTCCCTGTAGCAGAAAAATAACAAGTTAGTTATATTCCAGAGTAAGAATATGGTGATCTGTGTGTGAGTTATTCAAGAGACTCATCAGTTAGAACTTTAAATTATTTTGGCAATTGTTTTCTTTGTAAGGAATTTCTGGGTCATGATTTTAACTCTGGCCAAGCAGAGTCTGAGCTGACTGCAGCCTGGGACTGTAGCAGTGAGGAAAAGGGTAATTGATGAGACCAAAAATAAATAAATAAAAAATATAACATTGTGGCTGTATGTAATATCCATCACAAAAATATTTTTAACAAGCTGCATTGCTACTAAAGGATACCTTTGTATGCTTACTTTTCCACTGGAAAGAGAGATAAAATATCAGCACAATGTGACAGAAGAATGGCTGGCAATCTTTGAGATTTTTGTAAACATTCACTCATGCCAAAGAGCAAACAGTCCCCTCAATTTGTTCATGAGTGAGGCAAAAGCTGAAATATAGACCTGATGTAGATGACACTGTGGAAGGGAATAGTGGACTCTCACTCAAGTAACAGACTTGCACGTGCATGTTCTGGGATGAATGTTATCCCAAACTGGCACTGAATATAGACACGCACGTTACTGTTATTTACTATATATTGTATATGATGTATGTGTGGGGCCAGTCCATGGGTCTGGTTACAGAAAACCTGATGCAAGTCATCCCTGCGTCTCCCAAAAGAAGGAATATTTCTATGCATTCCATGGCAGAAAGTTTGTAGTCATGTCATTTTCCCCCATGCTTTGGACCCTTTTGAAGTCCCCTTCCTTCTGTATGCCACTGTGGGTCATGTAACACTCCTTATGTGAAGGACACATTTTAATGCCTTTGTGGGGTGGCAGATTGAGCATAGCCCATCAAAATAACTCTCATCAGAACAAAACCAGTAGAACCAAGTGGAGGGAGGTGAATGAGGAGATGCCACTGGTTTAATGAAAAACCCAGTTCTCTCTGCTTTTCTGGATACAAGAACCTGACTTTTTCTATTGACTGCTGAAATGTGCTGTAATTGTGTAAAAGGGACCTCGAGACAGAAATCTATTTTTTGTTCCTCTTCTCCTTTGTATTAAGTGAGCTCTTTGTAATGTTACTTTTTATAGCCTATAATCATGGTAATTATGTTTTGTTGAATCTTTCACAGTAGTCTAACATTTAGTAACATTTATCTTACTGTGCTGGGACTTGAAATCTTCCCTGCCATCAGATGCTAATACGGTTTTATTATTGTGGCAATATGGGAGCTAAGCCTAAATACAGTTGTTACTTGTTACCATTGTTACCTTTGGCAAATTATTTTGGGTTATTATGGGTAGCTGAAATCAGAAGGTCAGTGTTAAGCAAACCGTGAAGAAGATATGAGCAATAGATATGTTTAAATATGCACACAAAGCACATAGTTGTTGGGATCACTAATGCATTGGTCAGCATCCAGCAACCAACAGCACCTGCTTTCAGTGTTGTGCTCATTGCAATGATTATTTCTAGTTGAAGATCCCCTCGTGCACTTTTTCAACAGAATGCACGTGTCCAAAGCTAACTCAAACAGATAAATTCTCCTAAATGCTAATATTAGTATAGACCTGACAGCTCATTTCTATAAATGCTGGACTATATAGCACCCTAGTATCATCAGATCAATATAAGTAAGTATCTCAAAGGAAAGACGTTTGGGGGATTAATACTGTAGTTTCTGCAACACACTGTTACAGAAAGGGAAATGCATATCCCTTTCTCTCCCTGTCATCTTCTCACTTGCTCTCCCCCTTTATGACCGGTACCGCACTCTGTGCTGTAAACAATCATCATTAAACTCGATTGAGGCACTTCAAGACAACAGCAGACTTACACCAACTGTTTATTTCTCATTATGTTCCTCCAGCCTGGCCTGCTGTCATCATTCCAAGGCAAGATCCTCAGCTGGAACAAAAGAGCTGAGTACATTTGTGGTGTTTAGGATGTACCTCGTAATAAATGTACTTCTGTAAAATGTCTATCGGGTTGCCAGGTGCTTGAGCTGGTTGTTCAGAAGTCACAGATTTTGGATTGTCAGTGGGAGAGGCATGATCTACCCCAGATCATGTCGGCTACTCATAGCTCAGTAAGTTACAGCATGGACCTTAATGGTTTTATGTTCACATCAAGCTGGAATAAAATTGATCAAATGACTGTTATTTAACTAAAAGCATTGCTGCTGCTTCTTTTTCTTTTCCTTGTACAACCTTTTCTCAGATGCTCATTAGCTAGGAAATGTAGTCACTGCAGTCTCTGCTCTAAGGTGAATCCTGTGATATACCCTGTGCACTTAACAGAGAGACATTTCTTCAGCAGGAGAGCGAAGTGAGAGATAATACTTCTGCCTTAAATAGGATGACACAACAATGGTTCAGAACAGCATATTTTGGAGGTTTTGTGTGACAGAACTGACAGCCCTTTGAAGTCATATATCTGTATTTCACTGTGGACCCAACAAGCCCATGGTGCACCCAGGAGGGGTGGCCGGGGGGCAGCTCCTCTTCACCTTGCAGAGTACGGCTGACTCGCACTCATAGCAGCACAAAAACCGGCAGAGAGCCGACCTGACATCTTACGTGATTGTCAATGATATTTAAACTACTGTAAAGGCAAATGGGTTTAAATGAAGGCAGGTTGCCATGAGTGGCATTCACCGTGTCCTGAGTGTTTTAAGAGTGGGGACTAGACGGGAGTGTCTCATCATTTTTTACAGCTCCTTCCAGGCATCAATTGGCATTTCTTTACCAAAAGGTTCCTCCTCCTCTTCCTCCTCCAGTTTTCTTTGAACTTATCCTTTGTGTCTGGAAGCACCACTGCTTCTCCCTGTAGGTTTTGGTTTCGGCTCAATAAGGAGAGTGGAAGTGAACTTCACGTTCCCTGAAGCTACCATGGGGAGCATGGGAATTTGTGACATGCCGGTAGCAAGATGATCTTTGCAGTAGAGCTCTCGGGAAATGCAGCAGAGTGAGCCCTGAGATGCAATGTAACCATGGTAGATTCCCCATCCCCTTTTTTGTAAAGGACATTGTTCAGATGGCCTTGCTGCTGCCGCTGCTGCTTTTAAGGTGGTGGTGGTGCCCTGGGAAATATAGCTTGCTTTCCTCCAGAATAGCTGGCTTGGTGAAACTCAGTGAAAACTCCCAGTGCTCTGCTCACCAGTAGAGTCCCTGTGCCTCCAGATTTTAAAACAAAGCAATGATATGTGCAGCATCTGATTGCAGAGCTTTGTGCTGCAACATACTTGTAATACAAGAAAAGTCATTATTGATTTGCAGTGCTGTTAGAGTTTCTTTGCCCTCCCACCACTCTGCTTCAGTGCTTCTGACAAACAATTGGCTCTCAGGTCCTGCAGTAGGAATGAACAAGACAAATCCAATACAAGATTTGAGCATCACTGTAAGGCTCGGGCAGAATTCAGGTTCCTATGTCTGAAATTGCAACTCTGAAAGCTCATCCCGCTACCCGCTTCTGGGGATACCTAAATGCTTTGGTTTAACAGCATGGCTCAAGTGTCTGGATAAAATGTGCCAGTACTTCTGGAAGCAGGGTCTAGGATCCAGGGCTTTTACCTTCCCAGAGGTAGTTACCAGCTTTCTTGTTATCTCCACCACCCAGCAGCACGGTGTTGCTCTGCCTATCATTTAAAGACCAGGGTACTCCGCAGAGGTGGGTGATGAGGGCATCTGTGCCTCTGCTTTACTGGTGGAATACTTCTGCGACAAAACTTCTGTGCAATAAAAAGGAAAGCTCCAGCACCATCTCCTACATTTTAAAAGCTAAAAGACTGATTGGAGCCCGTGTTTTGAAAGAAAGGCTGTGGATACATGTGTTCAGAGTGGGTCCTGGGGAGGACCTTCCCACAGAAATAAGCTGGGCTTAAGGCATTTGGTGAGTGAAGGTTAAGTCCCACATCTGACCCACATCTCCTGATGGCTAGCTAGACAAGAGTGCTGGTTTCAGGTGTTCTGTGCTCCAAGCACGGAATGTTTCATATCCATTTGCAGGCACTGCGTAAGCATAGGAGATGTTGCACCAAAGTCCTTTACTAGACCTGCTCAGAAAATTAAAATCTCTCATTTTATCTGTCCAAGAAATTCTTCCTCATTTCATTCTTTCTAACTGTACTTTTAAAACATCTGGAATATATTAACTATCTCTTTATCAGCGGACAAATGCAAGTTGCAGCATCAGCTGTAATTATTTTCTTGTTTTGCTTGAAATACCATTTTTAGCCAGTTTTCCACATTTTACAAATGCCTTCCATGCCAAATCATCCATGGAACGTACAAATCATCTCAATTGTTAAATTCATTAACCTAACAAACTGTGGACTAAAAGCCACATTTAAAGCATGCATCCTAAATAGTATTCTCATTATGTGGAATCAGATTAGTCCCTAATCAAATTTGACTTGGAGCTTGGAGCAAAAGGTAATGTAGTATGACCCCTGATGTAAAACAAGGACAGGTGAAGTAAGAACCTAGCACCATGATACCTCCATTTTGTGCTGTGCCAACTAATTCCATCCTTTCTGGGCATTTTCATAATTTTGTAAACAGATTTGTACTTGTTTAGCTCCTTACCTCAGCTTCTCGCACACACATGACATCTGCCAAGATATTTACAGATATTCTTCCCAGCAGTTTGATGTTTTTGCACATTCATGTCACTGATGTAACTTTAATAGCATGGACCAATAATAATTATCAAGTCTATTATCATTGTGCCAACAGACTGAGTATTGATGGAACACAGTGGTTTCAGATATAGTACAGACAGAACGGGAGAAAACTTTTGCCTCAAAAAGTTTACTGTATAAATAGAAAAGGCAGGATGGGGTAGAACATGCAAAACAAAGTGGGGGGAGAAAAGCCTAAACTGAGGCAAATATTGCATTTCCATCCCAGAAAACTGCAGAGAGACCAGGAGAGATGCTCACAATAGAAAGGAGAGGAAGGACTGAGAAAGACGGACCATAGTCATATTATGCATTTGGATAGTGGGTTTTCTTCATGGATTTCCAAGCGTGTCTTAAAGATGTTCCTTAAAGAAGATTTAGGAAAGTGTATTTGCCCCTTGAATAAGACTTCCCCAGCTTGAGCTAGCCGTTGTGAGCCCTTTTCCCCGTTTGCTCAGCAACTGGGACTCCCATGTGGGCTGCTTGCTGCCAGCACCAGGCTGGTTTAAGGGAACCCCACCACGGTAGGAGAGGTGTGGTTTTCCCCTGCACAGTAAGCTGGCTCTGGCACGCAGGGGGGCCATGCTTAGCTGCCCATTTTCCTTCCAGTCGACACAAGAGCATCCAAGAGGGCAGTGAACAGCATCCACCATGAAGTGGTGTGCACCAGACCCAGGAGGTGGGATGATGAAGTCTTAGGTCCCCTAGTTCATCTACTGGGACGTCCTATTTATTTCATGTAGGAATATTCAGTGTGTATTTAAAAAAAATCAGCATCTGTCCTATAGATATTGTAAAGCACCTATGTACAAAAGGCTGTTTTGTCTTGAGGTTTTCTACCATTTTTAAAATCCTTATTTTTTGAAAAAACTGGTTTTTCTTTTTCAAAGGATGCTTTCTTACAGCATTCTTTGAAACTGTCCCATTTCATGCACTGCTATAGGTAATTCTTTCATTTGCCAAGTACCTGTTGGCTAATTAAAGCTGTAGCTGTTCATGTGATAAATGAATACTGTATTCCAAAGTTGGTTTAGCTCTTTAGTTGTGTTTCAGTAGTAAAGAGGAGGAATGGATGGCATCTACAAAGAAAAAAACCAATATTTAATATTTTTTTAAAAAAACACAACATCCTTTTGGTATTCAGAAGCCCCAAAAAAAGGACTGTCAGCTCTTTGGAAAGCAAGAGACAAATATATTTAATAGTGTGGTCAAGGACATGAGGTGAGGTTACCGCAAAGCAATTTAGCAGATAAGAGTGTGTGCAGTGGTGTTGAGGTCATTGCAAGCCTGCTCATGTGCTGTTACCAGACTGATTTGTGATAGAGTTTTAGATACCTAATATTTTTGCTGTCTGTTTGCAGCATTTAGTGCTTTATCAAGGCCCTATGCATATTGTCCCGCAGTCGGGTAATATACAGTTCCTTGTTCTGCCTGCTCACTGCAATTGGCTTGACTGACAGTGTAAATGTCTGTTTATGGATTCACAAGCACTCATTCCTTTTATCTTTTGGTTTAGGTTTTTCTTATTTCATAGAACGTTGATGACTTCAGTATATGAACAAATGCTTCCAAAACCTCAAAACAAAATCTTTGTTCTGGAGGCAAGTTGCATTATTTAAAGAGATCTGCAGTTGTAGTATAAGGTAATAGATGTGTCATGGGGTTCTAAAAACATCTCAGTGTGATGTTTGGAGGGTTTGGGTGTGCCGCAGCCATCGCAAAGCCATCACTAGTAATCTGGTGCAATCAACAGTCTTTGCTAATGAAAGGGTAAGGACTGAGTTAATGCAAATTACAATGATTTTTCATAACTTGCACTTTTAAGATTACTTTTTCTTTCTTCCCTGCAGAATTAAACAAAGTCATCCATTTGCTTTTCCTTTTTGTGGGTCACTTCTCTTTAATCTCAAAAAAAATTGGAGGTTAAAAAAAGCTACTCAGACCAGATTCTTCAGACAAATCCCGCAAATGAATGGAGTAGCTGACTCTCTTATGGTTCTTTTTAAGCTAAAAAAGTTTTAGATTTTTAACTTTTTGGCTCTCTTAAGTAAATGGGAGTTTTGATTTCAACTTCAATAAGGTCTGTCTGTCTTTCTCCTTCTGGAAGAAAATGTGGTTATATAATTTGAACGCTATGAAAACCTTTCTGCTTGCTAAAATAAAAGAATTGGTTTCTGCCACTGTAGCAATTACCTACAAGTAGTCTTTGTGGTGACTTCTGGAGTGCTATTTGGTTTCAGCATCTGGGCAAGAATTCGGCTCCAGTGTACCACTTCAAATTGAAAACCAGAATACAACATGAGTATGGAAAAACAGTAGTGATAGAGAATACTGAAAAACCTGAGTGAGCAAGAGCATGCCTTGATAGCTGCTCCACAATTCATATTCAGCTCCTGAGCAAAATCCAGATCGCATCTGGAATAGCTGGTTCAGTTACCATATCTGCTGGGAGAAAACTCAGTGGCTCTCATACCCCAAACCCCTGCATCATTGGTCATAGGAATACGGTTGTTCCCACCGAAGCCCTAACCCAGTGTGCAGCTTGCCGTTTAAATGGACAGTAATTAATGGGAATTTTTTGCGTGCATTGCAAAGGCGGACGCAGAGCTCCAAATCCCGGTGTCAGGGCTTGGAGGATGGCAGAGCAGGAGCGCTAATGTGATTTCATAACAAATAGTTGGGCTTCAGCATATGCACAAGGCATAAAAACTGTCCCTGCAAGCAGACACAGGGTAAGGAGTATGTCATGAAATAAGAGAAGCTGCATTTTGAGGACACAGTTTGTCTATTCTGAGGGCCCTTTCTCAGGAAATCTTCTGAGAAATAGAAGCAGGGTAAGGAAAGGCTTCTTTCTTTTGCTCTCCCTTTCTTGGATGTTATGAGGGTTTTTTTCTGCTTTTTTTACATAACTGAACTGATGCTACCTTTGGATCTTGGGTGTTACTTTACTGGACAACTAATAAATTAGTTGAAAAATAGGAGCTAGCTGGGGAGAAAAGAATTTGGGTCAAATCTTATAAATAGCTCCTAATGAAAAATATAGGAACAAGAGAGAATTCAAAACCATTTCATGGGAAATGCCAAAATGTTTCATTTCAGCACTTTAATGATCCAACTTCTTAGCTTTTTGCTTTAAATCAGCATTTTTTAGTTAAAAAAAAAAAAAAAAGGCTCTACATACTAAAAAAGAACTACTTTGTTCAGGAGTTAAATAAACCAAAAACATAATAATCTTTTTTTTTTTTTTTTTTTTTTTTTAGGTTAAATGAAGCATTTCAGATTGTGCCTATGCTAAATGCAGAGGTTTTGTTGTTGTTGAAAAAGCAGAGATATATTTTGACCTAAACCAATTTCCTTCTCTATCTTGGAATTGGCTGGGAAGATGAAGAAGCTATTTTTTTTCTCTCTCCATCTCCCTGTTCCAGCATTCCTGAGGCATTGTATTTCCTTGGCAGAATTTTTGAGAATGGATGGGCTTTCCTTGGAAGCAAATCTATCTGTGTGTGACTAGCAAGAGAATTTCTTCTCCTGGAATATTTTGATGTGTATTCCTTCTGAGATATTTGCTGCAAAATACTTTCCAGAGCACTTTCCTTGAATATGTACTCAATGAACAATTATCCCACGTGTATTTTCATTAGAGCTTTCATTATTATGGTACATGTAGGATTTAAATTCCTGTAATATTCTGAGAGCAGAGGAAACATATTCATTGTCTTTGGACTGCAGGCTGAGTCGTCAAATGATGTGCATTTGCTAACTAGCAAAGCTCACAGGTTAGCACTGGTTAATCAGGAATACTGCAGAACCCCTGCAATCACATCCATTCCTTTTCCAGCTAAGTTGGCTCCTGGCTGGAAAATACAGCTCTAAAAGCTGCACTGACACTTTCAAAGATGTCCAAATGCTATAAAAGTTTAGTGCCACACCACGGTATCCTTATCTCTCACTCTGGTATCCTTATCTCTTTCAATAATGTTGAAAAATACTTCAGGACTGTGAAGAGCAAGGAGTTGTACAGGGAGAGAAGGCAAAAATGGAATGTTTTCGCTCGGGACGCAGCTGTTCAAGTGGGTGTCACATCTATTGCTTTGTCTGCAACAAAGTGAGAAGCCAAGCAGTGCCTGTCCTCTGTTCTGCTCTATGTAACTTGCATGCTGTGCAAATGGAGAAAAAACAGTGCACATCTAGGACCCCTCTTAAGGTCCTCTTATGCTTGAGAGCAAGAGGGGGTAGCACGGTGGTGGAAAGGAAGGCTGGATAACCAAAAGGAGGGCAGCTGCTGTCCTAGTTACTCACAGTATTTGCCTTTTAAATTTCTGTACAGCCTGGGACTGAGTGTACTGGGGGATGTGGTGCAGGGAAGCTGAAGTCACTGGGGGTCCAGCATCGAGCTCGTAGCCAGCCCCACCAGGCTCAGGCTCGCACCCAGAGGGTCTGGTATAAAAATGACTTAGCCCCAAAACTCTGAAGTGATGTCAATGATGCTCTGTTGCTCTTCTCTGGCATAGCTGAACTCAATTGTTCATATGAACACATACAGACAAGTATAGTGGCTCTTTGGTGAGTTTACCTGTGCTTTCACAGGTCATCACAGCACAGGATTCCTTTTAATTCAGTCTTTGCACCATCTTGCCATTCTTCTGTTTGGGAAGAGACAGCTCCATAGCTGAAATCAAATTTCTGCCTGCTCTTTGCTGCTTTGCTGTGATTATGTGTATAGAGAGGAAAAGGGAGGGGAGAAAATCTAGACTCTTGTGATGTTATGGGGGAAAGGAAATAGAGAAAAAAATTGTGCAGATTTACTGTAAGTTAGAGTAAAACATTTCCTAGATGTATGAATGTTATTATCTAGATCAAGAGTATTATACGGAAATATCATTTAAGTTTCATGCCCAAGTCCCAGTTTAACTTCCACTAAGTCAATAGAAAAGATTGCAATGTGTGGAATGGAAGCGAGATGTAGGTCTATAAAAGAGGTTTTCTTTTCACAGGGGACATTGCTTCGCTATTTGTACTCTTTGTTTCTTAGGAACGTCTCTCAGAGGTACTCCCTCTTTCATTTCTCTCGTCACAAACATGTGATTAATGATCTCTTTTTAAGCTTTTTTATTCAATTCAGCTCGCTAATCCAGTACACATGTGCATAGTTCTGAAAACCTGAATTGTCACCACATTCATCCAGGCTGGTATACGTAGACTTGCAACTATCCTGGAATCTGACAAATCAAATCATTTTAACGAACCACAGCAAACAGTTCATGTTGAAACAGCTGTAAGCACAATATGCAAATCATGTTTACTGGTAGCTTATGCTCCAGAGAAATAATCTTTATATGACTGCTTTATTATTTACAGTAGTTCCAAAATTTAATTTTAGTCAACATTGACAGATGCCATCCATGTTAATACTTGGACTGCTATATATGGAAAATGCTAAACATATGCAGAGATCTCATGTTTGTGAGTTGATAAAGTGATTGACAAATGGGTTTAACAATACGCACTCATTTCTGAGCAGTCGGCTAAAATTCACCTGAGGTCTGTGGTAACAGAGTGAAGAGGAAGGTCAGAGGAATATGAATGAAGAAGAAATAAAGGAATGACTCCAGAGAGCAGTGGGTATAATAAAAGCATGACAGAGGATGATTAATTATATTTTAGAGTCAGATAATTCCCAGAGAATATGTGTGCAGGATAAAAATTTCTAACCTTTTGAGTTGTAATTAAATGAGAGGTACACTAATCTGACCAAGTAGAGACTATTCTGTTCCTAAACCAGCTCTAATGTATATATTTAAAATGTGTTCTTTTAAATAAGCAGTCCTACCTGGCATTAATAAAGTCAGAGGCATTAAATGCAAAAAGACAGAACTGAGACTAAAAGAGCTAAATTAAAAGAAAAATAAAGGAGATTTTGAGATGTGAATTACAATGTGTAAGATGCTAGAACCGAGAGGAAAGCTGTTACTGGGAAATAGGGGTAAAAGCATCCAAAATTCTTGTTTACTGTTAATCCCATGTTGTTTTGAAGATGCCCATTTAAGTCTTTGCATACTTGCTGTCAGTGAGGTCGGTGGCTCTATCAGAAGTAACTTCGGTTTCTGTTCAAGACTTGAGTGGTTGGCAGGCTGATTTAGACAAAACCCCTGAAAATGCAGGAGAGCGTCAATTACTTCATATGTATTCAGCAGAAGTAAGCGTGGATCATAAAGACCATGTTTTCTCCTCTTTTGTTGGTTAGTGCAGTTCCAAAAGTATTTCTGGATCTTGACTTTAGCAGAGTTGGTCCTTTATATGAAATCTTCGAGCAGGTAGGTAGAAGCTGGTCTGGATTGCATGGGGACAGACCATCAGCCTGCAATTATTTTCCATTTAGCTTTATTCCTTAATATTAATTACTGAAGTGCTGGAATCTCAAGTACAAAACCACAGCACTTTAATTCTTAATTAACCTGAAAAGAAGAGCTTAGGGACAATGAGCCGTGTCCCCCTGTTTAGTGAACTTCACTTTGGTAGGAGTCAATATGTTCATTTATATTTAATGCTACAAGAGATATTACAACCTTCATTATCCCATCTTGCTTTTACGTGCACACTCCTGAGTGCCATCACATGGCACGTGCAGGACAGCTGGTGGATCAGACCCAGCCAGCATGGGGTTATGAAAGGCAGGTCCTGCTGGACTAATGTGGTCTTCTATGAGAAGGTGACCCAGTTAGTGGATGAGGGAAAGGCTGTGTATGTTGTCTACCCAGATGATAGTAAAGCCTTTGACACCATTCGCCACAGTGTTCTCCTGGGGAAACTGGCTACGCATGGCTTGGATGTGTATATTGTTCACTGGGAAAAAAAACTGGCTGGGTGGCTGGGCCCAACGAGTGGTTGTGAATGGAGTCACATCCTGCTGGTGGCCAGTTGCGAGTGGTGTCCCCAGGGCTCAGTGTTGGGGCCAGCCCTGTTTTATGTCTTCACTAATGTTCGGAACCAGGGGATCATATTCCTCCTCAGTAAGTTTGCAGATGACGCCAGGTTGGGCAGGGGCGCTGACCTGCCTGAGGGCAGGAGGCTGCGGAGGGGTCTGGGCAGGCCGGGCTGATGGGCCGAGGCCAAGTGTATGAGGCTCCTCAAGGAGCCATGTGGGTCCTGCACGGGGTCACAGCAACCCCAGGCAGCGCTGCAGGCGGGGAGGAGAGGCTGGGAAGGTGCCCGGAGGAAAAGGGCCTGGGGGAGCTGGTGGGCGGCCGGCTGACTGTGAGCCGGCAGTGTGCCCGGGTGGCCAAGGCGGCCAGCGGCACCTGGCTGTGTCCGAAGCAGCGTGGCCAGCAGGAGAGGGCAGCGCCCGTCCCCCTGCGCTGGGCGCTGGTGCGGCCGCCCCTCGGAGCCGGGGCTCAGGTTTGGGCCCCTCAGCCCCAGCCAGACCCTGAGGGGCTGGAGCGTGTCCAGAGCCGGGCAGGGGCTGGGGCACAAGGCTGAGGGGGGGCGGGGGGAGCTGGGGGGGGTCAGCCTGGAGAGGAGGGGCTGGGGGGGCTGATCGCTCTCTGCAGATGCCTGACGGGGCAGTGGGGGGGTATCGGTCTCTTCTCCCAGGTGACAAGCGACAGGACAGGAGGGAACGGCCTCAAGTGGTGCCAGGGGAGGTTCAGGTTGGGGATTAAGAAAAATTTCCTCAGGGAAAGGGTGGCCAAGCCCTGGCACAAACTGCCTGGTGAGGTGGTAGGGTCACCGTCCCTGGGGGTGTTTAAAACACACATAGATGTGGTCCATAGTGGTGGACGTGGCAGCCCTGGATTAATGGTTAGACTCAATGATCTTAAAGTTCTTTTCCAGCCTAAACAATTCTGTGATTCTGTAGTACAGGGGCTTTGTAAAGCACATTTGCAGTGGGCTGGGCTGGTCATTAACCAGGTCTGGCTTCTGAAAGGGTCAGCCTGTTCCTGAGGGACAGCTGGTTTTAACTCTCATGCTCTCTCCTGCGCTTCATGCTGATTTTTGAAGGGGAAGACTATGAAACTGGGGTCATGTTATTTCAAGATGGATGTGCTGGTGATAGTCTTGTCTTGGTCTGCCTTCACGAGAAACTGTTTATTGCCTTTCTCTCTCTCTTGGCTGAAAATATGCAGGGAAAAGTGGCCACAGCAACTGAGACTGGAATTCCTGTTATTGCTTCGTTCTCATTTGTTAGGAGTACTTGAGAAAGCAGCACCCAAAGGAGCTCAGTAATCCCACTCTTTTCCTCCAGCTCATCTTGGAGCCATCCCCTTTCCAGGCTGTGGTTTCCTCTCTGCCTCCTCACTCTTCTCCTGTACATCTTGCTGCACAAGACACCAGCTGGGGACAACACTGCTCTTTATCTTTTTCTTAAGTTGTCTTGCTCATCTTCTGTGCAAAGTCTCCTGGCAGCTGGGGGTAGTTCCATCCCTGCTTTGTGGTTACGGCTGCAGGTTAGATAAAGCAGAGATGCTCCTAAACCATCTGCAAGAAGTGCAGAATGTTATCTTGAGCTTTTCTTTTTATCAAATGCTTGGACTACTTCATTAGGAAATCAGGGTGATTTCTGGTAGTAAATTTGCATAGTTATTTAGGGACTCATACCAAAAAAGTAGTGGAAAAATCATATTGAGTCTTCCATTTCTACTTGAAATTAATATTAAAATACTAATTTGCTAGTGCCTCTCTTCTAAGTGCATTAAAATAGGAAGCATTTTATTGAAGTGATCGGTCACACCATTAAAAAATAAAAACAGCAACAAGGCCAAAACCCCCAAACCTGAACAGTTGGATTTGAGCAGGAAGATCTCCTTTTTAATAGATCTGGATGTATCACAGAAGCACTAGCATACAGCAAGCCTTTATATTCATGGTCTGCTTCACAGAAAGCCTATCATTTGGCATTAAAATCTGAATCTGTGAAATGGTTAAGCACATGTTTAATCATAATGGATTGTGGACCCACTCGTGTATCATTCTAACATATTTTTTTTTCAGTTTTCTGAAGCACATTTTTCCTTAAGTTTTAAAATAATAATGCAGTGAATTATTCTGATTTCACCCTGATCTCACATTTTTAATGTTGCAGGCTTGATCAGCAAATTTTAAATCAAAGCATTTCCTGTGGCTTCTTAGATTAAAGTAAAAAAAAAAAAAATGCAGCTCAGCTGTTTATATACAAACATGCAGCAGTTATAATGAAAGAATTACCCGCAATGCCAGTGTAACTATAGTAACCTGCATTCATAAAGATCTACATTTAATGATGGTTAAAGCCAAATACATATTTGTTTCACATAGACAATATCATTCTTTGAACAGAAAACAACAGCAAAAAAGGGCCTATGGATGCAAACATTGGTTAGGTGTGGATTTTCCTAGAAAATAAACTCTGCCTTTGCCTTTGCTAACAGTAAGCAGACTCTCAGGCTGCTCCAAGCTTGTCAGAAGACAGAGGCATTTAACGTGTTATTTCAGCACAAAGTCAGCTGAAAACCCACTTCTCTAAACGCTCATCCACAGCAGTACCCACCAGCAGAGGTCCTGTCCTGGACAGGGTACCACTGACTTCAGCAGGATGGTGCAGGACTGATGCGCTCAAACCTGCTGCAACTCCTGCATCTTCAGACTGCTATAAATATAAAAAATCAGTTGTCTGACTGTGGCAGAGCTGATACTGATTCTAAGTGATGGAAAAAGAAAATAGTAAAACACAAACAGAAGGCAGATAGAGGAAATAAAATAACCAGTGGATGTACACAGTAATCAAAAAGTCCTCTCTAGTTTTGATACACTTTATGATGATGCTCTGTTAAAAAGAGATGGGTGTTTTTTTTCAAATCTGTGGGAGATTGCAAGCAAAAATAACTACTGATCAATAGAAACCTCCACTGGGAATGGAACATTGCCTGGAAATGATCTTAGTAAAACTATCTGGCTTATTGCCTTGCAAGTTTATGCATCTACTTCATAGTTGTTTCCATTTTCTTGTATATAGAGAAGTCATCACTATTGGCCTATATCCACTTTGTAGCTTGGTAGTTTCAGAGAATTTAAGGGTACGAAAGATGACTGTTCCCTCTACTTTGACTGCTTTTAAATGCTGTGCTTTTAGTTTTGTCTGAATATCCTGCAGTGAGACCGCAAAACACTCAGGACACTAACAGTGTGTGGTGGGCAGAGGACAGGAGGGGTGGGTGGGAGTCCAGCACCTTCTGAAGTGGGAGGTACCTGGATGATTCCAGCAGGAAAGCCTCACCTCTCCTAAAGAGAAAGGCACAACCATCCTGCAAGCCCTGCAGATCTGACACAGGGGGAGGGAGGGGAAAAAAAAAAAAAAAAAAAAAGAAAAGAAAAACAAATAATTCCCAGCCCCAAACCTGGTGAGGAAAGCACAACAGGCAGAGCCTGTGAATGCGTGTTCTCTGTGCCACCTCCTTCATTAGTCCACAGCAACCCCTCTTCAGCAGCTGTGGCCCTCCACGGTTTCTTCAGAGCAAGATAGAAGCAAACCCTCCAGATTTAACTAGACAATTGTTTGCTTTATAGAAAGAAAGCAAAATAAGTATGACCAGGTTTATCTGAGATGAGTGATTTCAAGCCTGAAAATACCAATACAATACTGACCAAGGATTCTCACGCTTCAGAGTATTTCTGAACCAGTGTGTGTTCCAGTCAAACTTCAAGCACGCTGTGTTTTTTGCAAGACCCAGTTGTTACATCGTTAATGACTGCTGTCAGGTTCTTGTGTGCATATCCCATTGTCCCCAAAGGCTGAGTTCCTATTCCCAAGTATGGGGAGGAAATGTTAGGGTATATAATGAGTATGTGAAAAGCTAAAATCAAGCACCTGTACTGTGGGTTAATGTGGATTTTTAGCAGATTTTGGTGTGTCAGCCTGTATGATTAAAACAGTTTCTATAGTGGGCTAGCATGTAAGCATCTGCCTGGTCTGGCTAACGTGGTACCCATTTAATGCTGCCTTGGCTGCTAAGATCCCCTGATGCAAGGAGGCATCATCTGCACCAAGAAGCTGTATCCGTATTGTCTCTGTGACTTTGAAATAAAAAGCTCTATAAAGCAGCTTGAAATTAGCTGCATTTTGTTATAGCTGAAAACAAGAACATAATTTCAAATGAACAGCACAGAGCTGTCAGTTGCTATGTTCTTTACACCTAAAAGTTTAATGCAATTCATTGTACATAGATGAAGAAAAAGGAGAAAAAGAAAGTATGGGTACGTGGAGGGAAAGCTAAAGGCTGACAGGTGGAAGGGCCCAGGTCATTAGTACATTTCCATCACATCTGAAGTAAAACTGAGACAATGAGTCAAAATGTAAATGACATATAAATAGAAAGAGAATTGAAAATAGAAAAGTAGGCAATAGTACAGCCAGGATATAATATTTGTAATGACACTTTCACAACATAGGACAAAAGTTTAAAATCTTGTTCCTAAATCAATAAAGAATAAAAAATGGCATACTTTACTCCAGTCAAATAGCTCTTTGAATTTCAATTTCAAATAAAGTGAAAGCAGGTTGCCATGACTACTGAGTGTTATTGAATGTCTTCATATCTGTATAATTGCTGAGTATTTGTAGACAAACAGTTGAAATGCATCTTTCACTTTCACTTGAAAATTTGGGAGCTAACTTGTTAATGTGAGTCCCCTGGTGTCTTTGTGAATAATTGACTCCACATTAAACCACAATTATCTCTATCTAGACAAAAAGACAGCTATTCAAACAGCCACCATACCAGACTCGAATGTCGTGATGTGTTAACATACAGAATATCGTCATTTTATAGAGCTTTCCCCATTCAGATAAATCAAGGACTGCTAATATTGTCGACATGATTTTACAAAGCTTGTCTTTGGACTGTTTGATCTTTGCTCCCAAAACTTGATAGCTCTTCAGAGAGAAGTGGCTCTCTTCAACACAGCTGTGGAGGTCTGGTGCATGGAGAGTTGATGGCTTGCTTAGGCTTGTCAAGGACCTGTCATGGGGATATTTTATACAGTGTTTGCCCACAGTGTCTCCATTTGTCTGGTTAGGTGGGAGATCAGATCTAGTAAGTATTGCTCGTGGTTTGTTTGTGGTTTTTTTTAACATTTGTACTGAAGATTTCAGTTGAACTGTTCACATGCAAAATGAAATGTGGAATTTCCACTGCCTTCATATATTATGCATGTATACTCCACTCCATTTGCCTGCTAAATGCAGCACTTCCCACTGTCACAGAACTAAACGACGTTTAATCCTGCATAAGCAAGAATTGCCCCCAGTGAGGTTAATTCAGAGTACCCATAACTTTCAACAAGATTACAAAATTCAAATTTTAATTAACTTGTAGTCACATGTAAGTTACCTGCACAGTTTGTACTTAGGCAAACCATTCAACCTTTTTTTTTTTACCTTTTTTTTGTTTATTTTTTCCCTCGCCTGTGGCATGCCTTTGAGAAGATCTGGTCCTAAAATGGGAAAGAAAATATTTAGATAGAAAATAAAATCCTTAATTATTTCTCTGATTTTCATCCAATATAGATAAATATTAGGAAAAGCAAAAGCACTGTTACTCCTGTTTCCTTTTTCTTTTAACAGCATCCACAGTAGCACATACATGGGAGTAAGTAGGAGTAAGTGGCCCTGAAAAACAGACTTCGTGTTGTATTGAAAAGTTGCCTCTGTCATACAGCACCTGCAAAAGAATTAAGAAAACTCAGGATAATAGGGCACAGTTCTCTAAGGTACCAAGAGCTTTAAGTTCAAAGTTGTGCAAGTAAATCCCTGAGTAATAAATGTATATGGAAAGCAAACTTAGAAGGACTATGGAAAATGCTGAAATATTCTGGGGTGTTATTTCTCCTACAGTCCACCAGAACAGAATCTTGCCCTCTTCTAGAAACTATGTTATTCCTCATACAAAAATTTTGAAACCTGTACATATGTGTTGCTCACCAGCAGTGAAAGCAGTGTAGTTCTTGCTAATTAGCTGTTAGGAAAATGGCAGAACTCCAAATCAGAGATCTCCTAAAACTCCTGGCAGCAACTAACCGTAGAGATCTGGATCAAATTTTGCAGTATTCCCTTGATACACAACTAATTACCCAAAATCCAACTTAGACCTAGTTCTGGAAAATAATTTAACCGTATAATGAAACCTAGTAATAGTGGCATTGTTACCTGCAGCTTCCTTTCTGTTAAAAAAAACAAAATACAAAACAAACAAACCAAAAAAAATTGCTAACCTTGAACTCAGAAAGCCTATTTTTTTCCCACTAGCTGTATTAGGATTTGTTCAGGTCTTGAGGTCTAATATGTGAATCAAGTTTACATTTTACTCTATTTGCATAGTTCCAATCAACTAGTAGCAGAAAAGAAGTGCTGCATGAAAGTCTTTGGCCATCTGACCTCATTATACCTCTAAAGAGCATTTGGTTAGCCCTCTTAATCACTTAGACGTCTTCTGTCAAGCTGTATTCGTCTCTGCTCAGGTTCCACTCTTTCCTTGAGTTTGCTTAATTGTATGAGTGGAATTCTGTTCCCTTGCACAGCCTTTGGAGAAAGCTCCACAGCTTCATCCTCAGTATAAAATAGCCCAGTCACCCCCAGGTGATACATATTTTATCCCTTCTTTGACTTTAATTCTCTGCTCTTTCTATTTGCTACCTTTTCCCTTTCATCATCCAGCCCACCCATACCTCTGGTGTGAGGCAAATGATTCTTTTGAAGAAGAATAACTTATACAAATAGCATTCTTGTATTCATTTTTCTGTAGTTTCTTCATAGTCATGGATTTTTCCCTTGTGACCCTGTAGAAAGTAGCTTGGGTAGCTCCATGCACAGTGTGCCTTCCACCTCATCCCCTTGTAGCTCGGAAGGCCACTGGAGTATTTCTGTTGGCTACTGTTTTAGACCAAGAGAAGCTCAGTCTGCTGTACTTGGAGCAAAGCTGTGAAACTGTCTCCCCTTGGCACCAGTACGTACCAACTCCATTTCATGCATGTTACTCAGGAGTGACTATGTAAAAGAAGTTTTTTTTTCCCAATTACTGCCAAAAAATTCATACACCTTTCCCTTTTTCATAATAAATGGCCTCTGTTTTATGATTTTAATGAGCACAATTTATGATATTTTGAAGTTTTTCCTTGTGTTATATATTGACCCAGTGAATTAGGTGGAGATGTAATTACATCACATTCTAGACTTTATCTTTTATGTATATGAATGTCTTTAACATCTGAATAATGGAAAAAAAGGAAATAAGCTAAAAAAGGGAATACATGTAATTAATGCTTTCAAGGTTCACAGACTCAGCATTTCAAAGATGTTTGGATCGTCCTTTTTTTTCTTTTTTACAGTTATTCTATTGACCCAAAGATTTTTAGGTCAGAAAGTGTCACTAGAATTATGTATTCCATTCTCTTGTGTAAAATAGGTCACAGGATTTTATCCAGCTGTTTCAGTACTGAACCTCATAAACTCTGTTGAATAAGCATATTTACTGAGGCAGAAGTCAATGAACTTGAGAAATGAACTGAGTTCTCCCCTCTTGCCTGGAAAATCCCTCTGTCCTATTCAATTTTTACTCAAGGTGCCAATATTTTCATAAAAAAACCCACATTTATATACATAGAGATTATGCAGTTTCTTTACAGCTAGCACTTAGTGTGCTCTTTAGCATGAAGGAAGTACATGTGACGTGCACACACACTAATCTCTTGTTACTTTCTCTACTTGGTATAGTGTCCCTGAGAATAAATTGTATTAGTTCTGCAAACTTTCGTAATCCCTCTGTCATGATCATATCTACATCTGTAGTCCATTTGTTTTAGACGATGGCAACTTCAGAAACTTCATAAAAGCTTTATAGATTGTATTTACAAGGTGGAGAAAATTCTAACTTACAGAAGTAACACTGCTGGAACAAAAGAAAACTGGATGTGGTCTGTGCTTATTTGTATAATTTTCTGGGAACAACCCTTTGGTAAACTGTTTAGACATCTGCAGCTCATCTGCCCACTAGCCTGAGACATTGCAGTAAAATGGAAAGACAAAGATTTTTCTCTAATTATGTTGAGCGTCCAACATGGTAGGGGAAAAAAAAGTGTCCCTTATCAAAGGTGCTCTGCTTATTGCTAATCCTGTGACCAGAGAGCTGCTAAACACTTCTGAAAGCCTCATCATGGTTCCCCGGATGCCAGGGATGGACACATCCCCTGCATGCCTGCTGGCTCCGAGAGCTGCCGAGGGTGCCAGTGGCCAACCTGATGCTTCCCAAGAGGGTGAGGAGACCTTTGGACCCCCAGGTGAGGTCCTTCCCAGCCCAGCTAGGGAGGTGTTTGTGATTTGTTAGGTGTCAGGCTGGAGGTTGCATGGTGCTAGGTGAGGAGCTTTTTCTGTAACCAAGCGGAGCAGAGACTCAAGTGTGACTGTCCTGTGGCCGGTCCCGTGCACGAGTGTTGCTGCTGCAGAGAAGCGCACAAAGGAGCTTTATTCAGTTCTGATGCAGAAGGTATGATAGATGACTTGAAAAACCACAGTGTATCAGCTACACCGTGCCGTACCCCAAAGGTTGTAACTGCCACCCTGCTATGTGCCTGCTGCAGCGGCTCATCCTGGGAAGGGGGATGGGTGCCACACCGAGCAAGTGTGGTGTCAGCTTCAAGGAGCAATATTTGTGCTGATGAACTGAAGCTACATGGCAAAGGCTGGCAGCACGCTGTGAATAGCGATCCAGCGCAGGCAAAAGCAGGTCTCCCAGATGGCACCCATAATGGTGCAGTTCTGTATTGAACTGGCTGCAGTGGGCGAGGGGGACACCAGATCACCCCTTGAATGCATGGGCTGAAGTTTAGCTCGTGCTGGAAAAGCTGACGTCAAGGCTTTAAAAAAATTTCTTTAAAACTCTTTAAAAAAATTTCTTCTCTTGTGTTAAGCATAAAATCTTGTTGAAAATAAGATTTTCCATGTCTTAATTGTAATACAGAAAGTGTCCTTTATTCTTCCTATGCTTGAGATAGCAAGGTAATTTCAGAACTGAAACTGATTGTCTCAGACATTCACGACTCAAATATTTAATCTAAAGGGTAAAATTCCCAGAGTACTTCTCTCATCATTCCTTAGTTCTATAGAGAATAAAAGCTTCAGCTTTATATGATCTGATACTATTTCCATTATTGGTATTATGCTGGAGGCAAATATCCTTCAAAAAGCAAAATCCACTTCCCCAGTGCTCAGTAAGTTGCGCGCCACAAAGGCCCAGTCTCTCCTTTGCACTGTGTTCTGGAGATGCCTTGTAGTCTGCTGAGAATTTAATAACAATTATTTTACTTCTTGTAGAGAAGAGTCTTTAAGATGTAATATAAAATATTAATCTGAAACCTGATGTATCCATATTTCAGGGGTGATTTAGGACTGAGGGATAAATTTTCCAGCCAACTGGAGAGTTTAAGTAGTAGTATGCCTCTATGTATATGCATCTGTGTGCCCCTCCACATGGCTGTACAATGATTTTCTTTGGCACCACTCTGATTTTACTGTTCTGATATATGCAAACACTGTGATAAGTAGTAGCTTACTCCTAAGCAGTTCATACATTTTTGGAGCTCTGCCTCTGGAAACAGGAATAAAAGTATTTGCCTGTGTGGCAAGCAAAGACATCAAATTCATTTTTTCCAATAACCCCTCAAATTCTTTATGTCCCTAATAACACCTCAAAGATTTTCCCATGATCTGCATCCAAGTGCTTCTATCTAAAAGCGGTAAGAGCTACTAAATGAGAACTTCTAAACAGCATGCAGTGTAATATGACAGACTGTAAAATATTCTGCAATTGAAAACAGTGGGTAATATAATGCACCTTACTTATAATACAGAGAGGACCTCTTAATGATATCAGACAAATTCCTGATGTCTTTTTTTCAGTTCCTACTGAGTAGAAATCCCATTGACTTTATCACCTTAGCGGAGCTGCAAAATTTCATCCATCCTGCCCGATAACATAACAACATGAATATGGATTGCTGTCTATATTTATTGTAATACAAGGGAATATGCTTTGTAATTACATGTGATGTAATTACGGTCTGTAAGGCTGTGAGGTGTGTGTGTGGCATTAGCCACAGACATGCAGGCAGGAGATGGATGCAATTTCTCTACTGAAAGTGAAAGAGAGAGAACTACTCTCTACTTTCATTCTACTGAGTGAAAGAGAGAGAACTAGAATAAATACATAAGAATTCGGGGACACATGGCTGATAATTGTATAATGGTGTATACATGGAGCAACAAGATCAAAGATTAGACTGAAACATTGAAGTAGGCAGTCTGCATCGCTTCAACTTGTTGCTTTCTGTATCCAAAATATCTTTGAAAAACGTTATTTGCTGCATATAATTGTCACAACTAATTTGTAGATGACACAGTCGGGTTTTGATCAAACAAAGAAACAAGGGAACTGAACACCAAGAATAAGCAATCATGACTCAGGACTGTGCAACAGACTGAGAAAAGAGAAATCACAAACTGTGCCAAAGAATAAGAGCATTAATGTGTGCTTAGTTTGAATTTTCCAGGGCAATCAAAACCAGGAAAATGAGAAGAATTCAGGCCAGATACTAAAAAGTTGCACAAAAAAAGATATGGTCCCTTCTCTGTTGTGACCCAGAAAAGAGGGATGCATTTCATGGTGGTTTGGATGGATATAATACAAATGTTTATACCTGAACTCAAAGATCTCCTTGCAGTCAAAAGCTTTGCATGATCTAATGAGCAGAATGCTACTGCCAGGCACCAGATGCTTGACAATGTCAATAATGTCATGTAGATAACACATGACAACCAAATAAGCTGCGTAAGTTTTATATACATTGTTATGCTACATCAGAGCCCTAAAAGACACTAATCAAGAAGAGAAACACCAAATTGTGTTAGAAAATGGAATAATTGTGCAGGAGGTGCTGCATTTAGTTTATGGCAATGTTAGCTTCATGGACCAGATTTTAAATCACAGAAGCTATATCAAGTAGACATATCAAATGGTAATATCTGTGGCGATCCATTTCAGTTATGGATCCATTTCAGGATTCTGATTTTGTTATTTTCAAACAGTAGAGAAAAATAATCCCATGAGTTATTAACTCTAATAAAGTTAATTAACATAATAGATCATAACTTCTGCTATCTGGAAGTGTGTGTAATTAGTATTTGTTGGGTGAACCAGGATTATCACCAAAATGTGGTATTTCATTGTAGAAAGTGATCTATATATTCAATTTTTTACCTAACTTGAAATATCTAGTAAATGTCAGAATATGCCAGATGACATTAAGAAAGTTATTCAAGCAAAGATGGTTTAAAACACTTACTAGAGCCTGTAATGTTTTTAGATGGAGAGTAGAAGACATCACTCAGTTTCCTCTTGTTTTCTGATAATAACAGCAGGTAAAGGCAGAGCACTTGTTGAAATATACCTCGAGCTCTGTGCTAACTGCACATATCTTTCAAGATAGTCAAGGACTCCTGAGGAAAGTAAAATTGAATTTTAAATTCTAAGGTAGCTGAACCTTCATGCATATGTATGTTTAAAAATGAGTATGTATTTATACACATGTACACAAATTCTAGAGATACTCACTCTGAATATGTGCAAATACATCCTTAAATGGCATTATAATCTCACTTAAGTACAGCGTATACCCTGCTTCAAAGTCAATACATAACATTTCTCTCATTTATTTGCTTTTTTCAAAGAGGATTGTAGGAGTGGAGTTACACTCAATCTCTGATCTTATAGGTGAAAACAGATAATATCATTTAGCATTAATTGATGACCCTTCTATTATCTTCTATTGCTTGGTCTTTTGAACAAACATAATGCAGCCTACTGTTGCATGAAAGTCATAATAATAATTGCTGTTTGGTGACTTGAAATGCATTTCCTCAGCTTTAGCAGAGCTGGTATTTCTGAAATGGTTATGTAGTTAAGTATTTTATTTTGCATTTATAGCAGCTACTTGCTGCATTGTCTGGCTTTTCAAGGGACAAAGACTCTAGAAGACATCAGTATTCAGGAACAATTGTAGGATAGTGCAAAGATTAAAAAAGAATTAGAGGAACAGCAAGAAGGCAGCAGATAAATAGTAAGAGGCCTACTCACTAAGCAAATGGGATTGCCACCTGTGATGGGAAGAATGATGACTAAATATTATGTTCCATCTGCAAAAAAAACCCCAGAGACCAAAGGGCTCATTCTGATTTTATTTGGTGAATAGGCTCTACAGTGACTGACAACATGCAAATTATGTTGATGGATCTAAATTATCTAATTAGTGAAATTACAGAATAATCTCATGAAGTTCCTGTTGATGGGATTGTATTAGTTGGATGTATGTTCCCATTAAACATCTTTATATTTTGGGGAAGAGGCACCATCTCTTGCCCCTCTGGACCATTTCAGAAGCCACTTATAAGGCAGTTTATGGGGCTAGGGAAGCAGCGGGACCCATTCAGCAGGGAAGCAGCTTGCCTATGATGGGAAATACTAAAAGCAAAAGAGGATCCCAGCTCAGGTAGGAGGAGGTCCTCAAGAGAGATTTGAAGTTTGTAGGAAACCTTCCAGGTAATGCAGGACATCAGTCACCTTTAATGAGACACGACTCTTTATCTGGACTTTAAGTAATACGTGGGGTGAGCCCCATAGAAGGGTCTTGCTCCTTTTAGTTAACATATCATTTATTACTTTATTATAATAAAGGTGCTTTTTTGGATATGTCATTTAATAGTCATTTGCTTGAGCTGGAAAGCAGTGAAACCAACTGAAAAAAACATTTACTTTTTTAAGATTTTGCGTTACTGCCCAACTCATGTAGTAAAAAGGGAAAATCTCAGCCGTAAGTGCAGGAATCCAAGAATCAAGCCCTTTCTTAAACTGTTTTCTTCCCAAAATAAAACAAGGTGCCAAGTAACTTCCAGTCATTCTTGCTGTGGCAATAACCTTTCTCAAATAAATCGATGCACTGTTACTTTATTAACTCATCCAGGTAGAAAACTGTCTCCAGCCAGCCAAACAACTGCTCCTTTAAGAAAATACAATAAATTTAAGCATATAGCAGGGAGTTACTTGGCACTATGATGGCCACAGTAGATCACTAGGAAGAGGTGATACAGTTGTTCATAAAGCAGTTAGTGCTGGGTTACAGTGGGATATGCTCCGATAAAAATGCTCTGCCCTAGCAATGATCACTGCTTGTAGCCATTACAGATGTGATGAAACTCTTCATGTAGGGATAAGTACGATTCTACAATGTCAAACTAGATGATCACATAACATTATTTCTAAAGAAAATTAGACATTAGGGGTCTAATGAGAAAGTTTCCTGATTGTTCATCTGTTACTCAAAAAGCTTTGGGAATTATGGTTGCATATTTTTTTCCAAATACCTAAATACATTATGCAGGATCGAGTGGTTTCACCATTTTATACCTCATGCCTATGAATTTTCTTAGCAAAAACATGTTCTGTTTCAAAGTATTTTAGCTTTCTGCAATATTTTCAGCAGAGTTGAAAAAGCAGATGTTATGATATCTGGATAGTGTTCATTATTTTCACCATACTTTTGAGTAGTTTCGTATGGGCTGTTGAAGGAAGTTTTGAAGGAGTTTGGGTGGTGTATGGACATAATTAGAACATTCTTTGACTGTGTCTTGCATGTAATTGTCAGTAATGTTTAAGGCGTTCCATAGTAAAGCTGGAGAACTGGAAAGCAAACATCAAAGTATATTAAGTGGTCACCTGAACACCTGAAATGCCTTTTGTGAGAACATGTACCTCATCAGGGACTGAGCTGATTGCTGCCTCGTTAACTCCTGGTTTTTACTTTGTTCCAGCTGTAAGTGACACAACTCATTACTTACTGGATCTCAATGGTATTGTTGTCATAACTAATTCAAAACTTCCTTCAGTAGCAAGATGCCAACTTGTATTGTCGCCTGATAAGTACTAAGAGACAAAAAGGTCTGCAGATGGAAGAAATAGGGCAAAACTTGCTTCATTATCTACAGGGTAGATTTGCCCTGTGACACAATGGTTTACTCCACAGCTTGAGAATTTGCTAAATTTGTATTGTTCTAGTTAGTCACTTGAAATACATTCTGTACAAATGAATATGACATATGCAACTGTTTAAATTCACAGTTTGGCATCATACTGAGACACAAAGATATTTAAAGGACTGATTTATGTGGAAATCTTAACTGCTTTATGCTGAACAAGGGAATGAGTGTACTACACGTTTGTATGTTGACAATGTAATGAAAGGGGGAAAAAGTTTTACTTCATACTTCAATGAAACCAATAATGTATTTACTTCCATGCGTATTTCATAGAAAAAGTATTGGAAAATACTTTATACCTTTGAAACAAAATTATTAGGGGTTCATAAGTCAATCACGGTGCTCTTTCTCTTGTTCCTGTGTAAGACTTCTGGAGGATGGTAGCATCCATCATATAAAAGGAATCTGCTAGCTGTGGAGGAGGCATCCCTTAACAGCAATATAGCATTGGTTTATTCATTTTACCCGTGCTTGTAGTTAGAGTAGGCACCAAATATACTCCAGATTAAATATTAATGTAACTAAGAGTAAAGCCTCATTGTCTGTTTTACTCAAGCAAAAATTATCAGGGCATAATTCAATTGATATTTTATATTGCAGTTAACACTTGATATTAAAAGGGAAGCTTTTGCAGAATCACAAGAACCCTGTGGGTTTACTGAAGCCTGCAGGGAGCACTGGTCCCCATCAGTTTGGGGTCTGCTTTAGAAGCAATAAAGGGGTGCAACACTGCCTTTATTAGAGTGGATTTTGGCTGGATCCCTTCAGCTGCAACAGCCAGACACATTGATCTGGTGTTGCACAATCCTTTCAAAGTTTTATTTCATCCTTTCTTTCTCTTCCTTGAACTGTTTCACTAGAAAATGAAAACAATAAACCCATCCAGTCTTGGGGGCTAACACATCTGGAAAGATACTTCTGTATTCCAAAATTAACTGAGGAAAGACCTGGATTCCTGGGAGTGTGGTGGATAAACTTCAGAGACTTTTTGATGATGTCCTGGTAACAATCATTTTCAACCTGCAATAGGAGAAAAAGGAACAATTCCACAAAATGGACTTTTTAATTCCATTTATTCTCTTTCATTTAAAGGCTGGAATCCTTCACCACAGGCTGGAAAAGGGCTACACAGATAAAGTGAAGGCAGATTAATTATGTGCAGTCCACATTCCACAAATAAGGCAGTTTTCAGTTTAAATAAGTAAGCAGATGGAGTGAAGTCCTGTCCACATTTGCCATTTTCTTCAGTAGAACCAGGATTTTGCCTTGAGATTTGTGTGGCATACAGGGACCAAATCCCCTGTCAACTTTACCACTATAAGCTGTCTTGATGAGTTAGGTTTCTTTTTGGCTGCATTAATTCCTGAGAACCATCTCAGAAAGGTACTTTAATGGATTTTGCTACATATGTTCAGAATAATGGGGGAAATTCTAAGCGCATGAGAGCTGAATCAGAAATGGAAGCATCTATTTTCTTCAAATTCCTGATGCTATTGAATCTGAGCTTTAGCTTTTTTTCTTTCTCCATTCTACTACTTCTGTATGTTATTACCTTCTGATTAGTTAATTATTGCTATTGATTCTACTGTATTATCAAAGAGACAGCTTTTCCCTTCTGTTTTACTTGTGAATTATGTTTAGACACCCAATAATTATTTTGATAATGGTAGGTATAGGAATGAAGAAATACTTCCTCACTCCGTACGCAACAGCTAGCTTGAGACTGAGAAGTTGAAGCTGAGTTGAGTGCTTATAGGTATTTATTGGTGTTGCAGTTCAGTTAAACTGATGTGTGTGACCTGCTGCAATCAAAGGAAAAAGCAAAGTGGGCAGGAGCTTTATGAAAAGGCACACGCACGCGGTCATTAACCTGTTATTGTATTTGGGGAAGGATATCAACACCTCTTATCCACAGTCTAAAGTATGTTTCAGAAACCATATACAGGGGTGATAGTGTTTTGCCTTTTCTCCAATTGCTCTTTGATGACTGGCATCAAGAATCAAGCAGTGTGGTAGAAAGACCTTGACATATCCCTTAGTGACATACAGCGCCTTGTAGGCATGGATGGTATTCAACAGAATTGGTTTTCCATTAATAGAAATCTAACACTCCACACAACCCCCCTGATATCAAATATCTTAACACCACCACTTCAGGTGCAATGGACAGCCTTCCCACAATGGCCTCGATCCACAGGTCTGCCTGAAATATTGTCATACTATCAGTGACGTTTGTGAAGCTCGTGGCAGTAATAGCAAAACGCAAAATATGCAGTACACAGTGTTCAATATTGCTTAGCAAAACTGTAAGAATAGCCTAGTGGAATTATATATATGTGGGCATATTTGTGCATTTATTTAATGAACTGAGCATTAAAATGTATTACAGAACATATTTGAATGCTCTGAAAAAATACAGAAAAATGTACTGCTCATTCCTAATGAACACAGATTTTCTGTAATAGACCCTAGGAGTATAACATCGAAAACTTTTAATTTCTGTAGACAGGCCACAGCCAGGCATGCTCAGCGCTGATGGCTGCAGAACTGGATGGATGCTGATGTGCACCATTGCCCACCCCATGCGTGCATGCCCAGAGATTTTACAGGCTGACATGCACAACTGCTAAAAGGTGTGTGTGTGTAGTTTGTGGTCCCTGCTGTGATATGAAATTCTTTCAAACTGCATGCAGACCAGTCATAAAATTAAGACCTCCTAATCTTTGGGTAGCCAAGACAAAGTACAGTTAAAGAATGCCCATGCACCAGTGTGTGTGTACCTGTGGTGGGCTGTATGTGCAAATAACAGAATTATCTTCGGTAATGCCTTTAATGTGCTAACACTACTTTCGAATATTTCCAGAGGTACACAGAAATATTTGTTACAGTTATACCTTATTTTTAATGTTAATTAATTACTCTAAATTAGATTTATGAAACATCTGGGCAATGTTCTGGCAAGTTTGGAAAAGTATGGCATAAAATTTTTTTTTGTGAAGCACATGGAGAGACTTAGAAAAACTGATGCAGCTGACAGTCTTGGGTGATGGAGAGCACAACAAAATTTCACAATGACTAAGAAAACTATAGTAGTATAAGGTCAGATGATTTTCAGTGTTGAAAAAAGCAGGAAAAATAAAACAAAAAATATGTACACAGAAGGAAAGTCATAAAAGGCTAATTTTAACCTTGCGGCATTTTTCTTCCTTTCTGTTCAGTGGAGGGAGATGAGCGTTTAAAGTGCCTCTTAAAAGATCATCTCTGGACTAAAGGTAGTCCTTGCAGATGTCCCTCACAGTACTGGCTCTAATTAAATCCTAACTACTTGATTCAAAGACCTGATTCATCTCCTGAGCAGAACATCTGCTCACTCTGCACTATGGTTAACAAGATCCAATGTGTGATGCAGTTAGCAGCGCAGTGCTCCGAAAATGAGTAATGGATCTGTGAAGGATCATATAAGTGAAGAACTAGGGAAGGTGATGTTGTCAAGATGTAAACTGCAGAGAGACAAGAGCACCCACGGGAACGTGTGGTGAATTGTTTCTAGGGGCTAGCAGAGACTGCAGAATAGCGTAACAGGAATTCAAGCCCAAGAGGATAGGAGTAGAGAAAGAGGACAAGATTTATTAGCAAGCAGAGCTAGAGTAGTCTCAGGGGTGGCTCACCTGGGGGGCACCTACTGCTCTTGTAGTGGTGAGGGGAAAATCACCTATCTGGTGAAACTACAGGGGGTGATTTATTGTGAAGGCATTTGTTACTGGAAAAAAAAAACAGTGTCAAAGTGAAATAGGTGTGTCCAGGCTGGTGATTACTGAAACGCTTCCTCCAGCACACTAGGATAGAAATGGTGTGGGAAATACTGGATTGAATACTGAATTCTTGAATGTCATTATGAGAATTTAAGTTATGTCTACTGATGGATTCACATGTCCCCTTCTGTCATCAAATCCAAAGCACCAGTGAACACTAAAAGAGGAGCCACATAATAGGTCTGAGAGACAAAGAAATATCTTTATATAAGCAAAAATTGGCATGTTGGTGACCATATACAGTAGAGAAAAACTCTTGAAGAGGCATGAAATGCAACACAGAATAACTGTTATCTTTGCAGCCCTCTTAATGAATGAGTACAGATACTGAAGAAATTTATGAAACTGATATAGGGAACCGAGTTTAAAATTTTTATTAATATAGTGTGTAATGTATGTGAAATGCATGCCATACCATTAGTACAAGGGATAGAAAATAATATGGGTATTTTGCTGGATCATTTGAACATCATGAATTTACCTAGGATTAAAAGATGCTTCTGAAAGAATGGGAGGTCTTATTCCCCAGAATAGAAGTGTGTAAGCAGGCTATATTGCAATCGTCCCACTTACGGGCTTCTTTAACGTTCCTTTGAAGCCCTCTGTGTTTCATCTGTCCCAACGAGTGTGGAACAGATGACGGACAATTGTTCTGATCTAGTTTGGCAGTATTTGTGTTGCAGGTTTGTACATGTTTAGGGGCCATTTAGCAGTGAACCTGGGACACTGAGGGTGTCTCAGATGCATGGGAGATTCATCCCCTAGCTTGAAGCCTAAGCACAAAGAAGTCCTGAAGAAGGTGTGGGTAGCAGCAGAAATCAAAGAACTGCGGAATGTGCATGACAACTTTGACGTTTACTTCCTTGTTCTGTCCTGTAGCAGTGACTCTGGACAAGGCTCTGCAAGGCAGGCTGTCAGATGATGAATGAAAAAAATAAAACTCTCAGTGTGTATTTCTGATGGCATTTCATAGCACAAGTCTTTTGAGAGAGCATGACAAAACTGATGTGATTTGAGTACAAAGAGAATACAGGAGATGGAAGTGTGAAGGGTATTTGCTCTGGATAAGAACAGAAAAATGGAAATGCAATACCTGCAAAGGGATATGAAATTCCCAATATATGACTTATGTTAGGAATATGTGTCCTAAATAACTTGGTTATACTTTGCAGTGGGTTGCTATTTTCAGATGACTAGAAGAATGACCTCAGGGACATTGGGACCATCTCTAGGAATTTAAAAACAGCTATACGGGATCAGGCCAGGAATCCAGTATCTTGTCTCCAGTAGCAGTTGCAGCACATGCAGAGTACAAGAGTGATAAACAAATAGAGAGAGTTTCTTCCTAGACCTTCCCAGGTTTTGGTATTTTGTGATTCTGGGGTTGTGTTTAGTAACCCCTAAAAGAGTTTTTTCCCCATTTGCTTCTCTACCCACTTTGTGAGCTCATGGAAAATGTTCAGTTCATGTGTCTTCTGCGGGAATGTCTGCCTTATTGGTTTGAACCTTCAACTACATATTCTGTCAGAACTCCTGAATTTACTTCTGGAAGACGCAGTGAAAACTAGTATTTCCCTGACATTTGGCAGTACCCTGATTACACACTATTTCAAACCACACCTCTTGTTCAGCACTCTTAATAATAGCGTTTTCCAGAAAGTCACTCTTATTTTGGTTAGAAACATTCAAATTTTGTTCTAAACTGATATTAATCACTGCCAGTTTAATATACTTTTTACAGTTGGGCAAACCTTATATCCTCATGTGGGGCTTTGGGTGTTGTGTCAATGAGTTGCAGTTGACTATTTTTGTCCTCTTTATTCACTTTATATTGCTATTTTACTGAGTTTTCTTAACAAATGTTTATTGGCTTCATTATGAGTAAAGTCAAACCTAAGGCAAACACCTTCCGGAATAGCAAGTCATTTTGGAGGACTTTGTTTTGGGGCCAAAAATGAAGTTTCTGAAAGATGCCTGTTTTTCAGGGTATTTAAGCATTTTTCTAGCACTCAGGTCTTTTAGCACATCTCCATGTAGACGCCTAAAATCAGCAGCTACTGTGGAATAACTAGATTTAGTTGTTCTTTCTGCTAGCAGGGTCAGTGGAGAACTGTCTTACTCTTAGGAGTTAAGTGTTAATGTTGCACGCAGGTCGAGAGGTGCAGAATTGCTGTTACATGTCAGCTTGGCTGTTCATAGGGCTGTCACATGTACCAACTGCCATTATAAGTGTCATTTACTGTTTCTGAGAGGCTAAAAGTATGTGCAAAGTTTGGTGTTTTTTGGTTTTTTTTTTTTAAACACAGAATTATGAACCTTCCATGAAGACATATATGTAGTTTCTTCCAGCTTATATTTTTAGTTTGTGAACCCTGCAAGAATTGTGAGCACTTATTTTTGCAATTCTGTTGTAGTGACTTCCATACTATAGATCTCAGACCTCTACAAATAAGTGAGAAAGCATTTTGTTTATAGAACTGTGTTAATGTAAGAGAAATCATACCAGAGTATGTTAGATCCATTTGCCAAGTAAGCTTCGCAAAAGGTGTTTTACCTCATGCAAAGGAGTAAGAAATACATCACACTTGTGAATCATGCCACAGTGCAATTTTCTCAGGGGTGGGACATGATGACACACAGCCACCATGCATGCAGTTCCAGGAGTGTAGAGATGAGTATATCCATCTGCAGCACGAATTAAGCACAATGAAATTATCCCAGTCAGAATCCCTTTTCTAATGGTTTATATATTGGCATTCACCATCATACTATTTAAGCATCTTCCATAAGGGAACATTCCGTAATGTTCCATGAGGAACATTAACACTGCTATCTTCTTTGCCTAGTGGAAACAGGCTACTTGCAAAATTTTTTCTTCATTTCAATTCTTATAGCATATGGAAGATTGTGAGTGGTATCTGATTTGGCTTTATGGTGGGAAACTGGGTAGAGAGGTTGACTTTCATGACTGTAAATGTTCCTAAATCACCTGGCAATGAAGTTTACAATCTGATTAAGCTTTTCAAAGTCTGTGCTTTCTGTTGCACACACACCAAAGCCACCTATTAGGAAGCAATGAATGAGGCTAAGATGGATGTGATGGCTTGAGGACCAGGTTAGTTAAGCCTAATTCTATGGAAGTCTTTCAAAACTGGCAGGGTGGCAGCCAGTAACCAGACCTTGCTAACTTATGGGACTGGTGCAAAGAGCAGTCAATGATACTTCTCAGAAAACAATCTTGATGAGATGGTGTCTGCTAGTTGTGACACGCCTGGAGTTTCCTTAGGACAAACTTTCATTCTTACCGCAGGGAATTTGGCTGAAACAGGAGATTTTATTTCATCTCTTGCTATTGACTTTTGCAATCTTGCATCTTTTGCAAAGATGATTGCCACCATCTTTTACCATAATGACTTTTTTTTTTCCTCTCTCTATTATTTTTTTTTAAATCAAAAGCCAAAGGTATCTAAGGAGTTTAGCTTAAATATTCACTTTAAACCCATATTTCTTCAAAAAGTTTCTGTGCAGTTTTACACTTTTCTTTTTTGCTTTGTTCTGATGCCCAAGTGCTTACTCTTTCTCTCTTGAGGATCAGAAACAAAGCCATAAAACCAAAAGCAGTTGCCTGGAAAGCCACATGTTAGATAACTGGCCAGAAGGGAGTAGGGCTATCATCAGTCCATCACGCTGATGACCATCTGATGACATTCACAGCATGATAAAAAGAATTTCTGACTGAGTGAGGGTCAGTGAGTGAGCTTCAACAGCTAAGAGCTTGTTTGTCTAGGGCATTGATCAGTGATTTTCAATCATCTTAAATATCACCCCTTTTGAAGCACTCACAGTTAGTAATTTATTTAGCCCACAAAACTCCTAACATAAACAAGGATTAATCTTGGAAGAAAACTAACAGAGACAACAGCTTTGTGCCATTTCTTTTGTTTGTATAATTAATGTTCAACATTAAGTGTTCACTCAGCTGATACATGCATGGTACCAGCAAAGTAAATTCATTCAAATGCAAACAGTTTCTCTTGTATTGTTTTTGGAACTATATGGTACATTTGTTCAGCTCCCTGGTAATACTTTAAAAGCTAATTAGTTTGAAAAGTAAACAAGTATGCAAATATACATCAAGAAGTGCCAGTTGGTTGGTTTTGAGGTTTTGGGTTAAAAGAGCCCAAGAAGAGAGAACCACAAGTTTGCTGAATTACTGAGTGTGTTGGGTTTTCTATTGTAGCTCTCTGCAGTGGTTTATTCTATTGTTAGTCTCTACAACGCTTTCTTTATCCAACCTAGTTGAAAAGGAATTGGAATCAATGCTTCAGGATCGCACAAATTTTCAGCTGAAACAAGTCAACAAAATAGTGGTAGCGAGGAGGAGACCACAAATGCCCAGGAGATTTGATCTGTTTGGAAAGCAGCAAGCAATGGAATATTTATGTGCAAATTGAATAGATCTCACAGTTAGCTTGCCTGCATTGGCTGGGGATGATAGGCTTTTGATTGCTGCAATGAAAACATGAACAAATAAAGCAGGAAAGGAGAATGGGAAATTTGGGGAAGCTGTGTCCCATTGTGCCTCATCCCAGCCCAGCTTTCTCTTCTGCTGTGCACTGAGCTGAAAAGTCTGGTGTTAAAGGATTCCCTCCCTGACTCTGTCGCTGCTGCAGCTCAGGACCAGGAGCTCAGGAACTCAAATGTTACAAGCCAACGTGCTTTCTGCTCCATGCCCTCTGCCCTGACAGCATTATCTTAGATGTAAATGGGAAGGTACAGAGATTTGCACTTCAGTAGTTGCTAGTTATGCCAAGCACGTTAGTATTCAGCTGTGCCAATGGGACATCTACGCTCATGCGCTCTCATCAATCTTGCCCAGGTGGAAAAGCCCACAAGCTCATGTTTGCCTCTTGCAGGTCATTATCAGGAGGATGGGAACCACAGTTGTTTCTGAGTGCCACACTGGTGGTACTCCATGAGGCTGTTCCCCAAGCATAGTCGGTGAGCAGGAGGACAAAGTTTAAGCCTTCAGGATCTAGCCAGAATGTTAAATTTTTCAATAATAAAACTATACATGTAACACTTAAATACAGACTGGACAATGTGCCATAATTTCTCAAAAGATAATAATAATTCATGAGCTTGATATAAGAAAGCTCCTGGATCATGTTTTTAAGGGACCAATCAGATTATTAAATCCCTCCCTCAGAACTTGAGTCCAGCAGCCTCAAAATCTTCTGAAATGACAATTAGTTAGAACCAAGTGCTATCATACTGAGCTAGACCGTCTCCCGGTCTTAGAAAGTCCTGCCATTAGATTTCTGATCCAGCACCACTAATTCACGAGTCTGCCTCCCCATATGTTCTAGTGCTTGCATATCTATCCTTCAGAATGCCCTTGAAGTGTAATATTCTGGTTCCAGCATGGCTGAGTATTGGTTATTGATGTGAAAAGAAGTATCTGATCCCAAAAGTATTAACATATATATTCAGATACTGACGAGATGATTTGTCCCACAGAGAGAATTATGCTTTCTAAATAAAAGAAGGGCTACGATGCATGAGGCTGTGAGAAGGTGATTGCAATATCAAAGGAGGAAATGGAATAAATGAACTTTCCAATTATGTCAGTAACTTACCTGCTTGATAGAGTATGTAAATTATTGTAATTTATTTAAATGAAATTTGTGTAAGCAAAAGTATTTTCTAGATACAATAATTTATCAGAAGAAAATTTTTAGATGTTTTATGTGTATTTCTTTTTGTGGTGATTGAAATAAGACCCACGTCCTAAAGCTATTATTGTAGCAACATGGATTTTCTGGCTACATTACTTGTTCACAGATGGTTAGCCTTTGACATGGCAATGAGATTGTTCACTTCTGCAAGATGTTAGCACAGATCAATAAGAAAACTGTCTTACAGAGAACACCTGTTTGTCAACTGAGCCTGCCTTAAAGGTATTTCTGATATTACATTTTTGTTTGTTCAGTGGAAAGTCGGTAGTTTCTCTGCCTGCAGGGTTAAATTCCCTCTGTTAGTGTGTAGTTTGATAGCTGTAAGGAGAAGACTCCCTTTGGAAAAAAAGGGAAAGCCACATCTTTGCAGTGCTGGATGTCTTATCAGATTGGGCTTGAAGCTCTGTTCCCTTACTCTGTTTTGGACCACAGAGGTATTGCAAATGCTAGCTGAGTTTTCTGCCAAGCAAAAAATCATTTTCATCTATCAAATTATAAAATAAATATTTGGGGACTGCTCTATTCAGGTTGTGACTTATAGGAAACAGGGCCTCTGCCTGTCTACCAATGGTATTAAAATATGTGTTATGACAGATGTCACTGAAGTTCAAGACTCATAATAAAAAGAATCAGAAAAATTTGAAGGTCCAGGAAATTATGTGAGTGGAACTAGAAAAATGTGAACTAATATATCTGGGGTAAAGAAGTATTCAAGTATTAATGCTGGAAAATTGCTAGCTGCTAGAGTGGAGATGAAAAAAATAGGAAAGTGATGGCATTTTCTCAAAAGAGCAGGAGGTAATAGTCTTTTCCTTGTTGAGAACACTGCTGGAAAGCACAGAGCGCCATTTCAATTAGATATGGCATTCCTCTTCCACTCTCAGGCTGTTGGCTAGATTTTCTATTACACAGCATCTGTCTCTGTTTCTATCTATCCCTTGTTTTTCATTCCTTGTCTATTTCCATAGTGCCTACGTGCCTAAGCAGTAATAGATAAATGCTTGTGTATCTGGTAGTTTATCCACTGATGCTCAAATATTCTTGAAACTTGATTAACTTGTGTTAGTTATGTCTGTGTTTTAGTTAACAGTACTGAAGAGCAGAGAAGAGATAAATGCTGGGTTGGGAAAACGGGGTATATTTCCTCTCTTAAATGGAGATAATAATACTCATTGGCTTAAGAGCACAGAATTTTTATCACTGTTAATAATAATGTTATTGTTATATAGTGGAATTTTAGAAACATCAGTACCAGTGATTTCAATGATGCAAAAAAGAGCTGTAGACATAATTAAGGTGATGGAAGCAGGCTTATGAAGAAAGATGAAGAGAAGCAGCAAATGCACAGCTTGTCTAAGCGGTGATAATGATGATGGGGGATGTGATGACCATCTAAAACATATCTGACATCTGCAAATACAGAATAGGGAATAGTGGTGTTCAGTTGGTCATAGCATTACAATTAGGGTTAATGAGGAGAACTGAGCAAAAGAAAACACGGAACATTTTTTTGCGGTTCAGCCCAATGGTAGATTGCATTAAATGCTGGAATAATATCTTCAAAGAATCCCCTGTTGCACCAGCAGAAGCCCAATTGCTTAAATAATGTGAAAATAAATTGAGCAACACGCTCATGGGTGTGTGGAGGGAAACATTTTGATACTGGGAAAGGACTGGGCAAGATGACCTCTTCTGCTTCTAATTTCCAACACTCTATTAGAAAGAGCTGGCAGAGTTACCCTATTTCTACTTCGCAAGCATTTATCATTTTTTTTATTTGTAATGAGAGACCAGTTTTTATTCAACATTATCCAAAACTTTCAAGACTGAAAATTTAGCTGAACTGAGGGTTCAGAGCGTTAGGGTTGTTTCACCTGGAGCTGCACACACTGCATGCACATGAATTTCATGGGATGGCAGTTAAACCTGAGCTATCTGAAGCAAAATATTTGGGGTTGAATTAAATGATGTTTTTCTAACTAGCTCAAAAGTGGACAAAGCTGGACATGCACCGGGACAAGTCTAAGAAGAACTGAGGGAAGGAAAACCATTTGTGTGCAACGCTGCAATTAACATGGCATCTGCAGCACATCATACTCGCTGCTTTCCCTTAGGAAACTGCAGTACATGCATAAGGACACAGATATATCTTTTTTCTTTTCGTGTGATTGCCTTGAAATATATCGCTTGGTTTATTTTGGACTAAAAGTAGATTTTAATATTTTTTTTAAGATGTAAAATAGCTCCTTTGTGATACATAGTAAAAATAATTCCCTATTCCCTTCTCTGTCTGGACTTCATCTTTCGAGGTACTTTCCCCTTTTTGATGGGGATGTGAGTACAGCATAAAGTTTCTTGGCTGTAGTACTATATAGGAAAGAAATTGAAAATCATTAGCTAAAAGTAGTTGAGTTATGAAGTTATAACCCCCCTGAGACACAGGGATTTTATCTGAAATTGAAATTTATTGATGTTTGCTAATGAAGTGTCAATGTTTTTCACCACCAAGGTTTTAGTAAAAAAAAAATCTGTTTAAAAAACAACTTTAAATTAAAAAACCCAATTCCAAATTCTCAGAGATAGTATTTGGATGAATACTGATCATTACCAAGGGTAAACAAGAGAGAGAGAGAAATAAATGCATTTTCTGCCTTGCCCATTTGGTTCTCCTAACTGCAGAACTCCCTGCACACTGCTACTGTTTAACTAATAAAAAATAAATTAATATGAATTTCAAGCCAATGCTGTAATGTATCACACGTTGCTTTGAAAGTAGGAAATTATTTGCTCACTAGACTTCATGCATTTCCACTCAAGTATGCAGCCCTTTTTATTCACATTATAAGGGAACAGAGTGAACTGAATTGCACATGTATTCAAAGAAGCAGTACAAATCTGAACAGGAGCCAGATGATCAATTATTAGGAGGTAGTACTGCATTGTGTTGTTCCCTAGGAGCTTCAAGAGAGAAGAGAAAGAAATGTCAGAGAGAAACATTCAATGCAGTTACAAAAAAAAAAAAAAGGGGGGGGGGAGGGTGAGGGGTGGGAGAGAAGAGAACCAGAATAATCAGGGTTGGAATTGTATGCTGAGAGCTAGAGCGGAAAGACAGAGCAAATCAAGGTGACAGGAAATAAAATATTGCTCATCAGCAGACACAGGGAGGAGAGAGACATCAAAACATGGAGAGTCATGCAAAAAAAGGCAGCTCAGGAGAGTGACTGTGGGAAAATATAGGGGAAAGGAGGTTTGGGGAATGTTCAAAGTAGTTTGGAAAAAAAAAGCCAGACATTTAGTTGGAGGTGAATGCCACCATAACACAACAAAAAGACAAAATTCAGAAGAACAAAAAGTTATCGTGAAATAAAATATTGGCACTCTCTTCTCCCTTAAAATTTTGGTGAGGAGGAGGCAACAACCTTGCCACTGAGTCTTCCCACAGGAGAGGCCACCAGGAAGAGTTAAATTTTGAGAACAGTAAGGTCTGAATCCCACGTCATCCTCTGCTTCCCCCCCTCTTCCTCAGACGTAGTTTTGTCCTGACCAGTAGTAAAACAGCTTAATCATGCTTAGGTCTGGATGAAATAGATTGTTTTGAGAGAAGTTTTTTAACTCATTAATTTATAACCACAGTATAGTAGTCTGAAAATTAAACCATTGTTGTTCGCATCTCTGGTCTGTAACATTTACTGAAACATTTGGCTGTGCTTGAAGCTAAATAAGGTACAGTAATGAGTGTGCTATAAATTGCTTTAGGCTGGAGACTACCACGTTCTTCTGCTACGGATAATGTATGCAGTGTAAAACACTTTCTATGCTAAAACAAGTGATTGCTTCTGTTCCTTCATATCCATCCTCTGTCCTTACATACCATTGTACAGCCGGTTCCTGGCAGAGGTATCATTTTCTACACAAACGTAGGACCAGCTGCTGGTGGTCATGGTATGAATGACTCTAGGAATATATGGGGTGGGATAATGTGTACACTTGTCCACTGAAAAATGACTGAGAAATTATTGCTTGACATTGTTTAGCTGCAGCAGGGGATAGGATTTACTGCCTCTGCCCATGGCACACAGCACCTGTACAGTGACATTTTCCTTCTATACGCTGAAACTTATGGCCATTTGTTTTCCTTTTTGTGGGTTTTGCAACACGTGGTCAACCCCATTGACAAAACTTACTGCTGCTGTAGCCAGACAACTCACCTGTAAGAGATCCCATTTGAAACGTCTTCACTTTGATCCCACTCTAACATCTCAGTTTTATACATTGCCCAAATTTTTTGACTCCCATTCCTCCTTGTTATTTTATTTATTGCCATTCTTTGGAAGATTGATGCAGCTTCTGCACTGGTTATAATTCTCTGTATCAGTCTGTCTATAGTATCTCTACAATCCTAGCTCTTCATCACTGTACATTCTTTATGGATCACATTACTTTCACCACCCCTTATCTAACTACTTCATAAAAACCACCTCACACATTTATAAAGCATGACAAGAGCATTACCATAAACTATGTTAGTCTGCTCAGTAAACACATCATAGGCTCTCCATAGGCTAATCACCTTAGTGGATAAAATCATCTGGGGATGAATTTATCTCCAGCAATCATATCAAAAGACAAACTTACAGAACAGTATTGTTCTGCTTTTCCACAAGAGTTTAAGATCCCTGCATCATTTTATCTCAACCGAATGCCTGGATTTTAAAGTTGGTGATTGCTGATCTTCTTTGTAATCAGTGGACTCATTTATGAATATTTAATAGCAATCCTTAAAAGTATGAGATTTTTGTGTATCGTATGAAACAATAAAGGATGTGTTATGAGTGTAATAAGCAAATTTGGGTCTCTTTTGAGGTTGATGGGAAAAGTAATATAGTTTCCCAATTTGGAGAGCAGGCTGAAGATAAAGGCGTTTAATAAAAGGATTAGGCAGTTTTAAGAGATCTGGAAACATCAAGGTGCTTGGGGAAAGCCTGTTGGACATGAGCAAGACTATGGCAGGACCAAACAGTGCTCGCATTGTTGACACAGAATAATTTCTAAATCCTTTCTTAGTAACTGCTTCTCATGCACACATCTATATTAATTTCTCAGCAGCAGCTGTGCCTAAATCACATATTTATTATCAGCCTAATTATTCCATCTGAAAAGAGACTTATCCTATCTTTCTTTTGTTGTGTGACTTTTCTGAGACTCATTTGACTTAACACCCATTCTTTGGATGCCTTTTTCTGGCAGAATTTAGCAGAACAATATTTTGAGGCCCCAAGCACAATATTCTGTGGTTCACCCAAACGTTATTGTTAGGTTATTTTCAGGCCTAATTCCACTTTGGATTTTCACCGTGCGAGGCACTACAGATGCCAATATTGGAAATGTTCGTTTCTGTTCAGCAGCAGCAGTGTTCATTTCTCTGCAGCTTTGATACCTAGGAAATTTGTTCTGGGGAAGAATTGTGCAGCTGCAAAGCAATGATCAGAATAGCATAGTAGGTCTTTTTAATCTCGAGTATATACTGCTGCCTGAAGTTTAAGTTCTAGGAGGAGCAATGCTTGAATGCAGGCATATTACATCTATTTTGCCCAAACTGTTTTTTTTTTTATCCCCTCTGACATATCAAATATTAAATTTTCTGAACCACCCAAGTGACTAAGGACAAGATTCTTTTAAAGATACTTTCAGATTTTATGCTCAGCCTTACTAGGCCTACATAATTTAGACCAAGAAATCCCATTTACAAGTGATATAGACCTTTAGGAGTGTCATATCTCACTGAAAGTCAATGAACTTTAGAGTCATAATGCCTATTACTTTTTGATATGGAACTTAAGTTATTTCTCAAAAAATACCATTCTTCTCCTTCTGAATTTTCAAAGTCCTGGCTCTTCATATATATCCCTTAATGGCATTCCAGAGCTGTAAATCCCACCAAAACTTCTAATTTCTAACCTCCATTTCTCAAAGTTGCTGGAAGTTGATCTCCCTTTGAAGTAAAAAAAATCTCATTACAAGACTGAAGATCCCCACTAAAAGAACATTGGATTCTTGACTGCCTCATGGGTTACATATCTGCTTTTTGTAGTTCATCAATACGAGAATGCTAATACTACCTGTTACAATTCACTTTCAATACTCTCTGTGACAAAAAAGCAATCAAACATGTAGGTTATGTGTATGGTCCTCTGCAGGCAGCTCTGCAGGATGGCTTTCACTCTGCTGGCTGTCAGAGACAGCATACACACACAATGGCTGGGATTGTCTCATAAACTCTGTCATTTTGGCATATGTGTATACTGTACATGTGCATGCAAAATCGTAATTAAAACCTACTCATAACTCTGCTTCAGTAACAGCTAGAAGCAAATTCCTCATCAGCATTCCTCTCCAGCCACTCTTGCCCTGTTGTCCTCTTGAATACTTCAGCCGACTCTGGTTTTTGCACTGCTGTTTGAGATGCAATGTGCCAGAGGCAGTAGCTGCTAGAAGACTGCCTTGTTTTTCTGGGTACCATTTTTCCTTTGATTCATCTTTAAGAGATTTTTTTTTAAAAAAAATATGCATAAGAATAAGGTCCTGTGCAAATTTCTCAGGAGATCAATTTGCAAGGCTCTTTAGTAAAAATACCTATTCTCTAGTGTGTATATTGGTTTGATATGGAAATCCATAAGCCTGCCCTAGATCCACCCACATCTCATACACTGGTGTGCTTTGGGTTTTCTTTGTGAATTCAAGAGTAGAATCCATAGCATTTCTTCTTTACAAAAAATACTTATTTTTAATTTCTGTGAATAAACCAGTTCTTGAGGATCAGAGTCTGTTCTGGGTGTAAGTATAAGAATCTCTAAATCTCTCAGATAAAAAACCTCCTGTGGCTGATGGCAGAAAGCATTAGTAGGAAATTGTAAAAGACTACAAATACATGTGCTAATTAGAGCTTTGCATATCCCTGCTTTCCCTATTATACTGAATGGAAAATAAAATTCAAATGAGAAAAAAAAAAAAAAAAGAAAAGAGTATTCAAATGAAATATTAACGTTCTGCTGAACAAAGTATTTTAAAGATATTGTTTTCCTCTAGAAATTCTTTTGTTATTGATTTTTGTAGAAAAGTTTGATTTCCTGAAAATGGCCTTTTCTGTTGAAACTGCACTTAGAAAATTAGCTTATAGCATCATAAAGAACCAGAGATGCCTGTGCTGAATGCACATTGCCCCTCTCAGCGTGTGAATTCTGACTCCCAAATCTCTCAAAACTTTGGCTTAGTGTGAAATTAATTTCCAGCTGTAGCTGACCTGCTTTGTCCGTTGTTTATCTCCAGGCTCTGACCATATGTGCAATGGGTCAACAAAAAAACAAGACAATAATGTTATTGGTCTTACTCAAAACAGGGTCATATCAGTGGTACAGGAACAGGGGCCTGAACTGAACGAGAATGTTGTACCACCCAGCAGGGAAGAGTCCTGTGGGCTCTTGGCTGAGCTGTGACCTCCCTGCATACTCTTTTAAGTGACCTGGACATCAGAAGAAGCTCAGTAGGAGTTTGAAATTAACCACAAAGTGCAAATCCATGGGAAGCCAAATTTCACCAGCCACACTCCTCATGGAACTACTTGTTCTGATCTTTTGTAAACAAACAGCATTTTCTTTAGAGGAGGTGCCCTGCGTCTCCAGAACCCTTTCACAGCAACAACATTTGAGAAAAAAATATCCCAGCCTGAAACTTAATGACCCACAACGGGAATCGCTTATGTTGCTGCTGTTGCAGAGTCTTCCCAAACTGAAAACAATATATGTCCCACATAACAAACAATGAAAGTACTGAATATTAATGAAAAGATATGTATATAAATTTAGGAAACAGGCCACTATAGTCTATTCTGATCCACTGGGTAGAAAAAAAAATCCATATATAACCAGGGGGCTTGCAGAGCATGTGCGGTACGTTACAAATTCCCAAGGCTACTGTAACTCCATGTATAGTGAGTAGCCCATTCATCAATTTGTATCAGTTATCATCATGGGAAAGAATTAAGTGTGGCTTAATGCTAACTTTTTATACTTGGGTCCAGTGTTTGATGGTACCTTTGTGTTACTTAAAGTTCATGAGCCAAATTCCGCTGTTTTGTAACTGCATTGGAACCGATGGCTCTCTGGCAGCTGAGGTGCCATTACCATTGACCTTACAAAAATGCATAAAAACCCTAAGCCCTGTCTGCTTGCTCTGCAGCTGTTGTCACTGTGTGTGTGCAGAAATGCATCCTGTAAGCCTGATCCTTGTCCTTCTGGAGCAGATACAGAGTGTCAGTGGATTATACGTAAAACAAAAATTGGAGTGTAATTGCACTGTGGTTATGAGGAGTCTTGTATTTGTTCACTTATGAAGTGGCTTGTGGAGTAGCATGGGACTTTGGTTTTCCATCTGTTACACATTCCTGTCAGAAGCAAAAATGTTATTTTTTAAGTAACATAGTAGTGGCTTATTATTTCTTAAAGTAAAGTATAGTATTTTCCCCCGAGTACAGCGTAGTCTGTAGTTCTGGCACATTAGCTGGCATAAACATTTTGATTAAAGCTTATGAATATATTAATTACACCTGGGAAGTTTCCAAAGCTTATTCAAACCGCAAACTTCTCAAACTGCAGCCCCCAAATCTGATTTCATTTTAGTAAATGTAAAAATGGCTATTACAGGGTTGACTTTTCTTTCTCTAGGATGTTTGTATAAAGACATGAGGTGGCAAGGGTGCCAATTTTTTTACCCATTACATTCTGTGAGCACTTTTTTAAGAAAGTATTCAAGTGTCTGAAGAATTTTCATGTTGTTAAACATTTCCTTGAAGTCTAAAGAACTTTAATACCATTCAAAGCTTTCTCTGATCTCCTAGGGTCTAGCAACATCTGCCTGTACTTAAGCATTTATCAGAATAACAGAATCATAGAACCGTAAACTCATAGAACCATTTAGGTCGGAAAAGAACTTTAAGATCAAGTCCAACCATTAACCCAGGACTGCCAAGCCCACCAAAACCCCATGCCTCGAAGCACCACATATGTGCATTTTTTGACCACCTCCAGGGATGGTGACCCCACCACCTCCCCAGGAAGCCTGTAACAATGCTTGGCCAGCCTTTCCGTGAAGACGTTTTTCCTAATCTCCAACCTGAACCTCCCCTGGCACCACTTGAGGCCATTCCCTCCTGTCCTGTCGATTGTCACCTGGGAGAAGAGACCGATACCCCCCCACTGCCCCATCGGGCATCTGCAGAGAGCGATCAGCCCCCCCAGCCCCTCCTCTCCAGGCTGACCCCCCCCAGCTCCCCCCCGCCCCACCTCAGCGCAGGGGGATAGGCGCTGCCCTCTCCTGCTGGCCACAGTATAATGGTATGTGACTCCAGACAGGATGATAATGCTGGAACGTGGACTCTCTAGCTGAAGCTGTATAAATAAATAGAACTATCAAAACCAGTCATAGTCCTAATGAGCTGTGTCTGGAAATGTTGGTAAAATTGGTTATGTGATTTCTTTTCCTCATGTTCCCGTGGTGGGTTGCTTATGGTGTAACAGAGGGCCAGAGAATTTGACCACCAAAGCCTATGAAGTTGTATGGGTTTCACTATTTTTTTTCAAGTTACATGAACAAGTTCTTACAACAACCTTCAGCTGGATCAGACTGTGTGGTGCATTGACGATGAGATAGAAGCAAATGCAACAGAGGATCTGAATTCTAAAATCACTGGGCGTATGACCCCAAAAGAAAGGCATATCTTATCTATCAACTGTCTGTGCCTCCGCCAAACAGCCCGAGAAGTCTCACCTAAGCGGTGCTTTGCTCATGCATTCATGCACACATGCATTCATTATGACTGACCTGCCCTAGGAAGGTCCATTAAGTGGAACTCATTTCAAGCACAGATGGTCCTGAATAGCTTAATGTCTGCCTGGTGGCCAGAATAAGTGAATTCTTGATGGCCTTAGACTTCTGATCACATACATGCAGCCAAGGAGGAAATGAAAACATGTTTATCATTTTGATAAACAACTTCTCTCATTGCTGCAGGATGCTCCATGTAACTCAGCAGTCAAATACTATTAAATTGTCATCACTGTCACAGACAGAATGTATAAGTTTTGCTACCTGAGTCATAGTTAATGACTTCCACAATGTATAACACAAATCAGTACTGCTGTTTGCCTTTTTTATGTTTGTTTACTGGTAAGTTCAGGCTTGGCTAGAATACAGTCAAGTTATAATTTTGAAGTGCAAAATATACTTTTATTATTACCTCTCAGCTAGAGGTATAAAAAAACAGGGATGGCTAGAAGATGGCTTTTTGGCTTCTGCCAGGCATGCCCTTAGACCCTATAGGTGATGAGATATTTGAAATCACAACCACCCACAATAGGCTCATACCTACAAAAAAATATTTCACCCTGTGGTGTGTAAGCTCAAGGTGGCTTTATAATAGAGACCAAAATGAGCATGATTTCAGTTTAGTGTCCTCCAATTAGAATTAAAGCCATTGCAGGAATAACAAACAGTTGTCCCTGTTTTACAGTAAGAATGTTTTATTATTTCTACAGTTCCATATTTTAAGCCTATGAAGAACAAAGACTTCCAGAAGGCTAGGAAATATGAGCAGGGACAGAATGCCGCAGCTGGCTGCCATCTTCAGCAGCCCAGAATCCTTCCCAGCAAGCCAGTTCCTGCATGCAAAGCTGAGGGCATCCTGTGAATTGCGTGCTCAGAAAGGATTAGCTGTTCTTACTATCAAGTCCTCCTAATGTTTGGTGTAAAAAGGATATAAGTCACGTTAGGACATTTCTATTCACCTCTGAAGCTTCTTGAAAAAAAGAGCAGAACTATTCTTGATTTGCAAGCTCCTATTCTATTTCTAATCTTTTTCTGATTTTCTTGGGGCAGAAGTGAATTAAAAAAGCATAAACTATTTTTCTTGACAGCTGGATAAAGCAGCTACTTCATAAAATGTAACTGTCAACAAAACATTCAGAAGACACATACTTAGAGGATTTTAGGGCCCTTTCCTCACCTTTTAAGATCAATGGCAAATCCTTTATTGACTCGAGTGAGTTGGATGAGGCTGTTATTGTGGAAAAAAAGCCAGCTCAATAGACCATAAACTTAAAAAAAAAATATTTCTGGGTTTTGTGACAAGGATTCAAACTTTTGTAGCACTTGCAGCCTAGCAGCTCAATAATTCACATTTTTTTCAGGACTCCCAGCACTGTAACATCTCCCCAGGTCTTCCCATAATCTAGAAGAACCTCTGAGAAAGAATCACTGGCTCAGGAACAGAAGTCCTCAGATATTCATATTACAGCATTTCTTGGCACTACCCTCCCACCCACACCCACACCCCAAAAAAAAGTTGGAAATATAAAATAAAAATCACAGAGTAAAAAGGTACTTCACATATGCATATGAAAACGTTTGGGGTTTTTTTCCCAGTGGAAACTGAAGACTGATTCATGATCCTTACCCCACTCTAACTTGTTTCTTCATTCGTACAGCTGAAATAGAGATTTAAGTTGAACCTCCCCACCCAGTATACTTGTGGTATATATATTTCTGTGAATAACCTAATCCAGAGTGTGCTTTTTCAGTGAGATTTTTTCCTAGTCTCACTGTGTCCATTTGTATTTGTCTGTATTTACCTCTATCTATTCTCATTTTGTATATGGCTTTTAAAAATTCTAACCTGTATTCATGGCTGGTATAATATATACCACCAAAACACACTGCATGCAATGTTATTCAGTAGTCATTCATAGGCTAAAAATGCTTTAATGAAAAAATCTGATCTCACATAACGAATTTTCCAGGAAGACAAGGTGTGTAACATGCAGAACTTTCTCCATGTGAGATGGATTTTTTCTTCTGTGTCAACACTGGGAAGGGTCCTTTTATTCTCATTTTTATTATTATGATTATTTAGATTACAGTTATAGTCCATGCAGATAAAAGTTCCAATTAATATACTTAACTGTCTAGTGGTAAGAAAAAGTGGCGTTTTGTTGCTTTTATAGTTTCATTATGTTTTGCCACTCCTAAACAACTATACACTTTTAGTTAAATTTTTTATTGCTGCAGCAACTTGAGCTTTCACATAAAAATTGAAGGTGTTATAAAGCTTATCCACTGCAACCCATTATTTTGAATAGATAACCAAATAAGCAAGACTAGCTCATGTGGTTATTAGTACTCATACAGCAAATTAATAGAGAAAATTAAGCATTTAACTTATTCACAGCTATTTACTACATGGTACATATAGTCTGGTTAGAAACACTTATTGCTGCTTACATTATCTCTGTTGTTGAGGTTGCAATCAATAAAATCACAAATCTTTCTTCTCTTAGGGCATGACTGTAAGATGAATTAAACCAATGGGAAACTTTTCATTGCTTTCAATACGATTTGGATGGGAGAACAGGGAGTTTATTCGAAGAATTACTCTGTAGAAAAATACAAGCATTTGGGACTGAGTTGATTGTCACAATTCCTCTTGCTCCTAAGAGACACTTAAAAGCCCGTTTGTCAAATGATGGCTTTCTGAATTGTTGGGATCTCTCTTCTGTGGCACCTATTGGCTTTCAAAAAGCTTGTGTCAGCAGGCCAACTTCACCTAATAACTAATACATGAAGCACCATTTCTCTCCAGATGAGTTAAATATTTACTGCAGAGGCAGTCCTGTCTCCTGCTTGCAAACTCATCAGTGCTTAACCCCATGACCACACAACCTAAGCTCATTTACCTTAATGGATGTTTGCAGGCTTTCATCCACTGACTCACCCTGGTAGGTCAGCGGTGTGAAAATGTAATATTATAAAACATTTCCACACTTTGTGGAGTCCCTGTTCATTGGTAGTTGTTGTACCGCTTAATACTGTGGGAGCATCTTATGGAAAATCACCATATGACCTTAAAAACATATGGTCAAGGGACATCCTCCCTGCCCACCTACCCCAGTGCTTCACTACAGAAATGTCACATTTGTGGAATCACCAGGTAACAGGATTTGCTCCTGAGCAGGGAGGTGCCACCAGACTCCCAGACCTCTTCCAAAATCCCTTGTTCACAGGCAGACATGGATCAGCACCTCCACACTGTGTATTCTCCTACCTGGCTGCAGGGTTACTATAGCATTTAAAAGCTCTCAAAATTGTTTCAAAAAGAGTGAAAGCCAAAGACAAGAATAATGCTTTTTCTGCTATACTACAAGCAATATACGCTTAGCATTTCATAGTGGCCTAAAGTAACGATGTATTTCTAGAAAACCTTCTTACACATCCTGCTCTTCAGTAGGCTGTGCATGATGTTTTGTCTTAAGTTTAATCAAACCCTGCCAAATTTATGCCACAATTTCATAAAATAACCAGATATCTGTGGGGAACAGACTGGCACTATTAAATACTTGGTGATTATGAGCTAAATACAGTCTGAACTGAGGATCAAGAAATTACTTGGGCAGTGCATTAGCCCACTGTGGTGTCTGTCTCATCTGCTTGCACGGCACTGCTAAGGCGCATGGCAGTAATACACCTGACACTTTGTTTCCATGTATAGCATATGCCACAAATGCCAAGTATTCATAAACACTGAGCCACCGTCTGTCTATCACTCCTTTGTCTTCTCCGCCTAATCAAACTATTGCAAATTTCATAATGAACAATTAGGGAGGTGGTGCCTGGTGATCTTGCACACAATGGGAATGTTTTCTGCCTTGAACCTGCCAATGCTGTGAGTGGGCTAGCAAAGGGAAGGGCTGTTGGACCACCCTGTAACGCAGAGAGGCTGACTGTCATTCCCTAAGAGCTGAGTACTGGCATGGAATGAAATGTTTAGAGGCAAACCTGGAAATTTCTGGATGGATTCCCTTAGTCCCATCCTTGTATGAAAGAACATCTGGGGGAAGAGGCTTCCAATATAACAAGAGCAAAATTAGCCAGCAGTTGTTGCACATTTACTGCAGTTTGTTACCTACATTTCTTCAGGCCCAGACTTTGACACAGTCGTTTTTAGGCCAAAAATTCTGCTGATGTCAGAGAAGCTTCTAATTTAAGAGGCAAGCTATAGTTACTGTAGATGGACATTTATCTACATTTTCTATTCAAACTGAAGTATAGCAGCACCTGGTTTATTCAGGAGCATGCACAAAGGGAGAAACAACATTGTAATCCCACCTGTACAGAATTGTGCAGAAGCACAGACAGGAGCATGCCTGGGTGCTTTGATTAGCCACTGCTGCTCTTCCTAATCAGAGTGTCAATATTCTCTTTTTCTTTTTTCTTTTTTTTCTTTTTTCTTTTTTTTTGCCAGAAGGAGGAACGTGTGAAGTTATAGCAGCACACAGATGCTGTAATAAGAATCGAATTGAGGAAAGATCACAAACAGTAAAATGCTCCTGTCTACCTGGGAAAGTGGCTGGGACTACAAGAAACAGACCTTCCTGTGTTGATGGCAAGTAGATCCTCCTGTATATATGTCTCTGTTTGTGTACCATCCAGTAAATAGTTCTAAGTCTATAGATTATGCATAGGAACTGTGTTGTGTTCTCTGTTTAACAAAACAGAAAAGCCTCGAAGCATAGGCATGCAGTTACACCACCTTGTCTGTTACTCTACTGAGTGGTTCTGTGTGCCTGGGTCACGTTAAGATTTATTCAAAAACTGAGAGTATAGCATTCAGTACAGGCACTTAGAGAAGCATACCAGATTCCGTGGCAGGATCAAGCCCATAATCAATCACTGGACAAAATTACCTGTTGCATCACTTCACAGTCCCCACCCCCCTCCAGTGCCACATTAGTTTTGATTCAGAAATATTTCAAAGGACAACAGCCATTCATTTTGATTTAATTATCCATTTGAAAAGTCAGTGGTAAAACAGATAAATAAATGAATCCTGTGGTCTCATCCTGTAATAAACATTACTGAAAGCCAGGAAAAAACCTTTATCTTTTGAAATCACTGGTCCCATTTCTTGTCATGGGGATTTTTTTGCTGAAGGAAAAACACCATGTTATTTGTGCCTGGGTTTCATATCAGGTCTGGCTCCACAGGGTGTGTTGTTCTCCAGGGCTCCCCCACCACCACTGCAAGGTGAAACCGTGCAGCAAACAGGAAGATAGCTGCGGCTAGCAAGTGCTTAGCAAAATGTAAATAGCATAAGAAGACGGGGAGTATGTGGTACTAATCCCATCAGTTACCCTTCCCAAACAAGCCACTCTGTGTGTTACAGAATCCCTCTGTGCAGCAGCTTCGTGAACATAGCAACTTGTCAAAATTCCTTGCTATTCTTTATAACAATTGTCTGGTGCCACTGTTTATACCACCCCACAGCCAGTGGTTCCAAGAGACAGGGATCATTTTGGCTAGAGTCAAGGTAGGCTCTGCCTTGGGCTCTCCTCATCCTTCCCCGGGCTGTACTTCCAGGGGTGGCGGTGTAACTGCAGGGTTTGGAAGAATCCGGTGTTTTGTCTTTGGGTCTGTCATTTGGCATTCAGCTTCCCCCCAGGTGAGTGAGAAGGGAGAGCTGTGCAAGCAAACATGGGGAAAAAATGTTTTCTTCCGGGTACCTTTGCTTCATCACATGCTGCAAAGGTAGTAGCAAGGGAGCAGGAGCTGGGCCAGTTGTAGCCCAGAGTTAGACAGGAGTGTCGGTGGGTGTTGTGGACTGGAGGATCATGTAGGCAAAGCTCTGAGCCTTACAAGTTCAACATCAAAAAGATGAGAGATCAGGGATACCTTGGAGGGATGAGAACCCCATGTTTTCTCAGCAAGTGTTTGTGGTTTGTAAATATCTGGTTTCTATATTAAAGATAGAAAATGTTTTATTTCAAAAATGCTTTCAAATTTTAAAATTATGAGGCAGTATTTCATAGCTTGTTATACTGGGCGTGCAATCCACCTTCTGAACTCATGACTAAAAACATGCTACGAATGCACCTGTGAATGATTACACTTTAATCCACATTCTGTCATTCTGCTGTTGCTTAATTACCCTGATGAAAAGAAGCTTTTCTTTTTCTGTTAGACACACTCATAAAACCATAAGTGAGATCTACAGTGGTCTTAACCAAAGTTAGCTGTACAAGCCTTGAAAAACTTCATGTTCTTTAGCAGGTCATGAAAAACAGAGGCCCTGGATAGAGCAGAAAGACACCATTAATTCAAATCTCATAATTCTGTTCAGAGAAGAGGAGCTCAAAGAATGCTGTGTTAAGAAAAAAAGTTGGGTGCAGGTGTGGACTGGAGCCTAATTGCTCTGTCAGGATTACAATAAAAAGAAATGTTATTGTCTGGAATTTTGAAAGGAGTAAGGATAAAACAATGGATAATATAAAAGCGCAAAGCCAGTCCCATTGAAGTCACTGGTAAGACTCACAGTGACTTCAAAGCCAAAAAATGTGAACTACAAAGGAATGTCTTCCCCTTTCAAGTCTAGTTGTTGTAGTCAGCCTTTTGTAGATGGCTGGTGAATGGTTCAAAAGCCCGATATGCTGGTTGTAAAAATTAATAGAAGGGACATTTTCTTTGGCCTTTGTTTTATCCTGGACTTTGTATTGTGACTTTTGACATACTGACCTGTTTTGAGTCAAAACTTTGACCTATTTAGTAGTTCTGTTCTTGCTAAGGCAAACTCCCAAAACTTCCCATGAGAGTCCCATTGACGTCAGTACTTTAACTCATACAAAGATTTGGGATTTGCTGTTTCTTTTTTTATGTGAGGACATTTCAAAAGGTCATCTGTAACTTTTTTTCTTCTTTACCTACCATGCTGAAAAGATTGAGACCATTAAATCTCACACGGGGTTTCACACTGTATGCAATTCCAAGCCATGGTCTGTTCCTAAGAAAGCTTGCTCAGGTTCATTAATTAAATATGCATGGGTGTTCAGGTCAGCAGTATGCTCTCACCCAAACAAACTGATCACCTTTGAGAGGTGACAAGGATCCTATGTCAGCAATTTGACTCCCATCTGTGGTTGATTATTGCCTCAAGCCATCTCCACCCGATGGCTATGTAGTAGTGTGTATAAAACAAGTTGAACCTCAGTTTTGCCCTGTTTATACTGTTGGCCAAACTATGACTTAATGGGATCAGAGTGAAGCTTTTGGTGTTTCTCAGTCCAGATTCATCAGAAAACACCTCATCCAAGCTGATGTTTTGACAGTTTGAGTTCATGTTGCATGCATTGCCTTCCACTCCTACCAGCCATTGCTCCGGACACAACTGGGCTGCGTGGGTGGGAATTGCGTGGAGAGCCAGCTTTGTTTCCTGTTTAAGAGAATAAATTCATATGTAGGAGTCAGCTTCAACTTTTAAATAATTATCAGGGGTGACAAATGGTCCTTTTGTCCTTTTATTGCGAGACCTCATCATGGGTAGCGCACAGTCGTGGTACGTGGGGCTCGTGTGTCCACCCTCCGCCTCAGTGAGCAGAAGTTCAGGCCGAGTGTGTGCGGTTTGTACCACGAAGGGTGGGAGGTGGCTGTGTGTTCCCGAGCATCGCTTCCTGCCAGCTTCAGCAAACTTTGTCTTTGGGGCCTCATCTTAAAAAAAGAAGTGAGGCCAGGCTGTGGCAGCCTCAGAAGTTATAAATTATTCCTTGCGGCTCATTCGGTAGACACTGTCCTAAAACCTGCCTCAATCATCAATGAATTATGTAGTAGCAACAGTGCGAGCAAAACAAAAGCCAAATCTTGTCATGAAACAGAGATGCCAGTTTCTGTTTCTTTGCCTCTACTGCTGCGCATTTACTTTCATGATTCCCTTCGCTACTTCAAGGTCTTTTTTTTTTTTTAACGATGATTTTGAATGCTCCCTTCCCTCCCTATAATTTATCTTGCATGCCACTTGGCAGTAGCACATACCATGGGCATCAGTCTATTCAGCTCTCTTTCATGGCTGTTATTATTTTCTCCATTTGCACAAATACCTCTTCAGAGCAAGCCCCAAATGGATTATTTACTTCATTTGTATTAGAGCAGGTTGAAAGGGTCCCTTTTTCTTGGGAAAGCAGTGTCGAGCATGTCCAGAGAGCTGCCAGCCCTCTGCCTCCTGAGTACAGGGGACCTGTGCAGCTGGGAGTGTTACCAACCCACTCTGCAGCGATGCCGTGTTGCTGTTGGACACAGTGTGTGCATTGGCTGTCTGAAGGTACCAGAGCAACTCCTGATCTGTCCTGCTGCCCGCACACTTCAGAGGTCCTGGGGCCAGCAAAGGGCTTGAATGTGCGGCTCAGACTAGCTGCAGACCCCTCTAGCTTCACATTTTGATGGACCTGCTCTCTCTCATTTTCCTGTTATTTTTTGTGCGACATGCAGACATGCAGGTTATTTCTGCAGGGGTTTCTGACCCATGTGTCTGAATTTGCACCTTCCCTCTCTGCTACGCTTACCAACAGCTTGTCTTCCTTGTTTCAGAAGCCCATGAATTTTCCTTCTCCTGCAATAGGTTCTGTGGGTTTATGAGGGCACTCAGGTGGGATTTGGCCTCTTGCTTGCTGTCTCGTGGCTAGTACGATTTCTCCTGTGGGTTGAAGTTTTATTCCTTTGTCTTTATTAACCAATTTCTGCTTTTGGTACTGTGATTATCTAAGAGAAATGTTCCCAGTAATGCACTCTGCTTCTTCACAGCAATGCCTCTTGCATCTTCCTGGCAAGGTCAGTGGGCACGTGACGATTGTCCTTTCAGGTGTCAATCCCACATCCTTTAGAAAAATCTGTTCACCTCCAAGAATAAAGATCAGTCAGTGGCTTCAAAATTTCAGTGTTATTTTCATAACTTAATTTTCTGTTATTTTACATAAAACTAAAAGAATCCAGAAAAACAGAAAAAGGAAAATGCTCATGTATTTCTCTTTTTTTTAGTAGAAATTTGTCTTTTTTAGAATTTTTCACCATTCTCAGTACATCTTTTACATTAAGTGGGACCAAGATTTCTCCTATTGCATATGCGTAATGTGGAGGTGTTCTTAATCTTCTTCATTACTTCATCAAAGCTTTCTTTTCCTACCCCATCTTCCTTCTCAGTGTGGAATGCACTTAGCATAGAGAAACAGTGATGAAAAAAATTGTTTTTTAAATACCTTTAACATTTCTATTTGAACCTTTTCTAGATGTACGCAGCACATTCTCAAAATATTTAAGTAATATTGAGGGATTCACATTCATACTGCCTCCTGAAAAGCCATTTTGCTTTTTCTTTCTTACATCCCAAGATGTTTTCTTCAAGTAAATGGCTGCAGACTGCTCCAGGTTCGGTGGTTCTACCAGATCTTGGCATTGTATGGGGTTTCATAACTTTGAAATAACTTTATTGTGACAGTGTCAAATGTAAAGGTTATACCAACACTGTCATATGTGGGTCAGGAACGCAAGTCCACCTCCCATTCTTCACTGGCCTAATCTTTATGAAAGATTGATGTCACCTTTCTGAATAAGCTAAGATTTTCTACAGCATGAGTAAAGTTGGGTGTGTGAGCGAGAGAGCAGCAATGAGCAAGTGGCAGCAGTGAATAGGTTAATACACTTGTGTTCGGGTTGGTTTTTTTTGTTGTTCTTCATGACTTGTCTACACATGACTTGCAGTTTAGCAGTTTTCTTTGGTTGCTTCCATTAGCAAAGCAGTGTTATGGCCACTTCATTTATTTTTTCTGTGTTTTACTTTGTTGTTTTGGGATTTTTTTAAGCAACTCATTTTAGTACTCAGTACAAACAACATGAATATTTGATTGGCCTTGAGAGTTTCCATCTAGCTGAAAGCACGTGAAAATTCTCCTATTTGGAAGTTTCCCATTCCCTGTAATGGTACACACTTTTACTTTCCATTGCGCTTCGCTGTGGCTGCTCATGTTCCTTCCAAGATATCAGTAAACAGGACTGGTCACAAATAGCCAGTGTGAAGGAGGTGGGAACAGAGGCCAAGTGAACCCGTGGGGTTACTGAGTACATATGAACAGAAAAGCTCTGATAATATTCTCTCAGTTCTAGCACTTCATATGATTGCTATAAAAATGTAATAGGAATACAAGATATTTGTAATTTTAATACTGTCACTTTTATGCTGTGAATAATGTGCTTTGTACCATATCATTTACAGTGGTATTGAACCATTCTGTACAGTCAGCAGGTGGTTATGTCCGTGTGTTCTTTGAGGCCGTTGAATAATACATAATTTGTTCATCTATACTGAAGTTTACTGTGTTAGAGCCAGTGATGCTCTCAGACACATCTTTTTAATGCTTGAATTTTTCTGTTCCCTTTTCTTCTTTCTTAAACTCTTTAAGAGGCAACCTCAATATTTCTTGCACAATTATCTGTGAAATTTTTTGGAGCACAGGGTATGGAATAACAGAAAAGCACCTCTGCTGGCTTTTGAAATCAGCCACAAAGGGACTTCCATGCAGGTTATGCATGTTGCCAGTGCTTTTAGGAAACAAGGCGCTTTAAACACTGGTCAAAACCAATGAGGAAAAAGGAAGGTGCTACGAAAATGCTGCGCAGTATCTCTTCCTCTAAAATATTCTTGTAAGAAAGGTCTCTGCAGATATCTGAGATGATCCAATTCCATGTTGTCTGCTACACAGGATTTGAAGCATTAGCTCTCAGGCAGCAGGACTAGTGTTTTAACTCTCCATGGTCTGCTGGTGTCCTATTTTATACCAGTCATGCATCAGAGGAAAGGGAAATCACTCACTGATACAGAACAATAAAATAAAATTACTCCAGTATTTCCCTCTCTCCCAGACTGGCTTTGGATCACATCAAGTTTCAAATCATTCCGTAATATACAAAATATTAACGTGCATGTACATACTTCAGATTTCTGTTAGTCTGAGGATTATCCATCACTAGCCACCCTGTGTCCCTGTGAATTTACATCAGACTTCATCAGGAAAGCATTAACAAACTAAACACAAGTCTTAATGACCATTGGGAGCATTGTCACTTTTAGTGCCTCTCTGGGCCAGCACCCCACAACACTGCAGCCCTGCCACTGGACGGTGGGTACCAAACATCCTTGTTATTCCATGTTCAGTAGTGGGAGCAGAGAGAGGACAGCTTTCATCAGCACACGTTCTCTTTGCTGACATTGCCCTCCTTTCTCTCATCATGGACCTGCAAATGAAAAGGCCGTACCTGGTATGTCACCAGCTATGCCATGGACATGAGCTAATTTATTTTATTTTTTAAATTATAGATAAGATGCCTACTATAGAGTGATCATTCATGATTCAAGAGCGCTGTGTTCCTGTAGTGCAGAGGTGTAGCACATCACTTGGTGGGATCCTGAGCTGGTGCTCAGCCCATGCGTCCTCCCCCAGCACCCATGCACCCTCCCCCAGCACCCGTGCATCCTCCCCCAGCACCCGTGCATCCTCCCCCAGCACCCATGCATCCTCCCCCAGCACCCGTGCATCCTCCCCCAGCACCTGTGCATCCTCCCACAGCACCCGTGCATCCTCTTACACTCATGCTACCCAAAGCGCACCAGCTAAGAGATGGGCAGGGGAACTACAGGCACTTTCTGGCTCTCCCTGGAGTAAGCGCAGGATCTGAGCCCTGTAGAGTCACATGGAAGACTCCTATTGACTTTGGGTCAGGTCCTTAGTAAATACTTTGTTAGATATAATCCTGTATCTATCAGCACTTACATCAAGTGAAAACGTTTCACAGTCACAAAGCCAATAGTTTTCTATTTATCTAATGTGTACTTTAGGTGGTATCACCAGAAAGCTTTTTTTTTTCCCCCACTCTGTGAAAATACTTTCAATCAATTCTTATTTCTGGAAGAAGGGGGGGGGGGGGGGGAAATGCTTTTTGAAATCCAAGGAGTCAGCTTCTCATCTTCTAGCTGTGCTTCGGCCTAGATAAGAAGAGGCTCAGGGTCCCATATTATTAATGCACTGTCTATATGAATAACGAGCAGGCTTGGTGAATTATTCCACACTCCTGGGAAAATCTATAGCCCTGTCCTTCTGCAGCACCACTGGAACTGAGCAGGAGACTCGTATTTTTTTGATTTGGTGAATTCATATGACTTCATTTGTAAGGAAGAAAAAAAATGATGTGTCTGTTCCCCACTGACACCCATTTAGTAAGCTCAAAAAAAATTTGCAGCGTATCACATGCACTATTAAAAAAGTTGCTGGGGGGGAGAAGCCTAACTGTGTACTGGAATATTTTAAGACTTTGCTTTTGTCCAGACACGTCTCCTTGAAACGCCCTTGCAGCCACCCTGAAATTGCAGCCAGGTCCTGAGAGGTGCTGACTTCAGGGGGAGCGAAAGCGAAACTGGCAGTGAAGGCGCAGAGTAATTAGTTCATTTACCAAGGCACAGCAGCTCTCATTACCAGTTTGCCTTCTCATCTGCAGGGCAGAGGCTGAACGGAACAGAGCGGAGGTATGTGCCTGACCCCGCTGATGGTAGGTGAGCTTTTATGTCAGAGCACAGCATCACCTCCTGAACCCAGACCATCAGCGAGCAACCTGGGGAGAGCAGGGAAGCCATGCTTCTCCCTGAACAATTATATGTAGAAATATATATGTGTGTGTATACATAAATATATCTGTGTATCTGTGCACGTGTTGTAGAGTCATCCTACCATGGCTGGTGTATCAAAGCACCCATTGTGGTTTAGGCACGTTTGTCTGTTCCCAGCGATAAAGGTGCACAGGGGGCGGATATTCAAGGGTCAGATGTGCAGCCAGCCTGAGCCGAAGCCCGCAGCAGAGTTAGGCCCTTCCCGGTCTCCCAGCGAGGGCTGCATTGTTCGTGCTGCATGCAAACCTCCGCCAGGCATTAGGGAGCAGTAGACAGATGATCATGTCTTCCTGGTGTGAAGATGGTACAGCTAATGAGATCGTCTGACTGTGGGTTTATGTGAGTACATCTTCATCTGGGCTATAATTTATCTCCCTACCTATGTCTTATATTTCTTTCTTTTCCAATTGACATTGCGGTTTCCTGCGTAGCAAAGCAACCTCCCTTTTTAATATCAAGCCCATAGAACAGCTGACTAATCCACCCCTGATGAAGTGCAGAGAGCTCACTTAAATCCCAATTTCCGCAAGAAAAACATTTTCTGCTTAAGAGGGGGGGAAAGCCATAAGTCACGGCACTATCTACATCTGTGTGAGGGGTGGTCATTTTTCCAGGCTCCAGCTGACAGGTTTCAGTGCCGACACCGAGGGAGTGGAGCCCTCGTGGCCAACCAAGGTGCACAAGCAGCAGCCTTATGGTGAAATTAGAGAACGGCATGGCCACGTAGCAGTGTGAAGACACACAGGAACATATAATTACTTCACCTCCATACAGAGGAAAGTAACCTTTATCTAAAATACTTGCAATAAGCCTGCTAGAGGCTAAATGGAAAAACAGTAGGAGCTTTCTTCTCTTATAGGTAGCATTAAGTGTTAATCACAGCACTGGAAAGAGCCTGGTAAGGGGTTTTGGAGGCAGGGAGTGCAGGCAGGGAGGGCAGCCGGTCACGTTGGTGTGCCAGGCACTGCAGGGAAAAAGAAACACAAACTGGTTGGGAAAAGATAGCTTAGAGAAAATTCCCTTGCAGGAGTGAAGCCACAGGCAGGACCATGCAGGTGAGCCCTGTGAGTTCAGGTAGCATAACGCTTGGGCATGCTGCCTGGCAAGCATGGAGAACAACCAAGAGAAAGAGTTTTTGCAGCTTTTACATGCACAGATCTACCTCAGTTAGCCCAGAAGACGGACAGCAGCCCCCTGCAACCTATCTGCAGATCTACAGTTGGCAGATGTACCACCAAAAAAGCTTCAGTGATGCTAAGAGAGGCTCCTCTTGCAACAAGCCAGCATCCAGCAATGCTGAGAGGGAGCTTTCCATATGTCAGGAACTAGATGGAAAAAACCTGTCCAGGAAGAGGTCACAAAGCTGGGGTGAGCAGCGCTGTGTCAGAGCCAAAAATCTTTGCTTGGCGGGTAACACAGAGGTTGCTCAAAAGAGTAAGAGCTGGATATATTGGAGGGACTTGTGTGTGAAGCACCTGATATATTCGTATCCATCACAGCCACCGCAAGGTGTGGAGTCTGGTCTGCATCTGCGCGGCGTGGCTGCAGCAAGGCATTGCTACCTTTCACTGCATCTGTGTGCAGGGATGTTGCCAGCTGATACAGAATGTGTTGTGTCTCAGGAGTAAAAGGTTTAAACCTTCACACCATGCCTTTAAACAAACACTGGGTTTATCTGTGCCTTGGGCGACAAAGCACATGTGTGCAGTCCTAGTACAACATTCAGAATGCTCTCGGAAAGAGGTTTGACCCCCAGAGACAGATTTTCAGCTGGTGTAAACTGGCTCTCGAAATCCAGGGAGACCTGCTAGTTTGTGCCAAATGAGGACATGGTTTGTTGAGTTTAGGAAAATGAACAGAATGGTGACTGGCTATTAATCCTTGCTCACAGCCTTCAGGGAATATATGGGACCAGTGTTCAGCTAATCGGTGGCCAAGAGGAGCTTAGAGAGATGCTAAGGTGGGGTTAGCATCTGTGCTGTATCCCTTGCAGTAATTCAGATGATAATCTATCTCTGCCAGGAAAGACCATATTTTTAAATAGCTAATTCTGTATAAACCCATGTCATATATCTTCTCTGCAATGGATACGGTGCATTCAGTGCAGCAGGGCTGTGAAATGCTGCTTGTCTACAGGTGTCTCTAATACAGTACAGAAAATACGTGATCAGAGTATTGCAGAGTATTAAGTCTTTTTCTGCTTTTGTTTCAAAGCTACCTTCTATCTATAAATATGGAGCTGGTTCACAGGGCTTGAATGTGGTTTGTAGGATTAGGATTTGAACACAAAAGAAGTGAATGATTAAGTAAAAATGGAAAATGCTGCTACATAGTGTGGTCTCTTTAATTTAAAAGATGAGAACCTGAAGTTCTTACACACTGGAATTTTAAAGAGACAATGACCAAATCTTTGTAAGAAGAATACACACTGTTAATCCTTCCGCTGTTGCAATGAGTTCAAACACAAGTCACTAATTTAGACCTGGGATTGTCCATTGTGTTGAACTATATGAGTTAATCTGGCAACTGCAACTAGAGGTGGGCAAGTCAATAAGTGCTTAATTGATTTCCAAGAATTGATTATCCATAAAATTGTTCACAGGCACATGTCCAGTTTCTCTCAGAATACAACCAGGTAGCTGTGGGACACAAACCCCTCAGCTCATAATCTGGTTTGGGTGATTTTCATGCATTAACATTGTAGAATTGCCTTACATTTAGGAATCAAGCAAGTACATTGCAAGCGAGGGATTTATTTCCGATCTTGGACTTTGCTGAGGGAGTGTGCTATTCAGCACATAAATGGCCTGCAGATTCTGGAACAGGTCTGCATACGTAGGTGTCAGAAAACAGTTTACTAATACAATATCTCAAAGAAAGCATTATTTCTCTTTGGGAGTTGTTTCCATAGACCATTCAGTCTACTACAATAACTGCTCAAGGTTAAGCAAGCACAAGTGCTGATGTAGTATGGCAAAATTCAATAATATTTAAAAAGTGCTGCCTCTCCCTTTTGAAACTATCATGCAAAAGACAGCAGTGCGGAAGGGAGCTGTGCTTTACAATTTAAGCATTCTGCCCTGTGTCGTTAGTACATAAAACCTATTCTGCAGGCAGATGGATTGCTTTTAATATGTGGTTTTGTGTAATCATTTCCTTTTGATTACAATTCCTAGGCAGCAAGCATACAGCAGAGTTTTCAAGATGCATGTGCATGGTCAGTACATTTTTTTTTTTATCTTCCTAATGTACCCAGAACTCACAAACAGCAAGGTGAAACATCAGCACAAACCATCACTCAGGAATAAAATTGAGAAGCAAATGACACTGTCCTAACTGAGGGCAAAGGCAAATCTCCCATTAACTCAAATGAGAGTAGAAAACATATCTCTGTATTGGTTTATTATTACAAAATGCTCTCTTTTTTTTCAGACCCCTCCATGATATACCATCAAATGCACTTGTATGTAATATAGTTATGCAAATATCAAATGAACTCTAATTCCTTTGAAAAATTCCGTTCCCCCTCTTGAAAATGGCTAACTGGATGAACACATTTTAAAACTAAAGCACCTGTAGTCCCTGGTAAATTAAAAAAAACAAAGTCCATTAGTGTAATGAACACTCGTATTACATTAGTGAGATCATTATCCAGGGACACAGATACCCACTGCACTGAGCAGGATGAGGGAAAAGAGGATGACCACTGCTTTGAACCACAGAGCACAGGAACGAAGCAGTAAAGGAGAAAATCCGTATAGTTTCTGACAAGTTGTGTTTCCTCTGGGATTCAGCTTAGCAAGTAGCAAAGGCCTGGCCTCATTATTTCACTGATGCTATTCATTTCTCTTGTTTGTCTGTGTATTGTGATGAATTTGGTTCATCCAAATGTCAGGCAGGGAATCGGGCGAGGGATTCGTGGCAGAGCTGGAGAAACATTATATGTCTCTCTAGCACAGGGACAGGTCCTTTCCTGGGATGGATGTGCAGGTCTGGCCACTCAGCCTCAAAAGAGGAAGTTAATTAACTCGTGGGCCCAAGTGTGGAGAAAGGCTTTGGCTGCTCAGGAGAACAGGCAGCCTCTGTTGAGAGAGAAGAATTGTAGGGCAGCAAAGGAAAGCACGAAGGAGTATGAATCTGCTGTCAGATTAGTGCATGGGCACCAGGGATGGAGAAAGGCTAAGAAAACAGTGGAGGGTTTAATAAACCCCCCATTATTAGATGTAGGTTGGAAATTAGAACAGTCCTAACTCTTGGAGGAGATTGGCAAGGGCTCACCAGTAGGGATGTCAGCTAGCTCTGAAGACTCCCAGTGACTTCTGCCATACCCACAAAAGGCAAAGAAATCAGTATTATTTGATAAAATACCACCACAGCATACTGAGGAGCAATGGATGGACCACAGACTCATATAGGTGAAGAAGAGGAGCTGTAGAGCAGACTCATGAGAATTCATTGGTGTGTTAGAGACACAGCAAACTGTATATATGCTTGTACTGGGGGACACGGGGGGGTGTGGGGGCAGTGCCTCTGGTATCACAGGTTTCCCAAAGGAAAAGCTGGGCACAGCAGCAGCCGCAGCCGGGGAGAGGAGCCAGCCCATGTGGGAGCGACAGCCCAGCAGAGGGAGTATTGCAGAATCCATTTCTACTACTCCTCTGGAACGTTGCTTGTAAGTTTTGTGTGGTCATTGCAAAAAAACAGCATTTGCAAACAGAAATTAAGTAAATTATAGCCTTGATACCTGTCTTACATTCTTCAAATGACCCCTGGTGCCCACAAGTGAGGATTCTAGCAAAACCTATCAGTTTGAGTTTGCAGATTTCCCAGCTGAGTTTGCTCATTAACACACATCAGGCTGGAAACCATGATCAGAAATGATCTGTGATTACAATGGACGTGGTCTAAATGTATTGTTTGTAGTCAGGTTTGGTAAATAAAATGAATGGGGGAGATTTTGAAATGCATAAAATTCAAATGTAATTGCGTACCACCCAGATCCGTTTAACTGTTTACTGGCACTGAAGGGTGATACAATTTCCCAATGAAAGGAATAAATTGACAAATCAGGTTAGAGGCTTACTTTCTGAATGTAGCAACCCTTAGGCAAAGACCTTTAGTGAAAACTCCTGGAAGTGCGCAATGTATTGAATTAGTATATTCCTGAAATAATCAGGAACACACATTTGTAACAAGGCTTGGGGTTAGACCCTTTCAATGTGAACCACTTTCATTTTAAACTCATTATTTATGGTAAGCATAGACACACTTTTCATGCATTTTGCATATTCAATTTTCAAGCCAAGATATCGGAGCTGCATTAGCTTCAGTGCTCCCAGCAGGTAATCAGCCTCCTGCAATATCAAACCTTATGTCACCAACAGTAATAGGCTGAAATAGTAGGAGCCTCATAAGGACTGTGCCTGCCCAGTTCCTATTAAAATTAATGGGCACTGGGTATCCATTCCCTCTAGGCAGCTTTGAAAATATCAGCCAAAATGTAGTTGTAAGTATTAACCTTTAGGAAGTTAGTGTTGGCAGCCTCCCACCGCTCTGTGCTCGTTTCCAAAATGAGGAGCTCTGATGAGGCAGGAGCCCTGCCGGAGAGCCTCCAGCCCAGGGAGGTGAGACCACATCCTTAGGGGCTGCTGGTCCACAGCTGCTGGTGGGGAGCAGCTGTGGGCGATTTGCACCTTCAGGCTGTTCTGGCTGAGCAGATCCCAGGGAGTCAGGAGGCAAATGGTGAGGTTGCTCTGCCACTTCTGCCAGGAGCTGCCTGAACTGAGCATATCGGAGTTTGTTCCTGGTCTTCAGAGGCGAGGGAGCCAGTTCTATAAAGGTCAGTACAGGTGGCTTGTAAAGGTGACCCTGACTCTGATGTAATATGGAAATCTGGAGCAGAAATGCCAAAAATACTGCTAAACATATTTGGTATAGAAAAAAACCTGTCTGTGAATGCTTTTATATGTTAAACCCTGTAAGGAACTTCTGCCCTACTGATTTGACCTTCTTTAATTAGGATTTTTTCCCTTTCCTGTCTATTTTTGTAAAGAAAAATAGTCTGGCATTTGAAAAGGAAAAGGGTATTAGGATCATTTATTATTGGATTACTATTAAACCAATAGAAATAACAATAGAAATTCATGTTTTTAAGCAACCTCCAGGTTTGAGGTCTAATCCATACGGATGATGACCTGTGAGGATGTAGCATTACAGGAATAAATTGGCTGTGGTTTAGACTGAAGGATTTCAACTCAGCTAATAAATTCTCAGTAGTGCATGCCTGAAAAGTTACCACAGTAGCTGGAGAACAAACTGCCCCCTTTTTAAATTTTTTCACCAAATAGTTCTAAAATAACCAAAATGTAATCAACATACTCAGCTAGCAGATTGTTCATAGACACAAAATACATTCCTAAATCAAATAAATCGCTAACTGTGAAGCATTTGGTAGGCTCTGTTTTACATAGTATGAGATAAGTAACAAATATAACGCACTGGTCTCTATTGCTGACTGCTATTAAAAATGCAAAGCAATACATGTGCTCTTTCAATTTCAACTGGGCATCATTAGTAGAAATCCTGTAAGGACCATCTGGATCTTAATGACCTGTTACACTGTGTCTTCCCCACCATTGTGGCAGCTCTTTTTGTTGGATACCTGTACCATTTTAGGAAATACTAATTGCATATTGCTGTGTTTTGCTGCATTTTTAGTCTGGTGTTCTTGCTTTTTTTACTACCCCTTCCTAAAAAAGACCGTCTAATAGTCATGGACCTGGAGGAAATGTTTAGCCAGGAATATTAGCAGTGCTGATGGATCTCAGAAGCAAAAGGGCCAGCCAGAGCCCTTCCTGGCTCTGCTGAGTCCACAGGTTTTGAGCAGAATTATGGGCAAGGCTTACTGCAGTATCCCTGTGCTCAGGGTATGGGTTGTGTGCTTGTTCTGCTAGCATTTCCTGAAACATTAGGTCTTGCTGAATGTAGCTTTCCACAGAATACAAATCAGCTATGTTAGTGTGGTGTCCTGCTTGTACAACATATTTTGGTTTTGTCTGCCCTTGTATTTGCTTAGTTCATGGCATACTATGATATGTCAAAGAATGTAGATGATGATGCTTTCTACCACATTTTTAGCTAAAAATAACAGGTGCCTGGAATTATTATAGTATTATTTTTGTGTGTGTTTTTTTTTTCCTTAAGAAAACACCACCATAGATGTTGAGAGGTTCTTGCCAGGAGTTTTGCAGAGACCAAGGGATCTATACTTGCACTCACAAGTCTAGCAAGGAACCACAATCTACTAGTTTATGCTGCAAAACAAGGTAGGCATCCAGCAAGGGCGGGAGTACAGGCTTTGTGTAGTGGGGGGGAAAAAAAAAAAAAAAAAAAGAAGAATTAGGCTGTGGGCAACACAGGAGTGAGGAAAGGTTACACTGCAGAGTGGGAGCTGACTTGCTGTGTTAGGTAATACTGGATACAGTAAATAACCTCAAACATTTGGAAATTTTTTCTTTCTTAGAAACCTGAAGGAGTGTGCAGTAACTAAATAGATTAGACATACACTGTTCAGATCACTGTTACTGTACCTGTGAAGGATGAGACAAAAACATACAGCGTAGGGGGCAAACCCACAGGGTCCTGTTCTACTCACAGTCTGGGGAAACCCTAACATAAAAGCAGATATTCCTACAGCCTGCTTTCCATTCCCATCCAAAAATACTCTTCCTTCCAATTTCTCTTTGATGTCAAAATAAATGAAAATGTTTCATAGTGATTAATGGTGTGCTGACTACAGAGCGAATGCTGGTAGGGATACAGCCGATCAGTGAAGAGGATGTTTTCAGAAAACCTCATCATATTTTGTTTTGACTTCATGATGACATGTTGAATTTTGGCAAAAAAGTGATGAAATGCAGCCAGTTACATAGGCATGCATGTGTGCACATAGACACACGCAGGGAGAGTCATTTGATGATTCTGCTCCTGGAAGTAGATACCTCTCTGGGGAAATGCTCTGTTGATTGGTACATGCTGAAAAGATGATCACTATTTGCACCTGGATTGTCCTTTTCAAGGGTTATGTCTGCAGGAGCATCCCTGTGGTCCCCAAGACCACCCAGTGTTGCATGGCACTGTGGGAAGCAGCAGCCACTGTGAGGCAGGTGGTGGGAGATGGAAGCTTACCTGCTCCTCACTCTGCCTCTGTGCACCTCCTCATGTGCCACCTTTGGGGATAAGAGGTGACAAATGCCACCCACCGCATTCCCTTTTTTCTGCAGGAAATTGGCTTAGTTATTTTTAAAGTGCTTACAAGGCTTTGGAAGGAAGTACAAAAAAAACCTGCACCCTAATGCAAATCAACTCAGAACTTCTGGTTTTGGTAGGGCTTGTTATACATGAAGTCTATATTGTATTTATTCACCCAGAGACCTTAACTATTATGTAAAAGAAAGAACGACTACAGCACAATATTGTTTCTTTCACTACCATTGATATTCAGTTTCCCACTTCAGTTTTGCCCTCTAGATTAAGGGTGAATGTTTTGTACTGCTGTGTATGTGAGATGTTTAAAACTTGCTTGAGATTTCGATTTCTAGAGGGTTCTGTGAGGCTGAGGTTGTAGCTTATTTAATATTTTGACAAAGTTCAAGCTCTGTGTTGTAAAAGTCAATTTGGTTTTCAAGCTGTTGTTTTCACCACTACAGTGAATAATCCAATTTTTAATTATTTCATATGTTATTTTATTATTTTTATGTATTATTTGCTTAAAATTTAGTTGTTTGTCATTATTATAATTTTAGTGGAAGCGACACTGGAGGAACCAAACCTTGCTGCAATAGATTGTTATCCAGTGTAACATATTGATCAGGTCAGGCAGTAAATTAACAGGAGCAGAACACCGTTAAATTTTGAACTTAATTGCCTTCTACTCTTAATTTCTATTGGATATAATCAATAAGTGCCAGAGGAAAGCTGAAAGAGTTATTTAGAAAGCCACTATTTCCTGCAGCATAATGGAAAACTACTGTTTCATCCTCTAGTTGATGCAAATAATTTGCTGTTCAAGTGTAGCCGCTTAAGCATTTTATCAAAGACTCACTTTTAGTTCTTTCTTGATTAATCTTGATGCCTTCCAGAAAGAAAAGCGGTTTAATGACGCAATCTGTTTTGGTTTAGTTGCCCCTCTGGTCTTTGCACTTACACTGGTGTTGCAACACTGTTTCCCTGCAGGATCTCTCCAGCCTGTATTCCTGTCTCCAGCCATGCACACACAGTGTCTTCAGGGGGATATTCCCCAGCCGGTACCTTTTAATATCATTTCCTTTCCCACGGAAATGCAATGTTACAGCTAATGGAAATGAAGACCACAGCCTTGGTCTTGACTTTCCTTGGTTCTTTGGCTCGTTTGTTGGGGCAAGTTGTTCATCTCTCTTGTTTTTCCTGCCTGCAAAACACTAACATAACCCATTGCCTTCACCAAGGTCTAGTGTCAAGCTGATGTGCTGTACTCTTTTCTAGGACTCCCTGTGCTGATGATACACCTTGTTCTGTTCTCTAGCCTTCTATTCAGTTTGTTGCTCCTTGTGTCTCACATTTCCCTCTATGGTAATATTTTATATTTTAGATACTCTTTTTTTTTTTTTTTTTTTTTTTTTTTTTTTTTTTTTTTACTTGCTGTTGAATTTCAGTATTGCTTATCCTGCTGTAATCTAAAACCAGTTTCTTATAAATCAATATCTCAGTGCTATTATTATTTTTACACCTCTTTGAACACTCTTTCCATTACCTAGTCTTTTGCTAATAAAATGCTGCAGAGGAAACTCCGTATTTCAGGTGGCCCCCTGCCAAAGCTGTATGCCCAGCATCACTGCCCAGTGGAATCACAGGGACATTAAAATGCCATTGAAAAGAGGATAGACATCTGATGCAAATTAGGGGATTATTGCAAACTTTGGTGGGCCTTGGAAGCTGTATTACTGAAGCAGCACACAGAATAAAACAGGCCAAAGTAATCATACCTCGTATTTTACAATAGTGTCAGTTCTGTGCCCGTGGTGCTGTTCCATATTTATAACTTTATATTGGCATAAGGCAATTCACATTCAAGCTAATGGGAGTTTTCAGGAGTGTTGATGCAGGTTCTTGATGAGAAATGAGTATAGCCCCTTTTGCACACCTTTACAGCAAAAATAGCTGTTGAAGTAGAGAGGAGTCTAATTGAGATGTTATGAAGTGGTGCATAACGATGCACGAAATGGGCAGACCTTCATAGAAGTCTCATTTTCTAAGAGACCTGACCTGTACTCCCTCTAAAAACCAAATATCTCTACAGGGCGTGCCAAGTTACCCACCTCTGAATAGAGTCAACAGATTCAGTAAACCTTGCACTGAAATCTTGACCTACATCTGTCCACAGTTCTCTCAATTATGAAATGTGGATAACTGGAAGTTTACTGTGAGCACATTTGATTTCATTCAAGTCCAGTATATTTGAAAAAAAAAACATTGCTTGCTGTCTGTGCAAATTCAAAAACTGCCAAATCATCAACAGAGCTGAGCATGAATTCACCTCTTTGACAATTATTCCTTGTCACATTATTTTGGTTAACAGGGAATTCATCACAGGGGAGAAGAAAAAATAAAGCCTCTTGACAGTTACAAGGAATTCAGTGTGCTTACAATAATATATCTTTCAAGGGAAGGCTGGAGGGCAGGGTTTGACAGGGCTGAAGCTGTACCATGTGCAGGGATGTCCTGTGACCGTTACTGGCCTGGACTTAACCTTTACAGAGGGAAGACCTGCTAGTCCATGTTACAGGCTGGTATGAATTGTGCTAGGTTTGCAGTCCCAGCTCCCAGCAGAGGCTGAAATGCTCCTGTTCTGGTTATTCCACTGGTGCCTACCACATCACGGGTCCTGTGATTGTGAGGAGACAGGAGCGTTGGTGTTGTGCCTACAGTATCTTTAGGGAACTGAATCACAAAGCCCAGGTGTCTACAGAAGCCTGGACATGGGAATTGGACATGGGGCTAATTGAGTATCTCTGGCCAGGGTCGTGTCAGCAATTGTAATAGCATTCCGTGTTTCCCATGGAGAGGAGCTGCTCCTTGTGTTTCACAATTCTGCCAAGAAAAGGATAAAAGGAGATTTTTCTCTGTGTCACTGAGGAGAATCCCCTTTTCATCCAAATGAATTATGCTGTCTTCAAGGCGCCAGATTAATCTGTCTATGATATCCCTTGTGTACTGTTTCTAGACTAACACATATCTTTGTTTCTTCTTTTGTGATCAGATGGTACAAATGAAAGCTAACTCACAGGGTAGGCTGCTGCTGCTGCTACCCGCTGCCATGAAAATATCTACAGGAGCAGTTCAGCCCCGCTGAAGTGGAGAGGTACACACAGGCTGCTCGTTGCGCAGGCGAGGATTTGCTGTGCGGTGGGGTAAAGTTTCACTCTTGAGCTGCCTCACAAGAAGCCTCCGGAGGAGATGCTTTAAGTATCTGAGACAGCTCCCTGGAAGGGCAGCAAGGAGAGGCAGCCGAGATGGTATTTCGATGCTGTGCTGGATCCTCTCATAAGCCTCCCCTGGCGTCTTCTGAGACTCTTGACACCTACACCATGCAGCAGCCTAGGTCCAGTCCACACCCGAGACTGACATTTGCAGCCATTCCCTGCTGTTTTGGAATGAGATGTAAATATTAAGACAACATGTATGTTAAGGTTAATGACAAGTACGGTTTGGCTCAGTTGAAGCTCCTACTCTGGCTTGCTGTCATCATAAAAACCTTGTGAAGTATAGATCATTGCATTATAGGTATCCACAGCAGGATAGGCAGACAAGGTAAGAAGTCTCAGAGACATACATGAATTAGGATTAAATGGAGCAAACTAATTCTCAATCAGATCTAGTCACCACTAAAATGAAGAAGATAGAAAGAGACAGAATCAAAATTAGTGAGATAACAGATTGCATTTCTGGTTAGGAAGAAAATCCTGCATTATGAAATGCTGTGGATTTAATATTCAATTCTACCCTTATTTGTCATGCACATTGTAAAGCATACTTGCAGCCATCACCTTTTAGTTGAATCAGGGCAGTGAGTTTTTGTTTTTCTTAGAGTACTTCATGTTTTATAGCTTAGAGCCTTGGCAGAAGTCCATCTACGGTACTGTATGATTCACATCGCTGTTCGGTGAGGGACTGCAATTGTTGCTGTTCTGTCTGTACTCTGCTGTGTTTGTGGGAGGATCAGGATTGGAGCTGTGAGGTTTTACTCATGATCCCTAAATCCAGAAGTGTATTTGCAACATTTTTATTCCTAGAAAGTTATTCACTGCTTACAACTCGCTTTCCTGAGAAACAGTCAGACAAGACATATTGGAACACAGGCTTATTTTTTATATGATAGTATGTAAGAAGTTATACCAGACAGTAACTCTAGTTATGACCCAAAAAAAACCCATGGCACAACAAAAAAACCCACCCAAAACCCAAAAGAAAGAAACGCACCAAAACATCCAGCTCTATGGAGGCTTTTCAGGATAGTCCTGGGTGTTTCAGGCAATTATAATATATCCTTTGCATAACTCTTCAAACTGAATGCGTTGACTCTATGGATAAACTGCTTTCAACTCTGTCTTGTCATTCAACCTAGGGAGTTTCAGTGGCACCTTGGTGGAGTTTCTCAAAACATTGGTACTGAGAGATGTAGGATGACCTGCTTCAGTTTCTGGTGGAAGCTTTAGCATCAGTTTCATGGCCAGCAGAGCTTAGAAATTATGGCTGCAAGAAAACCGTGTAACATGCTGCAAGTCGAAAGTTCATCATGCATCACTGGAAAGACGAATGTGAAACCCCACCACTTAAATGTACACATCTTCCAACAGTTTCAGCAAAAGCAGGAGATTTTGAGATCTTTTTCCTGAATGATAGGCAAGTGCATTTTATAAAGATATGCTCAACATCCCTGTAAATAACAATTTTTCTTTTTGCCTTTGCAAGACATCATCAGAAGGTGAATACTTCTTAACTTCCACATTCCCATCCTTCATCTACCCACACAGCCATAACAGCATGCATGTAAAAATGCATAAAAACTTCAGCCTTGCAATTTAAATGTCAAGTCTTCAATCTTATTTATACATTTAGACCCTCTTTTGCGTACAGTATGGCTGACTTCTTACAAATCTAGTTTTCTTCAAAATGACAGGAGATGCGTCTGTGGCCCTTGCCGATGGTCCCATTTGTTACTCTACCCTTGCAGAACAAAAAAGTAATGCAGCATGCTATGCTGAGAGATTGGTCACAGACAAGCCCTTAGGGATATTAAATAGTTATATTGTCTTTGTGGAGCTCATTTGACTCCCAGTTGCTTCACTAGAATTTAGCAAGGTCTCGCTGAAATGCTGCTGGGATTAGCCTCACTGACACAGCCAGGTATCTCTGCACGAGGAGATGATGTTGCAAAGGTGTGTCCCTGTTGCCTGTCTTTTTCAGTGCCCTGAAAAAAAGAAAAGACAGCACAGAAATATGTGTGTGTGTGTGTGTGTATATATATATAATCCATTTCACAGCTATCTGGTTGTCTAGATTTTATTTTATTTTTTTTGTCCCATTCTGTATAGATTCCTCAGGTATATATCAAGAGAAGCTGTTTGCAGTCATGCTGAGTGATGATTTGTGGGGGTGTTGCAGACTGCTGGAAAAAGACTCGGAGCACATATACACTAGGCTGCACTAATGAAGTTGCAGACATAGCCTGCTCCTCTCTCTCTTTAGCACAAACTAGTATTTAGGATCTCACTTTCAAAGACTGAGGACTTCCACCCAGTCATCTCAATTCCACACTTTGGCACCTAAGTTACTTGTGTGTTTCTAAATTAAAAATTACAATTTAAACAAAAAGCACTAACAACTACGCAATTCATTTTCTCAGACTCATTCCATTTGAAAGTAAGAGCAAATACAATTACTTAAAAAAATAAGTTTATATAACTCTAGCTTTTGAAGAACTTCCTTCCAAATGGTAATAGTACATGCACATGTGTACATAGAAAGTTCTCTCTTGGGTCATATTTCTTTAGTATTAGAAAAAGCTTACTTTTATAGTTATGTAAAATGTTACGGCCGTTCCTAAAGAATTCATGGGTGTCTTTTTGTCCCACTGCCCACAGAATGTGGAAGGAAACTTGCCACTAACTTCTCTCTCCAGCAAAGAGAACACAAATATATCCCAGTATTTCCACTGAACAATAATGGATGTTTTTACCATTTCTGCCCACATTCTTCAGAGCAGCTTGTACAACCAATGGTGATCAGGAGACAAAAATATACCTTCCTTTCCACCTTAGCGTCAAGGTGGGGCTTGGGAACGGCTTTGACATCCTGGCAGTGGAGGTGTCAAGAAGACACAGGAAACTGCTGTGGCGTGAGGATGCCCCGACCTCGCTGCAGCATGAGCCTCCCTGTTACTGCAAACAGCTTTGGAGGTCAAAAGCTGTCCTAGCTTGACTTTTCTACCTGCTTTTTTAATGATCAAATGCTGACACTGCTTGAATAATTCATTTACATTAAAATACAAAATCTAGAAGTCTATCAGCCACTAAAGATGCTACTTTGCAGAAGACATTCTGCATTCCCTGACCAGGCAGAGCTGGAAGGTCTCCCCAGGAGCTCCCAATGCAGACTTGAAGTCTTGAATGCTCCCTGGCCACGAGTTGAGCCCCTGAATGCACAGTGACTGAATATTCATTTTGTCCATTCTTCAAAAAAATACTTACAATTTAAAGTACAAGAATAGCTCCATTCATAAGCCGCCATGTGAGACAAGGCTCCATCACCAATGCCCCGTCTCCATTTCTTAATAAGAAGCGAACAAAGCCAATATATTGCCACGTAAAAAAATAATGAAAAAATATATATATCCAGAGAGAGAAATTACCTTTTTGTCATAAAGTGATGTGGGTTGATGATCAGCATACGTATTACTTCTCTTTGTTGTTCACCTCATTGTGCAGCCTGGGAGAACAGGGGAGCGCGTGCACCTGCGGTACGGCTGGGTGACATTAGGGGTTCAGCAGATACTTCGGGTAAAACTTTCCCCCGATTTGAGCTGAACTATTCATCACACACGTAGCTGTCATTAATCTTACATGCAAAGCCAGGCTTCTCATACTTCAAAATCTTTGGAGAGGCAGCTTTCTAATCTATATTTGGTTCTTCTTTTTTTCCCCCTCTGAGATTGATTTCTCTTTGCATATAATGCTGTAGTAGTTTCAATTTAAGCAGAACCCTGAAATAAAATGGTTGAATATGAAACTTTAGGAGAAAGAAAGGAAACACAATTATCTTGAAATTCTTTTTTTTTTTTTTTTTTTGAAGATAAAACCCGTCAATGACAGCACTACTGACTGACAAAAGTGACATGTATTTTAACTCTTGTTTCAAGCAATGGCTTATCTTAATCACAACAAGAGGGCATATACTCCTGGATGGGGCCATAAATTCAATTAATCTCAATAGTAATTCTCAAAGCAATTCATTTTAATATAATGAACCACCTTGAAGTATCTAAATTAAAGCAGGTGAACTTGGTTAAAGATGAGAGACAGATGCAGAAGCTGCCCACCAGTTCCCAGTGTCCAGCTCTACCTCCTCTCTGCCACACCAGCTCTGGCAACAGGCAGATCCGCTGGAGCTGCTCCCATGAGCCTGGCCAGAAAAAATGAGGGAAAAGCACAAAGAAAGGAAAATGTCAGGGAAAAAAGGCAGAAAGGCTGTGAGGGCAGCAAGTGGCAGAGGGTTAAGGTCTAAGCTCATTCTCAAAAAATATATGAAGTACGACAGCTGCAGGTTATGAAGTATTTCTATCAAAAGTTTCTAGTGACCAAGAGCAAAATTTTTAAGTGGTTTGCATATCTCTCTGGGCTCTTGAGATAATAATATAGCTGTCTGTTCCTTATTTTGTAGGTCATTTATACAGCTCATATTCTAAACCCTTCTCTTTGCTAATACCCAAAAAGGCTGTTATTGGAATCCCAAACTCCTTGCCATTTTACAGAGCTGAATCTGGACACATACTATTATAAATTTAGCGATGTGTGTCACTATGGGAACTATTTCTCCTGCCAGACAACATTGGGAATGAACTGGGAACTGGGTGTTTAGACACTTGTGTGTATGTGTGTCTGCCAGGCATGCACATACATAAACATTCAAATGCAGATATGTAAATCTTACCATTAAGTGCTTGCATTTCTTTGCTTCACCATTTCTTCTTATTTTGCTCCATTTAGCATAGATTATCTCTGCAAGTCTGGCGACTAGTCAATTACTGAATTCCTTTTCAAAGGAAGGAAAAAGGAAGATTACAAAATTCATCAAACTAGCATAAATCACCATATCTTCCCCACCTGAGCATGTAACCCTCTAACAGTAGTTTCTTTCTTCTTTAAAAAGGTAATTATTCTATTAAAATTAATACTAAAATGAATACTGCTGTGACTGAATTACATGGGATAAGCGTGAAATACTGTGATCTGTTCTGCTATGAATTAGTAATTATAGGGTGCCCAGTGAAATTTGCATACTTTCTTCTCCTTCCCTGCTACCCATCTTGGCTTCATTGCTAAAGCTCTCTCCAGGGCTGGGGCTGGAGGTTGCTAGTGCTTTACACAGAGAGGAGGTGTTTGGAGAACATAGTACCCCTGAGTTTTAAGATACCAGAAGAAATTACAAGATAAGCATGGATTTGTTTGGTATTTGGAATATCTCTGATCACCTTTCTAAATGGGGTGGAGTTTGTGGGGGGGTTTCTGTGCCTGTATAGATGAGGTGCAGAAAAAAAGAAAGCGGAAGAAAATTCTGTCTCCTTTTCACTTGCTATTTCTGCCTGAAAAGTTTGGTTTCATGATACGACACCAAGTTCACCCTGCCTGGAGCAGCACAAGTAGTTGATATCTCAACCAGACAGCACTCAGAACAAGGGAGACCCAGAACTCAGGCAGGGTCTCACAGATCTGCAACAGCTTCTCTGTCGGAAAGCCCTGCATGCACCTGTTTGCACTGATGTGGTTCGTGGAAAGTTTAAAGTTAACCCTGAAGAGAATAAATGATACCAGGGTGAAAGAAAGCCTTCCCCACGCACAGATTGCAAGACATGCCTTGAGCCAGCGATATCAATTAACTAGAGGATGGAGGAAACAACAGTTTTTTCCATGCTCTGTGGATGTAGGGCAGAAGTATCAGGTCCGGGCTGGTTCCTGCAGACGAGAGCGAGCCTGCCCAGCACTAGCAGGGAGTTTTGCCCTGCAGCCTGTGCAGCCCTGCTATGCTGGGCTCCATGCTCAGCTCAGCAAGTCAGGCTCTCTGCCTCAGCACAAGCTAAATACCTACAACCTGCTAGAAAGGGATACATGAGAGAAAAACGGATCAGAGAGCGCTGCTCCCCTTTGACCCACGATAGCCTGAATCTGACATCCCTGCAAGTGCCCTATGAGAGCAGCGTGCTCAGCTTGGCTTCAGAGGGAAGAAATCACTGCTGCCCAGCAGCCTGGGAAGCCCTAGCTGGCTGGATTCCTGTGAAGTAATTGCTTTTGTTATAAGGACTTTATTGTTATTAACCATATTAGGATGGTCACAGGCTGGTTTATATAGCTCATGCTTGATTAAAAGATGACCTGCTGTAGTGATAAACGCAAACTTGTCCCAACGAGTGAAAAAATGGTTTTGCTTTCCTGAGAATAGTATGCAGCCACAATTGCTCAAAAAGAAGGGCTGAGGAGTGACTTTTGTTGACATAATTAAGATAATATATTTTGTTTCTTTGGTTAAACCTTGATCTCAACAATCCACAAACTAATAGAAAGTTGTTCATTTTTCCTTCCTAAAATAATCTGTGCAGTGCATAGCTTAACCAGGTCAATACAAGCACTTTTATCACCCCAAGAAAGCAACTGTAGATGACTTGTAAAAAGGTCATGTAAACTTTAGATGCAAGCCATTATTTTTAATTTATGTGGTCTATCCATGTTTCCTAGCACCTGAAAGGTCCTTCCTTCAAATCACTTTTTTTTTTTTTTTGGTGACTATAAACAGTTTATGAAAAACTCCTGTATTAATTATTTAAATGAGTTTATAAATATTTGAGGAAGCCCATGCAAAAGGCGCTCATAATAAACTATCATATTCTACCTTCATTGAACATTAAATTACCAAACTCTGAAGACTGCCTTCTGTAATAAAGCTGTTGCTGCCTGCTATCACAAGGTCCAGGGTGAGAGCATCATATCTAGGTAGCAGCAAAAAACTAAAAATCAGCACTTAATGTTTAATGTCAAATAACATTTCTGTCTTAGACCATTTATACTAAATGTGACAGGTGACTGCTCAGTTACCCATGTACAATGTCATATGGGAGGAGCCATTGGTTCCCAGCCCTGACTTTGAGATCGCGGGTGTGGAGACTGAATTAGCAAGCAGAGAGAGAGAGGTATGGAGGAGAAACCTGGAGCAAGTGAAACGAGAAATCACTCGCAGAGATCAATGGATTGAACGAGAAGTCAGATACGGTAAGTGGTACCAGGAAGAATATCAATCCTACAACTCCATGGCAGACAAACCTGAACAGTGCAAGGGAATTTCTTATGTGAGATGACAGGCACAAAGTACAATTAAATAAAAAATGCAGCAGGATAAACTTTTCCCACCTGGAAAAGAATTTCCAGAAGAAGCTTCAGCTTGGGAGTTCTTACTTTTCCAACGTTGGTCAGTAAGGTGAAGACCCACTTTGTAGATGTTGCCGTCTTTTGAGTCTCTGTCTTCACACACTTGGTCATGTCTGGCTGTCAAGGACATTGCACATTATAATGGCAGGTGCCAATCAGAACAGAAATGCTTCTGCAGAATTTGAGTGTTGGATTATTAAAGTGATTAAACAGAAAGAGATGCCTGATGATGATCCCCTTCACTATGTGCTTCTTTCCTAACTGCCTTGTGTTCAAGGAACCTCTTGAGATGAACAAGTGGATTTTTTGAGAACTTGGTAAAGCCAGTTTGTGGTCATGCACAATAGGCCAGGAGATGCTCCTGCTGTAAAGCCTCAAACTGTGAACTCGTAATGGTTGACAAAAATCAAAGCACTTGTAAGGCTGGACTCACCTCTAATGAGGAACAACAGTTCAGGTTAGTTCCATATATCCAACCTTTACAGTTTTCCCAACTTTTGTCCACTCATCTGCTTCTTTTCTTCATCCATCTTCTCTTCCATTGGTGATCACTGCTGAAGCAGAAAATAAGAAAACTTACTAGCCTGAGGACTGCAACATAACACCCAGAAACAGGGGATTCAGTAGCCAATTATCATTTCTATTTGATCTACTTTCAACTTGCAGGTATTTGTGGAGGTCACTCTTTAGAAAGAAAACCCAGGTATTTCAACCTTGTGATGTTTTAAAGTTCTTTAAAAAGATGAACAAGGAGTATTAGAAAATTTCATCTAGAACAGCTTCCTGTTCACTTTGCTGGTAACTATAGCAATTCTCAGTGTCTTTGTTTAGCTATTCATCTTTGGAGGGCTTCTGCTTGCATACATTTTGCAACTGGCAGAGCTGAACATATTCTGCAAAGCATTTTACACTAATTCATGCTCAGCTTTGTGAAAGAACTTGCGCCGGGCATGCTCAGGCTCCATTTACATTCATTTTGTATGAACATTAATGAGATCAAGTAGAACAAGGACAGATGTTTGTGAAAAATAAAATGTTAAACTCCTATTTGTAGTGATGAGAATAGAGCTTACAGCTTTGTAGCTAAGAATGATCTGACCAGAGTGTGCACAAGATTCCTGGAGTATCTGGAGTCTAAGACTCACAGGTCCTTCCATCTGGTTATTTTTTCAAGTGCACATCTTGTGCATTACATAGGAAATAATGATCCTTGTATAAAATCAGGATTATTCACTCTAAGGACAACAGAGTAAGGTCATCATATAAATTATTCGTAGCAAAGACTTACCTAGAAGTGCAATCCAGGGACTCTTCCAGGGAAAAAAAAAACCAACACTGTAAATGGTAGTGAATTTTCACCTTTTAAAATAATACAACTCAGAGTTAAATGGAATGGAGGCAAAAGACGCGAGCTGTGCCAAAACCAACACAGCCGTGAAATTTCAAGTGCCCATTATCAGAATTCTCAGCTCTGTAAAACGTTTCAGAGTAAATAAGCATTATGAGCACTGAAGGAAAACATAATTTCAAAGAAAAGCTTGTCAGTTAAGGTCAGTTTAATATCCACTCATGAATTTCACTGGTTTTAAGTCTTGCTGATAAGCTTTTATAATTGAGTTACTTCTCTTATTCCATGCATATTGAAGTAGTAATTAAGCTATGATATGAGATACAAAGTATCGTGTGCTTAATTCATCAATTTTTGTTTAGTTTTGCAGTTGTTGTTCTGATTGCACTGGCATTGTTGCACTGAAATACCTCCAAATCTATCATGTCAAGATTATGCATGATGTAATTTGTAATAGTAGCTAGGGATTTGTTTACAAAAAACAAATGTTCCTTTAATCTGTAAAACAAAATTAGACTTGTCTTACATCACAGAACAAAGAGATTTGAATGAATACAACACTTTTAATAAATCAGTAATTACCTTGTGGAGTGACAGTTGGCTCATTTAACCTTTGAAAACAGTTTCCTCCACACAGATTTTAAACTGTGCCCTTCTGAGATAAGTTTTGAGAGCCGGACTGAGGAAATTTAGTAAGTGCTCTATAGGTGTATTATTTATACCACAGCAATCCCCAATTCACAGAAGAGAATTTGGACCATAGTGTCTTTCCACAGCAGAGATAATTGCAAGTTAACTAAGCCACCTCCTAAAGAAATTTGCAAGCTCTGCCTTTTGGTACCAGCGTGCATAAAGTGGCACACCACGTGCAAGTTCATAGTACCATCATTAGGACAAGAAATCCTCCCTTAGTTTATCATTTCAAATTGAATCATCCCTACACTGAGAGCACAGGGCACCTGACCCTACTTTGCAATGTGAGTTTGTTGGTTGGTAGGGGTTTAAATATCACTCACCAGCTGTAAAACTGTCTGCCATAAACATATTTCTGTAGTTGATACTCCCTGAAAATAGCTGGTGGGTGCAGACAATAGCAAAGGGCTGCTCCCATCCTTTCCCTGAGCACCACAGGCCGTCCATGGGTTACGCTCATCAGGGCTTTGACCCACGTCACTTTCCTCTGAAAATCCACCAGCCACATGCCAACAGGCAACTAATGAAGGCTGTTGTTCTTCTGCATATGTGTCCATCGGATAATAGATTTGTGCATATTTTATTAGGCTGCAGGACACAGCAGGCAGAACATTTTGAGCAAAAGAGAACGTACCAAGAATGCATTATGAGACGTTAGGTCAAGCACCGATACGAATTTCAACTACTTCAAAAGCGTTTTAATCACCACCCACAGACCAGATAGGCAGCTTTATTGCCCCAAGACAGGACAAAGACATGTGATGCTGGGTGTTTTGGACATAAGTATGACCACCACACCAGCAGGTGCTTGCACTGGTGGGACTGGGGAGAACAAGAAAGTCCCTCCAGAGCCACCTCCTGCCACCAATGCAATGCCAGCAAACAGCTGTTCGCACCCAACCCCATCCTCACACGGTTGGGTCAGCCTGTCTGAAAAGATGGTGCCTCAAAGCAAGGGTTCTCCTATAAAATTGCAAACCTAAGTCACTAAAGTGATGGCTGAAATCTGTATTTAATCACACCTCATTTTATCACTGAACCTGCCAACTCCATTCGACCCAGTGAGAACCTCTGAGACCAGTGGTGATACTCAGACCCTTTTAGGACATTAGATTCTTAGAACAAGCTCAAAATTAAGGAGTGTTTTGATTCAGGAATTTTCCATCTCTGATTATTATCTTTTCTTCACCCTTTTTAAGGGAAGAATAGCAGATGGCTTCATGTACTTCACACCTCTTAGCAGTCTCTTTTTCCAAAAATTCCTTGATATCCAGATTTTAGGAGAAACGTCACCGTTTTACTGATCACACCAATCCCTGATCATTGTGCTTTCAGTTCTTTGGCCACATTTCCTGCCCTCACACGCTTCCTTCAGCAGCAAGTACCACCTGACAGCCCTCACTGTTACAGACACACCTGGAACTGCAGGCACATATGTCACCATTTTCTAAGCTTAGAGATTCAGCCTTAGGTCTGTAAATCACGGAGAAGTTAGCATTTTTCACAGAGAAAAACAGTGACAACATAATGGCTTGTATTTAAAACAAATAAACAAAGAGAACCTCAAAAAAAAAAAAATCCCCTGGGAAAACATACACAAAGCTAAAAAAAATGTGGTTTTCATTGACTAATAACACATAATTGTATTAATTTCTATAGATTCCATGGAAGAATGTTGCTTATTTATTTATTTACAGGAATCTTCTCTGTGGACTAGAAACAACAGAAGCTGAATGCTACAGAATTTACACCCAAGAAGTACACCAGAATTTAATTTTGTAACTGATAACTATCCAATATATTATGCATGCTTTGTTATGCCTTATAAATGCATTACAGTTACATAATTTATTCATTTTCAGTGTTTTTTTCATAGAGTGCTTTGCTGCTAAGCTATGATTCTGGCACCTCAATCAGTCAAAATTTCATAATAGACTTTCACCCTTCAGAGCCCATCTTGCAGCTTTTCCTTCCCACCTTGCTAAAGCAGCCCCCTGCCGCGCACAGCATTCACGTTTGAGCAAATGGCAACTTTTACAGGCACCACATTTGGTCTGAAACCTGCAAAAACTAAGGAGGATTTTTTATCCCCCGTCTCTTCAGTAACTGTTGGATCAGACCCTAAACACAGATCATTGGTTTCTAATGCAAAACCAGGCAATAATTGCTCCTCTTGGGTGCTCACTCCCACCATCACAAAGGACAAAGTCACAGCAATTATACCTTTGGTTCAACTCTGTCGTTTCCCAGCAGTATTGGCTGTGTGAGCAAACACCTCCACAGCAGCTCAACAGATATATATAGATATAGATGTACAACTTAGAGTCCTTGCAGACACCAGAGGAATAGCATCGCAAGGCCACCCTCAAACCTCAGTGTACCTCCCTAATCCTCACCTCACAACCTGGCTCTTGTCTCTCTACATTTTAACTCATTCATTTACTTCATTAATGAAAAATTACATAGAGACATTTTTCTTCTTTGACGACACAATATTCCTCAACCCTGGTCTGAAACATGGGTGTGAATATTTATAAGCAGCTTCCTATTGTCTTTCCAAAAATGTATAATTATGCTGCAGTTCGTCAGCATTTCATTAAATATATAACAGTAAGATTAAGCTTTCACTAGGCTATCTAGAAGCAGTTCAAATAGGGTGTAAATACATTGCTACACTGCACAAATATTTTATCAGCCTGCTCTCAGCTTTGTTCTGCAGTGAGGGATGGATTCAGCTCCAAACTTCAGTAATAAATAGCAGCAATGAGTCTCCCTAACCTACAAAAGATCGATTTTCCCTGTACAGGCTGGGAGGGGATCCTCAGTCACCTGCATTCATTTCAGCTCCCTGAATGTAAGCATTTCATGTTTTCATTAGTCTCATTAGCACTCATTAGTGTCAGCAGGTTGCTCTCAAATGACCCACTGCCTTTGCAGCGAGGTTATGTCAAACACCAATAAACTCACATGCAGAAAACTATAAACAAAGGTGGGCAGATTGATGCCTGCCTTAGGTGTGTGTTGCTGCACATGAATTCAAGAATTTCCAAGAAAAAACACAAGGCTCTGTCCTAGCACTCTGGAATGTCATAGAATACACTACGCACTCTTGGGGAGACAAGTTTATCATACATGGTTTACTTTATCATCTCACGTCCTTTCTTTCTGCCACAGATATCTGCAAAAAAACTGTTTTGTCAAGGCTTGCTCTGCCTTTCGTTGTAGAAATCAAACTTCTAGATAGAGAACACAGTGAAGGTTCACTTATAATAGCAACTATGATCCATAACTGTCAAAGAAAAAAAGTCTAGCATTGGTCATGTCTGAGCTCAATGGAATGTGGAATAATTAAAAAAGCCAGCTATGCCTTTTGAGTACAGTATTAGCAAATGAGAACAGGGGTTGAGAGCCAGCTGCCAAGCACGGTTTGACTGACCTGGGAATTGCTGACATCTCTGGGAAGGAGTGCTACAACCCACTGGCCTCCAAGCTTGGCAGCTTCTGGTGTCTTCATTTTTTTATTACTTTAAAACCTGAGACTTTGAAAAGATCTCACAAGGTGAACTATGGGGCCCAAAAGACATTCTGATTGCTTTCCACTGGCCTGGGCTCGGTGCTGCTGAGATCCCTGAGATCCACCCCATTCAGGAGATAATTATGCAACTTCTACAGTTCTCCTTAAAATCTGGATGGTTTTATCTGTGTACCTAGCTAACAGAACAGAGGATTTTACCTCTGAACAGCTGTACACACTTTATAGGTACTCAGAGGACTTGAGCAGTGTCATTTTTAATGCACTCATGGAAGTGAAGGTGCACATTCACCCACCGTGAAGGTGCCGCCCATGAGAAATCAGGGTTCTGCTTTAGTTTCAGATGCCGCTCAGCCATGCATCCAAGCAACATTTGTCTCCAAAGGTGCAAAGGGAGAGACATGGAAGAATCACAAAGCTGCAATGTCTGGCCCTCCTGGACTGAACAGCACTGCAGCCAAAAAAACACCTTTGCAAGGTGCAAGCTGTTTTGTGTGAAACCTGCCCTCTAACAGACCATCTCTATCCGTCTGAAAGTCATGCATGTGCTTAAAAATCTGGCAGCACACAGACTTCATATAATTTTAATGTTACTATTTATTATGGTAGTACCTAGGAAACCCAGGCTCAGTCCAAGATACCATCCTCCTAGCTGTACAAATGCAGCAAACGAGTCAGCCCCACACTGCTGCAGTGCAGTGTTGGAGCTCAACGGGTCAGTAAAGACAGAGGGGAATGTACAAGGGAACAAGGCAAAAACAACTCATCCTTTTAAGTAAATAAAATTACAAATGGAAAATTGCTATAGCAAGAAGATGATTTACCTGTAGTAATAGAGAAAGTCAGAAGCAGAGATGGGATTAAACAAGCTCTGGCAGTTTCGGATTCTCAGGCCATTAGCCATCACCATCTCTATTAGTCATACTGTTACGAGGGAAGTATACAACATTCTTATGTCATTTTTTCCAATTTACCTAACAGTATGCCAACTGTTAGAAAATGGCAATGTAAGTGGTTTTTCACTAGTGAGTCTTCTTGTGCTGTCGAATTAGCACCCTTTTTGCTGATTTATGCAGATCTTAAATGGAAATTGTTCATGGATTCTTGGAGTCTAATCTGCCCTTTCATATTTTGTGGGTATATTTTAGTGCAGCCCACAGGGTTGCTCAGACACATATTACATTCTTAAAAATACCCTACTCTGGCTGCTGAAAAATCAAGAATTCTGGGTGGAAAAAAATATGAAAACCTTCAATTCTTTCTATACTTTCTACCAGTGAATTAATAAAACATCGTTCAGAAACCTGGAGAACATTGCAAAGATCAGAAAGTCATAAAGAAAATAATTTAATATGATGATCTCTTTTTAATGTTTACTACAATTAAAAAATATTAAATTAACTCAGCAAGACTGGATCCGAGGCAATTAGGAGATATGAAACATCACTTGCCAGACTGATTGCACTGTGCTTGTATGTTAAACTGAAGGAATGTCAGTTTTCCCAGAGTTATGAGAGGTCTGTTATCAAAATCTGCAAAGTATTACACTGCATGAGCATTAGACTGATGCTTCTAAAATTAAGATGGAATTAAAGCAGATAGTTAGATGGATTCCCTGTAGGAAACATCCTGTATTTCTCCTAGATAGCATTATTCAACCTGAAATCTTTTGTTTCGCATTTGTATTCTTTAACTTATCGCATTACTGCTTTACAACTCCCAGAGTAAATGGTATCTCGGGCTGTTTATGAAATACAGAACCCTCCATATGACACTTTCTTTCACTCCAGTTTTCCCATCCTCCTAGAAAGTGTATTCCCACCCCCGTAATTCATTCTGCACCCCATGACATCCCAATAAAGCAAGAGAAACTACATGTCTCATTCAATTTGCTAAGACTTTGTTTTACAAGGAATAGGTGAGCACAGGGTTACAGATTCCCCCATTCTAGTTTATATCAGGGTGAGGTGTGGGGTTTGTATCGAAAAAAAAATGACCTGGAGGATTTTACCTACTGCTGTGCTATGGCCATTGCCAAAAGACTCCATAAGTGCAAGAGTCTCTCACGGGGAGTTTGAACTTTCCTTTAATTTAATCCATTTAAAAAATGACTCACAATTTATTGAATAAAGTGGAGAAAATTGATATCTTTTCATTAAGCTGACAAAGTCTTTTTTTCACTGATGGCATCTGTGAAATGTGTTCTCTATTTAAATTTTATTTATATCAATCTTCTCTGGTGGAAACTAGATTAAAATGGAATGCTTTATACTTACAGTAAAAACTTTCCCATCCTGCAATGAGTGTCATACTAGTTTTGAAAACAAACTCTGTTTCTTATTCCTTGGAGTAACATGATACCTATGATCAGGAGGAAGCACAATCTAATATCTCTATTCCTTTGTATTCTATTTCTATATAAACAAAATGTGTGCACTTTATCACAGGCAACAAGAGATAGCTGCTGTGGCTTTATAATGGCAAATGCAGAAGCAATCTTGGAACGTTTTAATACATAGCATGTTCCCTCTAAACTGTTGAAAAATGCATGATGATACTTTGTTCTGTTTTCATATTTCAGGGTCTTCCATAAACATGAATTAACGTTATATATTACTCTGTGAGTATTGTCATATTGTTCCGTTGTTAAATATAATGTCTTTATGCTTATTGCCATAAAGACATTATATTTAACAATGGGACAATATGCTAAAGCAATTTCCTAAACACAAATGCAGAAAAGTTAAAGGATAGCTCTATCTGCAAAAAAAGTCTTTGCATTTTATATATGCACTGGAGTAGCAAACATGGCACTAGCAAGCGCGTGCGAGCCCCTGGGCAGTGTGTGCACATTTTCCCCCAGACCACCCCCGGCCTGTGCCCTGTTCATCCCCTGTAACAGGGCCCTTCATCACCGCTTTGATCAGCTGAGGGATTTCAGTTCAATGCAAGAACCTGAAGACTGAGAAATGTGAGACACAACAAGTTTGAGAGTTCCAACAAGAGGTTTGAATCCAATGGATTGGATCAAAATTGGATCAATTTTTTTCCAACTCCTGCTTCATTCAAGAGGAAGATGATAGAATGGTTAGTGTTTCCATGTTGATTTGATCTCAGTTTAGGTGTAGATATGTGAGGGTATTCAGTGCATTTTTACTGTCCCATAATAGAATAATTTGTTATTGACATTCAAGGGGAAAACATCCACAGCCAGCTCTCTTCATACATCAAACCGTTGTGCTCCAGATGATGCACAAGGACAAGTCAAAAAGCGGTCACTACCCTTATGTGACCTACAAAGGCTCTTATGAACTTGGCAGGCTGAAGCCCAGTGAATTCAGTCTAAGCTGGAAGTTCCCTGCAGCCACCTAAGGCTTTGGGCATTAGGTTTGGGAACAAATGCATTTTAAATTGCAATAGATTTGTGTAAACACTAGGATATATAAGCTATTTTCTTGCTCTTTCCCTATATTCAATCTGATCCCCAGATCTCTTATCTGTAGTTTATGTCTCTGTTTGGTACACACGATCAGCAAATGCCATTTCAACCAAATGCTTTTTTGTCTGTTAATCCATGCAGGCAAAATACATCAAAAGTTAAATATTTTGATCAAAAAATGTCTATAGCTTTTCCAACAAAGATATAAAAAAATACACTGTGAATTGGACTGGAAAAAAATCTCAAGAATTTTCTGAAGAAAGTTGCTTTTCTCCGCAGCTCCATTAGTTATATGCTTAGAATTTAATATTCTTATAAAAGAGGCATTTTCTTGAAAAGAACTCAGATATAAGCAAACTCTTATTTACACTAGCAGGAGCTGGGGAACAAAACACTCAAAACAAAACACAAACAAAGCTGGTGCAGTCAAGACTTTTATATCATATCCTTTTTTCTTTCCCCATGGCTGAGGATTATCTGTCTCAGTCAAATCAGCCTTGCATGAAGAAACTCCATGCTTCAAGTATTCCCCAGACAGCGAGAAGAACACAATGAAAACCACTCCAAAACGTTACAGGCATCTAATTCAGCATGATGTGAGCACTCGCAGCCCATGATACCTGGTGACTAATGGGAGTCTGTAATTCTCACCCAGAATTAGCTGTTCGGTTCACCAAGAAGCTCAGGTTCACCAGGATCTGGGGCATCTCGAATGCAAACAGCCCTGAGGGAAAGCATCTTCTCTTTAACAGTTCTCTCTCACACACACAACTGCTTCAGCACATCTCAGAGCAACATAACCTAAGTGTAGAGAAGCTGCACTGTATTCCCCAGGGAAGCTTCCCCCACCCCCATACAGGTGCACCTCATCTCAAACACAGCAAACTGTGATTCATTTTAAAGCTTTTTCCTGCCTCTTTGAACAGAGCTGGAGGTGTAAAACTTTGAGATTAAGTAGACCTCAAAGGATCAGCAGTGCCCACGAAGGACAACTGGTCTTAAAGATTAAAAAGGCTCTTAATAGAAAAGAAAACCTATAAACACAAGACTCAAAGGAAATAATTTTCACTGGGCTCTGGATGCCCCTGGCACAGCATGGTGCTGAGGACTAGACCACAGCGAGTTTTGTAGTGCTTCAGATTTACAAAGAACTTTGCCTACTTACATATTAGAGACAAATAGGAGCGTTTAATCTGTAAAAGGCCTTAGTTTCCCCAATTATAAGAGGAGCCTTGTCTCCAGCACATCTGTGCTGTGTAGGGACAGGTGAGGGTACTCACTGGTGGTCCCTTGGGTGGATTGCCTTGTGGTTGTAACTGCACTGTGATCACAGATTAAGAGACAGATAGATATCGCTATATACAGAGATGTGTGTGTATATACATAAGCACACTAAAACCTGCATGCTGTTACATGAATCAATTGGCATTAATGTTCAGCACTGATTTTGCATTTCAGTATTTTTCAAGGTCAAAATCCAAACACTTGGGCTGTATTTAACAGCATCAAGAAGTAGTTAGATCATTTTAATTGCTATGAGCAGCATTGCTTCTCCATGCTGCCTCTCAGTCTATTCATCTCGTATCGCCGGTTTACATTGTGAACTCCCTAGGCCAGGGCATTCAGGTTTGTGGTTTTGTACCTAGCACCACAGGATCCTACTCCATGGTTATTTCATGCTACAGCACTGCTACTAGTAAATAATTATGATCATCGCTTTTGATTCCATATCAGAAGATTCTTCTCTGAGGATATTCTGAGGATGCGCTGCTGTGATGATTGCTGTGAAGGCCAGTATTTAGCAGGATATGCTTTTTCGGTTTGCTCACTGCCCAATCTATTATTAGAGCACAGATTCAGCCCTCATGCCTTTTCATGCATAGTAAAGAGAGGTATCTCTTTTCTCCACTGTTAACAGCATTAATGATAGCCTTCTGAAAATTATGTGTGAATAGCATCATTAAATTGCCTTGCAAGAACAGGTGTAAAGGCTTTTGTGTGTTGTACATATGGAGAAATTATATATTACATTATGAAAATGAGGTATAAACTGTGAGGAGAAATAGGAAAGGCAACACAGAGCTACATGATCATTGTATGGCCGTTCCAACTGAACTATTCTATTCTGCTCTACTCTATCCTAAGCCTAGCTTACTTGCTCCAGCTTACTCTTCTTCCAGACCAAAGGAGCTTTCAAACCCAAGCTATTTTTCCCTGTGTTTCAAGTAAACTCAGCAGGTGAAAACCATGTCCCAGTCGGGAGAGTTATTCAGCAAGTCTGCTGGCACAATCCCATACCAAGGTAAGGCCTGTCCTAGAGGTACTGGCTTGGACTCCTGAGTCGCAGTACCTTCCCCATTACTGTTAATTAGCTGACTCAGAAATATTGCTTCTCATTCTGGGTTATTTTGCACTAAACTGGGCTATACTTGGCTGCACTCCAGCATGGCTCACCGTATGCCATGCAGATCAACCGTGCACCTCAACAAGTGGCAGGGGCTGGTTTGTTCAGCTTATCTGAGGAGCAAAGACCTCACCTTTCCAAAGGAAGTCTTAATTGCACTTTAAAGGAAATAATAGTGACATTTAATGTACGTACACTTGACCTTCTTTACAGGATTTCCCACTCTGTAATTAAGAATTTTTATTTCCCTGAGTTTACTACCAGCTTTATGTGAAAGACAGCTCCCTTGCTGGGCACATGACATACTTCTGTGTTCATTTAAACAATATAAATTATTTCTCTCTCTTACATTCTTACCTAAAGAATATCGTATTTGGCTTAATTTGGGAGTAATTGTGTGTAACTACGTTTCCCATTTGGAAATACACATTTATAGTATGACATACCTGCATGCTTGCGTCTCTGCACGTTGTTTGTTAGTCTGCAGCAGAGGAAGCTGGATCAGAAAGTCAGGGGAGCACTAAGGAGAAGAGGTAATTACGTGAGGCTGCCAGAAGACTTCAAAGTGGCTGAGGACTGACCGTCTTGGCAGTGGTTTGTTTTTGCTATACCACACAGGCAAACAAAATGCAAAATTGGAACAGTCCTATGAAAACATGGTTTTCCTTTCAGGGCTAGATCAAAAGGGGAACCATTTCTAGTAAATTAGGTTTGGAGCAATAAAGTCAGGTGCTTAGGCGGGACAACAGCAGCTCTGGTAAGATAGTGTGATGGGTATAACTGTGTAGATAATGCTGATGACAGGTAACTTTGAAACCATAGTCCCCTAGCACCCGCCTCTCCTCACCCAAAAGCAAGAATACAGTTCACGTGTTACTGAAAATGCCAGAGTCCCTCTTTTGTCCCTTGTTGAGTCTCTCTTCTCCAGCCTCCTGCTCTCTGTGCCACACAGAGCCTCCTCTTGCATGATGAATGGAATAGTGATGCATACTTTTTAGTCTAGGATTATCTAGTATGCGGGTTCAGTGTGTTTATTTCTGAGTGGTTTGTCATACGTTAGAGATGAGAGAAAAAGGGACTTCTAGCTTCATCTACATAGCTGTGAAGTGAGGGGATGGGCGTTAATAGCAGCTGCAGATGGGTCTTTGGGTGTTTCCTTAGGATTTTGTGAGCATAAACAGATTACAACTAGATAGAAAATAAATCAATACTTTAATTATAAACTCTGAAATATCCTTAAATCAACGCATGCACAACAGGGCATTTTCCAGATCTAAGGTAGTCTGCTGCTCCAAAGGTCTATTATAGGCTCGAAGTAGCTGTGTGGGGTGATATGAATGGGTTAAGCATCTCTGAGTGAGCGTGCATGAAGCTTTGAGAGTGAGGCTTCATGAGTGCAACCATGAAATTAATTCTTGCCAAGGAAAACAAACTACAGACAGAGCCACTCATGCACCAGCTAGTCACAGTTTGCAAGGTTAGCTAAAGTTTATCAAAATCCCCAGACAAAAAATGTCATTAAGATACAGTTAAGGTTATAGACAGATACCAATTCCCAGGCAAGAAACTTCATTAAGGTACACTCAAGGTTGTAAACATATGTGCCAATTAAATTCAAACAACAAGATCCAAACACTGTCATTATTTACAACATTAAATATTTGGAAATTTAAAGTTACTGTTAGAGATAATGTGGTTTCCATAAAATTCATAATCATGTTTCAACAAACTGAACTTCTGCTGCTGTTCAGCACAACGTTACCTTCTATTTCTAGTCGTGATGCTCCCTGCCATGGGATACTGTCAAAGCTAAAAGTCTACAATGGGCTCAAAAAATTCTGCACAGATTTGTGGAAGAAAAAGCCATCTGTAGGCATGGAAAGCAAAACAGACAGTGTTTATTCTGGAGCACCCTGAGCCACAGGTCCTGAAGACCTGGAGAATATTCTGAGGAAAATCTCTTTCGACTTGCCTTGGTCTTATATATGTCCGTAAAGATCAGATGGGCCACTGGGACAGACGGGCTGTTAGGGTGGGGGGGCCTTCGGTCTGAGCCAGGGCTGCTGCCATCGCAGCGTTCCCCGCAGTCACAGCGTGACAGCAGACTAAATCCCGTGTATAAAGAAGCTACGGCAAGCAATGCACTGTCTTGGAGAATATAGGATGCAAAACAAGTAATTAAATGTGATCTCCTTGCAACTGAATTTCAACTGAAGGGTTTAGAAGGGACACTCTGCCTCTTAAATGCAGTGTTAGACCCCTGAGATATTATTTAATTAGATTTTTCATTATAACATAGTTGTGAACGTTGTCTTTCCTCTTTTAGCTTCAATAGTGATCGGGAAATGGTGGTGTGAGATGGAGCCCTGCCTAGAAGGAGAGGAATGTAAGACATTGCCTGATAATTCTGGATGGATGTGTGCGACTGGCAATAAAATCAAGACCACCAGAGTAAGTTGTCTTTCTGCCTATACCCAGGAGGTCCTAATAGGAACGGGGGTCGCTAATGATTGCTCGCCCATAGCTTTTCCATCATCATGTCTGCTGTAAAAGTCTTATAGCTCACTGAATACCTCCCCAGCCATCCAAAGCCTCTGGCTATAATTTTGTGAAAATTCAGATGGATTCAGGCTGGTCACCTGGGTCCAGGCTTGGAGCTGCTGGATCGCCAGGTCACTTTCTTATAGATGTGGTCACCTCAGAAAAAAACCCTAGTGCACATCACTGAGCTTGTTTCTGGAGGCTAAAGGGAAGAATACTAGATCGAAGGGAACTGCTGGATCCCACATCCATTCCTGGGCTGTTCCAGGCCACATCTGTATTAACAGCTGTAGATGTGCTTTGTAGCATGAAATGGTGCTGAGGACTCAACTCACTATCTGCATTTCAGGTCTTACTTCAGAGCAGCTCTAGCCCTGTGCACCCATTAGTAACATACTCTTGAGATACTGAAGATTCAGGTAACCCAGGCCAACAAGTGATGACAGCTTTCACCATGCACGGCTAGGAAAAGGTGGAGATGCGGCTGCAAATAGAGAAAGTGTGAATGAGCTGGCTAAACTCTCATTATGAGATTCGCTTTGGGGGGGAAAAAAAGTGTTTTTCAAAAACAGAGTCTAGCTTTTATTTTTGCATTGTGCAAGTGTTTCACAACATCTGCTTAAAACTGCCACCTATACCTGTATTCAACAATTTTGATTATTTTCATACCATGATAATTTTTTTTTCTGAGAAAAATGACATAGTTGTCAACTCGAGATATTTTTTTTATAAATTAATAACTTTTGTTTTTCATTGAAGTGGAAAATAACTTTTGAAACCTGCTAAATGAAAAAAAATGCAGCGATTTTTCAAGACATTTTTCCCTGTTCATTAAGAAATTCTACATACTCATACCCAGCTACTAATTCACAGGAATGTGAAGCTTAAAGCCAGAATTCCCTGACTTCTTCCTTTTGCTACGATCCTACCTCTAGTCATTTTTCATGTCTTCTAGGCCTTTTGTTGAAGGAGGAGATTTTACCCCAGCTGATCCCCATGCCCTCTCAAGTCTTTTCTTTCCCTCCATATGATTTACCCCAGGATGAGTGATCTGTTTTGCAACCCTAGTTTCTTGAACGGTACCTTCTGGCATGGCTAATCTCTCCACCACATCGCAGCACTATAATTTAGGAGGTTTTCCTTGCAGAAGGCAGTAAGTGGCCCCTGAAAGCAGGATGCGTATCAGCTCTTCATCATCTCACAAAGCAAAACAGAAAGCATGGAGGGAACTGTGATTCCTTGACTCAATTTCTTCCTGCAGTACTTTTGTTGCTGCAAACCACTCTATGCTCACAACTGATCTATCCACACTGAAACACCACTGGAAGATGGTGCCCTAATGTATATGCCTTGCAGTGCAATTAAACAAAAAAACCAAACTTACTACATGTCCTTTTCAGGGAGGCAATGTTTTCCTCATTGAATTGGGAAATTAAAACGGAAGAAAGTTATATTAAAGAAGTAATAAGGAACACAGGGAAATATGTTATACTTTTGTTAAATTACAATAACTCAGTACTTCTGCAGTCTGTCTGCAAATTATATAATTTAGGAATTGCATTTGGGTTTTTTCTGTGAAATTGTCCTGCTCTTAACTCCCCCAGCCCTCATCACATAAACTACTTTTAGGCGATAGCCTGCATCTAGAAGCGATTGCTAGAAATTTAGCAGCTTCATTAATATGCAGATGTGTGGTCCAATCTATTCAGTATGCATTATTGTATTTCATTTAAATTAAATACTTACAGAGTGAGTGCTCATAACTGAAAAAATATTTCTTCATTTACCCACAGGAGTTATTTTAATTAGCTTGTGAGGGGAGTACCTTATGGTGCTGCTTCCAGTAGACTTTTGCTTTGTTGCTTTAAAATATCATTACAGAATGCAATTGACAAAGGCAACATGACATGATGTGCTTAGCAACTGCCTCTTGCATTTTTTAAGGAAAATTCTACTCTATAATCCCTGAAACTTTGCTTGAATCTGTACTGCTGCATCAAGTCTAGCAACATAAATATAAAATAATGGAAGAAATCAGATCCTGAAACAGGCATTTTTCTCTTTGTTTTGTCATTTCAGATGGCATCAGGGAAAGAGATTACCCTATAATCTGTACTGACCCCAGTCCAGGCTGCAAGATTGGGCCATGTGTGTCTAATCTGTGTAGTTAAGGAAGTTAAGAAAGAAGAAGAAACAAGACAAATCAGTCAACATCCCAGATATATCTGTGGTGATCAGCCAAAAAGCTAGAGCAAGTTACCATAGGCTGTACATTGTAAACGGTTTTAATGAAGGCTTTTCCTTACAGGGCGGCTGCTGTCTGACAAGGAAAACATTTGCATTTGACTTGCAGGATTAAAATACCTATTAGTATATTCTTCAAGAGCCGCACTAAATCACATATAAGCATGTGTGTATGTGTGTATGTATATGAATACATGTATATACACAATATACGTAATTTTACAGTGTAGTGTATTACTTCATCTTTGGTTCTCAGATATGATTAATACTGATTAATGTCAGAAGAAGGTGGACAACAGACCCTGTGAAGGCTTTGCAAGCACATCCTCCATTCCTTCCCTTTCATGCATTTATTCCTGTGTTTAGTCCTTTAGCGTAGCTCTCTAATTAAGTTGTTAATGCCAAAGATATAAAGCTCATGGCCTCTGTAAATCAATTTCTTTTCTACTGATGGTCAGAGCAGGTGACAAACACTGGGAAAAAATCAGGTTGTAATTCAGTTTTGGAGCAGTTTCAATGCTTTTTTGATCCCTATTCACTCCTTCTTTTTGTTAAGAACATAAGCTTCAATGCTTTCCTTAAAAATTTGGGGCTCTTGGAGCTGTACTAGGACCTGGCTGGAGATCACATCACTACACTTCAGCAGAGCAGCCAGCACCTGGGAACATGCAAGAGCACAGTCTCCGTCTGGATGCTGGGAGACGATGCCCACAAGGGCACATAAATGCCTGTAAGAACCAGAGCTTCTAAAAAACATGGAAACATGGTTCTTCATGCATCCCAAATTTTGCCACTTCCCATCTGAGCAAGGGAGTCACTCACAAGTTCTGGACATTGGATTGGTGTCCACACAGGACTTTCTGCGCAGTGCTCTTCCCTGAGGCTCTCAGCCTGGGCTCCTGTGCATGCTGCACTGCAAAATGCCCTTTGTGTGTACTCCACGCGAACAACACCTGGCATTCATGTACTAGCCCTCTAAATATTTCAACAAGCTGTTTTTCTACTGCAGTGTGGAGAAATTAAATATAATATATATATAATATGTGTATATATATTTTTATATGTATATATAAATAAATAATGGAAATTAAAGCATTGAGCCATCGGGGGCTGGCAGAGCAGCTCAGCTTGAAGCACCTCTCCAGCTTCACAGCCTGCACCCTCCATCAGGGCCACCCACCCCCCAGTTTGCCGAGTAACACTTGGCTTACCGTACCTTCTGCCACCAGACACACACAGGCCATCTCACAGCACCCCATGGGACCCGAGCATCACAGTTCTTACCAGCCACTGCTCATCTCAAGCTGCAGCAAATGACATCTGAGGTGTCCACGGACCCTCAGTCGCTTGCCATTCCCTGCTCCTACACCAACCACAGAAAGTATTGAGGCAGTGTACAAATGAGAAAGGGTGATATTCATCCCCGAGAGAGAAAACCCAGCAGGGTCACTTGTCAGTGGCAAACCAGGAGAGCAGAAAATGGGAACTGGGGGAAGGAAGGAAATGGTAAATGAACCCAGAGTTTTATTTCCTTTTTTTAAACTGTCCAACTGGGTTAATATGTCAGATGATTTCCAGATTAAGTTTTTCTTTAGAGCAGTGAAGAAACCCCTCTATTTTTATAATAACAGTCTCTGTAATTAAGAGGTCAGTTCAAAGCAGTAGAGCACAACATAGCAAATACCTCCTGCTATAAGACCTACTGCTGCATTTCATCATATCACCTAGTGCTTAGTTAATAATTTGTAGCACTGATTTAATGCCTGAACCTGCCCGTATTCAAGTCAATTTGAGTTTCATTGCTGACCTAGTCATCTAGCAAAGGGTTGGACCCCTTGTGCCATTCATCTGTGTGTATCAGTGTGGGGAAGAAACAAAAGCCTCTCCTCGAGAGAGCTATTTTTGCTTCTGGTCAGTCATTCCAGCATCCTAAAAAAAACAAACCTCTGGGCGGTGGTGTTTCCTCTTCAAGCCATTAGCGCGCTCACTCAGATCAATTGTGGTGTTAGTCATAAAGAGCAATGGTGTTTACGGTCTGTTGCAGGCCGTGTTATCTCACCCGAGGTGAGTAGATGAAGTTGGTCAGACTTGCCAGTCTGGTATATAGCTGGTCACTCCTATCCTGCCCCCTTTGGGTACGTGGGTTGATGGGGATCCAAATGAACCTGTCAGATGGATCCATCTGCCTGTCCTTGTCCAGCAGAAGCTACCAGCATCGCTCTGAGAAGGGGAGGGTGGGGGGCTGGGGCGAGCATGGCCCCACACCCAAGGTTGTCCTGGCATCTCCTGCGCTGCCGGCCCGGGTGAACGATGCACATCCAGGATCTCCCAAGGCACAGGCAGGAGGTCGCTCAGCACCTGCCTCTTGCATATCTGTCAATCTGTGCAGTCCCAAGAGAAAAGAACCCTCCCAAAATACTGCGGTTTAAACTCAGCGATATCCTGAGCAAGGCAAAGCGCCGCAAAGCCTGGGTCTTTCTTTCCTGTCAGAACATATTTTGTATAACTGACTCTTTCGCACTTTCTTATGGCAGATCCACCCGAGGACCTAACAGCGCGCCGCCTGCACGGAGACAGTGAAAGCCCTGCTGATTTGTGAGGACAAAGTCTTGAAAGTTTAAAACCATCTCAGCATTTACAAGCCAAATGGATTTCTTATTTGCACTTTGACTGTTTACCAGATAACAACAGTGGCTTTACTGTGTAAAAGAAAGCATTCAGTGGAAACAATGCCCCTGATTTTTGACAGCTGAAAATAAAAATGAAGAAAATGGTTCCTTTGGTAAAGTTTCCAAGATTGCAAAATACAAACAACAGTATAAGTTTGGATCTACAATTTACTTTATACCAGTTAAAGTATATATATAGAAATATATATATATTAATATATGATATTTTGAAATAAAAGCCTCAGTCTTCAAGAAATTGAATAGTACCACACTTTGCTGCAGCTGCTGTAATTTTTTATTTTTTTTTCTTTTTTTGTAATGGTCTGGAAGATCCCTACCTGTTTCTGAGAGAAATGTGGCAGTGAAGAGGCAAAGCAAACCTGCTGCGGTACAAGGATGCCTAAGAGCTACACGAATCCTACTGATGTGGCATCCAGAGCTTCCTGTTCCCTTCGGCAGAATTTCGAGGGCATTTGTTGTTCCACTTTGTGTTCTGGAGGCTTTTCCCCTTGTGCAATACTAGCATGCTGGCTTTGCTTCATTAACCATACTTGATTGATATATAACAATGATAATTCTATCCTCTTCCAAGAAAATATTTTTAGAGCTGTTAGATATTCTATGAAGAAAAGATGGACAACTACTGAGTGAAGTACAGTATGTATTAAAAGTTTATTTGGCAGAGTTTGGTAGACTGTGAGCTCCCTTCTTATTAAAGATGTACTGTACGTACAATGTCTTCAGACTTTGTATAGCTCGTAGAGACTACAGTAAAAACCCAGTAACTAACTCCAAAGCTTTGCATCGTTGGCTCACTAATTCTTTGAAACAACGACAAAGCTATTTCTTTCCAGACTAACATGCGAGAGGGATTTTACATATGGTTTGGGTTTTTATGAGCCCATTTGCAATTGGTGAACGAGCATTTCAGCTTAAGTGAATTCCCCTGTGGACACCTCGAGTGCTCAGGCACACCCGCACGCAAGGGGCTGCCTGGCTGTGTGTTCTTATCCCACAGCACATGTGGGAGAACAACCTAAATTTAAGTTTCCCTTGTCACAGGCCAGGCTAACTCTCCCGGGGAGCATTTGCCACCAGCTACAAGCATACACGTGGGCAATTCCATGGCCCAGCAAACGTACACCAGTTTGTGGTAAGCAGACTGTGTCTGAGCCCTGCTTTTGTTTCAGGAACAGTTGCTTTCAGTTTAATTTTAACCTGTTTCTTACTAAGGTGAATTCAGCTGAGATGAGATGCTCTTCAGCAAGGATGCATCCACTGAGACATTAATCTACTCGCTGCGAGCGGTTTGAGCTCACGTTCCTAGCTAAGCTGTTGCTGTTCACCGTGCAGCCTGGCCCCTGCATTGCTGAAGAAAGATCAGATCTGAGGGCTGAAATGTGTAAGCCTAGTTCATGTTCCCAGGCACTTTTGTGAGCAGTCCAATTAGTTTCATGGGGTTTATTCATGTGGAAAGTATCTTGCTGTCATGTGTGAGTCTGGGCAATCTACCCTTCAGTACGCCTAATTCTACCAAATTAAAGAGGAACAGGGAATGGTAAAACTTGTTCTATCCAGTCCAGCTTCTTTTCTTTAATATTTCCAGTTTCCTTTCAGCCTGCTTACCTGTCTCTCACAGGACCCCTTTGGCCATGCTGATCACTTTTAATCCAATGCACTTCCCGACCTTGAGTTGGTCAAAATTCCCCCACTAACTTTCTTTCTCCTCCTTCAGGGCAACCACTTCAATCCCTGATGCTTCAAGAGGCAGAAATTTTTCACTGTAATTACATTGGATATTAAAGTAGCTACATGACGTGCCACGCCATACTCCATGCCAGCTTTCCGTGCTGGTCCTTGCTTGATGCTCCCAGTGGAAATGGTTATGCTGTTTCCAAGTATTTCCATTATTGCCCTTTCATATATGTCCTTTCAGAGAGATAGGAGAGTGGAAAGTGTCCAGGGAAGAAACTTGTTTTCTCCTGTGCACAGAAAGGCTACACAGATCCATGAGCCTCACCTCCAGTTGTAGGTCCTCGCACATGGAGACCAGCTTCACTGGTGGCCCAACTGGACAGGCCACATGTTCTCTGGCCACAGCCACCTGCCTGAACCACAGAAGATACCTGGACCCTAGTCTGTGGTTTAGATATGGTCTGCCATAGTGATGTGTCCCCAGCCCCGTCATTTGACTTCAGAGGGGACCACTCCCTGCCTGGTTACCCACAGATAGGTGTGCTCCTAAAATGAGCTCATCAGACCAACTCCAGGTTCACCTGCCCCAAGTGAGGAGAACCTCCTCCAAAAGAAATCCATAGCACTTCTTAATTTTACTAGAACAACAGTTTAAAAACCCAGGACCCTCTAGAGCTAGGAAGCCCTTGATGTACTAGCAGATAGACCCTGCCACCAGGGGATAAGTTGATTAAAAGCCGGGATATGTTATCATCCCTTTACCAGTAGGAACTGAGGCACACAAAGCCACAATCACATTGGAGGGTTATGGAAAATCGAACAGAAATTGAACTTTGGTTTTCTTATGCCCAGTCTACTGATACTTTATAAGGTGACATACACAGAGAAAACTAACACGTGGCCTCTTGTACCCGTAATCAAAGCCCAAGATATCACCATTGAGAGGTACTTACCCCAGAGCGGTGTATCTGACGTGGCTCATTCTGTGAGTAGCTAACAATGTTTATGCCTGTGTCTATGAAATATGCCTGTTCAGATTGGGAAATATTAGCCTTGCTCAAATATAAGAAGGAAATGTTGTCATTACCACAGCAAAGTTTCTTAGAGATGTTTATGAATTTTTCTTTGCCAGTAGGCAGCCTCAAATATCACCACACCAAATTCAGTAAACATCTGCGTCTCTTTGAAGTTGCTGCAAAATCTGCTCATGAAGTGTGGCGCTGAGAAATTGCTGTTTTAATTAAAATGTTTTAGAGGGGAATTAAGGCCTTTGCAAAAATAATGACTAATACAACGCGAAGTCAAATTAATAGCTGGATGCAGCTAACCTTCATTGTTTCAGTGAACCAAACTGAAAACAATAATAAAAAAATTCAACCAACCTGGAGTCACAATGATCGTGTCTTTCAGTGATACGCACAGTACTGCAGTGTGCAGCTGGAAGATGTCAGAGCAGCTTACCCTGGCCAATGGAAACCCAAAGCACTTCGGTGGTGGAGTGAAGGGGTCCCACATCCTGATGAGAAAGTGACAGTCGTGCCATTCTTTGCATAATGTTAAAAGGTATTTACATCAACAGAAGAGAAAGGTAAAGTTCCTGCAATCTGGCAGAATTCTAGACAGAGACATGTCAGGGAAAAAAAGAAAAATATTTGTAAATGCATAGAAGATAAACTTAGATTTATGTCAGTGTTTCTTCTTCAGACGTGTGAAACCAAGTTATGTAAATTTAAAATGTATAAGTTGGAGAAAATGCTAAAAAAAAACCTAAACAAAAAAGCAGCTATCATCTTGATTCAGAACATCTAGATGATATGCTTCTGTCCAAAAATCTCTGGCAATAAAGAGCTCAGTGTGGTATGACTTGATACTGCTTTGAATATGCTACATGCTATATTTGAAGAAAAAAAGCCTTGGAGAAAGTTCACTCCTGTGACCAACAATTACAAACATGACGTGCACCCCGACTTGGCAGTACACAGAGAAAGGACCATGAAAGAGTACTGACAGCGATATAGTTTATGATGAGTGATGCTCTTATCAGACCTATTGATCAGACCATTAGCAGAGTCTGAAGATACTTTCAGTGGTGTATTGCTTGTATATTTTCCTATTATAAAATGATCAGTTATGCTCCTAACTCTCCTCATTTGCCACTTTTTTGTTTCACTGTATGGTCCAGATATAATTAAAGTTCATAGAGAAGTTGTGGAGAAGATAAACATACCTTGGCTTTGAAAGCACATCCATCTCATCTGAAGGTGGCAGTCCTTGTTTCTTCTTCAGTGGCAGGATGAATATTGTGGCCTAAAATGAGCTTCTCTTTTATCGATACCTCGGTCACATCCCAGTAAGCAGGGTTTAGAGCTTGCCTGACAAAAAAATGGGTCATGCTTCTTTGCTTGGTATTGTATTTTTTGTCAGAGAAAAATAGAAACACATTCCATAAATAATCTTTCAGGTAGACAGAAGGAGATGTGTGTACAGGGCAGTTGGTTTAAGGCTGTCAACACTTTTTCTAGTTCACCGGTTTGAATTCAGATCATAGGCCTGACACGTATTTATGGTTTCTTCTCTGAAATGCTCACACAGTCAAAACACTTAACTTCACAAATATTTATACTTTATAAAACTGTGCCGCTCTGAGGAAAAGGAACTGAATCCTCTGCTTTGCAGGTAGGAAACCGAGACTCGTACAACCTGAGACCGGCTCAAGGTCATGCTAAAAATCCTGCAGCAGAGCCAGCAGTAGAACTGAGGACTGCTGGATTTTAGGTCGTCATTGCAGGTGGTTCATCTATGGTTCCCATCAGTGAAATTTCACTGACAGCAGACCCTGGTGCTCAGCACGGGTCGCAGAGAGCAGAAATAGGGTGCCTGCAGCCACATGTGGACAATTGTCTGCAAGCACCAACTGCTCAGCACTTGTTTACCTCCCTTCAGCTGGGATTTCCAAACCACTGGTGCATGGAAGACCACCACTACACCTACTCCAGCCTCTTCTGCTCCCACAGGGACGGAGTGACACAGTTCTGCATTAGTTTGGTTTCATGGCTCCTTAGTAGAAGCTGCCTCAAGCCTTTCAGATGAAAGCGGAGACAGAAAAAGGCACACAAATGGCTGTGTCTAACCCTGATGGGCTGAGAAACAGGTGTAGCCAACAGTCCTTCTTCTGGAGGTCACGAGTTCTCAGAGATACCCATCTGATGGAATGATTTTCATGTAAGAGTTGACTTTGAGCAGAGAAAGTTCACATTGCCTCACACCAGAAAGTGCCTGAACCAGCCAACAAGAAGCACAAATAACTTGTTCTCTACTGAAAAGCAGGAGCACCACTGCCAGGGGACAGGGTACTACATGGGGTAACTACATCATGGCGGGGGGGAAATTAATTTTGACAAATATGTATCTGTGGGCACACTTGGCAGATCTTTGATAAAACCTTTTGCTGTTGTTTGGCAAGTACCTCTAATTCCTGAGTGCATCTTAGAAATGTTCAGAGGCCTTTCCCACATGACAGGCCTGGGTATGACATATCTTCATCCAACATTTGTTTGTCAGATTATTTTTGGTTTCCCACCATGCAGCAATATGGTCAAATTTGTATGACCAGAAACAATATACGCGTTTCAGCATCAGGTTACTGACCCGCTTCCCATTATTTCTCATCTGCTTTCTTGGTGAGATAGCTGTCCTTGATTCAGTTAGAAATTAAGGCTGGGGGCCCACCTAGATTTGAAGCAAACTACCCATAACCTAAAATATTGCTCAGGGGAATATGCAATTTCTTCCTCCCACCTGCCATTCCTCTTCATTTCCGATTTCATTTCATTTCCATTTCATCTCATCCCCTCTCTTTCACACCACTTAATTATTTTCATCCATCTCTATTAGTCTTTTATCACCAGCATAGCCCCACAGACTACAGAAAAGCAGCTGTGCTGTCAAGACCTGATTCAGGAAACCGTCCCCCCCGCCAACAGCCGTGATTTATGTGATCTTCTTTTTTTCCCTGTTTCCTGTGTACTTTGGAAGGCAAGGTCCCAACCTTGCTGCAGCTGCAGTGCCAGCAGCTCCCCATATTTCACTGCCCACACCAGCAATCCCCGGCTCAGGGCCACAGGCTCCATCTCAGGTGTGCCCTAGTGTACAAAGCAGACGCTACTGGTACTTGATTTGCAGCAGAGGAGTTAATTGTCAGCTCCTCACCTTCACTGAACATGTCCTGTTTGTGGCTTCTCCTACAGTCCCCTATACCTTGACCAGGACCAAGAGCTTGGCACACTGACTGTTGAGGGCTTGCCATTAGCTTGTGTGTCTGCAAGAGGAAAAATTATCACTATTGATCTAATCAGACTTTTCTTGGACTTGAAATAGAGAGCGAAGAGCCAGCCAAGTTGCTGTTAAATGCACAATAGGAGATACAAGAACAGACAGGTTTTTTCGGGGCTTTTTTTTTTTGCTGGTTCTTTTTCAGTTCCATTTTCTTTCTGAAAGACTCTGCTATCTGGGCTGAGAGTAAGTATCTCATGTAAAGTGGTCCAGCTTTTTTACAAATCTGTCACCAAGTCCCTAAAGCCCTACTATTATCTCACAGACACTGATGTAAAGCAGAGAAAGAGGAAAAGTTACAGGCTGAAGACAATGGTCTCTGTGTCTTTCCTGTGCTTCAAAAAAAAATCTTTCCTGAAATATCTTTGAAATAAAACATCAACCTTCAAAGCATTCAACAATGTGAAGGACCTCAATACTGAACGCTAAACATCCTAAAAGACAAAATGCACCTGGCTCTTGAATTCAAGCCCCTAAATCTCCCACTAGCTTTGCTTCTGGAATAGTAACTGACAAGTCACCTTGAGACCCATTTAAGTCTCAGTAATGAACGTAAACAAGGAATCTATCACAAAGACATCGCTGCCTCTCCGTGCTACCTCCAGGCACTCCCCAGCTTTGCTTTAATTGTGCCAATGGCAAGTTTAGCATTTAGCGCTGAGTGCCTGCTACTGGGGGCTGCACTGGATCCACCGTAAGCAGCTTTATATCTCCACCCACCTTCACTGAGCTAAGTCTAGCCTGAATTTGATTGATGGGTATGCGTGATAGTGTCACTTATGACTTTGCCACACAGTACAACAGTCCAAACAAAGCTTTCCTACTGAGCAAGGCATACAACCTCATTACAATGACCTGCTCTTTTAGCAAGTGGCGTATATGTTCCAAGCTGCTCAAGAGGAATAATCAGGCTGCAATGCTTTTCCCTAAGCAGCTTGGCTGTTTTCCCTCATTCTGTTTGGCCACCAGGCTCTCAAAGACAGCTAAGCTAAGCAGCAACTGCTAGTGCAACAAAGAAGTGTCACAGCCTGGGTGTGTGCCTTCGAGAGGCAGCTTCAATGAATGCTTCATTTATTTGGCTTCATTTTCTTCTGATCTTGACTTCCAAGAACGGATGGGCTCAAAAGACCACAAACAGTGACTAGATGGAAAAAAAAAAGGTTGAAAATCACAGTAGTCCTAGTCAGGATGCCCTTGCATTGCTTTCTCCTGAGCTGGCAGGGGAGAAAGGGAACTCAAAAAGGCAGGGGCAACTCTGGCACCCAAAGCCCTAAAACTGTTACAAGCCTACAGCGACTTTTTCTGCCCAACTATGCTGAGGTGTGATTACTGAGAATATCTTGTTCTCTGTGAGCTTTTCTCCTCTCTCAGCACCTGATTTCTAAATATTATTATAGCCTATCTCCTTTTCAGCCTGTCTCCACCCTGCCTTTGTCCGAGGCAGAGGAAATGATATTCTGCATACACAAAAGCCTATTCTTTTACTTGACATACAAAACAAGACAGATGATAAGAGCCTGTTGGATTTATTCAGCAAAGCTAATCTCATCATTTGCTTCACTGTGGAATTATAAAAAGTATTCCAACCTACCCCCATAACTGAAACACCTTTTTGATATTGCATCTTTTTTCTTTTTAATGTCAGACTACTTTGATTTGTTTACAGCTCCAGCTCCTGTAACCCATTCCTAATTCTCTCATTTGAGCAGAATTGAGTGGAGATTTCAAAATAGTGGCTCCATCCTGCCATGTGTCCCTACAGATGTTGTGTCCATATAACCTGTGACTTCCACCTTGCAATGCTCTTTCCAGCAGTGTCTTTTTACAGCCAACACCATTCCTAGGCAATAGAAACTGAAACAGCCAACTTTCAGTTGATAGTCCAGGCATTCACATGTTTTACAAATTAAAATGTGTGTTAGACAGTTTAATATTTAATGCTAGTTTTTAGTCACTGACCTCAACAGAGGGTACAGCAAATTTTTGCCAGTGCCCAGCAGAGTTAGGAGAAAGATAGGGACAGGAGTAAAATAGGAAAGTTATCCACACACAGAGATTTACCTGCTGCCTAGAAAGATTCTCCAGACTGAAGTTACTTAATTCACTCCAGAGGACTGATAGGGGTTGACACCTTTTTTCTGCCAAAGTGTATCAGTTTCCCTCATAAGTGATTTGACCCACAGCTATTTTCTGGTTCATAATGTTGCTTTGCAGCCGCAGTGCTGTTAAAAATGTCTCTTTTCCTTTCTTTTCTTTTCTTTTTTTTTTTTAATAATTATTCAGATTGTGGCTTTTGGGATTGCTTGTTACATGTGATCTGTGAGACCCTGGCGTTAAAGACAGCTCTCAAATGTGCCACAGTGGCTTTTCTCAACAGTAACATCTCTGCTGTGCATCTAGCAGCCCCCTACAAAAAATACTTATGACGGGATCAAAATACACTCCTTTCTCCACCACAGAATAAGCTGCAAAGGAAAATAAGGATGACAGGATTTCTTGCCATCAGTGCTTTTCAAGATCTGGGGGCAAAATAAGGAAAAGCAGCCTAAAACTTTAAAAAACGGTTTAGCGCATAGTTGTCATTGATTTCTAGTGCATGCACTCCTGCTTTGCTGTACTCCACACATGTACCTGGAGACTACAGTAACTCCACCTTGAAGCATCTCCTGTCACTACACCATTCAAAGCCTTGACACTTGCAAAGGAGACCTAAAACCCAACCACACCACATGATGTGAGCACAGACCTGGTCACTGTGTTGCTGTCTCCAGTTTCCCTTTCAGCTCCTGCCCTTACGCTCCCAACAGAATTTGACCACAACAGCTGTAAGAGAGTCGTTCTCCACAAGTTACTGTGAGACATGAAAGTCATCTTATGCCTGAATAATTGAGGCACTCATCTCTACCAGCAGCTAGTTGCTTTCTGGAGTCCTCATTAACCCAGAGCAGCCCTATTTAAAATGATCTAATTAGTTCCTTGCAATCAAAGGCAGTGGTTTGGGTAGAAGGTTTGAAAAATGGGAGTTCACAACAGGTAAGGTTCTTTCTCAGGATTATTATTATTGTTTTTTCAAATCAAACCCAAAGTTTGCATAATGAGGATTTCTGGGAAGATATGGTCTATTACATAGGAAAAACAGTTGTTTATTACTAATTGACTCCATCCTTCCCAGATACTTTTTCACAGACACCTAGAATCAGGATTTCTGAGCACATACAAGCCTAGCATTAAGTTAAATGAAAATTGAAGAACTGACCTGAAAGCAAAGATTACCAACCTTAACTTTCAATTTATTGGAACCTTGCCATGATTTAAGCACAGGCTGTTCTGCTGAAATGCAGACAGTTTCTACCTGCAGCTCTTGATTTTCGTCACTGCTCTCCAACACACAGGTTAAACGGAATGTAAAACAGTCCCCATGCAAAAATACCCTGCACATCTCGGGGGTAACGTCCCTCAGCAGTTAGCACCAAGATGCCCTGAGACACAGTGAGCCCTTCAAATTTCACCCAACATCCACCAGCGTGAATATTGGTTATTCAGTTTCAAGTTTATGCAGTATAAGAGGCACAACTAACAGGAGCAAATTGATACTAAAAATGGTGTCTGGACAGCAGAAGATCCACATGTGACAGATGATATATATATACAAAGAGAGTATATATAATGGCTATGCTGATCATTTCCTTAGGATTTAGAGGAATGAGCAACTTTAGCTTTACAGACTTTATGGTTGCTTGATCTCACTACAGTAAACAGCTCCATATTTTTCCTTTTCATGTTTTATCCTGAAGCAACAGAGCATTACATTAATTGACTTGTCTTATTAATTCAATAAGCTTCTTCTGAGATGAAATGCTTAGCTATGCTTGCTTGTTTTTGGCACTTTTTGGTTGTTGGAAGAAAAGCTTTAAGGCTAGAATTGCTCTGATGTTTTCCACAGTTCACTGAATAATTTTATGCACTACTGAAGATTTGCCACATTTGGAATTACTGCAAACTGCTACTTTTTCATCATATTATAATTTAATTCACACTTTTAGTATGATAAGAAAACATTTAACAGTTTGCATATTACAGAAGTGTATTTGTTCTGCCATAAAGTTATGGCTAAGAATTCATTATAGGTCACTACCTTCTAGGATTTATAATTCGGACATAAGATGCATTTAGAAGATTAAAGATGACATAGAAGCCACCCCATTCAAATGAATTCTATGCAACAAAATTCAGGGAGAAAAAATTGACCTTGCTGTAAATATATAGCAAGAATAATTTACTACAAGCTTCAATAAGATTGAGAATTTTGTACTATTTCAGCAAGGTACTGGAGGGGAGGTGAACGTATTTTAAACTTTAAGAAACTTGAATCCCAATAAAGATATTGAATGGTCCTTAAGGGGAAAACACTCATGTAACTATGTGGATTCTTAGAGTTCAACTTCCTTAGGAAACGTGAACTCTGGGTTTGCCTTTCAACTGATTAAAAGGCGGATTTTATTTTTTTGTCTGTGAACTGGGTGAAAATGAATTTTTTATTCTTTCATTTTCACTGAGCTTGTTGTTTTTCAAGAAGGCTGGCCAGGGGTTGTCAATGCTGTTACGTTTGAAGGCTCTCCTTCCATCCGCTCCCCGACTCTATGCTATGCCTATATGGTCCGTTTTCAAGCAAGATAGAGCATGGTCATCCCTACTCAGTGCACAGCACGCACCTTGGAGTGGGACAAGCATCATTCAGCTTGTTAATGTCACCCTTCAGCAGCCATTGTTGATGTCCCTCAACCTCACATGTCCCTCGGAGGGTCCTGTCACACCAAGAGCTATTGCCCTAGAAGTAAAACTCTCTCTCCATTTTATTTCTTGGAATGGAAGCTCATGGTGAAACCTCTGAAGTGAGGTCTCTGCAGAGTACCTGTGAGTATTTGTATTGAGGGGCTGGAGCGTGTCCAGAGCCGGGCAGGGGCTGGGGCACAAGGCTGAGGGGGGGGCGGGGGGAGCTGGGGGGGGTCAGCCTGGAGAGGAGGGGCTGGGGGGGCTGATCGCTCTCTGCAGATGCCTGATGGGGTGGTGGGGGGGTATCGGTCTCTTCTCCCAGGTGACAAGCGACAGGACAGGAGGGAATGGCCTCAAGTGGTGCCAGGGGAGGTCTAGGTTGGATAATAGGAAAAATTTCTTCACCAAAAGGATGGTCAAGCACTGGAACAGGCTGCCCAAGGAGGTGGTGGAGTCACCATCCCTGGAGATGTTTAAAAAATATGTAGATGTGGCACTTGGTGACAATGGTTAATGGTTGACTTGGCCACCCTGGATTTACAGTTGGACTTGATCTCAAAGATCTTTTCCAACTGAAATGATTCTATGATTCTATTCCCCCACCACCTTGCTTCATGGTTCAAGGGGCTGAGGGCACCTCCAGCTCCTCTAATGAGGAAAAGGGACAAGTGAGCCCTCATCAGTGACTGCTGCTCAACCTGTAGGTAGTACAACTCCCTAAATCCCTCCTCCACTGCATGGCACTCTCCAAAAACCCCTTACACAGCTTCTGGAACTGGTGCTGCGTTCAGCTGCTTCAGGGGTGATGCCTGGCCTGGGCTGTGCTATGCAGGGAGCAAGGGCTGGACTCAGAGAGAAACCCAGAATGCTACAAAGAGGAGTCAGTCCCTTGAGAACCGGGCAGTTGTTCCTCCTCCTAGGGGTAGGAAGGCATGTCTGTAAAAACTGTTCTCCAGACCCTCTTTCACCTACAGCAAGCAAACTTTTGTCCTCCAGCAATGGGTCTGGCAGCTTTGTGCCCAGAGGTGACGCCGGTGGTCGGGGCAGTGACACCCATCAGCCCTGCTACAAGTTGGTGCAGTGGGTGACACGTCTCACCGCAGAGCCTGCTACAGCCCCTGCTGCAGCAAAACCAATCTGGTTATCACAAGGCTTTGAGTCAAAATAAAGACTTTGCCTGCAGTTAGGTCCTATTTTTTAATGAGGGTTATTGATCAGGTTTCTGGCCTTAAGAAAAGAAATCAAAACATAATTTACGCTCAGAGCACCCTGTAAGTGCTTGCACAACAATTAATACCCACAGTTATGGTAATGCAGCTGGACACATGGCAATAGATCTTTTTCCTTAAAACATTTTACCCTTACAGCCACCGCCTCTAACTCTTCATTATGTGTCCCCATACTCTGCATTTCAAAATTATCATACTAAGCAATGCTCAATGCACTGTTTAAATGAGAAGGAACATCTGGTAAGCTGAGACTGCTGGGACTCCATGGACGGATAAAGTTGTAGCACTTTTCCTCTGTATATGGAAATGCATTGTAAATTAAATCTACAAATTGTCTGAAAAGGCACAGGTCAGAAAGGAGGTGGAGAAACGCTATCATTTGTGCCAAGGTCAAATTCCATGCAGCTTAGCTTAAAGTCAGTGCATTTGCAGTCAGTTCATTCACAAAGCATTGCAGCGTTCACTCATAATTTTGTATTTTAATGGTTTTCTAAAAGCGCTTGTGACATCATGTTTTGGCCTTCACAAAATACACGCCAAATATACTATAAAACTGACGGATCTTGAAATATACTATAAAACTGACGGATCTTGTAAGTATGAAAATATTTCTCTCCCAACTCTTTTTTTTTTTTTTTTCCTTTCATTTGCTTTAAAGAAATGTGGGATAATAGTGAAACCTGAACCCGGAGCTCCCCGAGACTGAACCACTGCCTGCTGATCTACCTTAGTTAAAAAAAAAAAGAACAAGTTGTGCAGTGGGCCATCTGCCGTGAAACATAAATGTCTTGTAACAGCAATGAGCCAAGAGCCATGAACCACTTAGCCTGAGGGAGAAGATGTTTCAGCAGGGTAAGCAGCAAGGGAAGCCTCAAAGAGACGGGTGACGCTCCCTTTCAGCTCCAGCTGCCGCAGCGTTGCAGACCAGCTCTCCGCAGCCTGCTAAATTCCTGCACAGCCTGATAGCTCCTGCTGCGTCACCTCCTCACCTTTGCTTTCATGCAGAGAGATTGAACCCTTGGGAAGATAAGAGTCACTTTTGTCAGTGTTACTCTGTGGTCAGGCAGCTTCCATATCCCACTGTGCCAGGAGACGATGTTACCATACCTAGAGCTTATCGCCACCTCCCTGCCAAAGACAAGCTGCCTCCCAGACACGCCGACGTTTCTCTGGAACAACTCATCTGACACGGATTAGGAAGGATTCAGGTGCTGGTAGACCTGAGGTGCTTTTCAGGAAGCAAGGAGAGGGCACTACAAACTGGTGGGACTGGAATGGTTTGCAGACCAGAACTGCACCTGCAAGACCGTGATGCCATAGATGCGCCATTCAGCACTGATACCCATCCCATCCGTTATCCCCATCACGCACAAGAGCATGCATTTGCAGAACATCCATGCACATTCTGCTTTTGTCTTTCCATTGCAAAGTGGCAAAAAGCTTCTGGGAGAGTGCAGCCTACATCTCTGCGAGAAGTTTTACTACCATTTTCTGACAAACCCCCAAAACTCCCTTTATCCCATGTACATCTGTACGTCAGGAATTACTCTGGCACACCTTAAAACCACAACTCAAATGTCAGATGGGATTAATATGAACCAGTAGGACATTTCAAACTGTTTACACTGGAACAGAGCTAATAACAAAAGACAAATAGCTTCCAACACAAGGTAGGGTTAACTCAGGCCACAGCAGCTAAGTAGTATCACTTTAAAACCCCAAAGGGAAAATTTAAGACACTGCCTTCCAGAAAAGTCCCTGCTCTTGTTACCATTTCAAGAACAAGCAGCAGGAACGTGACACCTTTGTCTTGTTCGTGTAATAACAGTACTAAGTATATAGGAAGGTTGAGAGCTAATTGTTTATTGGGTGATCAGTGATATTCCCAGGTGGATGCAAAGGAGGAGGTTGAAAGGGGATAAATGAGCCTTTGGATTTCTCCTTTGAAGAAATCATTTAAACAGAGGCATGAATAAAAGAGTGGCAGGACTGAATCTGCAGATGGCTCCAGTGTCAGGGAACATTTATCTGAAAGCCAATAAAAATGTGACAGTCTACTGTTTTCCCAGGTCATATAACTTCATCTTGATGACTGTTTTGAGATAAGACAATAATCGATGTAGAAGGGCACACCTCCTTTTTAGCACAGCAGTGGGCACCAGGAGAGCAGCGCTGCCATTCCGGCACACACCTGCTCCTCCTCCGGCCGCCACGCAGTTCCCCCCCGGGAATAACACCCAGCGGTTCTGCTGCATCGCCCATCTGACCACCCCAGCCTCCTCCTCCCGCTGTCCCCACTATCCACATGCGGCTCATGCATCTGTCTGATCCCGTTCTGGCCCTGCCGGTGCCACCCACCTCCACAGCTCCCACAGCAGCATGTGCCAGCACCTCACTGCCCTGTCTACAAGGGCATTTCTGTTAAAAACCAGCCTCACTCCCCAGCTGCCCCCAGCCCTCATATTGAAGGACATGGTGATCCTTCCATGTGTGGATGCATCTCCCCCTCTCATGATGTTACCCATGGCCATGCTCCCCTCAGTCTTCTTCCACCCAAACTGAGGGCTCCCAGCACAGACCCTCGACTTATTGCTGTGCCGGGGGATAGATTTGCTTTAAGCTGCTAGCCCAAAATCCATCTGAGGATAATCCTCAGCTTTGTGCCTGCAGATCTCTCAGCACCTGCCCCTTCTCAGGAAACCCTTCACCTCTCTGAAGAAGATGTAGCCCTGGACCTTCATTTGTTACCTACCCAGCATGCAGGTCTGAGACACAGATCAACAAGGTTTCATCCCTTTGAGCAGGGCTCAATGCAGCCAAGGAAAAAGGAGAACAAAGATGTCCCATTTCTGGACAAACACATCTGGCTCAGAAAGGTCTGACGCACATTTTGTACCAGCTGAGTAGAGTCTGTAGTGAAAAAACAAAGGGTAATGGTTTTAAACTGAAAGAGGGTAGATTTAAATTAGATATTAGTAATAATTCTTCACTGTGAGGGTGGCGAGGCGCTGGCACAGGCTGCCCAGAGCAGCTTTGGGTGCCCCATCCCTGGCAGTGCCCAAGGCCAGGTTGAACGGGGCTTGGAGCAACCTGGTCTGGTGGAAGGTGTCCCTGCCCATGGCAGGGGGTTGGAACTAGATGGTCTTTAAGTCCCTTCCAACCCGAACCATTCTAGGATTCTATGAGGGCTACAAAGCAAGGTGGAGCTCCCTTGTATGAGATTATCTAACATAGCTGATATTAATCAAGGCCAAATCAATTAATAACTTATATTAATCAATGCCCATGGGCAAAATGACTGGTACTAACCTACCCTCTCAATGCAATGAAAAATAAGTCCATCCTTTTTGTATTCCTAGCAGAAGGAAATAAAGCTAGAAACAAAGTGCTTAAAAACCTGCATTTGTCAGTCTGATCCTGTTTAATTAAACAGGAAATTACAGGGCAACTAAATCAATCTTTACAAAGAAAAGCTGTTTCTCTGTTTACAGAAGAGAAACTTGTGGTGATTTATCTTAAAGGATTTAATTGCCTAATGATTAATAGTGACCAGAGAGAGTCAGAGGGAGGAAATGAGGAACAAGAGTGACTTCTCTTGGTGTGTGTTTGAAGCATGGCAGAGCTGTATGCCTCTGCCACAGTATTAAGGAACCAATATTTCCTGGTTTATGCCAGGAAACTACTGTCCTTCTTCTAGGTTCTTCTTTTGATACTGAAGTTATCACCACTGGAGAAACCCAGATATGCTGGCAGACCTTTGGAGGCTTGGGTCCAGGTGTACATCTGTTTTTTTTCTTTGTTTGGGATAAGGCAAAGTCAGATTTTTCACCTTCACAGGTCTCATCTGTGCTCGCTGCCTTTTTAACACAGGACTGTAAAAAAATAAATAGATGTTACCTGTCCGGGGTTGAGACTTATTATGTTTTGCCTGAGTTTAGAACAGACTTGGAACTGCTGCAACACAGGGTGAGTACATAAGGCGCTCAAAAGCAGAACAGATCTATGTGTGCTGGTTTGCAGGCAACCTTTGTCTGTCCACAGGCAACCTATAGCTGTTTACAGGGTACCTATAGCTGCCCACGCTGTGGCACTGCACCAGGGACTGGAACGTGCCAGTGTGTGTGTACACACTTCTCTGTATATGCATAATAGCACTGGATAGCCTTAAATCTGGATATATTTTCTTTATCATCGAGACACTATGAAGAAGCCAGAAACAGCTCTTATTGTTCCTAAAAACAGATAGGAATTAATACTTGGGGAACACTTGGCCTTCAGATAAATCTACTGTCTTGCTTAAAAGGACAGCCTGTGCTCTTCATAACACAATCAGGATCTTCTTGCAGCCATTCATCTCAGGATATCCTCAAAAATATAGATCACTGGTGACAGGGTAGACAAATGAGCATGTCAGGATTATTTTTTCATTATATTTATTTACTTGTGTGCTGAAGTAGTCTAGCCTAACAAAAGCGGTGTGAGTAGACAGTGGGATGATTTGATTGTCCAGAGAACAGTTAGTTCATGGATAGTTTCTAATAAAGCTGTTTTATTATACCACTAATACTGCACAACTTTCCATTTTATGGATCCTCACTATCTCACAAGGTCTCTTCATAAATTGCCATTCAGTTCTGTCATTGTCTTTATCAGATTTGTGGTCTCCAGGAATAACTGTTGGATGATATGACTGCTTCCATTAAAAATAAGGGTTATTTTCAGAGTCCAAGTCATAGATTTGGGGCCCTTCCTTCTCTGAGACTTTTCTAGACTGTGTCAACACAAGCCAACGTTCAACCTGAGCGCCCAGGTGGCACCGTATGTCAGCGGTGCCCAGCGCTCAGCACATCGCAGGGGTACACTGGCTCGAGGTGAGCTTCTGGCAGTTACCTGCCCAGTCTGAGGAGCTGGAGATGGACCTGCCTTGTGCCCTAGCTCCGACATGGTAAGGTCTCCCCCTGGAAGCATGTCCTGAGGCTGCCCCACCACAACAACTTGAACATACGGCCGGTTTCCTGAGGTGCTGGTGCTGGCCTTCATCTTCCTGCTGAAGCTGAGATGTGGTGCAATGAAGAAGACAGGGGAACAAGCGTAACCACACAGGACACTGACTTTGTAAGCTGGAGTGCCTTTATAGGAAGTCTTGAAATTTCCCTGTATATGTTCAGGAAAAATATAAATTTCCCAGGAGCTGGGAAAAGAGCCTGGAGGACCCTTCCTCCTGAGGCTGAAGTGTCAGGCTCCATCTTGCCTAATCCCTTTTTTCTGACCCCATTGATTTTCTGTCTTAACTCTGCAGCATCCCAGCAACAGAGTGAGCTGGGGGTCTCCCATCCCTTTTCTGCAACCTGACATGGAAAACAGCGGGCTTTACTGCTGTACGGTACCTAAATGAGCACCGCAGTGAAGTGTCCTGAATAATTCTGCAGTCCCACCCTTGGGGGCTGAATCCTGGTTCTGAATCCTGCCCTGGTGCAGGACACCTGTGACAGAAGCAGGAACTGAACCCAGATTAACTGCATCTCAGTGCAGGACCTCATCCACTAAATGCCCCCTTTCCCATTCCAAAGGATGTCTGCTCACAGCTTTCCAAGAGATAAATTAAATTTGACGTTTAATCCTGATGGCTGGCAGGGCTTAGAAATGTGGATTTCTCAGACAATAACAGATACTATGACCGCAGAGTCCTGAAAGGACAGTAAGACATGCCCCCACCTGCTGGATTGCATTTGACCATTTATCAAAGTAATACTGGTGAACTTAAATGGGAAACAGATGTTGCCAATGCCTTCTGCGGGGGAGGCAGAAGGAGGCACTGGCAACTCGTCAGAGCAGCAGCCCTTGGCTGCCGAGCGCCCAGCAGAGCTTCCCGAACAGCAGTGGGAAGAGGGCTCTGCTCAGTGTACACACATAACTCAGGCTAAAACCACACAGCCACCCTTTTGTCCTTTTGTGGGACTGACTGAATGCCTCGAGAGTCTGACCAGTCACTATCCAATTCACGTCTGATAAGGCTGGTGACAGCATCCTCTGCAGCCATACACAGAAATGCCATTGCAGCCAAACGCCGAAGTGCCATCCATGACATCCCGCTCTCCTCACTGAGCAGATTAACAGATCTAAATAATTTCTATTCACTTGGAGCCAGCAGAGGTGAAAAGAAGATATTAACCTTTTAATGAGCTGTAGTTTTGTAATTGTTTATGCAGAAATGCAGGCAGAGGTCTCACAAACCAGCTAGAAAGCCCCGATTAGTGAAACCTCATGGTTTAAACAAATGAGGAATGTTTATTATTACTCCCAGGTGTCTTGCACTGAAAGTTTCGAAGACTAGTAACACCTCCAAAAGACACATCTTAAACATGGCCAGTGCGTAAGACTAATATTACAAGTGTTTCACTATTTTGCTGTTGTAGCTGAACTGAAGCAACATACCGCTTATTTTTTCAGCTCAGTCATGTTTCATCTGCACCTTCAGCAGGACAGTTCTGATCCCGAGAGTTAATGCTCTTTCCCTAGGAAAGTGCTTTGCTAGCATTTCAGTCCCTTACATTAAAGCACTCGTTCTCTCAGCTACACATTTTTTCCCCCTATTTCCTTTAAATGACTCAAGGAAAATCTGTTCTCAGCCTGTTCAGAAAGGAATCCACCTGGGTTTAATGCATAACCTTTTTGTGCTTTACTGACCTACAAGGCTGCTGTCTATAAGGCAGACTCACATTTTAGAGCATCTATCTCCATAATTTTGGGATGATTATAAAATGTTGTCCAAGCATATCTGCTCTGTTTTCCCATAAATCATTTACTGATTATTTATAGGCATCATCCTAGCTACCTGTTTGATGAGTGCTTTCGTTACTCTGCCTCCATATGAAGTTGCTTAGCTAGATTAATATCCACAGATTGCAGTATAAATTCCCTATTAAATCCTAACCCTTGTAATTACTCAATCCTGAATACTCTCATTTCTTCCTCTGTAGGTTCCAAAAATATCTAGCACATGAGGATCTCACAGCCACCCTCACAGCTCCCCTGCCACCACTTAATTGAATTATAACACAATAAATAATCTGGAGGCTATCTCAGAGGCACCCCATACAATTTTCAAGGATGCTGCCTGGCAGGTGACCTATTTGGAGAGGTGCAGACAGGTTTCTCAGGATTTTCTTCAAGCTGATTATTTCTATATTCCCTGATGGACCGCTGCTGCAAAAGCATTACCAAAGAAATAAAGAGGGGGGGAAAAAAGTGCTAAACTATTTAATTTGTTAACAGCTAGTCCCAAACCAAATTCCCAAGGTGGAGAAATACCAAGCAGATAAACCTAAACTTGTGGAACTGAGAGTGCCAGGACAGCAAAGTGTTTTAAGATGGGGATCAGAATTTTGCAGCTAAAGACCATCTTCAGGCAGTGAGTGCGTTATGGAGACTGCGCAGGGAGCCAAATGCAAAACACACTTACTGCCAAGTACCTTCTGGCATCCACAGACATAATCTCCCAAAGAAGAAGATTTCCACCACAAAGGGATGCTTCACATATACAGCCAGAAACATGGTTGCTTATCTGAATTAAAACTTCCAAGGCTAATCTATTGGCAGCAGTGGGTCTACACTTCAGGTAGATGGAGTGCTTGCGCTGAATCGTAGCCCTGCATCCACTCAACAGAAGGCATTCAGAAAATTGCTCTTCTCTTTGCTTGCCCAGCTGCTGTATGGATGCATGCCACACTTGTGAGACAATAGACATGGTACTGAAGCAGCCCACCGTCCCGGCCGCGTACCCACGAGTGCTATCGTACTAAGTGGGGCTCTGCAGAATGGAGCTACACAGCATGCATCTCCTTTTGTTATCAGCCTGTGCAAGTTTCACCAGGCTGAGCGGTGTGGTTGACACACCTGAGGGACAGGATGCTGTCCAGGAGGACCTGGACAAGCTCCAGAAGTGAGCCCACGTGAACCTCATGAGGTTCAATAAGGCCAAGGGCAGGGTCCTGCACCTGGGTCAGGGCAACCCCCGGCATCAGTACGGGCTGGGGCGTGACGGGGTTGAGAGCACCCCTGCTGAGGACGACTTGGGGGCAGTGGTGGGTGGAAAGTTGGACATGAGCTGACAATGCGCGCTCACAAAAGCAGCGTGGCCAACAGGTCAAGGGACGTGATTCTGCCCCTCTGCTCCTCTCTGCAGAGACCCCACCTACAGTACTGCATCCAGCTCTGGGGTCCCAGCACAGGAAGGGCATGGACCTGTTGAAGCGAGCCTAGATGAAAGCCATGAAGGTGCTCAGAGGGTGGGACCACCTCTCCTATGAAGACAGGCTGAGAGACTTGGGTTGTCCAGCGTGGAGATGGGAAGGCTCTGGGGAGACCTTATAGCGGCATTTAAGTACTTGAAGGGGGCCTACAAGAAAGCTGGGGACCAAACTGCTTAGCAGGGTCTGTTGCAATAGGACAAAGGATAGTGGTTTTAAACTACAAGAGGGTAGATTTAGGCTAGATATAAGGAAGAAATTTTTTACAATGAGAGTGGTGAAACCCTGGCACAGGTTGCCCAGAGAGTTGATAGATGCCCTATCCCTAGAAACATTCAAGGTCAGGTTGGATGGGGCTTCTGAACAACCTGTTCAAGTTGAAGATGTCCCTGCTTACTGCCGGGGGGTTGGACTAGGTGACCTTTAAAGGTCCCTTCCAACCCAAACCATTCTATGATTCTATGACATGAGTGTCTTCTGCCATCCCAGGAAGAGATCCAGCTTGTGCTCCTGAAGAGGCCTTTTCCCATCTATCTTTCCCCCAAGAAGCATGTGCTGCTCCCCAGTGATCCAGGACAGTGTGAAGAGCCCACTGGCACCGAGCATGACCATGTGCCATTCAGAAGCAGAAGACCACGCACTCATGACAACCATTTCATCACCCACTTGCCTTACACCTCTCCTTCGCTTTGTTCTCCACCAGGTTCAGTCAACTTGGTACATTCTGAGCTCACTTCTGCTGAAATAAAACTTACATTTTTTTTCCTACACTGATTTCTGAAGGAATGTGCTCACTTCTAGGAGCCCAGAACCTTCCAGACTGCCATGGTTGATCCTTTCTGTGCCAACATCTCCAGTCAACCAGTGCATCTCAGCCCCTTGCAGCCTTGGCCCCAAGTTCTGCTCCCTCCCATTGCATTTTTCAGTACCTTTCCTGTTAGTAAAATTTAAAGGGAAGGGGGAAACAGTATTGCAGCTGTTTTCTTCATTAAACTGGAAAACCTGCCAGCCTCGTCAGCATTTGCAGAACTGAAAGACTGGAGAGCTGACACCAGGGTGTGCAATACAAATCCTATAGTAGGGAAATGGCAACTTAAAAGAACACCAGCACCACCAAAGAGCACCAAATCTTTGGTCAGTCACTCCTGCCGTCTTGGCAGCAGGGTCTACCCAGGGCTTTCACAGCAAGGCAAGTTATCTACTGCAGGAAATTCTGGCTCTCTCCCCATATGCATCATCTCTGATACGTTCAGCACAGAATAAATGCGCTCCCCAGATAGTTTACTGGCCCATAAACATTGGGAGAGTTGGTGGCCAAGGACTGATGCTTGGGTGTTCAAAGATTTCAACAATTTTGTGCTACAGCTAAGAGCTGGCACTAATCTGGAGTAGCAAGCAAAGAAGAGTGGGCAGGCAGGCAGGCAGGGTGAGCTTCCCCACAGAAGCTTGTCCAGGCGGATGCGTGAGCATCACAAACACCTCTGAAAGAGAGGGGATGGTCTTGTAAGCCAGAAACGGGGCTAGATGTTTCTAACCTTTGCTAGAGATTTCCTCCAGCACATCACTTAACATTTTTTTAGCATTAACAGTCTCTTTGGTCTCCTCTTTCCCTCTGATTAGCATGTAAACACTTCCCATCTGCCTGTCAGGGCTCTCCCAGCAGAGAGGCTGGGAGGGGGATCCCTGGAGCACGGGGTACACACCGGGCTGTGGCTCACAGGGGCTGCAGTCCACAGGAGGCTGGGGGTGGGGTGGCTCCTGTGCCAGAGCCACATGCCACGTCCACTACCAGGAACTCTCCTGAATTAACAGAAGTTAGGACAAACAGGCTAGTGAAGCCACTTTTAAATCTTTGTATGAGCACACTTACTGAGCGCTAAAATGGGCCCAGTAGCATGTGCATTTGTGTGCACGCTTTTAGCCTGTAAATAAACAACCTGGCCAGTGAAGGCTAAATAAAATCAAATGGTATTTTCTTTGCCCCTGCTTGAGAGCATTCACATAATCGTCAGCTGTCCATTACTGTCCTGCAATAACTCGTCTCACTTCCAATGTGTCCAAACCAAACCAAATTAAGACAACCTGTATCCTGAGTGCATTCACACTGGGCACTAATTCAGTTTAACACATCTGCTTTACACATTTGATAATAGATGAGAATAGTTTGTCAGCGCTTACAGAACACATTAGAAAGCTTTCTGGCTTAGTGCTGTTTCTCAGGGAGACCGTCCAGCACAACCGCAGTGCTTTGACTACTATACAAACTAGTGGGGCAGGTCTGCTGTGGACCACCACCTCCTACCACATTTCTTCAGCCGCTTCCACTTGCATCACTCCTACCTGTCCTTCTCCACGTATACAGTACCATGCTTAGCAGCGGGAAGGGATGCTTCTTGGCTTGCTGCAGCGTGGCGACACTTGCTGCCATGATGTATCGCTGAAGGTTTTGGTTTCCTTTCTTCTTTCCCACTGGCCCTCCAGTTGCTTCTCCGACTGCCCCACACGTGCAGGCAGGGACATGTGTTTGCTGCTGGAGCATCACAGAGGTGTTGAGACCCAATGTTTTCCCCATCCCTTCTGTTGCTCTGTGTGTGTGTGTGAGTGGGAGGGGGGTGTGTGTGTAACCAGAAGCTGTTGAAGCCTGATGTATGATGTATTAATATATAATCACTACACTGGGAAGCAGCTGGGTCTCCCCTCCCACTGCTCACAGAACACCTTTACATCTTCCCTGCTTCCCAAGGAGGGGTTGGAGGAAAAAAGTCAAAACTCAGGCAGGGGTCTGCTCTTTCTTCCTTCTTATCATGCGCAGCTCTCAGCACATGAGGTCTCACAAGGGGTGTGAGCTGAGCCTTACCCTCACCCCTACCTTCAATTAAGGAAAGAGTGAGCAGGGAGCCTTGGTGGGCACCAGCACCACACCAAAGCCCTGAGCTGTCAGTGCGGCTGTCTGCAGCGAGCTCCCAGGAGCTAGCTACTAATGCTACAAAAACAAGGGCAAAGAAAGGCAAGCCAAACCCCTGAGCCTGAAATTTTTTGATTAAATAACACTAAAATACCTAATGTAAACTGCTGCATGCAGAGGCACCTGGAAGGTGGGCAGAGCATCTGTGTTGGGGAGCCGCAGCTGGAGCTTGGCTGCAAGAGCATCCTCTGCTCTTGGGCAGGAGACGAGAAGGGGAGCTCCTGCAGGAACAGCTGTTTGGGGGCACAGACAGCAACCAAACACAGAACAGCCCAGGAGGAGACAGAGCCTGGGGCAACAAAACCCAGCACTCACCCTTAACAGCAGCTAACGGACTCCTGCTCATCTGTTTGACGCACTTTCTGCTGATACCCCCAGAAGTTTTATCCAGCCCACAGGGAGAGCCTGAGCCTCTGTCCGCTGGGCATGGGATGGCCGTGGGGGGCTACACCTGGCACCTCAGATACATCCTTCAGAGCCAAAAGCAGATGCAGCCTGGCATTTTCAGTTCCAAAGATTATTTTGTTGTAAGATAGGACCAAGTAAGTATCAATTCAGGCTATTTTTTCTACTCCAGTGTTGGTGTCAGGGATCTAGTTAACCTCAATACCTTAGCAGGGCTTACAACAGACCAAAACCTTCTTTCCAAAGTTTCAGGGGCTCCTGGGGTGCAACTGAGGCTCAGTATAGGGCTGACCTGCACAGAGAGGAGAATACATCTTCAAATGTAATTTCCACCTATTCAATTATCATCCAGCCAGTGCTGAGCCCTGCCATGGAAGGGAGGGACAGGGGGATGTACAGCGCTCTGGGTACCTGGCTGGCTTTACCTCCTTGGGGTAGTGAAATCCCACCACTGCTTCTGGTCTCTGCATCACCAAATTCCCAGCAGCAATGGGGTCAGACGCATCTGTCCCATAAAGGAGAATTTGAACTAGGTTACCGAGAAAAAAGAAAAAATACAGTCACCCTGTTAAAGAAAGTAAGTAAACACCCTCCACTGAGTGACTGATGCATTGGAAAGTTACACAGCCTAATGAAGAGCGCTATGAGCTGTTGACATTATTACATTTGCTGTGACCTTAAAAAAGAATAGCTCTGGTTGTCTCCAGAGTACAGCGTTGTATGTTCTTGGATTTCTAATGCTAGCGGGAGCACAAAATCCAGCCTTGATTAAAATCATAGAAGCTTTTGCTTCTACACCAAAGAAAGAGTGAGAATGGGTTGTATTACAGACATTTTGACAGAAAAAATATTTGCTTTCTCGGGGGGAGATATAACGTGTCAGTCGTCTAGTCAAATAGCAGACAGGCTTGCTTCCACTCAAATGCAGTTTCAGCGAAGTCTGGTTTTACTCTATTAAACATTTCACAGTGCGTGAGCCCAGAGCCTGTGCAAACACCTCCAAGGCACCCCTCGACAGATCCTCCTGCTGCAAACGGAGCGGACGGCCAGGGGATGGCTGGCAGGGCTGCAACTGAGAAAGGGGCTGCGGTAGCAGAGGTGCCTGGGAAGAGCACATCCACGACAAGCAGTTCATGAACCACGCATGAGGCTGCTGCGTTGTGGCTGTGGTGCATGTGGAGCTGCGCACCAGCCAGAGCTGCAGAGGATGCCCTCTCCACCTTGATCCTGTCTCCACGCTGTCCTACAGGGAAGAAAGGGGATTGCTAAAAGCCTCCCGTGCCACCAGCCCTTTGAGCAACCCTAGCCCAGTTCTCTGACACGCATCTCATAACTACCAAAAGATGTTGGTTTGTGACTCAAAGCACCAGAACTGTCTGTGCAGCCATGCCTACATGAACGTGGGTTACACTTACATCAGATTACTTAACCTCCCTGCTCTAAGAACATTTAGCAGCAGGATTGCTGTGAAAATAAAGCAGATTCAACAAAACCAGCTTCAGAGGTGGCAACAAACTCCAATTGCATTTTCATTTCTATAGCGAGGCTGATGGTGGATATTGTGCCACCTAATGTCAGTATTCAACAATACGTGACTAATTACACCAGAAAGGAACCAAAGTCAATATATTTCCGACTTCATTGGCTTCCCGTTGGGGCTTTATTAAACAAAAAAAAAAAAAAAAAAAAAAAAAAAAGGTCTGTCTGTCTGAGATTGAACTAGAAGATCTAAATGCACATTTACAGACTTTATACCATCCTTTCATATTTAATCTTTCTTTTTCAGGTGTGGTTATAAGCCTTCAAGATACGCATGTATTTTGGAAGGTATATGGGAGGATTTCAGGAAAAAGAAAGTTTGGTTTCAGCTGCTTTCTCGAAGAGTTCATGAGTAGACAAATACATGTTTTAATTAAATGTATTTATAGAACAGCGTCTGGCAAAGCATATTTCTCCTGTTGTTGAGAAAACAATGGTGGTTTTCCCCACTTTTGTTATATTACCTAGAAAATGAATAATTTCCTTTATCCATTGTTTTTTAAAAAATGTTTGTGTTTTTATCAATATGAAGTGTCAGACTGAACCACATAGCTATTTGCTTTGGAGTAATCATAGTATTACCCACAGCTCTATTCAAATCACCAAAGAACATAATAGTGTTAACTATAATTAGATTATTTTCCAGAGGGTTTGAAAGATTCATTGTAGAGCAAAGGTTTTCATACGGAAACAGAAAGAGTTACTTTCCTGAAACCCTCAAATATCTCCGCACAAAGTAGTTTTGGAGAATTAACTCCCCTTTGTGTCTGGGCTTTAATTATTGTCTTTTTTTCCTTGGTAACACATAGATTGTAATTATCACATTTTAACAACATAATAGATGATTCAAAAGACGAACGTGATTTCAGACTATGGTATTAGCTTATCCCACTGCTACTCTGAACCTCCTGGGTCCAATGCCCATAGTACAACCACTCCTGAGGACCACCCATTACCTTCTGCGTGGCCCCGTAGCACCACATGCAGCTTTCCTCCAGAGACAAATTTCCTTCCCGTGCCATGCATGGCAACCTTCCCAGCATCGCTCAGGGCTCAGCATTTCACTCCTACCCTGGAAATGGATGGCACAACACTCGTGCTACACCAGCTCTCTGTTAGCACAATGCTACAGGGTTAAAAAACATTTAATCAGATACTGCAAGGCTGCATCTTCCTGACACAAAACAGGCAGGCCATCACAAGAAATCATATCACCGATTTTATCGGTTATTTCTGAGCAAGCAGGTGATCATGGCTTAAATTACTTCTACTCCAGAAAGTCTCTGTAATTGTTTTGTTGTCTTTTTCCACACCTGAGGTCTGTGTCCTAATGGACATTTCTTGGACGACTCATCTGGCATCTGAATCAGAGACTGAAGCCTCTATTGACCTGTTTGGTAAGAAGTCAGTGCTGATTGTCATTGTATCTGACAAGTTTTAAGAAATTCCAGATAAACAGAAGTTGATAAACTACTTGCCGTTATACGCCTGGCACTTTTGGGTTTACAGGACTTATAGCGGCTGTTTCATCTCCAGTTTCTGGGAAAATAAAAGAAACATAGGAAATCTTGTAACACGAGTAGCTTCAACAATGGCTTAAAGGACACTACACAGCTCAATGGCCATTTTGCTGTGGAAGGGATACCCTTTTTTGTGAATGATATTGATTTCCAGTCACAAAGACCTTTTCATTTCCAGGGATCCCTGAAGTATGCTAAGTGCTACCTGCGGGAAACCCCATCACTGTGGTTCTGCACAGCTGGACTGGAAAGCAAGAAATAAACACTGGTGTGCTCCATCTCACATCAGCTGGACGTTGTAGTTGAATCTAATGAGTCTTCGGTATTAGCCTGGGTCTCTACATAAATTTCTTTTCCATTCTGCTGAGTCCTCACATGTTTTCAGCCTTCATGAACACTGGAAGGATCAAGCTCTCATCTTATAAGCTTGCAGGAAGGGAATTTTAAGTGAGAAAACACTTAAATAGGTTGTGCATCCAGCTGAGTGGCTCCTGAGGGTAATCATAATCAAAAGAAAGGAGAGGAAATTTCAAATGCTTTCAGTCAGATCAGAAGGTAAAACTATGTCTGAACCAGGATTAATTTGAGAAATTTATCAACTTGTCATACACTCTTGGCCTCCAGCACAGGTGGGGTAGTCTTGTAAGGTCTCCGGGGGAAAGGCTGCATCTGCCCATGGGCTGAAAAATCCAGCAGGGACCCAACTGGTCCCCACTAGGCTGTTCCGTACTACGCCGTCAGCTACTAAAAGACCTTCCCGTTCTCTCTGTTCAAAGAACGGAGGAAAGTGATAACAAAGCTGGTTAGTAATAGCCTTTGCTTTGGAAAAATGTTCAATGATCTCTACTGACATATTTTCATGTATCTTTCTAGAGAGACACCTCTCAAAGCAGAGGAGCCTCCCCTGAGCTGTTGGACCAACACTGAGCAGAAAAGTGCCATTTTATTGAATTATTATGGTTGATTTTACCCATATCCCAGGCTGTTCTTGGAGGTCTTCCATTCACAATGGACAAGGCCCAAATTAGCTTACCTTGCAAGACTTCTGTCCAAGTTTCTGTGGCTGCAGATATGTGAACATATTTGCTTCAGAGAGAGCTGGGACCAGCAGGAACTGTAACGATGGTAGTGCTGGCAGCAGGCTAGCTCAGTGCTGGGGCCTCACAGACAGTCACACTGGCTGTGGAAATTGGATTAGTAGCTCCAACTAAACAGAACTTAAGCCATTATAAAGTCAGCGGGAGGTTCTGATTGACCTCTGTGGGCTTTGAATCAAATCCCAGGAAAAATGTGGCTGAACTAGACAGTGTTACTGCAACATGTTGTTCCTAGAAGACTCCTTTGCCCATGACAACAGTGCTGTTAGTGAACAGCTTTGTAACCAAGAGCCTGGGATGCTGGGGGGGGTGGCTGGCTGGCTTTTGAAGGAAGGTTCTTGAGTCACTCGTTGTAGAAGACAGTGCCAGACCAGGAGCAGAGTCTGCTCTAGTCCAATCTTCCTTTGAGTTGTGATCTACTCAACCCTAAGTGTTACTAACCACATTTGCTCACGGTTGTTTCCCCCCTTAAAGTCTCTGGATGAGTCCTCAGGAGAGTGGAGACCTGGAGAGTTTTTCTGAGCACTTCCCAGGCAAGTTCCTCCTTCTGTTCCTTCTGCCCTCCCTGGTAATAGCAGAGCATGATGCCACTTGAGATGCCCAAATGGAACCTGCCACCTAAACCTTGGGACAGCTACTCTTTTTTGGAAAAAGGAATAAATATAGTGAATACATAAACTTGAACCTTGACTCTCCTTTTCCAAACCTGTTATTAAACTGGAGGGAAAAAATGTTTTAGGGGCACCAGAAACCCTCAATCCCAACACTCCACAGAAAAAGAGAGAAAGACATGGTCCAAAGCCTGCCATTAAATGTTTCTCATGATTACTTGTTGTTAGAAGGGAGCTGCAGCTATGCTAATACAGTGTGCTCACTACAAAAAACCCTGTAATTGGGACAAGGCAGCCGCAAAGCTTCCCGCAGCTGGCAGGAATTGTGACTGTTCTCTTTGGGTTTAATCATGGCTTTTAAAGCAGATCAGTAACAGCAACAATTAGCCTTTTAGATTGGTCTCAGAAATTACCATTTTTAAAATATGGTGACTCTGCAGGCACAAACCCAAAAGCTCTGAGCTCTGCATAAAACGAGCTGCAGTACACTCTGACTTGTTTGTCTCCAGTTTGGTTCCTCCTTTGTTTCTGCTGAATTGTGCTTCTGAAAAGCAGACAGGAACTTGCAGAGACACTCAAAAGCAAATATCCTTAGTCACCTCCTTTTCCTCAAGAAACCTACTGCTCAAGACAGCTTCTGCTCTGAAGGATTGTCTGGCACTCCAGCTGTGTCAGGAGAAAAGGAGGCACAACCACGTGGGTACACAGGCTTATGCCTGATAAGATTGCTGGTTCTTAGCAGGATGACTTTTAATCTTACCTAGTAAGAAAGGATTGAGGCACAGCCATTCAGAACCAAGACATGAAAGAACAAAAAGGAGAAAGAAATAGGAAAATTTTCAGTCCAACAAAGGACCCAGAAGCTTTACATCCCTGGGGAGGACACAAAAAGCAATGTAGGACTAAAAGAACAAGCGCCTCATCGGAGCAGATGGTGTTGTGCCACAGCTTGCTGTGGAGAAGGTCCGTCGGTGCATCTCCATGAGCGGCAGTGAGGTCTCAGCTCAGCTGCCAAGGCTGGCAGGAGCTCGCTTTGTTCGTACCAGTCTCTGCAAAGCCGCTCTGAATTTTTTTCTGGCACAGCAAGGTTACTCAGTGACCCTAACATCTTTTGTGAACCCTCTGTATTATCCACACAAGTCCTGGCACACAAAGCTGGGTATCCCTCTATAAAAACTCTCTCCCTACTCGGTGTGGCATTACATACGCCTCATTCCTTCTAGGAGGGTTTGCCAGTACAGCAACACAAAGGAGCCTTTTCAAGTACAGATCTGGCCTTTGTGCCTCGGGGCTTAATTCTCTGATGCTGGGACTTCTTTGTACCACTCTGGCTTACAGAGCCTTTAAAGTACAAGTGTAAGTGCACTTCGATGTATCTACGTGTCAGGTGATAACAGGATGTTTCTTGCCTACCTCAAAGAGCGACAGAGTGGTGTTATCAACCAACACTTCCACTGAGCTTTGATTTCCCTCAAAAAAGCACTTTAACATTGACACTCATTGCTTGGTCTCGTTGAAGACTGCTGCAAATCCCATACGTGAGCGTCACAGCATTGCATCCCTGCCAGACTGTTGTGCCAGCTACTGTCCAACTTCTTTAGTCCCAAAAGTAACTTACCTGTCTCGAAGCTGTGCATGCCCCAGGCAGCAGAGGGTTTAGAAATAAAATGTAGCAAGGGAGTCTCTCCTGCAGAGGTGAGTAGACCATGTTCTGCTGTATGATCTCCTTTTTCTACGAAAACAACAGAAGACAATGTACCCTGTTACCAAGTTTTCCAACCAATGCAATTATAAAATGGCCAAATAATAAAATCAATATATACAAGAAATGCTGACAGACCCCACTCCATAACTAGCTGATTTAACCATAAATGATTCTGACATTTCCTTGCTTTATTTCTGCCACAACGTTGTTGGAAAATTTAGAAAGTCAACATTTTTCAACATCATAATTTGTCTTTCTCTATATGCACTATAGACCTAGGAAGAATAGAAGCCTCAATTACAGGAGGCTTTCAAAGAAGCAAAGGAAAATCAGCTTTATGGAGCAATCCTGCATAATTAATGATACGGGGAGCTTAGGCTGAGCCTTTCATCCCAATGGGCTTCATGTACATGTGGACAGAAGTGCAAAGTACCTATTTGTTACTTCAAGCCTGTCATTCACTGCATATGTTCAATCAAATGGCATTGAAAGATGGAAGTGCTGATTTTGTCCATGATGACTGATAATGGGTTTAACACCTCCCTGGGAAAATGCAGTAAGAATTGGCAGGAATATAAACCTTATATTTCCTGAGTTCGTATTTTGCTTTTAAAATGGGATTTTTGCTGTTGTAAATACGGCGAATGCTGAGCCAGAGCCATCATTAAGGCTTGCGTGTTCCGCATTTTGCGTTACTACACTTGCCTACATCAAAATCTGTACATAACAGACACAGCAGGAGTCTGATAAACCAAATGCTTTTGAATGCAGTTACTATTTTAACACTGGGTTTTCATTTGTTCCTACCTTATGAAGTTATTCATTGAGGCAGCGTGCATTAACAGTAAACGGAAAGGTACCTTAGCCAGTCAGGATGTGGCAAGGAGAAATGCTATTGTAATAACTATGAACAATTCCTATTATAAATAGCCACGATTCCACATAGGAAAGCAAAGGATAATGTGATTACTTTAAATGGCAAAATGGCCAGTATTTCCATTCCATAACTTTAAGGGGCCAAGAAGCACATACCTTTTCATCTATCTGCAATAATTGCCACCGGAATGGAGCAGAAGCGAACGACGCCATGCTCGCGCTAGCCTTGCCCAGCTGACCCGCATCCTCCGCCCTCACCATTTTCCAGACGTCACAGTTGAGGCAAACATCCTTTTCATTGCTTAGTCTTTCACTCTATGTCTTTCTCCTCATCTAGTGGTATCTCCTAGTAACACGAGCGCCAAGCATTAGTGGAAGGCGTTTTAAGAGTAAATTCAGGAAAACCTGCCTGTAATGAGAGCAGAGCCTTATTCAAAGCTGAATGATGCTGATGGATGTGCAGCTTGCTCGCAATGTATCGAGTGGTTCCTGTAGCCTTGATTTTCTCTTTTTATGACATTCAATAAAATGCAGTTAATTCAGAATTTCTGTCCTTGGGAAAATAGCAAGCTTTTTCCCTCTTTCCCATCCCAAAATAGGATCGAAGGCATCTTGAAAAACTGAATTTATGAGCATGAAGGTTCAGCTTCTCTTCAGGAGCAAAACGCTGTATGTCAGTGCAACAGCTATCCTCACCGGCTCATGAGGGGTAAAGTTTTGTGCCTCCTGCCAAGGCTAGCACGACTAGCCCCGTTATGTTTTTCTGTGTTGCACAGGGGATGTGTGGCTTTTACAACACAGAGCCTGCAGTGTTTAGTGGGAAATTACCTCTGTCTTATTGGGGGGTTTTGTAACATCCACATTATATTCCCCATGACTCACCCAGCAAGTCCTCCAGGCTGGAGGCTGATCTGCCACAAAACCAGCTGTTTCACCTGGAATTCTCCATCCCCTAAACATATTACCTGGGTTGGGATGAGCATTTTCTCTGTCAATAAATGGTTGTGCAGAAACCACGCGTACCCAAAGATAAAGCAGGCATCGAAACATTAAATTAGCAGTTTATACCAAACCATCAAGTCTTCACCCTTCAAGAAAAAAAAAATTAAAAAATAAAAACAGAGATAGAAATGCTCTTTCCACAGAAAAAGAATGCTACTACAAAGACGTGTAACTTTGTGGATGTCCTTTAGATCATAAAGTTTCACAGCCGTGTTTTCTTTATGATGATTCAGGTTTTATATGCAGCTTTTGTCTAAACTTTGCGAAGTTATTTTCCAAAAAAAATTTTTTCCCAGAATTAACTGATTAAAAATTGAATGTCTTGTGAAAAATTCAAGAAAAACTGTCCCTCATAATGAAAATTTTAATTGATATCTGCTTTAATATGTTATCAGATTCATTATTGAGATTCTATTTTTGCAAAGCATTTTTATTAAAAAAAATGTAGGGTTTCATTAAAACAAATGTGACAGGTCTGCATGCCTTGAGATGAAAACTACTTTGCTTAATGAATTGTCTGGCACTCAAGCCAATCTCATTGTCAGCAGCTGTATCTAATAATGGTATATGATACAGATAGCTACTCACATCTATAGTAACACAACCTTTGACACCACTATTTTTGCAATTGCTATACTAGCAAATAACACAACTGAATTTCCCTAGGTCTCAGGATGAGGCTTATGGATTTGCCTGAGGGGCTAGTACAGATGATACAAACAAATCAGCTAACCTGCCAATGAGTTTAACTTTTTGCAGGGAGCAATACTCAATAATACTATCAACTGAAGAAAAATCTAGCAAAATTTTCTTAGCCTGAATGCAGAAGCCACTTTATTATCAGAGAGTATTTAACTTGCTGGTTGAATGAAAGGCAATGTTTTAGAAACATAACTCAAAAAAAAAAAGACTACTTTCCTTTTCTGCTTAAAGATGCTTTATAACTTCTAGGCAGTGTCCTGCTAATTGCAAAAAAACATGACGCACATTCAAATCGTAAATCAGCATTTCTGAAGGCAGCCAAAATAGCCTTTACAATTCATTGCCATAAGACTGTTTTATTACAACGCTGAAATCACAGTTTCTCAACAGCAGTTCCCTATTCAATGTAAATATCTCTGCCAAGATTTGATAAGACAAATATGGAGGCAGGGGTGGAAAGGAGGGAAATTATGAAAGAAAACTTTGCTGCAAATTAGTTACAAAATGGTTTCAAGCTATCTTATTTCAAGTGTCTTTTGCCTCCGCCTCATCTTGCAGTAACTCTTCCAGGAGGGCTGGATTATGCTAAGGAATGATCAGCCTTGACTCATTCCTTAGTCAGGCTCTCTCTCAGTGGCAGTTTTCCCCAGCAAGAGATGGGGAGGGACCTTTAGGATTTCACAAATCCTGCTTGAAACAGCTAACAGGACCTGACTGCTAAGCAATTTGCAGATGTTCATTCTATTTCCAGGGATCTATCTTCCTCCCTGCTATATTTTGCCTCATTCTTTCTGCCCTGTCCCAGATTTATATCCCTTTTTCTTTTCTTAGTCAGCCTCCCCCTCCTCCATATCATCTCCCTGCAATGTCTTCCCCATCGGGAGGAAAAAGTGATTATTCTGTAGCTCTAACTGATGCTCACACTGACACTCACGCTCCATCACTTGGAGGGTTTTTCAGGGTGATGGTTTCCAGCCCTCCTGAAATTGAGTAAAAATTAACATGTAAAAATCCCAGAATCTGTGGTCTGTTGATCTGACCCCAGGCAAAACATGGCTCTGGCTGTGGCTGTTTTACATCTAATCACAGCAGAAGAACAGCTTCCAACTGGTCTTATTTGTAGGTTTTTATCTCACTGTTGAGCTAAGTCAATCAATTGCTGCAAACTGTGTTGTGCTGCAGGGTAAAGAATAATAGAGAAATATTCAGCCAAACTCTAAAAAAATTCTTCCTACTGCTTTTTATATATGTTGAAACAGCAGCCTGGCCCCTGCTTGCCAGGTAATGCCACCAGTCCTTGATAAGACTGTTACAGCTTTCCCATTTTCAGAGGGAAAAAAATAAAAAGAGCCATCATTCACCTCAAGAAGTGTCCATGGAATAATTACTCCCTCAAAAACAATTATATCTGCAAAAAGCTCCTTTTCCTCAGAGGGAAAATCCTTGTGGAGACTGTTCCCAATTAAGGTTTAATATATGCCTCTATTTCTTCAGGAAAAGGGTTGTTCTAGTTCCCATTGGAACCACTCGGAAACTTTAATGGTCTTTCAACCAAGCCCAGTGACGATGCATCTTCATTAGTGATAAGAGTGCTCCCTTGTTTCAGGTTTTTCTGTGGTTTGGATGCTTATCCATCACACTGTGGCATACTAGGGACGAGAAATTGGGCATAAGCTTGCACAAAGAACAGATTTCCTACCGACCTGGCCACTCCTCGTGCCTGCCTCAAGAGCGGTGCGGAGGATGGGATTTTCAGTAATGTCTGCTCCTGTGACACTGTTGGGACCAGTCCCTGTCTCCAGCTTCAGCACAGCTGGGAAACAGGGTTGGGCATCTCAGCGGTGGTGCTGGACACACTCCAGTGTCCCCAGCTGCCAAGTGATACCCTCTGGGACACCAGCAGAAGAACAGGACACGTTCTCCTGAGCTGTTGTGCCCACTCCAGCCCTGCGGTGGTCCTCGGTTTCCGGGGATGGAAGCTGGCAAGGCAGGGGAAGGAAATAAATCATTATGCAGCCACATTTCTTGCTTTGTACCTCTGCAAAACAGCTTCAGAGCGAGTTCCTTTTCAACTGCCCCACAGCAACTACATCTAAGGTTCCGGGGAGGAGCAGGAATTTTGTAAAAAAATGGAATTATCATTTAATTTATGTGCCAATATTAAGTAAACAAACTGCCAGGGTGCTAGCCCAGGAGCTCTCTGCAGGGTCCCTCTTACCAAATGCCTGGTTAGGGGGACCAGAGATTCCTCTGCCTCCCATGGGCTCTTTCATCAGTTCTTCAATGCTTCCATCACCCTGTTTATGTTTGCCTTTATATCCCATTACTTTTCCCAACAAACTGGGTGCAGTTCTTAAAATTGATTGCCATTCTTCTTTCTCTCACACACAGACTGCTCTCCCTTTCATCAGACAGTGTTCAATCTCTTCTCTTACCCTGTTTTAGGTATTATACAAGCTTTTCTTTGTATTATCCCACTGCTGTTCTGTACATGACTCTTCTCGATCGAATCTGTGCTACAAATCTTTGCTACATGCTGCTTACCTGAAGTTCCCTCTAATTCTTCCAATTTTGTGCTTTCCAAAGCTTTTCTTCCTTGCTATGGCTGGCCATGAAGTATTTCACACTGTTCCCTTACAGGATTTCTTTCCTTAGCTCCTCCAGCAGCGTAGTGTTTCCTTCTAAAATATCTGTGGTTGTTCTTGGTATTCAGGTGCCTGTAGCACCTTGCAGTGACCAGGGAAACAGAGACGGTTGTCAGCTGGAGACGTGGACCCAGGACAAGGTGGTTGTGCCAGCCTGTAAATCACCAGAGCATCTAAATGTTTGTTAAAAAAAAAAAAAATAATAAACAGTCTCTCATCAAATATAGTACTCAAAAAACTATTGAATCAAAGGAGAATACATGCAGTACACAATGGCTCCCGTTCATCTCAAGGCGTGTTAATTCTGGTTCCTACTATTAGTAAAACTGAGATGAATGGGCACTACTAGCAGAATTAGCTGCTGCTTGCTGATCATTCTTAGAGAAGCTCAGAATCTAATGCCTACCATCAAGTGTTTTTAAAGGAAAGCCTATGCCTTTGTGTAATAAAGACATTAACTTCTTAGTGAAAATCTGTAAAATTAAGGCCCTGTTTTCCTCCAGTCTTAAAAACTGTTTTGACCTTTGCTTCTGTACAGTATTCTACTATACATACCTGGCAGGGCAGATACCATGATCAGCCAGGCGGTTTTCCCAGGGCAAGGCTCATCCCCTGCTCCCTGGGTATGCTTTTTTTTTTTTTTTTATATTGGGTTTTCCCACAGGTGGACAGGACGATGATTATTCCAACTGAATTACTTCTATTCCTTTTTATTCTATTTGATTCTATTATTATCTGATAAAGAGATACACCCATCTCAAAGCAAAGCATTGCAACTGATCCTGAACACCCAGCCCAGACTTGTCACACACCTTCAAGGATCCTTTTACCTCCAGATCCCCTACTACCGATTTTATCCATAGAAGCTTCGGGGCTGCAGCCTATTCTGAAATATATTTTGGAGGTGGAGGGGCGGTGGAACATTTACAGTTTGGGATCCAGGTGAAATAAGATGAAGAGCAACCTGGCAAAAATGAGGTTGAGACTGCTTGGACCACACTGTGCAAGCACAAGAGGCTCAGGCTGAGGGGTAGGATCTCACCCTGGATCCCACCCAGCTCTGCCCCAGCCTGCATCCCTGGGGCTGCCCAGCTCATACACAAACAGGCTGCAGCCTGAGGAGTCTGTTCCAAAGGTGCTGAGTTTCTCTTTGCTCAAAGGAAGCAATACTATGGACTGTAAACCAGTACTTGAGGGTTTTTGATATCTATATTGCTGATCAACTTTCTGAATTCTGTGAGAAATACAAGAAACACATGTGAGTGTTCCTTGTGAATATACAATGAAATTGTTCCACTCAGGGCAGCTGAGCCGCTTATCAAATAAATGAGTAAAACAAAGTATTCCTTCTTAGCGTAGAACTTACATCTTTAATAAACATCAGCTTCATGTTCTCATGAGAATCCTATTATGCAACTTCCTTCACTGATTCATGTATTAATATCATTTTGTATTAAGCCAGTACATAATTGATGATATGGAAGTGTTTTCATATAACAACTCCTTTGCTGTGGAATATAACCCACTTATCATATTTTCAGCTCAAAATTCAGAAAGTTCACGGATGCATTATACACTGGAATGAACAAATTAGCTATATAAAAGTACAGTATATCATTTGCAAATTGCATGCAAACCGAAGTAAGTATACAGAGCTAAATGCTGACTTTGATATACTCAGGTTGAAAGGCATATATCAGCGAATAGAAAAAAAAATTTAAGTGCTCAGTAGAATGGAAAAATCCCCCACAGAAAACAAGACCCGATCTAGTGATTTGGGTGCAATGTATAGCCTAGGTGGCTATGATTAGCATACACATTAGCCAGTCAGGGGCAAGACTCTCCCTCAGAAAAAACCAGCCCTGTCTCACAATACCGCTCACTATAAGGAAAAGCAGCAGGTGAAATCCTGAAGGGATTTCTTTTTCTTTTTGGTTTAGCGTTTTGTTTTGTTTTGTTTTATTTTGCCTGCAATTGCATAAGAAGATTCAGCAATACCCTGGTATCTAATATGGTGAGATTACGAAAGGCTCAGGAGCCTACGCTATTTTATAAAAACTAGTTAAAACTAAGCTCAGAAAGACAGACAAGGAAATTTTCCTGTCAAACAGCATACCAGGGCAATGATGACACAGACCTTATTCTGCAGCCCTGTGAGTCTAGTGATTCCTTGTGTTGACTTACAAGGTTTTTCATCCTGTGGGGCTCATTTTACAGATGCTCAGGCAAAACCATTTATATTGGAAAGCTCTTACGACTATGTTCATCCGTGGGAAAAAAAACGGTTTGCAGGAGGAACACACATGCACCTTCAGTCTTATGCAAACATAGTGAGAGTTCATTTCTGCACTGCTGCTGCTGCAGCACCAGGTATCTGCCCCAGCCCAGCAGTGGGACCGGCTGAGATGCTGCTCCCTGTCAGGGACCCACGCCAGCACAGAATGGGCTCTGCGCTTTCAGATGCTGTTCAATTACCTGTTATCTCCACCATATTGCTACGCAGCTAAATAGCTCTAAGCTTTAATCAAACTTGGGGAAAAACATTTTTCTAAAAGATATCAATTAGCTGTGACCATTCCATTCAAATTCCTGTTTTCTGCTTCATCACACTTCAATATTCCTTCTCCAGGAAGCTTCATTGCTACTCTTACAACCAACTGTCATACAGCCAAGGAGTTCAACTGCTTCATAAGGCATAATTTAACCTCTCTCTCCTTTCATTGCACCATCATACACTTTCCTAGCCAGTAATAACGTCCATCCTGTACGCAGAAAGGTGATTATTAAATATTCATGTCTCAGGCTTAGACACTTCATTCACAGATCTGCCCACACGTACCATCAAGTTCAGTAGTTCCACTAATCTCCTTTATTCTTTCTCCCTTGTACAGTATGATTTAAAGCACACTCAAAATATGAGTTAATGCATCTTTTCTCATTACCTACTCCCCAGCTTGAAAATTTATTATGTATTCCAGCTAGCTTGATGAGGGTCAGATGCATATGGATGCTTCAGCTTCATAAGCTGCATTTCATCTCAAATGAGGCACAGTCATAAGGCACAGATCTTAAATGTCTTGAATAGAGTGCAGCTGCCCCTCCCCAGGGACGACAGGGACAAAAGTCATATTGGCCTGAATAAAACAAGATAAAAGCCCAAACAGTGCCCTAATTTCCTATTTCAAATTATTCGTAAGTGTCCCTACACCTGTATTCATTGAACTGCAAATATTGAAAATGCACCTATTGTTCATTTGGCTGTTTTCTTACAGTACTTTAATCTCGGGTGTATTTGTAACAACAAACTATGACTACAGGAGATGCTTTTGTCATCTGACCTGATAGAAGTCACAAAGACCTTTCAAACAAGGAGAACACCTAGTATTTCTGCTTGTCCATTCTGGTAAGGAGATTACAAACAGAAAACACATTTGTTCCAGAAACCATCCTCAGCTTTTGCCTAACTAGCATTGCAGGTGTGAATTTACCTGAAATGCTTCAAAACCTACATGTTAGCAGGAAGCAATGAGAATACTTTCCATATGTTGAATCATCAAAAATACATCACTGTTGAATCTCTTGGCTCTCCCCCCTCCACCAGAACACTGACTCATCACTTCTCTACTGTTAAAAACGGTTCTCAAGACTCTGGGTTACCATCCAGCTCCCTTGGGCAAGGGACAAGCCACACTGCATGACCTTTTAACTCCCTCCCCTCAAAATGACCTGTCACTTCCCAACCCCCTGGCTCCTCTGGGCAGCAAACAAGTCTTGCTCCAGGAGCAGCTTGATCCATTATCAATCCTGCATCACTACGTCTGGGACTTCCAGTCCAAGACAGAAATAAAAAGACTGCAGCACAGGCAGACTAGGACTGCAATCAGAGCAGGGTTTGTAATTTAATAGAGCTACCTGGAGTAATGCTATAATCTCAAACAGCCTTCATAAGTTGTTCAGAGAGAGATTCTGTAAATCCTCAAATCAGCTACAAATATATAGTTGCATTACTACCGTGGATTTAAATGCCTTTGAAGTCAATAGAGAGATTCTTATGGATTTTTTACAGGCTCATGTGTTTTATATATACATATATATATATATATGCACACATGCACACACACATATAAATATATATATAAATCTCCCTAGGGGTTTAATCTGGCTTGATAGTCCCTGAAGAACTCATAGCTGAGACTGTAAGGAAAGGCACAGTCTGAAAGCTCGCTGTCTGTAGGATTTTGTTATAATGTCTTTTGAACAGAGTTTTCATTCCATTAACCACCATTTTTCTTTGCTGCTTCTTTTTGGCAAGGCAGGAGTTGTCTCTGTTCTGTAATGTAGACATCACCACCACAGAGCACGTTCCCAAAGAGGCCAATTTAAAGACTGACAAGAAAATCACCCGTTCTGTTTGGGCAGAGAGAAAATGATATTTTTCCAGCTGGCAAGAAAGAAAGAAGGAAGAAAAAAAAAAAATAAAGGAAACCAAAAAGTAAATCCTGCTGTGTAATCCTGATCAGGTTTGCTGGACAAATCAAGGAAAGCTTAAGGTTTTGCTGACGTGAGGATCACAATTATGGGAAAAGCTTGCTGAGCTTTATTTGCTTATATCATTGCACTAATTTTCCCAAAACTCTGGTTTTCCCTTGGCCAGCTGGATGCTTACAGTGACCTGCACAGGCCCACCCACACCCTCACCACTACCAGTGTCACTGAAGCTGGGCTAGGTCACCCATCTATTTTGCATTTCCATTTTTATCTTGCCCACCTTGCTCCCTTTCCAGCTTCCTTCTCATGGTCTCCCACTACCATAGCCACCTCCTCTTCCACCTTATGCTGAGCAATGTTCCTCCTCCTGCCGTCTCTCAGCTCCTGCTGCCAGGGGCTGAGGGATGGCTCCCAAGCAGTGCATCTCCAGCATCACCAACAGCTTTGAGCAGGCAGGTTCTGAGCTAACAACAGCAAGTCTTGAAAGTCAAAACCACTGTCAAGCAAGATCTGATAAAAGGCCAAAACACAGAGTTTTCAACCCATTTCCACTGGAGGGCTTGATAGAGCAGCCCCAAGAACATAAAGGGAAATGAGGCAAGAGTCAGGTTAAAAATAAACCCAAGTATCCTTCAGAGGGCACAGATCAGATCAAAAGCCTCTGACAGTTTTACTTAACCGACGGCTGTGAAACCACTTCCAAATCAGAGAGCAACTTGCTGCTGTGGGAGGGGAAAGCACTTCAGTGAGGAAAAAAATCTATATGTTTTTGATTCAGGAGAAAGGTAGGTATTTTTTTATATTTTCATCTCATATTGAATTGGGTATAGGGAATAAAAAACAATTTAAAAAATGCAGACTAAGGACATCACCCACCTTAATGGTCCTGTCAGTACCTGGAAACAATCCTTTTTACGCAGGTCCAGTATGGGCTCAGCACATCGAGTCCTGGTGCCGATGTTCAGCGATGGCCAAACCCACCCTCCAAAATTCCCATGGAAAGTAACAGCATCAGCAAGGACTCAGCTTGCCATCATGGCAGGCTCTAAACCAGCTCTGCCTGGGAGTCACACGAGGCTTAATACCTAGAACTAAGTGTCACTGCCGTACAAACATAAAGAAAAGTTAATATAAAAATTAGCTGAAAACCCAAATGCATTTCTTTAACCAAATAATTTACAATTTTGCTCTACAATTCTTTGTTTCAAAGCAGGAGGGGGGGAAAAACCAACAGAACCTGCAAATGTAGACCAAGAATGAAAGGCTGAGGTGCGTGTAGTAGATGAGTAAAGCACGGGTAAGGAAAGGAGTAAGAAGCCTCAAGCTTCTTTATATGCCTTTCTATTGCAAATTAAAACACCGTGCAAAATTTCCCATGGGAGAAATCATGGAAATTGAGCCTTGTGACATGAGCCTGAGAGAGGGGCAGGACGCAACCGCTTCCCTCAGAGATGAAATTTTCTCCCACACTTCTTCCCGCTGTCCTGTCCCATCCCAGCTTCACACACCCTGTCACCACACTGCTGCCCATCCCAGAGCCAAAAACCAACCAAGCAAGCAGAGGACTTCCCCCACCCCCCTAGGCTGCCCCAGCCCGGGCTGTGAGCATGTGAAGTCCATTCATTCAGGATAAGGCAATCTGAGGACACATGATGGGACAACTCGGGGTGAGTTCCTCCTCTCCGTAGTTGTATTAGTACATACCTTGGAGGTACCAAGGCTCAATTTGGGCTACGCTTCAGTGCCTGCCAGCAGCTGCAGCACAATTTGTCCCAGAGGTGTATCGTGTGCTTGGTTTCTGCAGCTTGTGTCCGGAGCAGAGGGCACCTTTGCAGCCCCCCACAGCCCCCAAAGCCCTGCCACAGTGCAGAGCCCCCCGCCGCAGCCCCTTGCCCAGCCTGCCTCCACCACCCTACTCACCGCCCCGCTGCAACGTGAAAATCTCAGCCTCTGTGCTTGCTGGAATAATCTTGTGTCATGTTCACAGAGATCAGACAGGATTTATTTCTAGATGAAACTCGGCTGATAATATAAAGCAAGTTATTAATCCACTCAGGCCGGCCATCTAACACACAAAGCCTGTTACTCTTGCTGGCTAGAAGGAGGTATTTGATTAAATCAAGAGGGATTTGTTTAGCTCTGTCTTCTTGTTTAAGTTGAAGCTGCTTAAAATTTGTAGCTGGGGTTTGTGCCCCTGCATCTGCCACCTGGCTGTTGGCTCTTCATTACCAGCAACTGAACCTGTGAACTGAGACTTTGCAGTAAAAATAGGAACAAAAGTCAGAATTCAAGTTCTCTCTGCTACGTTTTCCATTAGTACCAAGATGCCAGGACTAGAACTAAGACCAGCTCTGACTATTCATGGCATTTCTTTGTATTGAATATTCATTACATACCTTTTCCTTTCAGGCAATACACCGGGCTTCCCTGCCCCTCCTGTGGTTATGGCTCACCAGCTCTCAGTCCTCCCCTCGCCCATCACAAGACTCAGGCTGATACCCCAGTACCTCCCTCCCTCCATTGCCCCGTCTTTCAGCATCGCCACACCAGAGCCTTGTTCCCAGCCACCACACGTCCCCCTGCCCCGCCTCCCAGTCCCCGAGGGAGACCCCTGTGCCCGTGGCGGTGCTCCTAGCCAAGCAAGGCACAAGGTGACGCCCTTCAGCTTTTACCGCCATTCCTGGTCTTGAAAAAGCCGCGCTATAGGAAATTCAGGGTCCACAGAATGATTTGAAGATGGGGGAACTTCGAAGCAGTTGTATTTCAGCACCTCTGTGCTGAAAAACTAACTTCTCCATAGCGGTGGTTTAGATCTGTCAAAACTCCGTGTTCAGCTGCTGTTTTAACCAGCAGGGACTGGATTTTCTCTTTTTCTGTCAGAGGTTTTGATGAGAGAACTGGTATCAAGAGGATCAGCCAGAGAGTGATGATAATGCTTTCAGCATCTGAGCCAAAGCCCACTGCCTTTAGTGAAAGCCTTCCCATCGACTTCAGCGGGGTGTGCTCAGCCCTGCGTGCTGCCCCAGACTGGGCAAGCTTTGCTTTGAACACATTTCCAGAGTTACACACCAAAGTTTCCAAAGGCCACCGTGTGGTCTGGCCACAGAAGTCTGCAAACAGGCAGAAGAAAACAGGGAAGAAAAGAAGCCCCACACTTCCTCTTCCTGAAACACTTTTCTCACTGTCTCTCCCACTACATTTCTTTTTCAAGTATTCCCTAACATCTCCGAAAGGATCCAAAACAGAAAAGGTATTGACTCATTTTTAGTGGAGAGATGTAAAACTAAAAGATCCATTCAAACAAACAAATAAAAAGGGGGGATGGGGAAAAAGTAAATACAAAGAGATGGTTAAATATTTTGAGAGGCTGACAGAAAGGCATTAGTTTAGCTCCTCTCTCACATAGTCTGAAATCAGCTAAATGTTAAGTAACACGATTCTCCCCATCTCTACTTATTGCATTATGCATAAACTCTGCTATCCGGGGAGATGAGCAGATCCTGACATGCTGTGACAAGCTGCCAAAGTTTCTGCAAACAGGAGGTTCCTGAGCAGCCACAATAAACGAGGACAGCCCACACGTGCTCCTAATGAAGTGAGCGGGGTGCGGCGTGAGCGCCCGCAATCTGCCTCCCTCGTCACCCGTGCGAGGCACTCCAGAAATAAATGAACAAATGGAAACGCCTGGCAATGGGAGCAGCGTTCAGGATCCTGCAATGGTAACTAATGTGAACCTCTACATCTCGCCACAGTCATTGATGCTGCTTTAAATCAGAAATGAAATGAGCAGTCGCAGTCCTGAGCCCACGACCTTCAAGGGTTTAAACAAACATACTCATTAAGATGCTGTTTGACACCATTTATTTGCAGGAGGAGGGGGGGGGGACCATAGTCTCTCATTCCATTCTTAGACTTTCCACCTCATTACACACTAAAAACTGGAAACTAATTAGCTGTTTGCATAAAATGGAGGGAAGATGAGGGAAGGTGTGACAGAGACAGGTGCCTGTCACGGGGGAACATCTCCTCACATAAATGCTGGTCTCCCTTCATGGGCTCCAGAAAACCTTGTCCCCGAGACAATTCATGCCAGATGCAGAGCACGTGAGAAGTGCTCTGCTCCTCTGCAGCGGCTTCCCCTTTGCAGCCCCCGGTTAATTATAACTTTGAGGAATAGCAGCCTATAATCACGTACACGGAAACTCATTTCTCTTTAAATGAAACCTGGCTAATGGTTGCTTTTTACTGGAACAATTTTCAAATAAACAAGCTCTGAAACTTAAAAGGAATCTTAAACTCCATTAAATAATACAGTTCCTTCACAGGAATTTCTCCTGGGAAAGGATGTCTTCTATTCAAGTGTCATGTTATGACAAGCATGACAGACTTGATAGCGATCTGTTCCAACTCATGACATTGCTTAAATTAGGTTAGATAGAATCTGTACAGGCTTTCTAAGGAAAGCTCCTCTGGGTGAAAGCACTATTATTTTTGTTAATGGCTGTGAATTATGATTTTCTTCTCCTAGGAGTCATAAACTATGTTGCTACACAGTAGTACATCATGTAATGTATGTAATACATGATTCCTTAGTAGGGGAGGAAACTATTACATTTGCATACATTAGAGCCAGAGTTGTAATCAGAACGTGTTTTCCCACTTCCTTCATTGAATATTTATGGATTTCTTTCCCACTTCCCCTTCTGCTGCACATGTCTCCTGCTTGACCCAGTGTCTTGCTCTATCTTACTCAGACTTTGGAAGGGTACGTGTTTATGGCACGTTCCTATTGCTTTGCAAACACCAAGTGACTGGCTTCCTTTCAGATAGCTTCCTAAGCCTCACGCACGCTCCCATGCATCTGCAGCTGCAGCCTCAGCCATGTGAAAAGACAGATGGAGAAAGCGACTTAACTCCGTCACTGTGCGCTCACGAGCACATCAGGGCACTAGACAGCAGCTGATGACACCAAGGACACTTGCAGGTAAACAAGGGGATTTTAAGGTTGTAGCAACACCTGAGCAAGCTTGAAAATGCCACAGCCAGCAAGCAACACTTTATACCTTCAAGGGCTGCCAGAGCAGAGCTATGAGAGAGGACAAACCCGCCAGCCCTCCTGTTTCAGTTCTTCCATAGCATAACATCTCAGAGCTGCCATTAGCAGCACGGTAGAATGGCACCGGGCGATGCATTCAGCGCTCTGCCACTGCTCTCAGTGTGTTCCATTCAGTTGTTTCTGAGGGCTCAGATCTTCAAAGGTGCTCTTGGGCACCTAAGCCACTAAGGTTTTCTTCAGAAATCCTATTCAGCAGTCCACTGGGCAAACTCACACTTGTATTCTTCCACACCTTTGATAATCTGTGTCTTGAATTTTTAAAAAGCCATTTCAGTGCTAACTCAGATCACTAGAAGATAGGCTTAAAGGGTTTTTTCTGAGCTTACATGGACATACCTATTTCCCCCATGAATAAAAGGAATGCTGAGAGAAGACTGACACCCATTTGGAACTTGCAAAGAGGAGCTGAAGGCCACCTGAGCAACTTGGACAAAGAAAAGCAGCAAGCACACTGGTTTTGATGCCACATATGAACACAGAAACAAAACAGCAAAGCCAGAAGACACTCAAAAGGATCAAAAGGCAATATAACGTCAGGACAAATGAACACTCAGGACTTTGGAAGAAATTCCTTTTGAGTACTGCAAAGCAACAAGGAGTACATAAAGTTCTAGGAAACGCTTTTGGGTCTCAAGTACACAAAACCACACTTGGCCCATTTTGCTAATTACAGTATCTGCAGCCTGCGTGTAACAGCACTTCTCCAGTCTCCTGCCCAGATACAATAGAGATAAAATGAGAGATCAGGTGAGACACCTCCCCCCCGCCCCCCCACCGGCTGCTGAAGCCTTGCTGAAGCCCTCAGAGACTGGCAAAAGCAGCTGATTACAGATATGCTCCCAAGTACACCAATGCTGATGGAAATACAGCAGACCTTCCCGATGTCCATCATGCTGGCAAGGGCTCAGCCAGGTTAAGAGGAGGCTTTGCATCCATGTGTCAAAGGCTTACAGTAATAACAGCCTGCGTGTTCAGAACTGAGTTATTGTTGCTGCAGGGAGGTTAGAAAGAAACCAAGAGCATTCCTTACCGACTCAAAACAATTTAAACCCAGGTTTCCGGAGTGACACATTATTATTTGTTAGCTGAGAGATCATTCAAGGCAAACTTCAGCCTTGCAGGCAGCCTATGGGTAGCACAGCACTCAGCGATGGGCAGGGGCTTGTGTCTGCGGACAGCGGGAGCTCGGAGCGCTGCACGGTTGTAGGCCACTGTGACTGAAAGGACACATAAAGATCTGTGTTTTGCCATATAGAAATATTCTCTATCTCAGAGCAGATTTATTGCTGGGCTGCCAGGGAAGAGCTGCCTTTGCTTCGTTTCATTAGGGAGAGGGTGGTTACAGTGTGAGATTTCTGAGTGCATGTGGAGGAGGAGATGGCATTACATGGTACTTCAAGGACTTAATGCATGACCAAAGATGTACTTAGAGCTAAAAGATGTTTAGGTGCTTAAAAATGCAGAGAAGCACAGGGGCACAGACCCCTGAGGAAGAAAGCTTTTCCTGGGTAGGGCTTAGTGGAATTTCCAAGTCCTCCCAGTCAAGGGAAATGCAGCGACAGGAGCATGGCACCTCTCTGCTTCGGTGCTCTCTGCATTTTAAAGATGCAGAAATGTCTTTGCAGAACTGGTCTCTGTGCTAAATAACAGCTACAAAACCCAAAGGGGGGGGAAAATTAAATAGCATGTTGCAATTTCTGAGTCATTGGGACAGGCACAAAGCAAACCCACAAAGATAGGTTTACTTTCTACGCCAGAATTTGTGACAAGTTCACATTAAAAAAAAAAAAAAAAAAAAAAAAAACAACAAACCCAAACCACACATAAAAAGCATCTTGAAATAACTTTGGCCTCTCTCTTCCCACATGGGACACTAACCACAATTATATAATAATTACATTATAGTCATTTGCCACCATGGGATGGACAGACATCATCACTCTGCTCCTGCATTCAGCCTGGAAAGGTCATTAAACAAACAAGGAAGGAACATACTTTAAACAACTATTCAAACTCAGAGTCCCTAAAGGACAAGAAGTCACATACCATCATACAGACGCATCCTGACTACCCACCCAGTTCAGGGCTGATGCTGTTACAACTGCAAAGTGTGGGGAAGTTTGTAATTGTATTGTATCATGATTTTTCTGTTGATAAACAGCAGACTTTAGCCTGCAGTGCTGTTAATCTAGCATCTTTATGAAAACAACTTCTATTTTCAAAGAGAACTGGATATTTATGGCTGATAAGTGTTATTTGATCATTTTCATGAAATTAAATTTAAGCTCATACTGCATGCTGTCTCTCCAAACTACTCCATAAAATTACACTTAAAGCAAAAATTATATAAATCATAGACAAACTGATACAATCCTTACCCCTTTAAAGTACTGCATGGGTATTATTTAACCGTGATGTATGCAAATCAAATGCAAATTAAATAGCAGTGGGTGTGGTGAATATGCAAATTTCAAACCCTACCCAGTCCCAATTTCCCCTTCATGAGCTGCCTACAGCTATAACTCTCAGAATTTATGAGCTGCTCAGCATCTAATACAATCTTTGTCATTGTAACGAGGCAAAAAGAATGGAAAATAATACAAAGTCAACCTACTGCCGTGGGCTTCGCTCCTCTCCAGGGGCCTGGCCACCCAGAGAAGAGCTATCTTGAACATGAAGAAGCAAGACATAGCATGGGGAGGTGTAGGTACCTGTGAAAAGCCCCACACAGAGGATGCGTGGAGCTTTCTGTGTTATCCAACAGAGAGCTGAGATACTGCGAGCTGGGGCTCATAGGTGGAAGACAGCACAAACTAACAGCTGCCCCGCTGCTCCGTCCAGCAGCTCACGGGTACAGCTCATCAAGAAAAAGACCCTGCAGCTGCTGCCTACCTGGTACCCACTGCTCCAGCCTACAGCGCTATCATTCCCATCAGGTGCAGCCTGCTCTTCTGCAGCACAAACCACTTTCGTCAGCATCTCCCTACAGTTTCAGTGCAATCTGTCTCTTTGTTTTCTGTCAATAATGTGAAATGACAAATTCCATGAAGAACTGCATCACACCTCTACCTAAAGGGGATATTTTTATGTTGCTAAGCCCTAAATGCCTGGATTTAATTTTTATAAAAGCAGAGCCCAGGTTTTTGGATAGAAAGTACCCCCTATTTCAAGCCACATTAACATTTTTGGGGAGTCTTCACACTGAAGGTGTGACCTGGCTGTAGAAATGAGCTGTGCCTGGGGCACACTCACTAAGCCGAGGTCAGTATTTTTCTGGAGGGAACACGATGGTCATCCTCCTGGCTGAACCACCTGCCACTGACACAGGATATCCAGCACTGAAAGAAATGCCCACAGCTTGAGCTAAGCCCTGTAGACGAGCGTGCTTCCAACCCAAGCCTCTCAACCCAAGGTCCCAGAGGGAAATTTTCCATGTGCTAGACTGACAAAGCATTACAAGCATCCTCCTCCATCTTCCTGTCATACTTCCTGTCATCCTCTTGCCTCTGATTTCCTTGGAAATTTTCTTATTATTCATGTATTTAAGCATTCTCACGAAGGTGTGGGGACCTCCACCCGGTGACAGCCTCACTGTTTTCCTCAGGACCTCACCAAAAGCCTTCCAGCGGCTTCATTCCCCTCCCGAGCCCTCACCAGGGAACCGAGACATCAGATTTAGGCACAATAAGAGAGGAGCCGTCCCCCAGACCCAGCATACTCAGGCTTAACAGAGGGGTTGTTCCTCCGTCCTGGCATGCGAATGGGGTTTCCTTCAGTTTCAAAAGTCATAGGGATAAAACAGCCCCAGAGTCCCTCCTTCACTTTCCTTCTTTCTGTCTCTCATAATATAACAGGAATTTGGCTATTTTTCACTCCTGTATTGGACTCATTGCATTTGTCATCAGGACCTTTTCCTGAGGACATACCTGTAGACACACCTGTTTTTTTTAAAAAAAGAACAGTTCCTCACCATCACCCACAGCAAATCTAAAGAGCAAACACTGGTATTTACTATGAGGAAGGGGACACCACCCAGCCCCTCCGGGCACAAACACAAAATTCACTTTGGCGATAGGCTTTGGAGATCAGCCACCCCACGAAGGGCAGAGACTACCCCAGATGGAGCAGGAGGGGGGGAAAGGACAGAAGTGGAGGTTTTCCAAACCCACTGACTGAGGACTTGGAGGGACAATGGACCAAAACACACAAGACAGAGCAGTAAGCCAGCCTGGCTCAGAGGTCCACCAGCACCCCCGGCCGTAGCCTGCCATCCACACCTATGGCAACTGACTGTATTTGCCCAGTGTGACTATTTTCTACTCCTTTGAGACATTTGCTAGCCCCATGGCCTGTCATCGCCAAGTAGAAGGGAAGTTTAATATGTAGAATAGAGACAGGCCTCCAAACAGAGGATTAAATAATTATTTTTGGTTCTGAGTAAGCAGTTCCATGAGGTACAAAGGAGAGTCTGCTTTTTACTTCAAACTCAGTGAAGGCAAATTTTGTATTCCTGGAGACCAAGAAAGTTGCCTTTTCCTCTGTGAACTCCTTTTGGAGATAGCCCAGTTCCTGAGTTCAGAGTAGCCTGGAAATCTCTGTGGCAGAAAAGGTATTTGAAGAGGAAATCAAGGAAAAAAGGCAGCTGTGAGCACAATGCGTGTGAAGCCCCATCTACTGCAAACAGAACATCCCGATTTGTGACTGCAGACCTCGGAGTGACACAATCAAAGGCAGTGTCTGATAGCACAGTATTTGTGACTTGTTCCTGTCTGTTCTGTTCCCACCTAATTATGCCTTTCTTAAGTGAACAAAAAATAGTTTAATCTGTTTTTTGCAAAGCTTCTTCCATCAAATTAGTCAGTGAGGTACACAGCACTTTCACTGCTGGTAAAAGCTAGACCTAGGAACTACTGAAGACAGCAAAGCCATCTCCCAGTATAATATTTTATATTTTGACACATTCACCAGTTCCTCCAAAGGAGGAGGCACGAACTGTGCAGGAAAACGCTCAGCATACACCACCTTCATCTGGCACACGAATTGTTTGGCTTCCTCCCAGCCACCTTCAGGCGCAAAGGATGGTGGTGAGCATTCAACATACCCACACCTCTTTCCCCCCAATAGCAAGAAACAAACCAAACACCCACCGCACCTTTTCCTCTCCCCAGTCCACCTTCCACCCATGGGAGCACAGGATTTCCCAGCACCAATGGTTACAGCTCACCAAGACTGCCGTCACACGGGATGTTATCCTCAGCCTTTCCAACATTTCATAATGGATGCTCATGTGTACTTGGGATTACGTAGCTGCGGTAGAAATCACACAGCTTCGCAAAGATCAAGCACACAGCTTTTGGATTAGCAGGGTTATCAACCATTTAGAAGTGTCTTAGCCTATTCTTAGCCTTGGGAGGCAGCAAGAGGGAATGGCTCTTTACCCAAGGAGTGGTCTCCTTGGGGTATTAGCAGTTCTGCACTTTGGGAGCCCTCGTTAGCAGTCAGCACTTATTTTACCGGTTGCTGTTAGGCTGCACCTGTGCTTTGGTCTCACGAGTCTGTCAAAGTAATAATCCACCTGACATCTCAGTCTGCTGTACGTTTTATGGTTTTATAGCTTATTCCTTTATAACATCACATATATATATACATGCACTTCATGTGGGCTGACCTTGAGAGGCAAAAGCTACTGTTAGAGAACTACACCCATAAATCCAGTGCAGCCTTTCTGTCCCATTGATCCCTCCCCGTACTGAGCCTAACCCAAGTTTGGCTTAAACTTATGGGAAAGCTCTGGCACTAGATGTATTTCTCTTTATCCTGTCTTTATGCTTGTCTGATCAAGTAAGCTGTAATGTTACTGAGTTTTTCTTGTAAAAACAATCCTTCCTTATTTAGAAATAAATTTAAAGCAATTAATTAGAGAATTACAGAAGACAGAACCACAGCGGGACTGAAAAAGTTTACCCAGCCTATTCCCCCAATCCCAGAGGACCTTACATACTTAAACTATTCCTGTAAGATCCTCTTTAAGCTATTCTGACAATTTCCAGGAGTGAATCCTGCTGCGCTTGTACTTAGACATGTTTTTTTAAAAAAAAATATTTGCATGGTGTAGTCTTTGCACTCATTTTTATATAAATTCTAGCTCCATGGAGTGAATCAAAATAAAGATCATCATTATTGGGGGGCATTGGGGGTGGTGTTTGCATTAAGCTAGTGTGTAAAATACACAAGACTGTCAAAACAAACTGGGAGTCCCTTTGTCTGCACTTTCCAGTCTGAAAAAATTCTAAACTATTCAATGCAAACCACACACAAAGTTGGAAAGTATTCTATGGGGAGAAATAATGAATAAAACAATTTGATGCCTTTCCAATCTGACAAAACAAAGAAACGTTCTGAGCAGCGGTTCTTGGGGATAAAAATCACTCAGCTTTTCATTATATGTGTTAATTTATGCTTTACATATTTTAAAAAACAGTAAATTTTTAACTTGAAAACCTGCTATTACATCTCACTATGAGTGTCACTCATGCAATACACAGAGAAGCACTGGTAGATCTAAGCACCACGGATGGTGCATTTGCAGATACTACCAACACTTGCTAGTTTAGCATAGGATGGCGCTTCGTTAAATAATATTTTTTTCCTAACCACAGATGGCAGTCTCCTTCCCAACCACAGCTCTGGCCTCGATGACATCAGTGGGAGGAAGGTCTTAGGGCATTTGGCTCTGTCACCTTACAAGAACATCCAGCCCTTTGAAGTGTACTTTAGTTGATTAAGGCAGTTGCACCCAGCTAAGGAACAAATGCAAATCTCCTTACATGGAGTCCAGTAGAGCACAGTCAAGCCAGCCCCCACAGGGCTCAGGGACTGAAAACCATGAGGATGAAGTTTCTGGAATACCATTGCCCTAAACCTTCTCAATCTACAAAAAATATTTCTTCCAACTGTGCCATATGTTGAATCAGTTCTGAAGCCCGTTGCTCATTTTGCAACACCGTTAAACAAAAGAGAAGTGGAGGGGGGGGATGTCTAATGCTCTAGCAGCTGACTGCCAGATCAGAGGCCAATAAAACCAGTCAGACTAGACAGGATTTCAGTTTGGTGGATGTATTTAGTTGTGATTGCATGGAGACATGATTTAATGATGCTTTTGAGTCTTGAAAAGATAGCTTTTACCTTTGCTTCTCCTCATCAAAAAGTCTTAATTCACACTCCAGGATCTATTTTAATATGTACCAGACAAATGAATAGGAGAGGTTAGGTGGTGTCAGTTTCAGATGCAGAAAGCATGCCTGCATTGAATAAGCAGAAATAAAAATAAAAATTAAAAATAAAATATAAAATCCAACAAAACCAAAAAACAAAAAGCAAACCCAAACCAAAAAATAAAAGAAACTCAAACAACCAGACAACAAGATGGAAAATAGGACGATTAACAGCATATTCTCCTCTAAATAGAAAGCCTTCTGACTTGCTCAAAGAAATTACAGCTCAATTGCCTACCACCATGTGGAAACTTCATATAGAGATGTTCAGCTATAGGAAACTGCATTAACTCGTTCCTATTTTGAAACCATGTTATTATCTGGATTTTCTTATGAGGCAGACATACTTTACATCATATTTTCAACACGAAATCAGAAATCTTGTGTTCTGGAAGCACTAAAAATGTAGCACACTATTGGAATAATTACCAACTAATGTGAACAGAGATCAGAGGTTAAACTTTACACCAGTACATTTGAGAACAACTGAAACTGGTTTGCCTTACAAAGGAGCCTCAACTTGTCCTAGGCAAGCCAACCAGCCTACGAGAAAATAATTACATATTATCTGCTATTGTTTAGGTAGTCTTACCCCATCTATTCCCTTTATGCCTACCAAGAAGGTCACTCTGAAGCTGTAAGCCAGCAAAACCAATAGCTGTGGAGAAGTGTCAGCTTATTAATCACGTACATATGGCTCTTCCTGGAAAAGAAACTTTCACCTACAAGCAAATGGATGTTTATGTTTCTCTGCTCCAGCTAAGTTCAGCCCATCACACATGCCAGATCATTACAAGTTCCAGGGAAAAAAGGAAAATAAAAAAAAATTAGTCCTTAGATGTGAAAGAGATTGATAACTATTCTGCCTGATAAAAGCCAGTAAAGAATAAAAATGCTCTACTGTAAACAGAAGTAAACAATACCTTTTTCAAAAAAATCCATGATTCAAAATAAACATTCAAAAAAGCAAGCCTTCAAAGCACTTCTTGAACCATTAAATCATTCTTAGAGCTTTTCAACAGCTGCTCCTTGACCTTGAAGATTCTTACGTGCTCTTCTCTCACCACCTCCCTGCAACCTGCCAACACAACAGCAGCAGGTTGGCCAGCATCCTCTATATCGAGCAGAGGGATACAGCCTGTGAAACAACACAGACAGCTTTGCTGACACCCAAAGACCTTCTTGTGGTCACCACCACCCTTGTGGTCCTGAATCAGCCTGAATCGGACTGCAGCCTTTGATACAAAGATTGAAGAAACTATTAATAACAGTATGCACCAAAAGCAGACAGTTCATCCTCAACGCAGTTACTACCACTGGTGTCCAGCTAACCCGAGTGGAGACAGGTTCTCTTTACCCTTCCTTGAACCGCCCATAGGCATCTACATAATCCTTCCTTCTCTCCATTAATTATGCAAAAGATTGGAAGAGATGGAGAGGTGCTGCATGTTTGGTTACCAACAGTCTGCAGATGACAGTCAGTGTCCTCATTCTCCACAGATTCAACCATTGACACTAGCAGCATGCCAGAACACCTCCAGGAAAATAGCTCTTGGAGAGGAGCAGATGGCTTGAACTGAATCCAAGCAAGGCTGAAGTGAATGAATCCAAGCACAGCCAAAATGCAGGATGAGAAGAAGGATTTCTTTAAACAGCTCATGGAAAGATCATCTCCCCCTCTGTGGAAAAGCACACTGCCTACATTTGTCAAAGCTGTGCCTTGGGTCTGACACCTTGCAAAGTCTGGCTGTTTAGGTGGCATCAGTAATCCATGAATTTGTCACCTCTCGGCTGGATTATAATAACTCAACATGTTTTGAAGCTCAGTGTAGGAACTGTACACCAGCTCCAGCTGGCTGGGAATGGGAAACAACTGCTTTTTCTATGGCTTATGTTGCCAAGGGCATATCTGGTTTATGCTCAAGTCTTTCCCATAGCTCCCAGTCAGCATCTGACGCCAACTTAAGGTCCCAGTCCTATTTTTCAAAGTAATTAGTATCTCAAGTCCCAACCACATCAAAGTCAGAATTTTCATCCATGAACCCCATGGCGACTCGTCTCCTTTGAGAGACCTTAAAGCTCAGAACAAAGCATCTAGGAGAACTGTAAAGAAAACAGGTTCTTTTTATCAATAGCTATGAAATATTTTTCTAGTGGAGATCAGGCAAATCCAGATTCTGGTACACTTCAGGCATAATTTCTTTAAGATGGATTTACTTCTTAACTTTATATACAACTTGGAGAACTGTTTCATTCCAAAACTCTTCCCAACTTCCTCAACATATCAAATGTCGTGAGTTTCTACTCCCTTTGTGAAGAGCTGGAAGAGGATCCACAAAGTCCATTAGACACTTAACACTGCCACTGAACTTGCCCACAAAGCACAGATGCTCCAGCAGTTTAATACCGTTAGAGAAAGTACGGAAAACCAAGAGCAGGAAGAATGTGTTGAACACAATTTAGTCTGTGCTTTGATCCATCCTTGACTTTTTTTTTTTTTTTTTTTTTTTTTTGTGAGGCACCATATCAGAGAGAAAGTTTAAAATTATTTCAATTTGGTATGCACCTACTTTCTCACATCTGGAGGTTTTGCAGCTTCCTCATGTGAATTCTTTTGTTCACTTCTCTTATGAATTGCAAGTAGATTTGGGAAACTTCTTTCTTATTCACACTTCTTCCAGCTCAACCACCTTGACAAGTATGCAGGGCGATGTTATCCTATCTAGAATGCAGGAAGACTGATTTGTCTCCGGTATCGACTAGTGGAAGTAACAGCTTTACTTGCATTGAAAGTTTGGTTTTCCGGTTCCCTATATTTTTAATTACAAAGGGACAGTCTTTTGCAGATGGAAACTGTCTTATACATGGTATGTGTGTTAAGCCGACTCCAAGATGCATTTTCTTCAGGAACTGCATTTTTTCACAAGGCTGCTTTCACCAGCCTTAATTGTTCTCCTCCTACATTGTTCCCCTTCCCAGAACATCCTTCTCCAGCTGAACTTTCCCAGCATCCAGTCCTGCTAGCGGTAGATGCGATTATCTTGCTGTTCCCACCAACATACATGGCATCAGTTGGAGTAGCACAGGCAAGCCCTCACATTCATCATATTCTGCCCTGACACAGACAAGATTAAAGGCCTTTTAGTAATTAAAGATGGAAGGATGTCATTGAAAGGTACAGGGTAGCTGGGGAAGGTGAGTTATCTAAGTGACACATCTATGATTCTCTTGTCTCTTCTGACCCCTTGTTCTGAAGGCTACTGTTTGTAAATCAAGATTAATGAGAAGAATAGCACTTAAGTGCACCTGATCATAAATCTGGGAGAGTTAGTATACTCTCTGACAAGATTAATATATCTTATATCTGACACTATCTGTGTAATGCTCTCTGTTCAATTTATTGCCATCTCAGACCTGAAAGTAGAGCATGGATTTACTTGCAGTGCAACTTTCACTTTTTGCAGAGCATTTAATTTACAACTATATACCTAATTTCGTGCCTTTTGAGGTTATTGTCATTATGAAAAAACTTTAAACATAATTCAAGTATAATTATGCATAAAACAACATATTGGCCAAAAACCACCAGAAAGTGCTGTTGGTTAGATCATTAAGACAACAAGCTGGGAATTTTTTTGAGGAAGCGTATCAGAAAAATGTTATTTCACCTAGATCAAAACACTTTCTAGATAAAGTGTGGTTCAAAAATTTGTTACTTAAGGAAAAAAAATTGTAATCACAACTATTTTTCCTATATACTTTTTAACTTGAAACATATAGAACGGCTTGCTTTCTCTGAAATTTATGAAGGTCAGCAAATATTTCTCTTAAATTTAAAAAAGTTTGGACTCAAAATGCAGCAATTGCAATTTACTTAAACACATTGTTTCAACTGAGCCAGTTCCCTCCTCTGAAATTCTACCGGCTGATGAATAAAAGTTGTTGATATTTTGGGTTTCTGCCTTAATTATTAACAAGACAAAAATATTTTTCAAATCTTGAATTTCTCATGGATTAGGAAAACAAACCCCAACAGACACACAAACTCTACGAGAAACTGGAAACCACTTGAAACAATTCCTTAGCAGATCTTCAACGTCCAGAAGTTCTTGACCATGTCAGTGAACATGCTGATGAACAGTTGCTCAAGTTGTCTCCTTGGTGGGCTGAACACACCTTGGATCAGCATCAGACATCGCAGAGAAAATTCTTTTGTGCAACGGCTGCACCAGTGACAATGACAATATGCTGTAACACGTGACTAATAAAGGTAATGCCATTCAACTGGCACCACGTAGCTGAAGCAGCATGGAGTAAGGAGAAACGGGATTCGGTCCTGTTGAAGGAACTCCTCATCGGTTGCTGCCTCCCCATTCACTTCTTCTGGAGTCATTCCTGTCTTGATGGGCTGGTGGCACACCTCCACCTGTGGCCTGTCCCTCCTTCCAGAATTGTACTTTCACAGTCATGTGTGCCGGATAATACCTCCGGTCTCCTCCTGGATCAAAATCAGAACAGAGAGTAATCGGCAGAGGTCCTCAGTTTTATTCCTCTGGAGAGCAACATATGGGCATAGATCATCTGTCTTTCAAAATATTCCTCTAATTCCCATCATAACTGCAATGGCCTTCAGGCTGACATATGCCATGAGAAGCACATGCATGATAGAAGCTAATTCCTCTCCCAAGACTCACCCCTGTTCACAGTTCCCGTCCTTACGTGATGTGAGTCTCCTTTGCACGCATAGCCATGCTCTCACCAGCTCCTGACCTCTGCCCACAGCATTTCCTAAAGTCGGCACTCTACAAAAAGTTTGCTTCTCATATTTCTTGCTCTTCAGTGCCACTGTCACCTCCTCCCACCACACCATATGTTCCTCATCTCTTCCCTGCTGAGCAGTCTCTGGTCTCTGAAATCTGACAGCTGAAATGACCTCCCCTCCTCGTTCCCCAGCTCTGTCTCAGCAGAAGTCAGTGGCTGCGGTTGGTGTGCTCTGCTCTCCTCAGGAACCAGATCCACACCTGTGAACAAGGGTAAAAGCATGCCCTCATTCCCAGCCCTGATCTGCTCCACCTCCTGATGCTGTGGGATTTTGGGGACATGGAGATCTCCTGATATTTGGCTATGGAGCACTTCAGTAGCGCCTCGCATCTGGCTGAGGTCACTGGGTGCTTCCATAACACAGACAGCTGAACCTGCGCCTCTTATTGCTACTGACCAGCCATTTCTAAAGCCCGTTTGTCACCAACACCACCAAAAAGCTTCTAACACAGTATGAACTCTCAAAGAGATTCTCAAGACACAAGGTCAGAATCTTGCCCATAAACAAACCAGTTACTCCCTGTTTGTGCTCCAGCTCTGCAGCCAGAACTAATTTAAAGCAAAGTCAAGTTTTCTAATCTTCCACAGTATAAAACACCCAGCAATCAGAGGCTTATTAGCAGATAATGATTTACTTTCTACCCACCAGCTATTTGCAAAGATCATCCACTCTCCTTGTCTGAAGTACCGTCAGGGTTTCTCCATAAGTCTACTCCATTTATCATTAGGGGGATTTACACTGTAAACAGGACAGCTGCATTACTAAGTCTAATTATATCCCGAGAAGACAAAGCACCGTGTGCCTACACATTGCACTGGAATTAGAAGTCCAGGTAGAACAGAAGAGAGGCTTTTAATTAAACAATGTCAGTTACCTTTCACGGAAAGCCTACGATTTAATTTAAGCGCACACGCAGTAAGAACAGTAGGTCAAGAACCTTCCCCATCTTGTGAACCTCAGGCCTAGCGATTGCCAAAGATGACACAATACTTTCTGCCCACCTGCCTCACATTTCTGTTTAGAAGTACTTCATCCTTTTTTTGGCTTGCTTTCCTTTAATTAGGAGTAAGGAAAAGGTTGTAGTGACTTCATAGCATGTCAGATTGAATCTGCGCAAGACCCCACCACATGTTGGGGGGTTGTGGCAGGAGTTTTTAATAAAGGATTACAGAATGCACCTGCTGTGGCTGAAATAGTGTGAGCTTTTTCCAAGCTCTGGGAGGCCTGCATGAGGTCAGGTTTGACTTGAACATTTATTACTTACCAACCTTTGGCATTGGGACAGAGTCTGAAGCATGGCGATGATGCCAGCTGATCTAACTTGCCAAAAAAGTGATCAGGTTGTTTGCACAAAACCAGAGAAGTGTTTGTCTTAATGACTGTTTCAAAGATGGGCACAATTCCTTTGCTCCACACAATTTTTTTTTGTTTTTTTTTTGTTCTCAGATGTCATTAGATAATTACTTTTATGCCAACAAGTTAATTGCAAAAGCAAAGCAATGCAAATATATACCAAACTACAGTCACGTAATTTCTACAATTGCTTCAAATGTAATGGAATGAACAGAGCGTTTTGTGAAGGAACATTGCAGATGCCATGGAAAATAAATGCTGTTTCTGAGTGCAGCCGTCGTTCAGCCAAACGATTTGCCAATTCTCCCCTTTGCTTGCCCAGCTAGCACTGCTCCCTGCTGACATCTCTCACAGGGTGTGGGGTACGAGGGTCAGTCGCTTTCTCCATCTAAAGGAGGCCAACCCAAAGCTCACCAGCACACACCGTTACCATTAGGTGTAGGTATGGGACAGGCACCTTCACCCCAACCAGCTGAAGAAATTCCACATTGTGTAGGCAGATCCAGGATTACTGGGGCAGAGACAGCACCTGCATGCTCTCCTATGGGTTTGAAAAGTCTCCTGCTCACACTTCTGTTCCATTTTCTGATTTTGAGGTCATTTTAACTAAGGAAAGCTCACCGTAGGCCGTTCCTGGCACATGCAGCTATACGGCCTGCTTCAGCAGCTCTTACAAACACTGAGCAGCAGCCAGCAAAAGAGCAGTTACACAGACCACTTCACCTGAGTATTCTCAGCAGCAGGGCTGCAGAGCTGGACCAGGCATGTCCAGGAAACAACTGCCTTTGGAATGTTAGATGTCTCCTTTTGAATAAATCACTTGTCAGTTCATTGCTCACAGCTGCCAGTGTGTACCAGACTATTTACTGCATCCAAGCCATTTCCATTCTAATGGTACACAATAGAAGAGAAAGACATACTGAAAATACACAGAGCAGTGACAAGTGTTAATAGGGCTGCTATCCTGCTTTAAAGCCATTCTATTAACACATTATACTGCAGCTGAGGGTAATTATTTTCAAGGGAAATGGTTTTTGTGACCATGACCCATGGTAGGTTCTCATAATGGTGATTAAATTCACATGTGACTAATATACATAAGACATTAACTCAAGTTTGAGGATTTATTAAGATTTGCAGAGACATCTGCAGGGCCACAGAAGACAGTCTCCTTGGGCTGCAGAAACAAAACAAAACAAACAAACAAACAAAAAAAGTAAGGAAAGTTCATGCTGGCCTGCAAAGCTAAATAAATTTATTTCAGATCTTCAGTAATATGTCTTAAAGTAACACCCTCTGCAAATCTAACACTTTATTTAGCAAAGAAATGAAAGTGTTGCTGCTCACAATATATAATAACATACTATATTTTGCCTTCAGTTAACACAACTTTAATCTACCATTGAATATCAAGCTAATTTAGAAACATGGAAAAGGGTGATAAAAGGAATAAGGAGCATTTAGATTCACTGTGTCTCATCTGGCATTGTCTGTCTCTTCCTTACTGCAACCTGATGGCAGCACAACGTTGTGCGTTCGGTACTTCACTGTCATGCAAATAAACAAAGTACTAGTAAATATGGGATACTCCTTGTTCCTTTTCAGCATCCAGCTGGCTAAGCCCGTGCTGGGGACTGATGGAAGCCAGCAGCTGAGCAGTCTGACACTGGAAATTCTCCACCTCTATCTCCCTCCTGACACTGGGCTCACCATTCTACACCATTCTGCCTGCCTTCAGCATGCATTTACCACCGATCCAAACCAGTCCCAACAGGGACTATAAACAGGGCAAACCACAAAAGTGATAATGCAAGTTACACTGTGCCACGCATGCTGCAGCATTAGAATGTAAAAAGCCCTTCCAGCTTCATGAAACTAAACCCTTTTATGGATTTCCACAGTGACTTGATGTGATCTCTACACTCCGAGATAAACAAGAGGAGCATCGGCAAGCTAACAGCTTCGCACATGCTCTCGGGGTAGCTGTGTTGTGTCACTATAGCAGCTGGCTGCAGCTGTGGAGCAGTTGGCAAACCTTAAGACCTTCATTTATGGAAAACTATGCTGCAGCACCTGTCTGTAAGAACAAAATGCTGTTATGAAGAGCTTCCCCCACTGCACAATACCATAAATGTTCCTGAAGAGCAAAATATGCTATTTTGAAAGGAAAAATAGCTTTCATCTAATTCTGTCCATGCAACAGCAGTGCAGGAGGCTTTAACGAGTGTCTCTCCATTGCCTTTTGACTGTGTGCTTATACACAGTTTGAATATAAGAAAGAGAGGGAAAGGAGAACAGAAGTGAATAAAATTTGGATCTACATCGTGGGCTGAACGAGTATAGATGTAGCGCTTACCACACAGCCAAGTTTTCCCCTGCATATCCTGTGATGCCTCGCAGTAGCTGCACACAGTCAATATTTGACAGACAAGCTGGCAAAGCTGCTTGCATCTTACATTACCTACTCACTACCCAGCAGACTAGGGCTGCAGGCAGGCTATAGGGACCCACACTAGGCAGCCACTACGGTCTGGTTTTGTCCTTGGACCTGTGCCTAAGGGACAGGATGGGAACAGCCTTGGCTTCTTAGCCCTCACTGTCATAAGCAATAAAGCAGAGAGGGATGCAATTGCTTTCAGACATTGATTGAAAACCTTTGGGCTCCATCATTCAACACAGAATTTCTATTGATAAACATGCACACTAGGTTATCCACTGCATTTAAAAGTCTATCTGCATTTATTCAACCATCTTGTCATTCTTTGTATGTAACAGCCTGCAACTGGATCTCCAATACAACCTGCATTGCAGGGCTCTGATTAACAGCAGAACCAAATCCAGCATTTCTCTCAAGCAGGTGATCCTCTCTCCTAGTGTCCTGCTTAGTCACCCCCTGAAATCAGCTGAGAGCTGATCCCTATGATGCAGATCAGGACCTTTGTGTACTCGACAGAAAAAAAACCACAAAGGATTCACTTTGTTATTCATCAAACATTGATTTTTCCTAGATTTGAGGATATAATGAATCATACTCCAGATAGTACTGTGTGGTGGTAGAAAACGTTAAGAAAGGAAAGAATTTAGTTCATAATTTCAGAGGCTACTTACTCATTTATACAGTTACTTACCGAGCACAGGGACAACACCTTTGGCAGGCTCAGTAATGTCATTCCTTCATTAAAACAACTCTGGAATTTCCAGAACAATCATTGGATTGGGGCTCTCCTAAGGTAATAAAGAAATATTGTTGGAGAGTACAGAAAATGTTCCTGCCCATTTTGAAGTTTGTCTGAGAGAACGTAATTCTATATACCTTGGATCACTGGATCAATGAACTAGGAACATAACTCTGTTGAAATATTCTTGACGTGGTGAACATTAGTGGCTTGGAATAGGCCTATAGGGTCTAACCCATCAATGCACAGCAATTGAGCAGACTGTAGCATCTCTAAAATTGCCATCAGTCCATTAAACCATAGGTCTAGAAAGGTACGTGTCTGTAAAGGAGGAGCAAAGTCTGATTTGATTTGACAGACTGAAATAGCCTCATCAGACCTATTAACTAAAGATTTCCAAAGGTGCTTATAAGTGCTTTAGATCAGGTTGAAAACCCCACTCCTTTTATACGTCATGACTACAAAACTCCAGCGGGATGCTTGAATGGGTAAACTGAGATTCCATTCACAAAATCATGTCACCACAACACAGCACACCCTCCCCGCCTTCCCAATTCATGACCATCAGGGCTTTTCCCAAAAGGAGGATGTCCTAAAGGGGCTGAACTTGTCACATCATTGCTCAGTGCCAGAGCCTTGCTTTGATGTGGTGGACAGCTGGGTTTGATGTGGCCATGCCTCTTTCCTGAGCCAAAAGGAAAGACCAGCAGCTACAGCTTTCTATTTTCACCCAGTTCAAGCCCATCAATGTCTTCAGCTTCTCCTTTTTCCCCTGTTCTTCCAAACATCTCTGTTCTTCTCTGCCCTTGCCAGTATGTGTGATATTCTCGGTGGATGGCACAGACGGGCAAAGCTTGAGAGTGGAAAACCCTGGGAAAGGAGGAGTGAGCAGACCGTGAGTAGTCAATGTGCCAAACTCACCTGGGTACCTCGGTGTGCTGGGGCCAGAGCAGTCGCACTCAAGCCTTCTGCCTCGGCGGTCAGTCACTTGGTCCCGGCTGATTCACAGATCTCCGTTCTCCATCATTGCTTGTCAGGAAAGGAACCCAGGGTGAAGAACTTTGTGAATGTCTTTGAGACCTTCACGGAAGACAACCTGTTGTGGTGAGGAAGATAACCTGGTGGGTGAGTAAACAGGGAAAGAGCAAAGGCACAATGGAGAAAAGACACAACAATGTTAATCACAGTACACCCAACCCACATTTTGAGGGTTTCTTGGCAAAGATATGTAGAGGTATTTGTATAGAACCTCTCTAAAATGTAAACTAAAATATTGATATATTCATCATAGATAAACATATTGTACCACAAATGCAGCTCTGTGAGCAGTCCTGAAAGATACTATAAACTGCTCAAAAAGAATTATTTCCTCTTGCATAAACTCCAGCACTCCAAATTTGTTCTGTTGTTGCTAGGCTTAATTTCCAATCATAAAAAAAAGCTTTTGCTAAAAGAATGCAAATATCCATATACTTTATAAAAGAAAGTTCCTTTTTTGTCATGATTACCCCAATCTAATTAAAAACTATGTTTGTCACATCTTGGAAAATTAACTGTCTTCACGCAGGGCAAGTGCTATCATTTGGAGAGGTCATGATAAATTACTTGTAAATAAGAAAAAAAATTAATTCCTGCTTTAAGTACCAAACTCTTTACAAACCTAATTAAAGAGCAAAAGTCAGCATTCTGAAGTGACCCCGAGGTGCTTCCCACTTGCAGAACAGAAGTCTGTGTTTAAGGAAGCAACTCAACACATTTGGGAAAGAGATGGAAAGCACAAAATGAATAATATAAAAGATGACAGACAAGATCTTATGCAAATACATTATGAATATCAATACACCCCAACACTAGAACAGTGACTGCATTATTATTGTGGAAACTGGGGGATTGGCTTTGTTGTCATTCAATGCCAAAAATCAATGCTTGGTACCTTTTTCTCATGACACTGTTACAATTCATAAATTATTAACCGGAGTCTTTTGTAAAAAGTTCCTGTTTACAAGGTTACTCTGTAAGTTAAAAATGTTTGTTTCCCCTCAGATCTCTACTGTAAAGCATCTGTGGGTATATTTACATGATGAAGTTGATAGATTTGTATTTTGACAGTACATCTGTCATCTTCGCTTCATGTGTCAAGAGGTCAGGTGTACACTTGGTGTTATCAGGTGGCTCATTAGTGTCCTGCGGGATATACTACCTTGTCTGCTTTACTTTAAGTGACAAAAAAAAAAAAAATGTTCTTTTTAGCCCTTGCTGCAAGAATTAACACCCACTTTGCAATTGTTTGTATTTTCCTGCTGCCAGAAGACAGGAACGAATTAGTAGCACATGTACAGAGACAATGCCTCAGGACAGAGCACCGTGCGGAGAGGAAGCTCAATTCTTTCACGCACATCCCCGATCAATCTGGGCCACTAAGGGTGCTGAGTACCCCCACGACCCCTTCTTTACAGGACACAAAATACATGTTTAGTCACTCAGCACAGTCACATTACAACTTGCACAGTCTCTGTCAAATAAATATGTGTGAACCACCACCAACAAGCCATCAGCTCACTGCTAACCACTGCTACACATCCCTGCACTCTGTAGGGCTAGGGCCCAATACAAAGGCTGTGGAAGCCACGGTCTAATGTAGAATGAAGTTGCTTTCCCGTTACTTTCCAAAGACTGTGTAAAAGTTGTTGAAAGTAGCAGTACCGTTCCTCTACTCTCCCTGCAACATCCCTCACAGATTTGCTAATGCCTCCTGCTGTCTGCAGGCACATCTTCAAAAGACAGGCTGGAGAACATCATTGTGCATTCATCTGGGCCAGTGTGAACTCATCAGCTCCAGGAGCTTCGTATGAATCCAAGTGACAGCAGAGTTTGGTCCTGTGAATACCAGTGCTGTTTTACAAAGCACCTATTTTATATTGTTGGGACTTAATGCATTTTACATTGATTTTACCACTGTAGTAGATTACTTTGTGGGCCACTTAATTTAAAGGGTAAGCAAACAGCTGACAGTTTTGCTTGCAAATCACCTGTTCTGGTGAATTTTTTAGCAATGGAAATATTTGTTTAAAAACATGGTAAAGTGAAAAATCATCATGTTTCTGTAAATCACAAAATCATTCAGCACATGGGCTTGGGTGGACCTGCATACTACTGTGCAGCAGACTGATTCTAATTTTTTGTTATCTTTTAGGCTGCTTTTATACTGTTGCAAAGTGCCTGATCTCTTTCTCATGGTAGCTGATGGATGGCATTGTAGATATTCCTTTAAGGAGCATGAAAATTATTTTCCATTTATTGTGGCTCTCTGAGGTCTCCAGCATATGAAGGCCACAGGTCAACTGTCCTTGAAGAGTCTACTGAATAACCTTTTGTATAAATAATATGGAGTATCTTGAGGTAAAATTATCTTACCAATGTTACCTTGTTATCCTGTGGCTCCCTGTAGAGGTAATTTATGGGACTGGATGAATCTTGTCCCTCTTAGCTTTCTTTTCATGTTTGAACCCAACTTCCCTCTACTCAGAAGACTCAGCAAGAAGTTTGCTGACTAGAAGGCATTTCTGTGAAAAATCTCCCTGATGATTCAATTTAAAAAAAAAAAAAAATACTTGAAGTGCATCCACCCACAACCTTGAATTGCAGAGAACACAAATAAGGACTCTTATGGCCAAGAGCCATGAGTGGGATTACCAAACCTTCATACAAAGCATACATTAAAGACAAGAAGAGATACTGGATTCCTACAATTTATACATTTTTGTGTAAATGCCCTTACCAGTCTGTGCAACCTTACCTCGGTATAGATTGTCATGAAATGATACACAACACCAGTGAGCTGAAAAAAACATTTGTATTCCTATTCCTCTGCTGAGAAGTCTTCAATGAATAAAAACCAAGATCTAAGTGGAAAGATTCAGTTCTGCAAAAAATTGCTTACAAAGATAGAAACTTATTATACTCTAAATGAAGAAGTCACTGCTTGTGCTGGATTATCCAATGTCCATGAACAGCCACTACATGGCATATATAATACAGGTTAGATAACTATAGGCATTATAACACAAGAGAGTTAATATATCTTTAAAAATTACTGCACCCCAGCTGCAGCCTCCATAGTAGTTTAAGCTACCTCACTTCTTTCCAGATATCCAAAGACCACAAGTATGTATGGTACCTGCATTTCAGCTGAAGACCAGTACCTTGTTAAGATGTACTGCTTAACCACTTGTGATCTGACCATGCCCTTAGACACCTTCCAAAATGAAAAACTTACATCGGCTAGGAGAGATTTATAAGGCTCTGAACTTTGGTCCCAGAAAAGCGTACAAAGACTGAATACACAATCTTCTTTCTTCATTTTACAGTGCAGGCAAGAAGAGAGAAGCCAGAGTTGACTTTCCACTTAGTCTCCCTCATGTCTGCACCTTTTACAAGGCATTACATCTCAAAGGAGAAGAAAGCCATATTCATTTCCAGGACCCATCTTGGGCTGGTAAAAGGCAACAGTGGCATTTCACAGGCTTGAGCCTCCATGTTCAGTGCAGCCTGTAGTAATTTTTCTGGCAAAATTTCATTGACTATTATTTTGTATAAATGATCGTAATAGCAAACTTTTTATCTGTCTACCAAAACTGTTCTTTCGAGTGCGCAAAATTTATATTAGTATTAATAGGAATGTCACACACACACACACAAAGCAGGGTAGACTGGCCCCTGAAGTGTTCTAACAGCAATATTAATTTCTCCTGGTGGGCGATTTTGTTCTCATAACAATAATAAAGCTACGGTAGTTTATGAAATGCAAAAGGTCTCTTGAAGGTTGGTACAGGCTGTTATTCTAACCTATTACCTTTGTGAATTTTGATCCAAATTAGAAAAATCTGGTAGCTGAGACATACCCATACAAGGTTCTAGACTTTAAAGTACAGGCTGCAAGCACTGCCTATGCTTTTGTTGTTGTTGTTTGTTTGTTTGAAGAGTAACTGTTTTAACAAGTAAAAGACACAAAGATAATCAAAGGGAGATATGCTGCTTATTTATCAAGGCAAAGCCATCACTGGGAAAAAAACTCCAACTTTTATCATTGTCTAGATAACCCTGCTTTTGCAAAGAGGATCGAGTTGTTCAACTAAACACTAAGGTAAATGAAGTGGAAAACAGTACATACTCCATGTTTTCAGGTGTAGGAGTCTCATTTCCAAGCAATGAGAAACACTGCAGCCATAACCTTCAAAAAAAAACCAAAAAACAAAACCCAACATTCTTATGAACTCAACATAACCAGCATATTCCAAATTCCAAGGTGAGCAGATCCATTCTGAGTCTGCTCAGAATTACCACAACGCAGTGCTTGGGGACACTGTGCTGCAAAAAGCAGTCCTTTAAATGATATTACTACAGTGTAGAGGCATTTATTTATCCTAAACAGTTAAAAGTGTGTTACAGGATCATCTATATTTCAATAGATACAGAAGCATCTATTTTTATGACAGAAGTCTTAAGTGTTCTTTTACCTTTTACCTTAGGGTCTGTTCAGTCTGCAAGCAAACTGTTAGTCTTCAAAGACGTTTTCTGTTGTTGTAGGTGTGTTATGAACTAACCCTTGAGAAAATTTACTGCAAATGTAAAAATTCTATTCACTCTCTTTAGGTACAAATTCTAACACAAATCCTTGAAGATAACAGACTTAGAGGTAAATGGAAAATGGAATAAAATCTATATGAATTTAACAGAGTTGTAGGATACAAGAGAACCCTTGCAGGGATTTCTATTGTGATTATTTTCTAGATAAAGAAAATTCCAGGTATCTAGTTTAATCTATATATAAAGCATTTATTTTGATACCACAGATACTTCCTTATCTAATTGGAGAAGATAAGGATGGTGGTAAAGAAATGGCTAAAGAGTGAACAATGGCACTTTGTGTTCAAAATGAGATAGGGTAGAGTTCCTCACCACTCAGTCTTGGTAGTGTTCAACCATGCATGGCCTTGCACAGAGGCACACAGAAAACCTCAGCACCAGGAGCAAGCAGCACCTCAGCCTCGGGGAGTAACAGTGGGTGACATTCAGCAGCACAAACCACTCTCAAGGCAGAATCAGTAAGAACACACGCTATCAGCAAGGAGACATGAGCTGAAAAAAGCAAGCCTAGAACATTAGTCAAACACTTGCTGACTGTGACTTGCCAGTGTGATGCAGCTATGAAAAGGGCAAAAGCAACACAGGCTGTAGAACGTGAAGTATTTGCAGCAAAGATGGAGAAGTGTAATGACACTAGAAAACTGGCAACAGCAGATGTCAAATAAAGTCCATAATTCTGGCAGTCCTTGTTCAAAAAAAGATTCACCTAAATTGCAAGGGGTGCAAAGAGGGCTACAAAGATAGGCAGAGAAAAAAAAAAAAAAGATATGAAGAGGCCATCGTTATTTTATGCCTACTGAAATGTCACCTGGGTAAAGGAAAATACATCAGAGGGGAGAAAAGAATACAGCTAGGTAAGGTATAGATATAATCAGGACATTAATCGGTTTGGCTTGGATTTTAGAATAATATTTTATCAGAGAAGTGATTGTCTGCAAAAATCTTTGTAAGAAATCATAGGAGAAAACATAACCACTTTAAGATTAAAATGATTACTTTCTGCACCAGACTAGGAGACAGTGCCTGCCCAAACAAAAGCCTGGACATGATAACCCATGGGTTTTAGTCCCACAGAAGCTTAACAGTGGGATGCAAACTGAGGTTTCTAAATGATTGCAAGTATGCTGCTTACACAACCCGCTCTTTCAGAACAAGTAGATAAACATGAACTAAGTCATTTACATAGAGAACACACGAGAGTCTGGGACACTGATCTCTTCTACCAACAGAGCTGCTGGCAAAGACTTTAATTTTGCTATCGCTCAAGAGAAGGGCAATGCTGGTGTCAGATGCCAGGCAACTGCATTAGAAGAAGCAGCAATCCTCCAAAAAGAGACAGGCATATATTACAGCATTTGTGCAATGAGTCAGAAAAAAACCTGTAAATCAACCCAAGAACCTCTGGAACAAAGCTGCTTTAGGAAAATCTCTGTCATGGGCTGAGGATCTAGGAAGGCAAGTCATTCATTTGGGCTGTATTTCATAATCCCATGCTAGCAAATCTATGTTGGAGTTTCCCCCTTGCTCAGTGGCAGCAAAAGCACCTTCCAGGTGGCTATTGCAAGACAAGCAACACACTGAACCCCTTTTGGGTGAGTATGTTACATGCTTTAAATGAGAAAGGCTTAGTTAGACATACGTAGTATTGGTTCTGTTCTCAATTCCACCACAAATCCAGTGTATGACCACTGGCAAGTAACTTATTTTCTTTGTATTTATCTCCAAAAAAAGACAAAAATAATGTTTTTTTCTCTAAACTTGTTTGTCCACTTCAAACATCTTCAGCAATGGTTTTTACTATGCCTTTGTAGAGCACTTACCTAAATAGATAAATAAATAAATACCAGTTATGGGTTAACATTTTACAAATAGTAAATAAAAATGATCTTCACTGATGACACTGTTGAATACATATGCACAGAAACAGTAGAAATAGTAAAGGTAATTTTAAAATTTAATCAGAAAATCAAAACAATGGAAAAGTATTAGGAATGTAGAGCTCATTAGGGCAAGCAGAGTCTATTAACTGTTCAGCTGTCCAAGCACAGAGCAGAAAATCTCTAGTTTACTTATCACCGAGTACAATGACCACTATGATCCTGGCTGTAATCAAATACATAATTGAAAGTGAACTAAACCAGAGAAATCAAAACCAAAAAACAGAGGGCCAGATCTTCCCACCACTGACTTCAATGGAATTACCTGGCTGAATACTCCCACTCACTCCAGCAAACCGAAAACTAACAATTATTACTCTGAACAGCTTCACACTGCTGACAGTATCTTTCCCACAAACTAGAAAGCTTATGCGCAATGACCTAAATGAGTACAACACACTTTTTTTTTTTTTTTCCCTTGGGGGGGGCCTTTTCTGTCTCTATAAAAATTAGATGTACATTGTTACCCTAATATTTACATAAAGCATAACAATGAATTCTGTAGCTGGGTCAGCAGCAGTTCATCTGTATGATAGCCATCTGCATCATTGCATTTTAGTCTGCTTCAATGCATCTTAAGTCAAAAAATGATGTAATGGGGAACAGACTTGCTACAGCTTCACCTCTGCTTACTGTTCTATTTATGCAGACTGATGACAAAAAACTGCAACAGGCAAATAAGAAAAACAGTATGAAATGCATCTACAATAATATGGAACAATTATGTGTCACAAAATGTAACCACTTGGAAATTCAGACTGTCAAGGATCTGGACATTTAATTATTATAATCTTTCTAAACAAGAACTAATTGCAACTGAGGATTCACTTTTATCTAGAATTTTTCTTATGAATTTTAAGTATGTTACCTATTAGGATATAACCAAGGCTATGAAAATCCAAACAAATTACTCTTCTTCCAGTAAGCTTTCCTTATGCAGTACAAGCATGCTCTCCGTTTTTTGAGGCATCTGAATGAGTATTTCTAGCTAATGGCTAAATTCTTTTCCATATCTAGATTCAAAGAGGCAAGGAATATGTATACTTTGCTATTCCCCTAGAGAATGGATTTATTTTAGGACAAGAAAAACTATGTCTACTTTCAGATTTTGTCTCTTCCTCATGCTTTCCTGCCATCACTTATGAACATAAAAGTTAAACTATCTAGAACTATCTAAGGAAATAAATATAATTGCACAGCTACAACCAAAGTATGCCCTACAATAATTGCTACTGATTTATAAGTTCCATCTTTTCACCTTCATACAGCCTTGATAGTTACTAAATCACTGCTGAAAATACACTAAGACATAATTTACTAACACTGTCCTGTCACCTCACTTAGCACTGGGATCAGCTTTGTATTTTTATGCTGTACTGTATGTGAGAAGTACCTCAGAGAAATCCATAGAATTATAGAATCATTTAGGTTCAAAAAGACCTTTAAGATCATCTGTATCGGTTCTAATTTTCTTTCTATGACCCCCTAGGTTACATTCATGATCTAAACTCATTTAAAACATCTTTACATATCTTAGTATCATTAAGACAGTCTTATCATTAATGCACTGCAGAAGTTCAGGTATATGCTTGCACAAATTTCTGCCAGGTGACAGATCTTTGGGAATCCAAGGTGCATTTCAGGTAGAACCACATCTCCTTCCTTTTTCTCGTGAAATTAAAATGCACCATTCTGTATAGCAAAATTCAGGTTCAGGAACTGCAGCCACAGTTGAAAGGAGAAGTATTGTCCTTTTTGCTGACTAATTTTGCAAGTTCAAAGAATTAAGTCAGTAACATCATGACAAAAAAAGGGTCTCTGTGTAACAGCCAAGCAACAGTTGCACGTGTCGTTGTTCCGGTAGTGACCCACAGGTTTATTCGTTGCTACCGTGTTACCTATAAAAGAAGAGGAGAGAGTTACCTACACAGAATCAATCAAACAAGGATGATAAATAACACATGCTTTGTTGCTGCAAAGAAACTGTACGACTACATCACGAATGAACTTGCCCCAGCCATACCTATTTAGCTTGCAGAGAAACAAAATCCATATGTAAATGTTAATTACACTGTTATTCAATAGTATAAGGGAGATTTGCAGATTTAAAATGGTTGTTCATGATTAAAGTTGCCACCAACATCCCATAGAAATCTCCTTCTACTTTATTTTGCTTAGCATCGTTTACAACACCAACGCCTACAGCACAAGTGTATGACCTGCATCTCAAAACACTGTTCGTGCTTAATGCTACCCATTCCCGTCGATCTGTCTTGTGCGAGAGAACTAGGATCAGACAGAACATGGTCTGCAGACAGGATGAATTCATCTTGCAGCAGAAGCCACTCCCAGATGACACTTCTCTCACAGGACCCCACAGTCTCTTCCCCTTAAAACCACATGCACACTCATGTATTGCACATACGTCCCAAGCCTTAATGCGCACACAGTGCACAAAACCCACTGGTTTTGGCTGCACAGTGAGGAGGAGTCAGGTCAGATTTCCCATCCTGGAAATGGATGAGAATAGGCAGCCTGCAAGGAGGAAAGCTTTGTCAGCTCTGCTCTGTGGTGTCTAGATGTGTTACAAAACTAAACAGACACTCAGCACAGAGACGTTTTTATTTCCTTCCCTGAAGTAACTGATGTAAGGTACAAGCTCCCCAGCTTTTCACTGTTAACTGTCCCACTCAGCTACAAACCTTTCATCTAAACACTAAGTAGCATAAGAAGTCTCCTGGGCTTCATATACCTCAAGTTACTCTAATAGTTTCACAAAATGAAAAGATAGAGGACTTAAAACTGATTAAAAGGCACTTCCTCTTTCAGTGTATGATTAACCTGTGGAAGTCATTGTCCCAACTAGCACTGATCCCAGGGTCTTAGAAAGCTTTAAAAATTAATTTAGAAATTTAAATGGTAGTGAGGTTGTCTTTGGTACATAACAGAAAAAAAGTTAATACGGAATGATCTCAACTCTTATGTTTTAGACATAAGCCAACTATTAAATTGGAAGAATATCACTTATGCGTACATTTTCTATAATTGTCCACAGAGGTTTTGCTGTATCTTTCTGATTTAAGTATCCCAGCACTGAGGCACACAGGCTGCTGTATCGTTTGGACTACTGGTCTGACAGTTCATACAGTCCTCTTTGTGTAAACTTTTAATAACACACTAAATGCATATCTTGTTGATTGAGCCAAGTTTGTACAAATCTTCAGTTCATTTTCAAAACAAGTTATCTCATACATAGTTCCCTCTAACATGGGAAATTTTCTCTCCATTCTATTTTCCTTCGGGATTAATATTGCCTGCGCCACAAGCTTCTGTGGAGAATCTGGAGTTACCATTACTCATTATATTTGTGCAACAACTCTGTCTTGGTAAACAGAGAAAACCACACACAAGACAGGCAAAATACCTGCAGAGGGAATATGGATGCCAGGACAGATTCTGTGGCACAGCTTTTGCTGTCTAGCAAGCAGACACCTACATGTAGATTTGTCATCCAGGGCTTCCTTAAGGTATGGAAGAGGGAAAGAAGTGGGAACCTTCCTGTGGACGGGCACAGCCTTGCTGTGAGATCAGCCATTTCTCCCCACGTGACTTTGGAGAATCCTAAATAGCTCAGTTTGGGGTGAAACATGCCTGCAGCTGGGCACAATGAATGTCACACACAAAACGTTGGACAAATCATGTCCTTTCCTACTTGGACCAATGAAGAAGACAAACTTCATGATTTTAGACTAATTCTCAAGAGGCGCAATACTAAAAGCTAACTACAGGAGTACAATAACTTGGTGATATCATGGCAGGTCCTCAGCTTTTAGAAACATTACTACTATTGAGGATACAGCTCTTAAATGTAAGCCTCCAAAAGCAACTTCAGGGTTCACTTACTGACACACAGGTCACCCTTCCATTTAAAAGCATGGATAAAACACATATAGCAAACAATTAAAGACTTTCTAACAAAGAATAATTAAAAGGGGAAGAACTGAGACACCTTTTTAAGGGATCTGTCCTTTACTGAAGTCTGCCTATTCCCTCCTTTAACATGGCCAATCACTAGTTAAAGGTTAGGACTCTCTTGTGTCATTTCAATGTAATGTTTAACCATTAAGTTCTTTATTCATATATAAATTTATATTGTTGCAGTACCCAAGACCCCTATCAGAATCAGGATCTCCCTTATGTTGTTGCTGACCACATACACAAGAAAATACAGTCCTACCTTAAGGTGCTCGCATCAAAAATCTAAAACAATACAGCACAGCAAAACAGAAACAAAATCATGTAATGAAAATTAACAGTTCTCATGTCAGTAATACAGTAGAACAAATCACATATAAGCACAAGTGCCAGTTGTTTGCTTATCCTTTCAATTAAATGCCCCTCAAAGAAAACTATGGTGACAAAAACCAGTGTGAAATGCATTAGTCCACATTGCAGCAAAGCAGTGGAAGAATTTAATGAAACAACATTTGCACTCACATTGCTACACCCTGCCTTCTGTTAGACACACACAAACTCACTGGAGTTGATGAATTTGCACAGGTCTAAATGTAGGCAGGATGATTTGTCCCACCTTAGCTTTATAAAGACAACACTAAACTCATCAAAATGCATCACCATATTCTGTAGTTTGCTGGTTACAATATTTGTCATGGATGATAAAATAAATCATCCGTGCCGAATTTGCCCATCTATTAGCAAACTCCCACTGACTCAGGCTGTCTCCTTTCACTGTTTAAGAGCAAGTCATGCACACAAGCTATATGGCTGATGTGATCAGTTGACTTCAATGAACTAAAAAGCCACTGTTCATACGAAAGAAGAGGCACCTGCATGAATGAGGCCTTGATGCCTCAGGCTTTCAGTCATCAATTCCAACATAAAGTTCTTTCTTCTACCCTTCATCCCTGTGGTATCCATTGAAGGGATCAACGATATTTAACCCTGGCTTATTCTTTTCCAATAAGGTTCTTTTGGTATAAATTGCTAGCTCTCTTCTGGTATGCAAAGAGATGAAGATGTCTTATTCAATATCTAGAACTCCTACTACCCTTCCGTGTAATGCTACAGTGCTACTCCTTATCTACATACGCGTAGTTAAAAGTCAGTGCCTGTGAAGAAATTTAAAGGCTGAGTATAATCTATATCTTGCAATAACTGACTGCCAGTTACCCGTATTGATTCTAGAGTGTGCAGGTCAGCTTTCAGGTGTAATGTCCATCACAGGAGAAGAGCAGCACCTAGGCACACTATAGACTACATCTTTAGCACTTGACAAATTACACCTACTTGCAACAATTCCTTTGATCTTAAAAACAGAAATAGGGTTTTTCAGACTCATTGGTTTGGTCAGATTTTTCCAGCAAGCCTGCCACCGTGCAATGTCTGTATTTGGGCTTCAGACTACTAATATTACACCACAGCTGCCCAAACCATCCTATTTTTTCTCCCTCATCCAGAAATTGGCACAGTTTTCATTCCTTAGAACAACCATTATTAAACATTTGGTGTCAGTATTTGCGTATTGACTCAGACTGTAACCTAATCAACAACATCCATTTACAGCTAGAAGAGGCTGTAAAGGGAAAAGCTAAGCATATGTCTTTCCTTGCTATTGCCTGCCAAAGACTTCTGTTCTGTGATATATTTAGATATGCAGTTTGCCATGACTTGTTGAACTTCAATGCACTGAACTCAATTTAGATTGTTAAGCAGACGGAGGACATGGTATTTTCTCTGCTGGCTATTAATTAAGAAATATGATGGTATAGCAAAGTTTTTAAAAAAAAAAATAGGCCATCTACAGGATGGCCTGTAATTAGAAATGAGCTGAACCAGCCTGATTTCCAGTGGTGCTATGTCCCACAGTTCCCACTGACGTCAATGCAGATTCTCAACAATTCCCAAGACAGACTACTGCTTTCCAAAGCTGAAAGGGCTTTCCAGTAGCACAGGAACTTTAGGTGACACCGATAGACCTTGGATCCATGTACTCAGCTTGAAAATTGAAGAACTGATCCTGGAACATGATTGTCCAGCTAGCACTGGTTACAAAGGAATAGTTTCTTTGCTCACGAAAGACTGAAGCAGGGCCTTCTACAGTCTGAACTTCAGCACACAATAACTTAACCAGGCCAGCAGTGAAGGGGCAGTTCTGGCCCAACATTTCCCTCTCTGAGAACAATTGCACTAATCACTGCTTTCCAAAACATTAAGGAGTCCAGTACTGGTGCTCACACCCGCAGACACAACATAATAAGCAAGTGCTATCAGCAGACTGCCACCTTTAAATATAGGTGATCTCTGTACTTGCCTTTGTGGTTTTGACTTTATTTCCACTGCTGCAAGACCAACCTGAATAGTCTGGTAGTACTTTACAATCCTCTCCATCCAAACAGGGGTTCATATGACACCACCACTTCTGTAGAACAATGGAAGCTACAAAAAGAAACAGAAAAGAGAAACGGAATTCAATCTTTTTTATTATTATTACTGTTTGGTTTAATAGGGAGGTTGTCAGTGCAATGTTCAATTGTTTGATATCAAAAGGCAGAACTGACAGCTACTGGCTTAATGGCTAATCACACTGTGTTTGAGCTAAAAACGTGGCTAGAAAACTTCACCAGCACACAGAAGGGTAAATGTCATATGCAAATGGTGAAGACAGGCAAGCACCACCAGAGACTGACTCCAACATTTGAATTGGCCTCTGGAAGTGCCTTTCTGTCTCCACTGACTACAAAAGATGACTTGCCTCCTTCATTTACATGCTTCAGTCAAGTACCTGCTATAAGGCAGAAGGAAACGAAGGCTTCTTGTTTAACCTAGATATGCATATGCAAGACTGGACGAAGAAATGCCAGTTTCTCCCTTCACTGGGTGAGAAAATAGAATTGCACAGAGATGTAAGCATGTGAGATCTGTCAGCAAATAATGCAGATAAGAATGTGAAAACCGCTGGAAAGCATTAGATTAACAACTAAAAAGCTACTTGCAGTTACACTGCCTGTTTTGCAGTATGTATTGGAAGACTACAGTAGTACACCTTAACTGTGCAAATTTATTGATTGTCTACCCTCAAGCCAATTTCCATTAACAAGATCACGCTTGTTATTTTTACAAATGTAGTAACTTTATAATGCTGCTGTTAACAACAGATACACTTTCTCACAAACAGCTGCAATCATCTGCCTGCATTTCTGTTTTGCATTGTTCATGGGATTCATCAAATCCCAGAAAATTATTATGAAATATATCAGTTCACAATCTTACACGATCAAAATTGCATTTCAAAATAAAATATGGCTTAAAATACTGATTTAGTTAGTCTGTATTATGCTACTGTGTGCACAAAATATTAAATTGCTTGCTTTAAAAGATACCACATCCCAAAGAAAGAAACAAAAATAATTTAGTCTACTTCTTGTAAAGCACTTTCTTTTTAATTTCAAGGTAGATTCGTACTCCTGCAACCCTCAAATTAGGGTGACAAGCAGGCAAGCTGACATTAGGATATTGCTGAAATGTTCATTCAATTACTTTTGTTTTGCACTTACACTCTAAGCCTACGTGAAAAGACTCTGACAAATATACTTTCAAAACACCAGTTTGTCTTTTATAAACTACTATTTCAGCCCCATAACATTATAAAATAAATGCAAGATTCCTTTCACCAGTAATTTGGATCTTAGATCATTTGCATTGATGCTGATCGATTGTTGACAAAAACGGGTGAAACTTGACCGCACTTCCTAGAAGGCTAGGGATCATTTCCACACCAGGCATACCATCCAGTCATCTATTTTATCTGTTTTCTCTCTGCTGTTTTCTAAACTTGTTTCAATTTCTATACTACATTTATTTCAGGTAAACACAAGTAAGTCTAGACAGTCAGATTCAAGAAGACTGAGGGCATGCACAGAGGTCCCTAAGCAAGCAGGAGGTTCGGGTAGCAAGCTAGCTGTATCTTCAGAGCTCTGCTTCAAAGTCAGCGAGTCCTCCTGGGAGGCCTGGCACACCACCCCACAGCTCTGCACAGTCCTGTCGTGAGTGTGGATGCAGTGACATACTGAAACTTTGCCTGCACTCTGACATGTGAACATGCTTTCCTACATTTAGTGCTACACTAAAACCCTAAGTTCAACTTCAGACCTTGAAAACCATCTCACTCACCTGTCTCCTGAAGACACCTAGAATTCCTTGTGCCTTGGTTACCCTGATAACTATTTAGATCCAACCTTTTTCATATTGGTTTGGGTGCAGTATTTTTTAGACCACAGAAAATGCACCAAACATGGCAGTTTTTATTTATCTATACAACCTGCATGAAACTGCTTCTAATAACTAATTAAAAAAAAAAAAAAAAAGGCACTAGTTGACTGGCCAAAAGTGCAGCACAGGTGTGGGTTCACACAACATTCTTGACCACTTGTGTCCATGCAACTTCCTGATACATGTGGAACTGACCCATCATCTCCAGCAGTACCATCTTCTATTAAAACAAGCAAGCACGGATGTGAATGGGAAACATCGCTGAATGAATCTGTAACTCAAACAAGATCCACAAGGTCTACAATAGACTGCATATTTCACCTTCTATTCACCTCTTGTTTAGACACTTTCATAGAAAGTGACTCCTACCCTTCTGTTGACTGATTTCTATTCTGTGCAGATATCTCTCCTCAGAGTAATGGCAACACTTCGAAACACTTAATACAGATCTCATTCCATTAGCTTCCAGCAAATCCTCAATTCGTTGCTGTAACAATCCACTAACTCTTACATCCATTTAATGTCCAATTTCTCTGTAGTTGTAATGTCCACTCTGCTGATCTATATGTCCTAACTAGCTGTAGCTGTTTGTGTCAGACACACCCCCGAGATTAGTCGATTAAAATTCTCCATCAGAGCCTTAGGGTCATCTTCATAGCTAGAGCTCTTTACCTATCATTCCTGAAATGGTGTGACTCACTGGAGGGTATAAAGGCTTCCTCTTCTTTTCAGATTGAGGCACTCTTGGAGCGGGTTCAGCAGATGACTTTTCTAAGAAATGAGAGCAGCTATATCACTCTCATACACAAACACTCTCATGAAAGGAAAGGAGACTGCTTTAGTTTGACATTAGCCAAATGATTTGCTGGAAACCAGCCAGAAACCCTGCCAGAAATACATCTTCTGCCGACATTGCTCCCTAGATAATGTGACTGCATGGAAACAGTAGGTTCACAAAGAGTAAAGCCAGAAGGTGTCAATACATCATCTCATCTTGTCTCATGCAGTTCACTGTGTTGTTCCCCCAGTCGCGTTGGGCTACACAGTGTTTTCCAAGCCAACATGGGAAAGGTGAAGAGACACTTCTACCATTGTCATTTTTTTCTGACAGTAAAATAATCTCAGCATGAAACACACAGCCTTAGTTTTCTTCCTCTTCCCACTTCTTCTGTTGTGCTTTCTTCTCCTACATTACAGCACCTGTTAGCAATCATCATTTTCTCCCTGTGAAGGTATTAAATGTGCTGTAACCCAGTAACTTTTCAATCTTCTGCCTGATAAACTGAGCTGATTGAACTTCTTCAGTTTCGCACCACAATGCATTTGTCTTTATTAACACAGTTATTTCAAACAGGTTCCACTTCCTGTGAGCAGGACTACGCCACGTGACTGCCTTGGGCTCATCATTAATTACTTGTTTGCCCCACCAGATGAAACCCATACACGTTTTTGTCAGGAGAGATTCTATATTTGCTTTCAGGTCACTGCTGAAAACGTTGCAGAGTGTCAGGTGTAGAGCTAAGCACTGTGAAATCCCGGTAGATACGTGCCATTTGACTACCACGTCCTACTGCTGACTGGGGAGAGATGTGTTTTTGAGGTATGCTAGGTAACTGACACTGAGCACTGCACACAATGGCATATGGTTCAAGATTAAATAGCTTACAAAAATAAGACTTAAATCCTCAAATGTATTTAGTAACCAAATCTTTAGCTAAATAAATTAAACATTGTCTTCCAAGGTAACTTGGAAAACCTGGGCTTATGTGTGTTAAACCAAGAATCTCTATTAGTCTTGAAAACTCCTCGGCAAATGAAATCAGTTGTGTCTGGCAAATCTCTTTTTCAGAAAGCCACATAAATTCTTGTGATCTGTAGTCCAGGAATTCCTTGCTAATTGGATATCAGATCAGCTTCTCAGTTACTCACACAGGATAGAGATCAGCCTCAGCTGCCCTTGCGTATCTAGACCACGGTGCCTACCCTCCCTAAGCTGTCACAATACTAGTGCTCTTCCAGAGTACCACAAGTATTCTGAAACACATTTTTAATTACAACGGACCAGAGATCTATTAGCCAGCTTGTTAGGAGTCTAAACTACCCAGGATTAGAATTAAAAAAGGAAAGAAAAAAAAAAGTTTAATCCTAGTAGATATTGTTGACTACAAAAGACGCTCACCAACAAGTTAGAAAGTACCTGCCCATCCTGTTACCTACCCAAAAGCAGAACTGTGACACTGATCCGCCTCAGCATTAACAATGTCAATATTTCATGCATTATGAGCTAGTATTTTTATCAAGGATTTCTGTGTGTTCGTCTTGAACAAGTAAATTCATATTGTCCTTAGTCTGGACAAATACAGATGTATTTCCTACTCCACTGGATTATGCTTTCTCCCATGTAAATTTTCTGTACACTATTCATTCTACTGCGTATTTCCTTTTACTCTTTGAATACTGACAAAGCATTAGGATCCTTTTGAATTCTCAAGTATTCTGAAATCCATTCAAAAACAGTGGGAGGGAAATCTTCTCAGCTCTTTGTTCTTTTATCTATTTCTTACGTATTGATTTTTTGTTTTCTTCTTTCTATATGCCCTCTTCCCTTCAGTCTGTAACCCAGATGGGCTTTCAGCCAAAATTGTCCTTTTTCTTCATTGCGGTTTTTTGGCCTTACAGAAAAATTCTTCAACAATTCTTTAGTCCCATTCACTTTTCCTTCCAATGTGAACGTTTCTTCCTCATAAATTCTAGGACTAATAGAATTGCCTAGATGGAAGATGATTTGGCTAGTGATGATTTACTTAGGGGCATTTAACACACTTAGCTAAGATAGCTACTCTACAGACAAGAGTTATTAGTGTTTTATCTTCTTGGCAGTAGCTGTTAGACAAGCTGGAAGTACTTATTCAAGGGTGTTTATTTCCTTGAAGAAAACTGGTATAAACAAAATCTCATAACTACTTTAAATGTAATTTAGTCATTGACAGAAAAATGGGTTGACCATTGCTAAGCAAAATTTTCTATAGCTGCAATCCAGTAGTATAGCTACAGCTCAAGGCACGGTATACAGACTACATGGTATGTCCTCTCTGCATATTTAAATACTTCCTTTTACATGCTCTGTCTTTTTCTGAGTTTAGTGGCTCAATTTATCTACAACATTTCCAAAGTATCATATGAGCCTGTGCTTGGAAGCTCAAACTCCCAGGAAAATGAGGTGTGCATGTGTAGAAGAACTAGCCTTGGGTTTTTTTGTGTTTGTCAGTGCTTGTCAATAGTTTTCACAAGTTCAAATACACAAATAACAAGAGTTTCTTGTTGGATCCATCCAAAATGCAGTTACTTAAGTAAGCGTGCTATCACGGGCAAAGAATAAAAAATATCCTGACCCAAAGAGTTCTTGCCCTGTACTCTCATCTAGTTATGACAAGTGGTTTTACTTGTAAAAATGCAAAGATCTCAGTCTATAAAAAACACTGATTTTCACCTTCATATCCTTTTTAAATTAAGTACTTTGACTTCTCTTACTACCAATATTTAAAGTTTCAGAGATGAAAGACACTGTAGAAATGCAAAATGCACTATAAATGTCAGTTAGGCCAGACAATTCAGTATTACTCCACAACATGGACCCATTTGTATCAATCAAGGCACTTAAGACTTTCACCTTATGCATTTGCAAGATTTAACTAGCTTTTACTTTCTTTTCTGCACTACTTCAACACCTTTTCCTTGGAACTCACCTGGATATCTATCATTTCTTCCGTAGCACAATTACTTAGTTTCCTCCTTAGCACATATCATGATAAAAAGAGTCACTTCTATGTATAGGTGTATGCCTGAATGTAATTATGCAAACATCTATTCTGACTTTGCTCAAATAGGGCGCCTGAGATGTTGGTAGCTGTGAATATTGGTCCACATATTCACTACCTCTTCAAGCAGAGCTTAGCTGCCCCAATAAACTGCTGCTTTAAATCTGACCTGGTGCAAAATTCTTTAGCATCTGTCAACCTATTTCAAAATGTAAACATCCAGCTGGCCTATGACTGTATCCTGAAAAACCCAACAACAGGCTTTATAAGCCTATTTCATGGACTATATATACAAATGGGCACAATGCCAAATACTTGTCAACAAGGAGCTCTGATGAACTAGGCTCTACCTCTGCCCAAATTAACAAACGAGCTGTCACTGATACCCAGTGGGATCTAGGTCAGGAAACCTATGTGCTGCAAGACTGAGAAAACTAAGGAAAAAAACCCAACCAAATTAAAACCCCATAAAATACTAAAAAAATATGTACACATTTCCAATGAGAAAGCCTTATTTTAAATAAAAAAAACAAACAAACAAAAAAAAACCACCAAAATCCAAATAGGTTATAGGAGAAAGCTGCTCAAATGTCAAGTTTAAATCCAGAACAGAATGGTAAACAGTTTGTCTAGACATTGCTGAAGTCCCAGACCTTTACAGTCTTCTGTATTCTGTTAGAATCTGTTTCTTGCAGTGGTCTTAATTTCTCATCGACTATCTACAGTCTATGACCAGTGATATACTTGCCTGGCCTGAAGGAAAACTAGAATCCACTCACTGTTTCGTGAGTTGTTAACACTAAAAGAGAAATCATATCTCCATTTAAAAATACCATGACAAAGCAGGCTTTTGTAAAATTGTCATGCAACAAAATTATCTCAACAAAACTTATTGTAATTATTTAATTACATAAGCATTCATTCATTTGGTCAAGAAAGGAAAACATAATGACATTCCAATAACTTTATAAAGGCTGTTACTCTGCATAGAACATGAAATACAATTCCATTTACTCTGCTTCAATAGTCTTTTTGTGCTGCCCAAGAACAGGTGAAATATGGAAACCCTGGAAAGTTCACAGGCAACATCAACTTAAGAGAGACTGATTTCATCCTATTTACTATTGTTTTCCAGCATGACTTGTACATAGTTGGTTTTCTTTTGCGTGCATGTGAAGAGGCTAAAATCCAAACAGAACATATTTTCTAAATCCAAATAGATCACACTTAAATCATATCTGCTATAAAAACTACTAAGCACTAAGCTACTTTTACTAAGAATTCCAATAGTTAAAAGAATCTCTCTGTGTATGACTAAAAATCGTGTAGTCTGACACTACAGGTACTTTTTGGACACACTCTCAATGAACATGAACTACACTGTTTTCTTATGTTGTCCAAACACAGTTTAGCACATAAGTAATTTGAGGGTGGTCAGTCATTGGATCAGTCTCCCCAGGGACACGGTCATGGTACCAAGCCTGTCAGAGTTCAAGAAGCATCTGGACAATGCTCTTGTCATACAATTCAGTTTTAGGTTGCCCTGCACGGAGCAGGTAGTTGGATTTGATGGTCCTCATGGGTTCCTTCCAGCTTGAGGTATTCTGTGACTGTGATGTGAGGTAGGAACTACAAGTACCAACCACCGTATGCATGCCATGCATGAGCACCAGCACAGAGACAACTGCTGCCCTAACGTAAATGAAAACCACTACTGGATAAGGTCTGAAGTTCAAAGAAAATATTTTTAAAGACTACTACAAGCCAATTGCTCTATGAAATCTTTTCTTTAGTTAGAAAAGTAACTTTTTTCAGCATGTCCTTCCTTTTAAGCTCAGGGCAAAATATAGGCAAATTACACAGCCCTGCATTCAGTAAGGTAGTGTTGGAAAAGAAAATGTCTGTATCAGACTGAAATATGCAAATTCAAGACACAAACTGTTTCTGGTTTCCACAGCATAGAAGCCTACCAAAAGGTATGTATAGAGTGGGAGAAAACATCTAATCCAGAGGCTAAGGAAAGACAGTTACAGTTTCTGTGCTATGGCAACTGACTGGTCCCCAATGCTTGCAAAAATAAGCGAAGCATGCTAAAACATTGCCCTAAGGGGTGAGGGGGAATCAAAGGCTTCCACTGTAGAAACCAAATTCTTACATTCATAATGTTTTGTCATATTTAATTTTAACTATACTTGAAGAAAAAACAGTCACTAAATTCTGTCAGCAACAATTTGCATTGACTGAATTAAGCTTCTGTGGTATTGTACATTTAAATCTTTCTATCATAGAACAACAGTGTCACCTTTGCAATCCTTAAGTGAGTTTTAAACAATGCCTGACTTTTATTATCTGCTGTACGTAAAAGTATTTCTGCTGTTTGATGTGTCACCTAAAAATACAGGAGGTACTTCTGATGTGACAAGAAAACTACTTAACAAATTGCACAGTTAAAGTTGATTATGTTCCTGAATTACAAGGCATGAAAAGACTAAGCATCTTAAAAAAAACCCCAACATCTACTTTCTTAAATAAGAGGTTCTCAAAACAGATAATAGATTTTAAAAAATCAGATATCACATGTATTTAGAGTTTTCTGTTTAGAACTAAGGATCTCCCAATGATACATTAAAAATTGGATTTTGAATCTTCTGTTTTATATTTAATTTGAAATGGTTGCAATTTTGTGTGAAAAAGAATGAAGACAAAAGAGTCTTGCTTATGAACCAATGAAATGGGGGATCTGGTAACTTTTAGACTTTTTCTAAAATAAAAACAAAGAAAGTCTGTCTTGGAGTAGCTGATTACTAAGTTAAGAGCAGCAGCAGCCTCTCCGGGGAATAGACCCTGCTGGTGGAAAAGGAAGAAGGGTAACCCATAGTTTCTGAACTGCTGGTAAGCCAGAGAGGAAAACGGCGGGGGTGAGGTACAGAGCAAGCCTCAGGAAGGAGAGTTTTATAAGCCTCAGAATACCTGATCAACATTACAATCAAGGTAAGATTTTAGCTTTAGTATATATAATGAATTTAATTTCAAGTGAGTTACAATGCTAAAAGCATAAGGATGGCAATATTGAGCTCTGCAAGGATTTCAACGTCTGCCCAGGAAGGTGATTGAATAAAGCAACTGTACCACATTTTTCCTTCATCAGGTAAGTGTCCTAGCTCAGACACTGGGTCCTGTACAGCAGCATGCTTGCTCTTTTCTCTAAACTCCAACCTATTTGTGGTTACAATACACAAAACTGAACAGACATGGGGCATCATTGTAACGCAGGTGTCCAGCATAAGGGCCCATTAGGAACATAATATGGTGAAACAGTCATCTGGAGAACAGCTTTCAAAATCAGATGTTCCAGTACTATCTGCATACCCAGTTTTAGGGCTGCATTTATTATCCAGGGAATTTTTAGCCAAGTTACTAAGTCTAAAAACAGCTGGAAGAGTTAGTGTCATAAGCTTGAATTTCTTGGCTTATGCTGTTTTCAGACTAGTAATAAAGGAGAATTCTTGTGTGAAAAAAATTAAGAAGTTTTATTGGCACAGACATGAAATGGACAAGTACATATATTAAGAGGATTAATTACACCCAGATTTATGCACAGACTCATTATCATCAACGTACAGAGATGTTTCCAAAATTAACAAAAGGAAGGATTATGCTTTTGAGGCAGTGGGAAGTCAAACAATCAAGGAGACTAAACTTCTCAAACAACCTTAATGAACCATGAGTGAGCGGGAGGCTGCTTACCTTCCACGCACGAGGGCTGAGCCTTTGTCGTACCAGCCACCTGTCCTGGGAAGCAAGAACACTTGACTGTTTGTGATCGTTCTTCAATCCGGTTCTTATTGCAGCAACGATGCACTGCCACAACTTCACATGTCCCTTGCTTGACTTGGTGCTGGCCTAATAATTGCAGAGATAGGTGATGGAGAGCAAAACAAAACATCAGTGCATAAAGAAAAAGCTAGTTCATACAGTCCTACAAGATACTGAATCTCTCAAATGCCAGTTTAAATCCCAGGAAGACAAAGGGGCAAAGCATCTTGTAGGATCTGGCTTATTCCCCAAGTTTATCCTTTTCTTACTAATAAAGATTAGTTCATCATAAGAAGTCAATTTTTCAGTCTTTCTTCTCTGGCCCTTACAAATCCATATGGAGAAAAGGAGACTGGAGTAGTCAATCAGATAGACTAGACAAGACAACATGCAGAGAGAAAGCACAGTCCTCCTTCATTTGGCTTCCTGTCTTGCATTAGGATTTATATTTCATTATATCATTTCATAAATGGATACAATGGGCAGGATAATATTTAACACAAGGAACACATCTTAAACAGTAAGGAAACTTTCTAACATGACAACAGGTAAGCACTGCTTGCTATGCCTATTATTGGAGGTAAGCTAAGAACAAGGTAGGCTGACAAGCTGCCACAGTCAAGTTTTGTCAAAAAAAAAAAAAAAAAACACAACACAACAACAAACCAAGAAAAAAAAATAATCCCCAAACTATATGGATTTCTCAAGTTTTCTCCCAGACCATTTTGAAGAAAACTGGGATACTCTATCCTATTGCTTTCCTCTCAAGTGCCTTTCCTCACAATTCACTGTTCCCTAATTCTCCGAATTAATTTTTCCACCTCCTCTCCTTACTCCTGCCTTCACATCTTAGCTCCGCTGCTCCTTGCGCCCGACCATTTTCCTCCACTGCCATACTTACTCTCCACCCTGCCCAAACCCCTTTCTCAGAAACCCCACTTCACAAAACCTCTCTCCTCTTTGCATAAGTCATTTCCATGTCCTCACTTTCCTGAACAGCCTTCAAGTGCTTAATCTTGCATTTGTCTCGTCTTATTTAGAGTAGAGCCTTGGATGGCTCTTATCTATGTTTGTAAAGCACCTTGTAAATTAACAGCACTACAGAACAGGGTGAGTTTTTTAATAAGCGAGCTAGGCAGAGAGACAATGATGAGAATAATAAAAATATTCACCATCAAAGCAGTACGGGCTCCTTATTCAACAAGAAACAACAGTGCAGATATTGGTGTAGGTGTGGGCATTATCAAAGGCACAGCAGACTAAAGAAAGGAAGGTAAAAGAAACAGGCAATCCTCCAACTGGCAAGCCTGGAGGATCAACCTGTTTCCTACTCACTCCATGCTTGCCCTGTTTTGGGTTTGGGTTTTTTTTGTTTGGTTGGTTGGTTGTTTACAGTATCTCTTGCTAATGAATACCAGACACAGGATTTTGAGACAGAGAACACCTTGGCCTGCTGCAGTTGTGACTAGGCTTACATCCTTATGGATGACATCTTACTGAGCGATAAAGATCACCGTACTTTTGGGGTAGAAACTTTTATGCGTTGATTAAGTGGGAAATCTTAACCTTCGCAAAAGTTAGAAATGTGATTTAGGCTTCTAAGGGGGTTTCCCCAAGAAAGGGGAGTATTCAAATATATATAAAACTTTTTAAAAGGTTGTCTTGGCAATGTTCCAATACACGTGCTTTGGTTTCACAAGTATTTCAAGCACAGCTAAAGGACTGCATGACTTGTTGCCAAATTTGTATTCACAGCAACCTCAATGGGCAAGAAACTTCATACATGCAATCCTGAAAAGCAAATTTAAAACATGTTAAATAAATATATATATACACACACACAGATACTTTTTTCTGAGGAAAAGAGTACACTGTACTTTTAAGCAAAATATGCTACAGCAGAAAAATGCATAAGGTATTTTACAGCAAGTTGAAAAAATGTTGAAGACAGCATAAAAGTACCTTACATAGCTCTTGTAACAAGTTTATTGGCAGACTGAATTTTCATGCAAGTACCTAATATACATACCATAATAAAGATGGGGAAAAAATGAAAACAGCTACCAGCTTGTAGGACAGAAGCTTCTATGCAAGTCAATATGGAAAATAAGTATACAAACAGGGAAATCCAATTGGCAATGACACTTCATTCCAAAATATTGTTCTACAAAACACCTCACACAACAATATTTGGAGATAATAAGCAGGTGGCCAGGGGTTCTGACAGAAAAGATTACGTAAAATGAAGTTGCTGATTTAAGAGAGTGTATTTATTTATGTATTAGACTTACAGCCTGAGTCAAAACTCTTTGGAGTAAACAAGGGAAAATCCCATTGGTTCCTATCGTGCTTACAGTGGTGATCCCGCACTCACTGGAGTCAATGAAAAAATTTCTATTGACTTCAGAAGAGCAAGGTCACAGTCTGGACTGTCTCATGAGAAGGAAGTTTTATAAGGGAGAAGAGAAAAAGGGAAAATTTGGAACTGCTTATGCCACATACTTGAGTTTGCCATGTTTCTCATCTGAAAGACCAAGCAGCCAGGTCTTCTTTTTAATTAAAGTCATTATTCACCAGACATCAGATGCCAAGATAATAGTAGAAGCCATTTTTTTAGAAGGTACATCATAAGGATGGACTTGATCCAGCTCTAACGATCAATATATAGCTGAAAGAATGTCTGCTTTCAAGCTCAAATCCTGCTTCCTTTAGGTGAACAGTCCTGTTAAGTCAATACCAAAATAAATCAAACCAGTTGGCCCTGAGCACACAGCCCAAGAAACCCAGGGCTCGCTTTCAATTATCTTGTTTGAATTTTAAAGCAGTGACAGTGCTCCCCTGAAGTGCCAGGAGTCAACAGGCACACAGGTGTTTGCAGAAGGCAAAATTAAGTTACCTCATGAATGCATCTTTTGGTTTAGTAGCTGTTTTACTGTACACTTATTCATGCTTCATAGCTAAACAAGCACGTAAGAGGTGTCCCCTGCTCATCTGCTGGCAAGGGTAGGATGCTAAGGTTTGAAAGTACTGCTGCCACACAAAGGAAGACAGCGCTCTCTTGTCCCTAGTGCGTAGCTCTTATGGAGTATAACAGTGAAAGGTACTAAAAAGCCAAAGACATCTGCATGCATCATTTGCATTAATTGGATTGCCTTGTAATAGTCTTTCCCCTCCTACATGTTCACATCTATATTTCCTCCTGCTTGTTCACATGCATCTTAAAACTTTTTATTCTGTTGAGCACCATATGCATTTCTCCTTAATATTCAGATGCATCTGTGAACAGGTGCTGAACAAATGCTAAGTGTTAACGTACTGGCTTTCTGTCCCATTTCTGTCAGTGTTAGCAATCTAGAGGACAAGCACTCAGTTTGCAGAGTGGCTTTCAGATTTAAGAAAACTATCAGTGTCTTGACAACTAACCATCAACTCAGTCTATTCTCTGCCTAGATCTACTGAAACCTGTTGATTCTGCATTCAGGTGCCCAAAGGCAGCAAAAAAGGAAGAATATAAAACTATTCTCCTGCACATTTTAACCTCCATCGTGCACTAGATAAACCCTCATCTTGGGTTTGAAGTACATTTAAGGTACAGCTGAGAGCATGATGACAGAAAAACCCAAGAACAGCCTTAAAATATTTTATAATCAATGGATTCTCAGGAAGCCAAGGCATTAAAGAAGCTGGGACTGAACGATTTTTAAGGTGTGAAGATCACAGTAAGCGAATTCTACACCGGACACATCAGGAAAGCCATTTCAGGGAGAACTGCACTGAGAGAGAGGGAGAAAGCAGGCTGTGGAGAGACAAGCCCCTTTGGGCTCACTTAGAAAAAGCCCATAAATTTATAGCTCTTCACCCGTAAACCTATACAGATCTGCAGTTTAAGGGCTGTCAATATTTGCAGTTGAAATTCAGTTACATCTTCACATTTAAACAAGAAAACTCTCCAAGGAGAGATACATTTTATCAGCAACAATACCAAAGAAATGTTCCTGTCATAGAACACCTTCCGCATGCCGAAGAGGGAATGTCTGCCAGCCAGGCACTGTGGAGGACAGAGGATGAATGTTGAAAACTAGGGGCCTCTGGGTTACCTCTGATCAGGAGCCTGGCGTATGTGTTACTCTCCATACCACAAATCCTTTACAGCTTAGCTTCCCTAGAAATACCGACGCTATTCAAGTTCACTAAGGACACTTTCCTTATCTCTCCATACAGAGCACAGACATAATGGGACAGGGCTCGCTAACAGAAGCAACCTCCAGGATACTCCATGCTGTGAATTTTGCTGCCTTCCATAATGAAATACCTACAGATAATAATAGCCCTCAGGTGCCCAAGCCCAGGATGCATCTTAACGATCTCAAGGACTAGCCAAACAAAGGCTCTGTGACCGTTTCTTTGTTAGCTGTGGACTTTCCAGCCCAGAATATGGTCCTGTGTAGAGCTTCACAGTTTGCAGAGAAGGCAGTCATCATCTCTGAAGAACAAGAAAGTACAAGCTAGGAAGTTACTAGGCTTGCACATTACAAGCCAGCACAAGTGTTGTGAGTAGAGTTGACTTAATAATCACCACTGAACTGTTTATTTTCAATTTAATACATTTTTTTCAACTAACATATTTGACAAGACCTTATTTTCACTTTCTTCATAGAAGTCAGGGGGCAGATATGCAATTAATGCTTCTAAAACTCTTTGAAATCCTCAAATGAAAAGAGGAAAATACAATTATTGTTAATAAAATATCAAACATCACAGTGATGTACTTCAAAACTACAAGGAAAATATCAAAGAAAGAGGAAGGCTTTCAGAAGGTTGCTAGCCAATTCTGTCCACATCCATTTCATCTCTGTGACTAATTCTAATCACTCACAAGGAGTGTTCTTTCAATGCAATATACGTGCAGGCAGCATGCCTTTATCTGAAATCCTGAATAATCTCCTCTTTTTCTAATTTCTTAACCAAGAAACATATGGAAAAGACACATTTAAAGGGAGTTTTTATCTCTGTTTCATAAGCTGCCCTCTTTAATAAAGAAAGCAACTAGCACTGTGGAGAACAGCACATCTAGACAGTAGGACAATATGACCATAGCTCAGCACATTCTTCAGTAAGCCTCAAAACCAGCAAGCTTGGTCTGGATGACATCAACTGCATCATTTATTTAAAAGGCAAAGAGGATGTCTGTCAATAGGAAGATGAATGGCTATGGAACCTAATATTGCAGACAACAGTCAGAGAAACAAGTGAGTTTACAAGTCAGCCCTGATGTTTTCTGGAAGAGGAAAGCACTCTAAAAAGCTTGATGTTGCACCTTCATTTAATGCTGGCTTTTGCTTACAAATATATGAACACACAGAAGTACACACCAAGAGGCAAATATTCTTAGAGAAAAACCACATGTATTAAAGGAAATAACATGTTATTTTTCACAATTTTTTTACCATACGTATTTATGAGAACCTCTCCAGTTCATGGGATGTTTTGGGGGAGGAAAGGTGAGATGTTTTGAAAGATGACAGCTCTTCTCAAAAGAAGCTAAAAGTCACTTGAAAGGCAAAATTTACACACCATCTTCTAGGCTTCTAGGCTCTTCAGCAGAGCTTTTCTCTACTACCATTCCATCACCCACTAGATTTTTTCATAATAATGTCACATTCATGTCACAAGGTCCTGACTTAGATGCTCTTCTTCCTCACGGATATACAATATTTTATATATATATATATATATATATGAAAAAAAAAGTCATAAATTGTCTCTGCACATACAATTCAGTCCAGTCTCACTTTTAAAGTTTTACCTTTTTACTTGTTAGCAGTTAGGGACTGGACTGTTCAGAGGGTCTAGAACCGCCACAAAAGACCAGTTCAACCAGTTCAACTGCTCTCCAGATAAATAGACACGAAATATCTTTCCATAATCACTTGACCATGATAATAAGCAAAGTATGATGTAGCACACACACCAAAGGGAAGAGAAAAAAAAAGGGAGCAAGGAATCCTATTTGCTATCCATTAATCTCATGTTCCTCAAATACATAGCAGTGTTTTGATTACTAGAGCTAACACCTGTAACAAAACAAGCAAGCAAAGATACAGTATCTCCCAGATAAAGGATTTGAGATTGCTGCTTCCACAATCTACAGGTTTCTAACCAAAGAGTTTCTAACAGCCCATAAAGTTACAGCCTTTGTTCCACCCAAGACATTTGTTCTTCATCAGTCGTGGAAGCCAGTAGTATGGCATGTGCAAAATCATAATCAGCATTTTTACTGGATAACCAGAGAACCAGCACTGAACCACTTTAACTTGTTTTGGGCAAGAAGCGACACTCAAAGAAAACAGCAACTCTCAAAATGAGCAACCAATTTGAGAGGAACCCTAGGGGTACAATAGATCTAGATGTGTATTTGGAAAAAAGGTGAGTGACCTCAAACCTTGATAATGAGACCCAAAAAGTTAATGAAATCAAAAGCATAACCTTTCAGTGCAGGTGAAGGAACATGCTGACACAGCTGGACAGAATCAAGTAACAGTGAATTCTTTGGCAAGTGTCAGAGGTCACATCCATATGGAGATTAAAGTCCCCTGGAATAAGTAGCATAGGTGACCTTAGATCAGACACAAGCACTGAGACTTCTCCAAGGAATGAAGCATTAAATCTGAGTGGTCAATAAATCAAAACAGCTGAGACCAATGTAGGTGCTGTAAATGAGGGAGGAAGGGGGGAATGGTTGCTGCAAATGAAAAGAAAGGTGGATGAAGAGTGACCTGGAAGCAAAAACAAATTAAAACATAAGCCTGTCTACCTGCTGGGGTGCTACATTGAAGTTAATCAATAAGGACTGCCTTTCAGCCAGGTAGAAATATTCATCCTGGTTCAAGTACACATATCACCTGTACAAATGAAATCTAAAAGCATAAAACTTCATGAAGTACCATGGAGTAAAATAGTGCTAATCATTTCCTATGGAAAACTTTCTATTGTGTGGCTATTTTAGGTGAGGCAGAGAAGAAAATACAAGGAAAAGATTTGGTTTTCCATCACAACATTGTGCTCTGTAATACAGAAGTATTTCCCACATGACCCATTAACATTCACTCTCACTATTACATGCGGACCACACTTTTCCTCTCATTTGTTCCTTCCTTCACAAGTTTACCATGAGAGAAAGGGAAAAAAGAATGAAAGTAGTTCCCTGGAGAGATTTCTGCTAGCCTGAAGAAAGCAGGTACACATATATCTGCATAGGCCAGACTCACAGTTATCCACCGTTTTTTAAGCAAAATTTTAATTTTCTGCCCCAATATTGAGGGCTGATGGCATCTAATAACAGCGTTGCTCTTGCCATCAGAAAGAAAAAGGAGCATACCTGAGACCACAAACCGGGGAGGAGGACTATCACATCTACATCCCTAACTAGCTCTTCATCGATGGCAGAAGCCATCCTGACCAAACCATCACTGATGCAGCCCTCAGGCACCGGGGCGCAGGTGAGCTTGCTGGCCCCCACAGCCTGCTTCCATTGGCAGCTGCTCAGCACGCCCAGACTCAGCGCTGCCCTTGTACAACTTCATACTGCACATCTATGGCACGCCAGAAGTTCCTTTAATATTATCATAAATTTTAAGAAAGAAAAATGAAAGAAAAACTCTGAAGTCTGTCTCATATATGCAACAAAATAAATGTTGAGGATTAGGCCTTGTGCCCTTCTGAGCATTCCTCCATTACCTGAAATATCAAATGACTATTTTGGGTTTAGCTGTGTAAAACAAATATTTGTAATCCACTAAATGCCAGAAGTATTTTTAACTCCGTTCAAGGTCATTCATCAGACAAGAATGATAGTTGTTTAGAGAATACAAAACAGCAATTGTCATCTAAGTCATTAGACTCTGCAGATTAAGTAAACAGCAGTTGCCAGAAAATAAAGTAGATGTTTGTGAAAGAAGCATTTTCTTCATTTCAAGTGAAAATTGAATCTTTATTCTCATGCCCAAGTATCATGGGTAAAACAGAGGGCAACCAAGGAAACTTGTACTCTGTTCTGTTTCAGTACTCAAAATTTACAAGGTACAAAGAACTTCCACTTTTCTGTTTTATGTTTTTTACATGCAAAGGTGTGTTTCCCTCCTTAAATGAAATTACTTCTATGGGACTGTAAAGTAATAGCACTGTGCCTGAATTTGGCAGTTAGAGGTAGGCAAATGAATAATTAATCATTAGTTAACCCTCATTTGAGAATCCACTCAAGAAAGATCCAGATATAACTGTTATCATTAAATGGTATGGTTTATGAAAGCTTTTCTGGTTGTCCTGTTTGACTGTCTTAATTTAGACGACTGACTTTGGCAGTGAATCTCCTTTCCATTAATTGCTCTGTGTGTATTAAAATCCTAAAACAGTATTTGTTGCACTAGAAGAATCATCTTTTGCAAAAAACAGGAGCAGTGGATAAGACTGTGAATTTGAATGATACATTTCATTGCTGAAGTGAGATGAAATTTTCATGCGATAGGCAAATCAGGCAAATGGAATTTCGAGGAACGTTACAAGCAATCAGATCAGTTAATGCACTGGGCACCAGGCCATCAGCTCCTCAGCTGGTCTTTAATCCCTGGAAAAGCCCCTATGTCTTGATCACCACTGATTAATTATTTTCAGAGTTTGCATCATTTTATATCAGGTTTTACATAGCTGTAATGGTTACTTTGGGTTTATTCCGATGGAATGGATGAGAAAAGCATTGCAGCAGTCCAAGTATAAGATCCAGCTGCTAGTTAAGCAATAAGAGGTCATAAAACTAAATTGCACAAATGCATTTTTAATCCTGAGTGGTATGAGGACTTGTAAATGGTTTCAGCATGCGAAGACTGTATCCAACCTGGCTGAACAGCTAATTGAACTTAAGCTATTTTAACTATTATATCCATAAATGCAAAGCATAAGTGAGCTTTCCAGAATGCCAACAGACTTTTTTTTAGTCAGTATTATTGAATTATGTTCTTTTTTCTTATATGGAAAAAACTAACGCGGAAGAGTGCCCAATATTTTATGCTACACTGTAACAGTACAAAAGACAATAAAAAAATATAATCATGATCAAATAAAATGAGAATCAGAACCTGGTAACAATTTCCCATAGGCCCATATTATAAATCATTACCCTGACTTACAATGCTAACAACCAAGTAATAATTAAAAAGGTCAGAATTCAGAAATTGTGAGAGCCTGTACATTTCCTATTTCATACTTATGATTCTTTTTCAAGGCTTCAACATTAATACTTTTTTTCTTTTCAAGGTTCTGCAGATGACTTGAGCCTTTCAACTTTCACTTTTAAATATTCTTACATAAAAATAAAAGTGCAAACCTAAAATTTTGACATTTCAGTTGCAGGCTGTAACCCAAGGTAATCTCAGAGGTACAGTTCAGAAAGCCAAATCTAGAAATCTGAACTAGGTGCATGCACAAATGGGTGCTGCCACAACACACATTCTATGCTGATCTTTCACCTTACTTCCTCCATGCTATTCATATTTTTAAGCCTATGATCTTATGTAGCAAAAGGCCTTTTTGCAGTCAATATGCTGCTTGTTTTACCCAAATTTGGCATTTTTCATTTGGCAACTAACAACAATAAAGATATTTCACCCAGGCTTAAAATGTGAGTTTCTATGACAAAGCTATATGAATCAGTAAAAACGGAGTGTTAACAGACCCTTCTCAGAAACAAACTGAAGGTTAAGACATCCTTTTAGAGTTCCATAGATCCCCTTCCAACCACCCAAGAACCCAACTCTTCTCCCATTCTTATTAAAATGGACAGTCCTTGACAAAGATTGGGTAGATTTTCCATTATAATAAAGCCATTCAGCTTGAGGTAAAAATTTAAAATATAACTTTAAAATGCTGCTCTATGCTGTAACTTGTACAACAGGAACAAACTGAAGAGTAACATCAAAAGCCTTCCTCCACACCATATCTTAGCTTTGACAGAGACTACAACTCTGGAAGAAGGTTCAACAGTTTTATCCTTAGCCCATATTCAGGCTTCACTGTCATCACTCAGAAGACTAGAGACGACTTGATTCCTGCAAATTATTGTATTTCGAAGGGGGGGTTCTACCACGAGGTGGAAATTTGCTCCCTGGTAACTGGGTGCATTTGTTTTGTGGTGTAGCAGCTGCAATAACAGCACTTTCCTACACCTGTATGTAGCAAGACAGTCACTGGCTTAGTCCCAGGGCACGTGCCAAGGTGTATTTGGATTGGAGGCTCCAAGGAGATAGAATTGAATGGGAAATCTCAAATTCCCAAGAGTTGTTAGATGTCCAGGTCTTATGTTGGCAAGGAAATCTATTTGAAATCAATCAATGGAAAAGAGATGTTTAAATAGCAGGAAGACACTTGTACATCTTTCTAGATCTTGGCCAAAAAAAGACCCAGGTCAGCCAGAAAAGGGGACATCATTCACTGCAGAAGAGGGGCACTGCCCTTCTTAGCAGGAACACTTGCCACCACTGGGTAAATTGCAGAACCAAGGTAGTGAAATTGTCTTTCTAAAGTATCCCAGCTAGCTTGTCAGACTTGACAAACTTTTATTCTTACCAGAAAACAACGGGCTTCCTCACCTGGTGAATTTTCCCTTGGCCCTAATGAGACTACCAGCAAACACAGAGATGAATTAGAATAGTCATTAAGGAGGCAGAGCATAAAAAATGAGCCACAGGAAAGGTTAGAGCTACGAGGGTGAATGAAGAAGAGCACATACCCTGTCACAATCGCTGCAGATGTGAAGGAAACAACCAGGGGAGAGAAGCAGATGTTCCTGTTAAAGCTGTGCAAATTTGACGGCTGCTTTCAAGGGTAATGGAGCAGCCATGGGTGGCAGGAGAGGGCATGCCATTAACTTACACGACGGTGTTAGACTCCCCCAAGAGCCATTGACTTTAACAGCAATGCTCCACCATCTCCCCTCTGAATAAGATTAAAGGTGACCTGGTACCTGGCATGTCATTAATTCCAGCATCTTTCCACAAAGATGGTACTCTAAGATGGTTGGGTTTTTCCTCTTGCAGTGTGCACATTACAAAGGAAATTTTTTAAACATGTCTTCTGATCATAATCTCAAAAAAAGTAAAATCAGCAGTTACACTGCTTATTTTTCTTACCTTTAAAAACTGTATTGAGTAACTCATTACGAAACAGCTTCTGCTAGCATGGTTGGATTTTCTAAATCTCAAAACATGCATCACCTCACTTGAAAGGTAATTTGTCAGAACAATAAGTAACTTTGAAAATCCATGAACATTGATGGATTATATATATATATATATAGTGTCCTTCTGGTACTTGCTTTAGCTCAGTGTCTCACCAGGGACCGGGTGGGAAGGACCAACAGGCATTGCTCATGATAGCTGTTCTACAGAGCAGTAGCAGCCTCATAAAGGCAGATTCCTCTGCAAGACCCCTTGCTTGGAGGTCATGAGAACCTAAGGAAAGGTCAGTTTAACCTGTAGTGAATCACAACAGCAGGAGACAGTGACAAATGCATTAGTGCCACTGAAGCTATGAAGTCCTTCATAGTCTATACAACACACTTGTGCACTGGCTGGATAGGCCATGGAAAAAGACTTTTCCACCCACACCCGTTCAACTCCTTTTATTTTCAGAGCTTCCTAGGACACTCTGCGTAGTTGGGAGTGCCTCTCTTACACTACTCTTCGACTAGCCACCCCTTTAAACATGAACTACTCTACCGGCTCCCTCTGCTGACGTCCCTCCGGCGCCCACACCAGAGGACTCATTTCTGACAGCATCATCGTTGTCCAGCAGGTAGTTCCCAACATCAGTGAAACTGGCCAGAATCACATTAATCTTACCCAGTCAGCTCAATACAAGAAAAGAACAGAAATTTTGTCTCCTATCTAGATAAGAGGGAAGAAGACAGCCAGAATGAAAATCACAGCCACAGCAATTTTTCTTAGGCGGAAATGTACTTACGAACAAACCCGAGATCTCCAACTAATTTCACACTAACCACCTGTCTGATGGCACTTCCAAACACTACCAAGCAGATCTGGATTAGAAACAAGGACCTTGAGGTGAAAGGCTCTGCATCTAATTACTCATCCATTGAGGCTTCCTGTTCTCATGTGATTGCATCTTGTAATTATTTTCAAGTGCCACTTTCAAGCACAAGAAATTACAAGACTTTCTTTATAGCGACTATAGACCTTTGGAGCACGCAAACCCGACCATTTGAGATTAAGCAATATAATTAATGTATTTATTTCTGCACTACCACTACCATGAAGAGACTTCAATTGTCAGCACATTGACAGTCCTGGCTAGTCCAGTTTAATTCTACCTTGGCAAACAGAACATTTAAGGGAAATAATTCATACACCTGGACTGGCATACCATAACTTCTATAATTAAATAGTCTGAATTTTGTAAAGTAACAATATCTGCATTTCTGCATTAATAAAAATCTGAGTTTTGCTTTAAAAATATTATAAAATTGTATTGTTAGGCAAAGGCATGGCATTATTCAGCATGAAAATGCTGATGAAGAAATGGCTTTTCAAAACCTTTCTGTCACTTTATATATTATTGCCTGCAAGCTTCCTGTTTAAATACTTCTAACCAAGTCCTGTACGTTTTATTCATGTATTGCATATCATGTAAGAGGAAATTTTAACTGAGGTCTCCAAAAAATTGCTTCTCAGAATGTAACAATGGCAGTACAGAAGTTAAGGCAAATTCTCCTTTTACTTTTGGGCAAGCTTAAGGGAGAGGCGAAAAAGGAGAAAGATTTAAAAGTTTCTAGAATGAGTGTAAAATACTTATTGAGTTTAAAACAATAAAGTACAACAAAAGATACATTCTGCTGTGAATTCACACAAGGAAGGATGCATCTAGGATGAATATTTTTATTCATTCTGAAATTGGTGGCAGAGGACCTGAAGTTGTCATAAATATGTACAGTTTAGAAATGACCTCAGCTGAGAAGGTGTCAGTCTTCAACAACATAATCCCCAAAGACTTCACTTTTACAAGAAAGCAGGTTTTCCCCTACTGAGTTCGAAGCAACCTCTGCTCTGAGAAGCTGAAAAATAATGATCTATCTTTAATCACAACTTGAAACTACAAAGCAAGCCAAACCAATGAGCTGACAGTCAACATATTCAGAATTTGATCTGGCCATGTAGAAAGTATCCCTAACTCCAAATTACAGAAAGTGTTGGTTTAAAAGGCTCAGCATTGCGAGACTTAGACCTTCAGATATGACCTTTAAAACCATCTGACACTTCACTTTAAGTATCTTACCTTTACTGAAGGAAGTTTGCCTGTAAGTTCACTAATAACACAGGGAAGCACCCAAACATATGTCCATTCCTAGCACCTACAGTTCCATGTGGGATAGCTAAATGCATCACTTTTTCCTCAGGGACTAGTTTAACACATCCTAGCAATAAGTGCTGAACAATTCCACCATCACAATGATGTAGGCAAATGCAGTTCTCCCAAGTACCATGACAACTCCAAGATAACACCCACAACAGAGTCCCTGAGCCACGCATTCTGCATTAGTTGTGGATGGGACACTCAAAGAAAAGTGTGATAGTTCTGACAAGGTCTTCCCTGCTGCCTCCCCATAGAGCCCACTCAGGCCACTGTGTTTTGATGATCCCAGCCAGCAGATGATTCCCAGCAGAAAAAACTGGAGAAGTTTTCAAGTATGGCTTCCAAACTGACTGCAACAGTCAGTAGCCTGAAGGATGAATCACTGTATTTAGTGTAAATTCCACTTCCTTCCTGAGCTTTAGGTTCAAGTACCTTAAATATCAATAGTAAAAATCCCAGACCACCAACACCGTCTTGTTAGCTACAAAGGCTGCCCTTTTTGCTTCCTCTTGAAAGCTATTCAGACTGTGAGCTGGGGTGGGTTCGTTTCCAAGGTGCCCCTGGCTTCACTTTTATTCTTTAATACAGGTGAGGCACTGAGAGTGCTGAATGGCCACCTGTAGGCATGCTTTAGAACCAAGTGAACAATGGGGTGTGTCAAAAGAAGAACTCTGCTACCCTCCTACTGAGAACTATTCCATTTTTCAGTTTGTACTCATTAAATTTTGCTAAATATTAGACATGAAATCAGACATGTTGTTTGGCAACAAACTTGACAGCTATTTCCAATGGACTAAAAGAACCAGCATCATTTATCCCCTGCAGGAATGCATTTTGCACTCTGAAATTAAAAGGTGCAGTCTCTTGAAAATCATAACTCATTTTTCCTTTTTTTTTTTAATTTAAAATCATTGACATTTTATCTGGAATTTTGGTAATATATTGTTATTAAATAAACACTGAAATTGGGTAAGAAAGACTAGATTTCTATTTCTTTTAATGTTCCTGGCAGTTTAAACCAGACTGATTTTTTTAAATGAAATTTGCACATGTACATCAAATTTCAGTAAAAATTCCAACAGAGGAAGTCTATTAATCTAGACTGAAAATATTTCAGTGAAAAAACAGGCATATTTATGCATGAAATGTCTTGCCAAAATTGGGACTACATTCTTTAAAAGAATTTCTCACATGTTCTTCCTAATATTAGCAAGAATAGCACTGTGACTGATCATGATTCACTGCTTAAAGAACAGGCGAGTTTCAGGTCGGAGGTGGATGGCAATTACTGGCGTGAATAGATCCTATATTAGAGATTCAACATGTTGCCAGTCCAGCACATTATCCTTTGTCAAAGTGCGTAGACAATATATGGAGGCTTACTGTTAGAAGTGGAAAACATCTTTGTTTGCAGGATTCTGTAAATGGCTTGGCCAGGTACCTTCACACTATGAAGTTGATGCTTTTACTGCAACGGAACAGGGACTCTTTCTCCCAGCTGCCACCTCAGACCACGGAACACAGAAAGTGATGAATTAAAATCTTTAAAAGAGGAGCCTGTAGCAAGGAGTGACCAGTTTCCAGCTACAGGCAGAAAGAACATACATAGCCTAGCCTCTTTTAGTAAGCAATCAGGCCTTGGGCATAAAAGTAAATACAACGTGGCTTACGTCTTATCTTCACTAGTACTGAACCAAGACAGGCAATTAGGCAAAATGAGAATGGACTCAGTGAAACCATTTGTTATTTGTTTACTGTACAGTATCATCTAATAGAGACTCCACAGAAACAAAATCCTTTCTGGAGGTCTTTGCTCATAACTTATTGCCCTAGAGACAAGAGATATCACTGATGCTATTTTAATCCACTAAGCTGCCTTTGCTCAGCTATATAGCAAGTCTTATAAAACTCTGCTGTGTACAAAGTCTCCTCTCTCCTGGCAAGACCACCAGTTTCAATCTGTAACAAGTCAGATTACGGCAAAATGACTAGTCGTAATAGTGCAGGGTATTGCCTTGTATTTTCAAATTTTAGGGTTTGCTGTACTGTATTAATGCATATCCACCAGCAGCCCTTGTCACCAATAATTACTATCCCACAGCAACAACACAAAAATACTTGTCAATTAACTAATTCCATTTTGACTGTCTCAGAAACAGAAGAGGAGAAATATTGATGTCTCCAAACCACAGTCAGCAGCTGACATCCTCTTTCTATCCAAGGGAGCTGCTGTCAGATGAATTGTTTAAAAAGATATTTGAGGTGGTTCTATAGAATCCAGTGAGGATGCACTGCACAACCTTCTTGAGGTACTATTAAGATCAGCACAAATGACAAATACCCCTTGGTGGCAAGAATTGGCAACTTGAGAAATGTACAATTTACAGATGGCCAGTATTTTAAAGGCTAAAAGAATTTTGAGAAGAGAAATCGCCTCTAAAAAATAAAGCAAATCTTGACTTTTTCAGCAATATGCGCTAAATATTTAATAAGGGATCCTGGAGCTCAGAAAGGTTTAAGACACTGTGTGAGGATATTGAACTAATAAGCTCCTCCAGTAAGCCTGTAAATACATATAGTTAAACACTACCTAGTTTATTTTAATTATTTAACACAGAGACTGAAGGAGGTTAATGTGACCCAGAGGACTTGTTTATGTTGAAAACTATTGCCTCTCCTTACTCAAAAATCTGCATGCTGAGCTGCATCATAGCACAGAGTTACAAGGGACCAATAAGGTATAGAGGTTTACAGCTGCTTGCTAACGTCCAAATGACAGCGTTTATACCAGGGCACTGACTGCGTGAAGGCACAGGTAATATAAAAGTCAGGCCCATTGACTTGGTTGATATCACTGGAAAAATTCATACATTTAAGTTAGGCACATAGTCAAGAATACCCTTGATGTTGGGGGATATTGCTAGCTTCCAAAATTTAGTTTTACAAACACAAAAACCCCCATTGTTTACTATTCAGCTCACAAATCATAACTGCTATTTGTCCTTCTCTGTCTGTTCAGACCATGGATGACATGTCAATTTGACATTCAGCCTTGTCCTCCAGCTAAGATAGTGGAGAAAGCAGCCTTCACTAAGCCACTGAAAACAATGAAAAAACCCAAACCACTTTAAAACAATCCAAAGGATAGTTATCAAACAACAGGAGGAGAAAACCACTTTTGCAATCTTCCACAGTCAAAAAGAGAGAATTCAAGGAAAGGTAACCATTCATGGCCCCACTGGGAAAGGGGACAAACAATCCAGTTTTAAGCAATACTATCTAAGGCCCATGTATTCACCTGAACATCTCTGCCTTAAAAAGATGAAAAGCTAGTCTTGTATAGGGAAAAAAAAAAAAAAAAAAAAAAAGGCTCTAGTTTCATTTTTAACTGGGTATTTTGTTTATCAAAAGAAATCTTGTTCCAAAACAATCGTTTTCATTTATCTTCAGGAATGCAAGCACAAGATGAGACTTATGTTCCTTCTCATACATGGAATGAAAAACCGTAAGTCTCATGCGCAGCATGATGTGCCAACAAAACACACTGTTTCACTCTGCAACATCTCTGACTATTTCAGAGTAATTCTCAGAGTCATCATTCTGATTCTACAAACTAGTGTTTAGACAACAAAGGTTGTTAAAGACTAAGGAAAAAGCCACTGAGTAGAAGTCATGGGACTCCTAGAGGATGCGTTGGCAAAAGGAAAGCTTTGGAGTTCACTGCACTGATGGTGTTATATGCATTCAGAAGGGAAAAAATAATTGAAATTTTGCATATGTGTTTCCTAGAAATAAAGAATCTGCTGTGCTAGAGCAATACTATCAGCAGATCCATGCACAAATGCAGTTTTGCAGTGCTCTACTGTTGGAGATCTAGTGACTTAGAACTGCAGAATCCTACCCAAAGGCACAATAAACACCATTACTTCGGCTTCTCAAGAGACCAGCACTGGCACCTCAACCCTTTGCCATTCATTCTCTCACCACCACCACCACCTTCTTTGCTGTTATAAACAGGGATGACCGCCACTGTGCTTTATTTCTAACTCAGTGCTCTGCCTGAGTGAAAGGTGTGCCATTTTTAAATACTTTCTGAGATCCAGGTACCTAAATTCCACAGTGATTTGATTTCCAGCATTTAAATAAGTTGTGTTTGGGGGGTTTGCCTTCTAGAAAAACGGAACTTCAGGAAAATTACTGATCTCACAGTAAAAACAACTTGATTTTCAAAAAAAAGATGAGGTAAAATGATTCCAAAACCTCCAAGTAAGATCAACATCATCTTCAATCATCAGTGGGGCAGAAACAAAGACAGAAGCTCATCTGTACAAAAAGCATATTTAAAAATAATTAGTGATTCAAATGTTTTATCTGAGAATGAACCCAGGAGGTACCAGAGACTTTTCTACCCCCAGTCCTGAATAAAAATAGCACACTTAAGTCTTAATATTGTTGGCTTATTTTTCCTTTTCTGCAGGATTTTCATTACTGCTTACTTTTAAAGCTCTCCCAAGACTGAGTTATGTGCCCGGAGAGCTTTTAAAGGAAAAGAGCTTACTTGCCTGGCATCTCTTTCCAGCCTCTCTTAGCTCTAATTACAAGGTAAAGATTAAAAAGACAAATGAGTTTTATCATTGCATCCTTGGCCTTTTTGAAAAAAAAAAAAGGAAAAAAAAAAAATCAGCGGAGCTTCCAACCTCAGGTAAAATGTTGAAGTCAGCAGCTTCTACTGGGAAGGGTGGAAAGAAAAGATGAAATCCAATTTACAAAAAAAAAATCACTACAAAGCTCACATGGCTTGTGGCAGTCTTGCTTGAGTACAAAGTTATGCAGCACGCAGGTGACATAATTAGGTCACTGGGGGCAAGGCTTCTTAGAACTATTACATAAAGAAATCCATAAAATTTCTCAAATTAGATTTCCTCCAGGTTTCAAGGAGGTTCAAAACAGCAACTCTGCAAGCAACCTGGAGTAAGCCCTTTCTGGAAACCCATAGCGTTGCAGTTATATGATCTAACTAAACAGTTATTCTCCATCATTATTCCATTCTCAGCTTGCAATTATTTATGGGATTCTTTCTGCTAAATATATTTTATAACTTCAGCACTGAACACGAAACAAGATTAAAGAGAAGCATAAGGCAAACTGCCATTGGTGTTTCCCTGTCATTTCAGGATGAGGAGTGACATTGTTCATATAATAAATATGGCTAATAAGAGTTAGACTTTGCAGATAGGATTTTTAGAAGTGTCTAAAAGCTGACCCAGGACCGTTGAAAACAATGACCTTTCCTGCTCAGCATTTGTTGCTACCAAGTCAAATGGATGATATCTAATAATCAAAATCTAATGGAACAGAAATCAAGTGTGAGTTGGGCGCTCACATGTGAGAATGACAGTGGTAGTGCTGGAAGAGACAGCCCCCAGTGTCAGGATCACAGCTCACCCTGACACAACAGCTACAGGTCACAGCCAGAAGCAGCTGCCCATGTAGGCATTTACTGGATTTTTCAGGCTAGTGCAATATCTGCAACTGCTCCTCTATCGCCACAGGCTAGATGGAATTGCCCCACAGGCAGTCTTGTATCTGGCCACAGTGGCAATGCCATGAAAACCAGCATTCAAACCATCACCATCTTCTCCCATCAGAAGATACCAGTTTTTCTGACATTAAACAAACCAAATCCCATTTCAGAGGCAGCCATCGCTTCTTGAGGTGACTATAAGAAATAATGTCTCATTGATTGTGCTGCTCCACTAAGTTGCATCCCTGACAACATGTCTGGTTTCTTTCCCATTTTACATTACTGCCATGCCTTCCATTCTCATCCACTTCACAGGGCTCAGGCATCTTCTGTGCCTCTCAACTACAACAACTCAAGTGCTGGTTCCAGCACAAAGGTGCATTAGTCAGCAAGCTGCCAGGACACAGGGCAAGTAACCCTCACAATTACACTACAGCTTTTTCTTAGTGGGGGCAACAATGTACCTCACTGTTGGTTTTCTTCACATTCCTCAAAAACCTACCACACTACAGATCTTCATTTGGTTATGTTTGGCCCAGCAGTTCCACAAAATTGTTGGGGAGTCAGTGACAGTAAGAGGGACTATAAAATTACATATGTCCTGCTCCTTCAGGATTAAGGTGTGTTTGAAATGCAAGATGTACATATGGTTCCCTTTTGAAAAGCACTGTGAATTAAACAGTCTCACTAGACACAGTAAGACTCAGCCATCTCTTGTTCTCTGCAACAGCGCCAGTTCCATTAACTCTGAAGCATTTTGTAATTAATTCAGAACATGCTGGACTACTGGACTGGCAGGTATCACAATACACAAGAGCAAACTGAAATGGAACAGAATAACTGAAGAAAAAGAAGAAACAACTTACTCAGGACAAAACCCAAAGCATTGCTCTTGCCACCTGTAGCTAATCCCAATACTCAGAACAAGACACCACATAGAGATCTACTTAACAGCAGCCTTTTTATACAACTATTACACCTACATAAATAATAAATAATCTCTCGACTATACTGTATCATTTCCTAATAAATGTACAGGAGACAATCCCAGTACACATCTACACTGTGCCCTTTAAACTCCCAAATTCCCCTTAAACTCCCCAATTTCTTAGGATCATGTCATGTGTCTGCCAGCTAGAGATGTTCTGTCCTCTCCAAGGATCTTCCATCATCTGTCACCTGGGGCATACACTGCACCACTCCCAAAGGGTCAATCACAGAGCTAGATTAATGATGCTAACCAGTTACCTTTTCTGAATGACACAATTAAACCTAATTAAGAGATCTCTTTACTGGCAAAAAAATCCTCCTTCAAAGTGATTTTTTCCTTTAGACTTTTAAGCCAACCAGATAAATTCAACAGCTGGGACAGCTCCATAAATCAAACAGCCCCAATTTCCATAGTGCAGCATCAGGTAGTACATTCAGCCAGCGCACATGGTTTGTGTTGATAAGTTTCAAACAGGTTTGCGTCACTATATGTGCAAGCAAGTTCATGAGGAGGTGAACAAATTGCCAAAATCTTGTTTCATTCCAAGATTAGGGGCCATAACAGAGGTCAAGCATGTACCAGCTCCAAGTCTGCATTTTCCCCCACATAATAATTTTCTTTACTTTGTTATCTCCACAGTCTTGCCTAGCACCGTCACTAGAACCTGAGGTTGGGATTCTCTTCTATATATCCAAAAGGACCTACTGGGGAATTACTGTTAACAATCCAGTCACTGGGTGTCACTGCTACAGCACTTAGACAGCCCCAGCTGCTCTGGGGAAACAGTCTGTGTTTTGATCTCATTTCCAGCTTGCAACAAACAGCACCATCTTTATTCTACCCACTTAATACCATGTTCACCCCCTAGTAAATAGAAGTGTTTCCTCTTAAACTTAGAAGCACCTCCAAAGAAAGCAGTTGGGGTATTTTCCAAAATATACCTTGCTGTCATTTCGGCTACAGTATTTACTAATACTCAAGGACAATTAAAAATAAATAAATAAAATATATCAACATTTAGTTGCAAGAGACCACAAGTCAAAAAATAAAAAAGCTCGTTCTGTTGATTGAAGTTCAGTTACTACCTAGATAACCCAAAAATGTTATTACCACCATTAGAACTTTAATTTTTGTGGCACTGTCTCATACTGCAGAGAGCATCTTAACTGAACAAATCTTTTCTCTTACTGTACAGATTCAGCACACAAATAGCTGAAAAATATAGCACTGACACTGAGGTAAACTGCCCACACTTTCATCCTAACGGATGGTTAGCCTCGGAGGTGAGCTGGATCCCATTTAAATGCTGGCACACATACAAAGTATTGTAGACACTCAGCATAAAATGACGACAATTAGTTAAGAAACATGTTATGTTTTAAAGGTACAATGCTACGCAAGATGTTACAAATTTTAGGTAACATAATTTACATCTTAAATAGACTCAAAAATTCAGATACTGCTTCAAGTAACAAGGAATGTGGGATTGCTCAAGGTCAAGTCTAATTACAAAGCCTGCTAAGATGAGGATCATTTTTTAAGCAGTGGGAAATTAAATTATTTGTCCATGCTATCTGGCAGTCAATACCTACCTGTTTTAATCACTGTTGACATAGACTAATAAAAATCAGAAAGAAAACCTCCATAGCCAGTTTCAGTTCCCTTTCCGGGTGTTCTACCTGATATTCAGTGAGCCGAGCTGGTGGTCGCTGCAGTCTGACCCACACCAGGCACACAGACATACCACCTACTTGCTGGCTGACTCAGCCCCCTGGCTTTTTCAAGATCTAGTAAAGCAATACACATTCTTGGATGCTGTAAGAAGAGGAAACTGAAGATCAGCATGTGCCTTTCCTGGATACACAGAGGTGAGTAACAGAAGATTAAGTAGGGAGAAAGTCACATGAAAGCTGGGAGAATACTGGACAGTCCCACTGCTTAACTCAGACAAAAAAAGGAATCTATGGATGTGTTCTACTGCTGCCATCCAATGGGGAGGTTGAGTAGAAAGCACTTGAGTAAAGATCGATGGCTAACAAGGGCTGAGTCTGAGTCACTGTCACACTGATGCTTATTCTGCACCTTGTTGCCAATGCCATCCAAGACAAAAGTTTTCAAAGTAAAATAAAAGTGGTGCTGAATAAGAAACCATTGTAACAGCCTGCTCCTTATGCACAAGGACGAAAAAGGCACTCTGCTGCTCCAGCTCATTCCCGGTGCTGCCTGTGAAATCATTCTATGGACTTGATCCACTTCAATCCTGCAGCTGTTTAGCTGTTTTAAGATGCTGAAGCTGATGGAGGAATGGTTACACAAAGCTTTGTAACATGCAGGATCTCAGCTTATACCTTCACAAATTTCAGATCTTCAAATCTACAAATTTAATTGCAGTGAAAATGGAAGTTCAGCAACTACCTTGCACACAGACATTTGAAAAATCCTACTGGCTGCTGATCTGCAGTGATCAGTATCTAAATATCTTGTTAAATCTGGCTTTAAAAGCCCATATCTGCCTTGTTTGAGTACTTGGGAGCTCAGAATATAGATGTATAGAGCAAAATGAGACTCTGATACTCTGCTGTCTACTTAGCATCCCCTCCTAGATAACAGAGGGCCTCAGAATTCGTAAATGATAGCATAACATTTTCATTATCCACATCATTACTTGTGGATGATGAAGCAGAGGCAGTGACAACAATTTAAAGCCAACTCAAATTGTCAGGGTACAGTCTACAGGGCAATTTATGAGGAAGATAAATTTCTGATGCTAATAGGACTCTACAGCAAGATATCAATAGGCAAGAATTCCTCCAGCAAATCAAGGAGAATGGGAGGGAAGCAGGGGGAAGTGGACTGACTTGGGATCAGGAGAGACGAAAAGGCAAATACTTCCTCAAGTCTAGCTGCACAACCAGCACTCTGCTTTGTGAGACCAAGATGCTGCTGAGACTGAGTCTTCTTTCTCTGTCTGTATTTTTCATACCTTCATAATATTTCCTGTAAAATTACTACAAGCAACATGAAATTATCATTTAATCCACAGCATCAAATCCCACTACACAGAGCTGTCCTAAACAGCAGTAGTGGTGCAGCAGTCAACCAAGGGGATGATGCTTTCTTCTTGATATATGGGAGGAAGTAGGTGAACTGGGGCCCAATAAACATCATTTACCAGTCCAGACATTCACCTATACCATCAGCAGAATAGAATAATCATAATTCACATTTCAACCCTTTTGACTACTGAAGACATACTCACATCAGCCTAACTCTTTGATTATCTTGGGATTTGTATAGCTGTTAGAAATACTGACACATGTTGTCTTACTTGTACAGTTCACCTTCCTGAAAAGCATGGATGCAAAAACTTTCTACTCTCCAGTAAGTCCTGAGTGCTGCAAATAATATTCCACTGGACTCAGGCAAAACTTAGAGCTGCCGTGTGATTACTTGTTATACAATGCATCAGGCACTAAGTCAGTTTTCTACAGAGAATCTGCAAGTATATCTGCCCTTATTCTCTGCCATATGGTCAGTTCAGCTCTGTCTGAGCAAGATGTCAAGCCCAAGACCCTCTCAGTGCTTAATTTCAGAAGGATTAATTTAAGATAGCTACATTTTGTCAGTAAACAGATGTCCTTGATTTGCCTCTACACAAAATACAAAAAGCCCATTTACCTTTTAAGATAATTAACTGCAGCATTAAACCCCCAGTAATTCACACATACCCATACAAACAGTGCATAGAAAAGACTCTCACAGAACACAGCATGAAGAATAACCTCAACCTTTGAACATTTTTACCAGGCTACTACTTAACCATGGCTTAAACTTTAGCACTTGTTTAGATACAGAGCAGCAGAATTAACTGAAAATGTACAGTATATTATTTAATCTCTGATTCTAGTCAAGAGGGTATGTAATCATTAGTGCAGACCTATTTATCTTCCTCTCGTTTCATCATTCAGTAATTTAAATGTGATTTTTGAATTTCAATTGGCTTATCAAGTGCTCAACGACATCATGAGATCCTCTCTCCACCGAAAGTGATTTCTACCTTTCTTCTTCCTTGAAAACTGTCATGTCCTGTTCACTCCATCAATCAGTCTGACATTATCTTTCTTTCACAGAGCAGATAGCTTAAGTCATCAGATTTATGCAAAAAACAACAAGTAGCTCTCATTGCCCCAGAGAGCACTTTGCAATTGGTTGTTGTTCTTTATACACACTCCTATTGAAGTGCAGTGTTTATCTTTGTGTATTTCATGCCTTCTTTTTATATTCATCAATTCTTTGCTTAATGCTTTATTTACAGTATAATATCAATGACCTTTTAAAAAAAATACTACTTATTGATTTTCAAATGTATAGAAAAAAGACAAAGAGGAAATGGAAAGACAAGGGTATTTAAGGAATCCATTAACACAAAATGGGACATGTGAAATACATATTCACATGCTCACGTCACTCATCTGTTAAAACACAGACCTCTCAATACACCACAGCACACAGATAACTCCAGTCATCAGCATCTTCCTTTCATGCTTCTCGCCCTGTGTGGCACCTCCACTAAGGATCAAAAGTACCCTTGCTTTCATTTAAGCCTGTAATCTCATTCTTCAACTAAGCCGTCACTCCAACTTCACAGGGAAAGAATGGTGTTTCACTGAAAACTGCTTATTGTAAATGTTGCACATCTTGGTTCTGTCTTAGGACTTTATTGGGTTTTTTTTAAGTTTCTACATCTGTGGTTAGCCAAACGGTGGAAAGGAACGGTACTGCCCTTGTCCCTGGCAAAGCTCAGGGGTCTGCACGCCCTGAAGAGTGATGCTATCAACCAGCCATTTCAATGGGGCAGTGCCAGAGTGCTGTTGGCTTTCTACATAGTGAACAGAGAGACAACCTGGTCACCTAAGCGTCACAGTCACTGCAACTCTCACAGGGAACTAAGCAGGGCATAACAATGCTTCCTCCCCCCTCCTCCTCCTCAGCTGGCATAGTCTGTGATTTAGCAAGCAGTGGTCACGACAGTGAAGGGGTGGTCAACCTCCTCTCTGCCAGAGGTCAATACTGCCTCTCAATTCCAGTTACCCTAGTGTTACCTGTGCTTCACACTGACTTCTGAGTGAAATGAGTATCAGTCAATTGGTATGCAATGGCTGTATTGCCACCTCGCTCACCTGAGACAGAAGAACCCCACTTCTTCTCTTCCCCATCCCCACAGGCAAGTGGCAAACCAGTTCTTTGTGGAACATGCTAATGTAAGAGCAGTGGCAATTAGCAACATCCATTGTCTCCTTACAGCCATCTGCCAAGGCTGCTACAAAACAGACATCTTTCCACTGCTTGTCCCCGGCTGAATTTATCACTTCACAACATGCAGTTTTTCCTTGGTTAAGGCATGACCTTGCTAATACTGTTTTTTATCAACAGATCTCAGGCTGAAAGCCTATGTCATAGTCCATTAAAAAAAATACAGCTAGCAAAACTTATATACAGTAAGAATAAAGTACTAAGCATTCCATGCAAAATGTTAATAATAATTTAAGAATGCTATTTCTTAACATGGCCTTTTGACCACCTCAGCTATTGGACTCTGAACTAGGGAATATTGGAAATAAATTTGGAAGGACCTTACCAGTTAGTTGTCAGCTTTGATAGACGTGTACCTTCACCGTAGCTGGCCAGAACAGTGCAATGATGATATTCAGTATTTAAGTAGTGCTCTGTGTTATTTGCATAAATAGTAGCCCAGCCACCAAGTCCCAGGCAAGGCAATCTAAATATGACCTCTGGCACTGTTCTGCAACTGAATCCAATTTGTTCCCAAGACCTGGAAGCATTCAGCATGCACACATGTGTGTTTCAGCCCCCCATCTGTTAAATGAGAATAATCACACTTCATTTGTAAAGCACTTCTACTGACAAACACCTTGTGCTGCTTTGATTTCACCGAGTCCGGTTGCCAGAGCAGAGTTACTCCAGTATATCGCTGTCTATTTAGACCAAAGCACTTGGGGCAAAGACCCTTCTCTTTTGTTGAGAGGCAATACAGAGAGAATGCTACATCACCTTTATCCCGCTGGTAAACTGGTCATTCTGCAACCATAGTTATTTTTAATGCTGTTTTGATGCCGTTCTTATTACAGCTGAAAGAAAAACAGCAATGATTTTGCAAAAAAACCTACTCAGTCCTTGGTTTTGATCCAGGATTCGGTGGATCCAAATCCCTTGATACTGGGGAAGGGTCAGGAAAATGCTTTCCACAGTCACTGTTGGATTAGATTTGCTTCCTCAGAAGAAGACATGTTTTCAGAGTAAACTCTTTTCTCTCTACCTTGGCACAAACTACCATGTGATACTGTCTGATAAAGGGACATTTCTTTACATTAGCATAGCAGACTTATTTGTCAGTTGTAGACTAATTATCTCTGCTCCTTGTCTGGGGACTGTGGCATCCCTTGCAGTAAATAGCATTTTGCTGAGGGCAGCAATTTTACTCCATTTCTAAAGAATGTCGACATAAAGTTGTGGGGTTTTGTATTTCTAGTAGAAAGCGTGTGGTGGGGGGAGAAAAACAGCACAGCTGCCACAGTAATTCCAAATGAAATGTTAAACTAGTGCTTTTTCCTATGTAGTTCAAACAACAAAAAAAAACTGAGCATAGGTCTGATACTAAAATCCACTGTTGTTCCCTCCCTATTTCTGAAACCTTGGAAGTAGAAAAAAAAAAAACAGAAAAATTAAGTCAATGCAAGTAAATTATGAAACTATTATGAACGGGCACTCCCAAAACCAGAAATCTCATCTGGGCACACATTCAAGCAAGTGACAGTCCTAAAAGGCAAATTCCAGTGCAATCAGGCTACTTTTTTCTTTTTAAGCAAGATGCATTTGGAAACAAACACTAAAAATAAAAATATTAGTAACATAGTAATTCCTCAGTGACCCAACAGTGCTGACTCCAACAGGGTGCACTGAGAGAACAGTTGGGACCTCCTTCCACATTTAGACTGTTTTACGTAAGAAATTTCAGTTGATTTAGTTTGGTGGGTTTTTTTGTTTTGGTTTGGCTTTTTCAGTTGGAGGAATACCAGCATCTGCTGAAAGGGCTCAATAGACAGACATCATTAGCATAGCCACAATTCGGGCCAGACACTCATGTTGCCAGGGTTATTTATGCCAGTTGACATAATTTGCACTTTTTTCAAATTATACTCTGACTTTATTTCTATACTTTCAATAAATTATATTTTCTAAAGACAATCTAAGAAAACTTAGGAGTAGCAACAAACATCAGTGACAATATACAGTCTAAGATCTTCCTGTCTGATCTCCTCCTCAAAATCGTCAGTCATAAGAGAACAGGCACCATTCCTTTGGGTGACCAGTTATTTGTTGGGCCTCATTTAAAAATTAAAAAAAAAGAAGGGGTAGGGGGAGGGGTGCAGGGTGTTTGCACAATTATAGCTTATTCATGAAATTCAATAACCTGGTTCCATAACTTCCTGTGCCTCAGTATACTTTTTATTATATCACCAGGCTGTGCAAATGACATCATAGGGATGGAGTGAGGGAATGTGTCAGAAAGCCCTAGTACTTTCAAATTGTATGGTGCGTAGGATAGTATAAAAGAGATATAAATACATATTTATAGGAAAAACAGATACTTCCATGCTCTTTTTAAAGAGATTGTGTCTTTCACTGTGCTGTGCACTGGATTAGGAAGAGCACTGGGTCCAATTTGTACCTTACAAAGGTTGTAGCTATGAATGAGGGACTCGTATGCTGTTCCTCTCTCCCCTTTTGCACTGTTTGTTCTGAAAGACCCTTGTGCTCTAAGCAAGCAAGCTAATGCCACCTTAGAGCCCTTGAACCCCCTCATCTTCATGTCCTGTCCAGTGGCAACCCAGGCACAGCACAAAGGAAGCTCAGCATGCTCTCTATCAACTTTTATTCCCTGCTATGTAGAAGGAAATCTCCTAAGGGAAAAGGGAGCTATACAAGAAAGGATATACAGAGCATATGAGATAGATGCTCTAAGCTTTTTCACCCAACCTGAAAATAAGATGCATAGGAAAGACTACTCTGACACATTTAACTTTTTGCTTTACAATTGCTTACAATTTCATTTTTGCTATCAGGCATCAAAAGCCAACACGAAGCTAAAATCAGCTACATGCAACACCCTGCAAATACCTGCTAACACAATCATGATCTGTTACACATCGATCCTGCCATTCCACCCCAGAGGTATAGCACACCAAGCTAATTTGCAATAATTTGTCTCTGTGCAAAAAAGACAGTAGAAGAAATCTGCTCATTCAAAAATATTAGCTTAGGATGCTACTTTAAGGAGACACCGGTGTAAAAATAATGGAAGAACTGATATCAGGAAGATGCAAGCAGTAAATAATGCTAAGAGATATCCTGCATCACACTTACCTGGTTATTATTTCTTAAAACAACAACATAAATCAAAAGAATAGTGACCATCACTGGACCGCAAGGCATATGGATGATGTCCATCAGGGAAACAAAAGTGGAAATAAAGAAAGGGAAAAAAAATAAAGGCAGGTCAAACACTGAGCAATAGAATTGTTGATCCTAGAATTTTCCACTCATAACTTCTGTCATTTGGAGGGTATTATTAAAGATTGCTACCCTGGAAGATAATGAATGTCAGATGTAGCCTCCACTCTTGTGCTGATGGATAGCATCTCCGGTCTGATGAGGAGAGATTACCCTGCTGAACCCTACAAGACATCTTTAATCTCCAGATTTAGAATCCATTGTCCTCTACCAGTTGTCACTCTCCTGAAGGAATGAATGCAAGAATGCTGCCAAACACTGAAAAACAAACAGCTGCAGCAAAGGGCTATCAGCAGCAATCTGGAGGTGCTCTGCCAACGAAACACTGAAATGGTAGTTAAAAAAAAAATAATAGTAATCTGTCTCCAGGTTCTTTTCCATCATTAATTAAACATTTTCTAGTTTCCAAGAAGAAACGCTTGCTCAAGCATGCCCTTGAAACCAGACGCATCAACACCATAAACTTTCAAACAAACAGTGAGGGGCAGCACTCTAGCAGAGGAAAATACCATGCTTGGCATGAAAGCAGAGCTGAGCACTTATTCATGCAGTCTGAGTGGATGAGGCATGTTTGACGCTACAGCCAGGTATGACAACCAATTTCCTGTTCTTAAATACAGGGTGAATATTTTGTACCCACCTACTGCCAAAACCATGGGCAAATGGAAGCCAGCATAGAGGGTCAGCATGTCCTAGCCTGCTTCTGAATCTCCCTTCACCTGGTAGCACAGACAAAAATAGACACTAAGTCTAAATCACCAAATCAACAGAAGCAGCTGTCCATTTCCAGGGATTTTCACTCAAGCCTGTGCAGTCACCCATTTGGGATGAAACTCTCCAGTAGCACAAGGCCTTACAATTACATTAAAACTGGAATTTAAGTTTGGGACAGGCTCTGTGCTGCTATCACAATTAATGTAATTTTAAGGCTGTGGCAATGCAGCCCATGCAGTAAACACAGACAAGTCAATCGATAGCAGAACAGGCCCTAAAGCAATTTCCATCCCTGAAAATGGCAGTGATTTGCAAAACACTGAATGATGAATTCTGTAAGAATGACTGGCTTAAGCGTTAATAAAATCATAACTATGAAGTCTAACTTTCCTGCTGGGACCAAAAACCGTATGACGTATCCGGAGCAGGCTGGAAACTAAATCACAGAAGAATCGCAAACTCCCACTTCGGTGGGGTCAGGACTTCATCTTAGGCAGGTCTTTTAATCATTTCAGAGCAAGGAATTCAATGCAAGTCCTTTACATTTCAATCTATTGCCTTCATCACTCAAACATCCATCCTCCCAAGGACTCAGTGTGTTGACCTCCATGTAAACCCAGAGCAGAGCTCCTGAGTAGAATGTGTTCCACTTTCTGTTGCATTACCTCACCCAAATGAACACTGAGGACAAGATGCTTTCCACCCGATTTGTAGATTCTCACTTATCCAAGCATTTCCTCCTCCTCAAATTAGCACAAGCCTGCCCATTTGCACTATAATAATTTATAAGTTCTAAGTTTCAGAGAAGTAGCTTAAAAAAAGACAAAGAACAAAGAAAGCTTTCTTGGTTAGAGTTTTGGTCAATGCAATATGAAGATTATCAGTTATGCAGACTGTAGCTATATAAAAAATGATGCTGTCAATGTAAAATGAATAAAATAAAGACAGTATTTTCACAAGGTTTCCCCAATGGCTTTAAAATAAAGTCACTTTGATGTTGCAGGGAAGAGCTTGGTTTCAGCCTCCTGCCATACAGATTGATACACTGGACTTGGCATTTGTGTGTTAGATGAGACTTTGTGGGTTTTTTGTTACAGAACTTCACCCCCACCCCCACCCCCCACCCCGGCCTTTTAAAATACAATTAAATATGATACGCAAAACCCATACATTTACCAGTTTGTCTGTATTATTCCCTCCTTGACTCCCCAAATACGCAAATCTTTTCATATATAATCACATTCCATGTAGTTAAAGCATGCATTCATGGAAAACAATACCAGGAGTTACATTTTACCTTATAAAAGACTAAATTAACACTGAACAGCTCCTTAGTGGTAACATAGCTATGCATCCAAATCAAAATAGTTGTCAAAATCTGTCATATATATTAAAAGTTCACATTGCCGGGGGGTGTGGGTGGGAAGGGAGGGAGTGGTTTGTGAGAAAATAAGTGCTTCTTCCTCTATTTTATTCTCAAAAATAAATATACCAGCCAACTTCACACAGTGAACTCTGCTCCTTTTTGTCTTAAAGGGAACCTATTGCTCAACTGAATTGCTTTCCCTACCTTATTACTTCAAGAGATTACAGCCAGGGATGTATATTGTAGCTACCCTATATTTAGAAGCTGGATAATAAAACACATAAATAGCACACTGAATAAAACATTAAGACGTAAAAGGAGTTAAATAGAACAAAGGGCTAAAGCTTATTGTGCACTAACCATGTCTGACCCACTGAAATACAAAGGACTCGTAATTCTAATTAGTAAAATGCACAGTTAGGATTTAAATCACAAGAAAGCAAGCATGGTGCCTGCCTACTGCTGTGCACTAGAGAGCCTTTCGCTGCCTTGCAGGGCCCTCTCGTGGAACTGGGAACTGTGCCCGTGGCAACCCAACAGCACTGCAGAAGAACGATGCTCAGACCCAAAAATAAGGGGAGAATAAGAAGCGTGGGTGTTCCCTCTTTCCTTGAAAGCAGCAATATTTCTAATACAAAGCTGCGCTTTTCAGACATGCAGCCTTCACTTAAGCAGATGTAGACTTAAGTCCTGGAGCCTGTGCCAGGGAGGAATTTTTCCTCTGAGTCCAATGGGGACAGGATTCTGTCCACAAAGACCTTGAAGTTGTGAAAACCTGCAATCTATGTGGAACAATCCAGTCTGCTACCAGACTGTCTGAAACCAAAAGCATCATCAAGAGTCTTTTATTAACAGGTCTGAATTCCAGCTGACGGTGAAATTCCACAGAGTTTTTTAAAAAGCAGGCTTAGAGGGTCCTGCAGACCAAAACAATGTGTGATACATGCCTCAACACACAAATTGCTATTTCACGCATAAAGGAGCAACCTTCTGCTGGGATCTCCCCAGTATCATTTATGCCTTCTTGCCACTCAGCCCCTAAATCCAACACAACAGCATCACCAAATCCTTTATTCATCCTTCAGATGAACACTAATGTTCATTTCTTCTTCACCTGATGCCTGCTTTACTGATAACACACCCCACGCTGACAACTCACAATGGCTTTACCTATGGCAGGCTGCTCTTCCTCCCTTGCTGCCTAATAGAGGGTAATGAAGTGTGCACTCTCCCAGTGCGCTAGAGTGGTCGCTAGGTTTTGAAGGAGGATTTGTCCACTCCTCCAAGGTACTGACTTCACTTTGCTGTTTGGGACACAGAAAAGAATTATTCAGCACCTAGTCCAACATATACCCTCTGTATTGCCTTCAGCAGGTCTGTCCATCAAGGGCTGATCTTTGCATCATGTCCACGTACATATAATACCAAATGACAGGAGGTCTGTTTCTGTAATAAACAAGTGACTTTGACCATCCCACTGATAGGTTAGACCAGCACATCTTCCAAGAGCAACCAAAGACGAACAAAAAAAAAAAGAAGAGACAGACACATTCGGAAAAAGACAGCTTTCCGTGACCCACAGCAAGGGCAGAAATGGAACAGCAATGAGGAGAGCCTTTGTCTTCTGCATCAAGCATACTGCTGTATTACTCACTCAGACTGCTCCTACACAAACCAAGCCTTTCCATACATGTCTCTCCCTCTTCAAACATCAGTCAGAAGAAAACAGAGAACACTTGTGGAATCCCAGAAAATTATCTCAAGTCCTGCCCAGTTCAGGCCCTGCTCAGCAGAGTCTACAAAAGAAGTTTGTCTTTCACTTGTGATGGAAATCACTGGTCCTCTGAAAACCAGCTAGGACAGCATTCTGGTTGCTGTAGATCACATCTAAGATGCTAGGCAGCAGCTTACAAATTTTCAGCTGGATTTCACTAAGCAAAGATGTAGAGTTTACAAGAGCTCAGGCTGGTGGTAATTCCCTCCTGAACCCATTTCGCAGCCTCTACCAGTCATGCATATTTGCTTGCCACCGTCATTTTTAAGACTACTTCTCTCATTTAACCTCTGACAACCCTGTAAATAAAACCATCTGCAGTGCAACAAGGAGTAAACTCCATGAAAAGAAGTTGCTACTTATTCCTCCAGTTGGCTAGAAGACAAAGATGTCCCATTGCGCACACAGACAGTGATGTATCCCTACGATCTGCATCATCCCACAGGTGTGGTAAGCAAGCAAACCATTAGGGCTACCATTGAAGCCTTCACTTGAAATCACAAAGAAAAGAGAAAATGTGAACGAGTAAGACAATTTAGAGACAAATTTGGCCTCGCTTTAAGCTACAGATATTCATTAAACATGGATTCCGGACATATTAATAATAACGGAGTTTCCGAAAATCTAGGCCCTTCAGCACACAGAAGGAGGCCAGAAGCACTTTAGGTGAGCATCATCATATAAAAATAAAACACAGCAGTCTCAAAAAAGCCAAGCTGCACTGGTAATTCATGACAGAAACTGCACAGCTGGCTTTACCAATTAATGGTCTGCAAGTCCAGCCCCTACATGAGGTGACCTGAGGAAATGTCTTTTCAATGTTTGATCATTTGTGGATCCTGACTTATAGCAGTGAGGTGGAAACAAATCTTTTCTGGTACTAAATGTATCTACTTCATGAGCACAGCATGGAATTGATAGTTATATCAGTATCAGTTAGGTACTCTAGGAGCTTGAAATACTGCCCAATTTTAAATAGCTATAGTAAGTTTGGTGTTTATGATTCCCTCAGCTATTGTCAGTGCAAAAGACAAACTCTTCAGAAGGGTAATTCAGAGCAATGAAGTCAGATGAATATTGTGATGTGTCTTCTCTACATAGATTACAGGGAACCTGCTGAAATAATCTGCATAAGCAGCATCTTCAGTGATCTAATGGTAATGAGAAGGAACAGTTCTCCTCTACCTTTTGCCTAGTTAACTCTGGCAGTCAAAGCAATTACAGTGTTGAAATGAAAAATAGGCTGCAGCCTCCGAGCTGGACTGAAGATCCAAACTGCTTCAAAGCAATGGCAGGATTGGCTCGCTAGATTGAACAGTCTCTTTCTCCACCAAGAGTTATTTGATGCTGGTAAATATTTTGCAGAACAAAAGAAAGAACCAGGTCTGTCTTACAATTTCTTACAGTGAAGAGGCCCTTCCTGTCACAGAGACTGCTCAATGGCATTCTCCCCCACTTTTCAGAAACAGGACTGTTATTGGGTCCTTAATGATCTAGTCTCTGTTCCTGTCTGAATACTGCAGAGACAGCTGTCGAACGTCATTCTTTCAGGCATCATCTAACATGACCAAAGTCAATAATTGTCTTTTCCTGAATTAGGCTCCTTAAAAATGGCAGTATTTTGAAAAGACAAAAGTCGATTCCCACTTTTCATCTTAAATTCTATTGTCTGCTCTTGGTTAATAAACTTTGTTAGCTTTAATGAGCAAGCATTTTTTCAAAGCAACTAGAGGTGTCAAGTACGTAGCTTGAAACATGCCGATTTTCGGGACCAGATGCAACATGTTATTGAAAAGCAGCTCCTCCTAAAGCATCCCAGGCTAGGCACCTCATGTCTCACCAACAGCACGTATTTCCCACCATAGTACACTGTCAAGTTACAGCTGCTCAACCTAATGGACACCAGACAAAGCCTTTGCCAAACCCAAAGCTTGAATTCAACTCTCTAATGTGCTTCAGAACATTTTACTTTGAAAAACGTTAATGTTGTCTATTGACTGCAAAAATTTTATCTCAATTGCCATCCAAGAACACGCTAATTTGGATTAAACAAATGAGGCTAATTATTTGTTTTCCACAAAACAGGCTACACTAAAAGCGCTAAATTATTTGCTTTCCTGATGAACAAGGCATTGCCTTGTTCACATATCATATTCCATCATATCAGATCTGATTATATGTTAGAAGATTAATCTAGGCACTGTATCAAACAGCAAAGTTAAGATGAGGCTAGGAGATGTAGGCCTCTTGAGGAGAGCCCACCAAGCCATCTAAATGCTCCATGGTGCTATGTGTCAGACACAGGGAACTGAAGAATAAAAAATGGGGTGACTGTTTCATCTGCTACATGGAGCGGGATGGGGATCACTTCAGTATACACTTAAGAGAAACACGTCTGGGGAAGAATATGACACCATAGTCTAAAAAGTTGCATGAAGGCTCCAGCTTCAAGGGTCTTTATTTGAAAAAGAGCTCCATAATTTGACCAAACTATCCATGAAGAGCAGAACCTTTCTTTAGCCTACCAGAGAAAGCCCGGTGCATAAATCTGCTGAACAGTCGAGCAGCCTTATTGTGTTTTACAGGACCTCTTTGATACCAGGGAAAGAACTCTTGTTATCAATTAAAAGCATGCAGTCAAGCATTCTGAAACGTTATGTTAAAAAGATTGTCATAATTTACATAACACATAATAAGCGTTCATCATACAAGCCCACAATACAGAATCACTACTGTCTTATTACAGGTATTTCCCTTAGGTATAGATGCAAAGCGCATCTTTAAAAAACAAAAATAACATTTCTTTTTACAAGACTCTTCCCTGAATTACAAAAGCTGCAGAAGGTTGTTCTCCAGGTTTTGTTGCATAGTCAGCTCTGAAACACTCTGCTAAGCACCATTTGTTTACAGGAAAGGTCAAGAGGGCTTAATTAACTTGTCACCATGCATAGATCCCCTTCCTCATTAAAGGGATTCAACTAGTTTCCTTAACAGCTACCTGCAAAGTTTTATGGCAAACGCATACGAGTGCTGCACAGCACCAGGGAACACAGAGATGGTGATGGGGTAAGGCAAGGAGGTGGTTTGTGTAGCTCTTAAGATACGCACACTGCTGATGTGCTAGTAGCATGTAGAGAGACACAGCAGCTACATGCAGGTCACAGTCAGTCCTGCTTGCCAGGATGGAAGAGATTCTGGCAAGCACATGCGGAACCTTCAGCTCCTACCTAGACAGTCACCAGAAGCAGCCAGGAAAGAGATCAATAGGTTGTCTCATCTGGAGGATGGAGCCTTGAACAAACACATCCCCGCTTCCTAGTGCTGAGCTGAAGTGGATGCTAACAGTCTAGCTCAGAGCTAAGAACATTACATCTGTATTTAAGGCATCACAATTAATTTAATTCTGACACTACATCACAAATAGCAACACTTGCAGAAATCCCCAAGCCAGAATGAAGCTAACTATGGTACTGAGAATGCAGTCATCTCATCATTGCTGCAGCCAGGCTACCTATCCTAAAAAGCAGAGCTCACAGGTGGTATTTTGTTAACTTACCTCTCTCTTCTGGGATCCAAGGTGACATAGGGCTAATTTAGCTAGCCACTTTTAGGACTTGCACTGATATCTTTGCATTAGCATTAGTACATCTGTATTTCTTTCTGCTTTCAAGCTGATGTGCCTGTATGATCCTAACAGAGATGTTGCTTCAAAGATCCAGTCTGGTATCTCTTCATGAAGCCACTCCAGCTTGTTCTGAGATACTTCTGTCATTTCTAATAAGATACTACATTGTGCCTGGTAGATATACCCTACTACAATAGTGCAACCTCTTAAATGCAGAGTCTTTGTTTGCCTCACTATGCAAGTTGGGAAAAGAAGAAAATGAACTAAACCACAGTTCAGTATTTGTGTCACTTAGTGTAAGAATTGGCTAACACAAGTCTGAGAGCTTTGATCTATTGCCCACCAAAGCAAATGATACCGTCGTAAAGTCTCTTGATAACAACTGGATTAAGAGGGAGAAGATAAAGATACATTTCAGAATATCTTTGGATAAGGATAAAGCAAAATGACACAAACAAATCCCAAAGTCCTAGCAGTCATGAAGTCACTGCAAAAACTGTACCGTAAGCTTCAGTACTTAAAATTATTAGATAAATACCATGAATATTTACAATAACTCATTTTTTTTCTTGTTGTTGTTGAATTTTTAAGCCATTGCACTGATTATGATATGCTGTCAACAACCTCATCAATTATCCATTGCTAAAAAGTGGGGTCTAACATTCTGCAAGTAGTATTCATTGGTCTCAGTAGCACGTAATGAGTTTAAAAGTTCCTACCTGTGTGCCCCCGGGGATGGTGGCTAGAGGCGGACAACAATTTACAGCAGACCATTAACACATAGACCAGAAAGAGCCAGTCAGATAGAAGCATTGATTTGGCACAGAATCTCATCCTGGAGGCAGAAAAGGAGGCAGTTGAGTGAAAGAACAATGTGAGTAGGGAAAAACATAAAAATTATGTGGGGAAGGAAAAGCTGAAAAAGTGATGAAGAATAACTAATATGGCTTATTACAAGACAACACTGGCAAAATCATATTCATGGGATCAATTCTTTGTTAAGCATGTTTTATAATTAGAAGCAATGCAATGGCTACCACACGTCATATTACCCACAAACACCTATTTATAACAGCACATTATGAATGCAATACATCTCTATGTATCTGAGATACGAGGTGGGGATTTTTTTTTTTTTTTGGATTAAGATCCAATCACGCTCAAATTTAAATACACATAAGTTGTGCTACAATTTTTAAACTACACTTGCCTTAAAAGTATAGAAACATCACCAAAAAATGTCCCTTTTACTTAATACTTCTCAGGACACATTCGCTAAAGCTACCAGCTCCCACGTAGCCATGATGTGAATTGGCTGGATCTCCCAAGCACACAACATCTGCTGGCTTTCCTGGAGATCAGTGTTTGTTGCAGGTTAAACACTCGTGAAGCCAGCACCTCAGTCAAACAGGGGAGGGCTCACTGCTCTACCAGGGTGTTAGAAACTGCATTTCAGAAAACATTTGCTTTAAAGGAAGCGGATATTGTTAGCCTTACTCATGTTACTGTTAGAACTAAGACCACAAATCCTCAGTAATTTTGCTGCAAATATGTACAATTAAATCCCTCAATAGCTTATGTTATGCCATTCATCATATAGAAAGGTAATCTAATAATTTTCTTAAACTCAGTTATGATGATTTATTACTCATGCGACACATAAATGGGCATTATGCAGTTGAACCCTTAGATACAATGTTCAACACTTTCAGCAAATGCTGTAAGCAGGAATACATCAAATTAATTAAAGGCAATTTATAGATTTGCATAAATTGAACTAAATACTGCTTTCATAGCAGTGATGTTAGTCTGAAGTTAATCAGCACGCTGGGATTTGGGCAAGACTATCATAAGCGTGCTTACACGCACCAAGAAGTCCTTTGAGAACTTCTTTCCCCTGCAGATTCCAGTTCTGATTCTTCCAAGTATTTCGTAAATAATTTGTTTATCTGTGTATCTTTAAAATACCTGAGACTATTCAGCTAACCCAATATTCAAGTTACCCTGAATACCCTGAGAGTTTAAAAACAAAACAACTCATGCCTTTGACAGCTCTGCTGTCAAAGCCAGGTGAAGCACTTGGATCTTGTATTAAATTTGATAACGATCTACAAATGAAACCAAAACAGATGCCATGTTTTCTCATTTAAAAGAGCTTGCATAATTTTCCCTTTCACACATCACAAAACAGTGTTGTTCTCTCATTATGTATGAATGGGAATGTTTGTAAAGCCCAAACAAATCACAAATGCATTTATTAATATAAATATTAATATAAAAAGTTAAGAGACCAAAAGCCTGTTGAATGTACATCTAGTTTAGTAAAAACACTACTTTACACTTGAGAAAAAAATACATTGGTGAAAATACCCAGCACCTTCAACCGCCCTTGTAGACTTTACTCCATCCTACAAACTTTTTTACAAAAGCTACACAAATATTGCTAAAAAATAACTCACCATGCCTACAGAGTTAAGAAAAAAAAGTTACATGTAAAGAAGGCACAATTTAAGGATTGATTTGGCAAAAAGGTACCTTTCATTGCTTTACGAAGGTGCTGTGTCTGAAGTGCAACATGTTGCCACCCTGAAAGCAAACGAACCAGTACTGGAAGAAACACACTAAGGCTCTTTTGCAGCATAATATAGAAGTCTTCTGCGAGCATGAATCAAGTCCAGAAGATAAAGACATCACTGGTCCTTGACTACCCTACATGCACCCCCTTATGGAGCACTCTAAGGCTAATTCAGAACACTATACTTCAGCTGATAAGCATGGACCTAATTCACCTCTTGCACCCAGCTGAAACACATCATGCTACTGCAGCTAATGGGATTGAGTCACTGTGAAACCAGCATAAATGTTATTGTTGTTGTTGATCCAGTATTAGCCTAAGGAAACTGCCCAGTAAGCTTTGAAATCAACGTGACACTTCAGATTTTAGGGACCCAAATCTTCCCCAGGTAACTGAACATAATTTTCTTGAGGAGAGACCTGAATATTTAACCTTAGCTTTCTTTCTCTCTCCATGAGAAACACACAGCTTACACCTCGTGCACCAGTTACTGCTAAACAGGAAGTCACCATCTGCTCATCTCACTTTACCATCCCTCTGTTGCTCTAAATGAACACAGGAATCTGACCCAAGTACCAGCGGAGACCTCAGTTCTAGTGCCATGCTGTAGTACCATGACAGGGACCTTCCTTCAGGTTTCCTGAAGTAAGACTGAAAGCAGGATTTAACCCTTGGAATTAAATACCACTGATCGGACATTTTGAACATGCCATTTCTGGTATGAATTGACGAATGAATAGTCTCAAATCAAGCACCACATCCTCAACAGCTGCAATTTCAGCATCTAAGTGAACCTAGGTGTTCCCACCATTCCCAGTACAGGAGCAAAGCTGGTCTTGGTGGAAATGATTGTGCGCTGACCTCAAAAGCTTTCCCAGATTTGAATTTGACTCTTTTTTGAAGCCACGGCCCTGATATTAGACAAGGATTGCAAAACCAGGTTTCATCAGGTTAACAAGGATAACCTTAGCCCTTTGTAAGTATATTCAAGCCCAGGAATAAGTGTATCACTACAAAGCATCAACTCGGTAATATCCAAACTGAAAGGCTGCTAAAAGCATCCAGTACCATTAAAACGATACAACATCTGCAGACTTTAGTCTGCCTTGCAAGTAGACAGGACACAAGTCTCCAGCCCGCTAATATAAAGAAATACAAGAGGATCTTTAAAAAGTCAGGGAAAAAATGAAATTTGGCAGACAGATGCAGCAAGGGGTGCTTAGCCCTTCAGCGTCAGTGGGCTGCCGCTTTCAGAAATGTCAAGCCTTCATTCTCTGTTGGATTCAAGTGGATATTGTTGCTAACCAGCACAGCAAATCTTCAGTGTCATTTGAAAGATAAAAAGTGCTCTTACCTTGGGGACTTTGCAAGAATTTTGTTCCAGTCAAACACAATTATTTCAGTGTGTTTTTCATAGTTATTCCAGACTCCCATTTGCGGCAGCAAATAAGCCTTTCTGCATTTCAGAATTTTTCCTTCGCTTTGGGGACCTAGAAAGAAAGCCATATTACACTGCAATTAATGTCTGGAATGGAGCTGTGAAATAGAGCTTTGTTAGCAAAATCATTGTTTCACAGTGCCATCTACAGTGCAATCCAAGGCAAAAGGCAGCAGTCATATTGCTCTTTTCACTTGTTTCCAAGAACACAGAGAAACTGTGATAAGGCAGCTCTGAAATATCATTATGTTAACCAAAGGCAGAGTTCACTATACTAGAAATTACAAACATAATGTGCGCAGCTTAGTGTCCTTATAACCACGTGCGCTCTCGCCACCCAGCCCCTGTGAAAGCTATAAGGTTTAAGACCCCACCATAGTGCAAACAGATTTCCATATGATTACGTGAAACCTCCAATAGTTTGCACCAGAGACTATCACAGACAAGGGAAAATCTTTCATAAAGATTTGGCCAAACCCCTTGGAGTCTGGCTGCCCCAGGAGCAGAGGATCTGTAGGGTCACATCCATAGGATCGTTTCTGTGTAATCAACACATTATAGCACCCGCTGACACTTTTGGCTCTACTTACTTCCAGCATCACATCTCACACCCAGCCCACCTATACCCAGAAGTTACACTTTGAAATCACTGTACGGAGACCCCTTTGCAGCAGTAGTGGCACATGTTCCACAGAATAACGAGCTCAAACACTCTATTTCATAGACATTTGAGTCTCTTTGCTTTTATTGTTTTTATTTGTTCTCTCACTTCTATCCCTGGGCTCAACTTGATCTTCTGCTATTGAAAACACAACACAGCGCAACTTGTGAGAGTAATAACAACACAGTCTTCACCTACGGAGTGATCACAATAACCTCTTGTCATCTTCCCCACCGCTCTTTTCATTTCAATCTTCTTTTGATCAATTAGAAATTTGCTTTTAAGAAACACAAAACTACACTATCACATCAGAGGGCAAGCATCTCTGGGGTCATAAAAGCCCATAGGCAGACACCTTACAGAAGCTTAGGACAGGAAAGCCCCTGGCTCAATACACTGAAAGAATCATAGAATGGTTTGCATGGGAAGGGACTTTAAAGATCATCTAGTTCCAACCCTCCCACCATGGATAGGGACACCTTACACTAGATGAGGTTGCTCAAAGCTCCATCCAGCCTGGCTGTAACAGCTCCTTTCTCTTTAGGACACCATGAGAAGATAGAGTAATTGCTGAAATTAAAGAGGTATCAGGCCAGTAATCTATAAGTAACCATATTTTACTCTGTCTTCGCTTTGCAATGTGGAGAGTTTCAGAGTGAGCCAAAATCACCACGCAGCAGTTCTAATTAAAACAAAATGAGGGCAAAGAGATGGCTTAAGACAAAGCACTACCATCCTGCATTACTCCTTTCTTGCACAAACACACATTTAAAAAAAAAAATTAATAAAAAAATCAGTGTGCCTCAAAAGGCCTATTGAGAAAAAGCAAACAAACAGGCTTTTCAATATAGTATTGAATGACTGAAATGAATGACTGAAATGGTTGTGTGGTACATTTTTACTCATTTCATATAAGGATAGATAGGTAAATATATTCTTACAATGCTGTTGTAGAAATCAATATTGCAATACAATAACTCAGGTTTTAGTGCTTATATGTTCCATAATTTTTATTAGAGAGGAAAAAAAATTTGGGTAGATGCATCTACAGGTAAGTACTGACTTTAGAGTAACCTGTTCTGTAAACACATGTTAAAAAACAGTAAAAGACAAGTATTGATTATGCTAACTCATTCTAATTAAATGGATACAGCAAAAGTGGCAGATGATACAGCCACCAGCGTATCTTGGGGCTTTCTGATGCCTTCCAGGCAGCAATATTTCTTAAGAAAATAGGGTTGTTTAAGGGAAATATAAAGCAAACTCCTACAGTGCCATCTTAAGTCTGAGGTTCAGCTGGTTTTTGTCAATAAAGAAGGCAGTTCAGAACAGAAGTAAGAGGCCCACTTGGTTAATAACAGTAAAAGGAATTCCAGGATTCTCATAGTGAAACCATGGTTTGTGCTTATTTTGCCATTGGTGGTTTTACTGCTGGTCCCTGCCTTGTCACAGGGAGCAGCGTTACTTTGGAAAGCAGAACTACTTATTTGCAGGCTGTACAAACAAACCACTCCTGACCTTCTGTGCCGGGAGCTGTACTGGGGCAGCGGGGCCAGTGAGGGCAGCTGCTCCCATGAGAAGGCACCAGCCCTCCCCACTGGCCACCTGCAAGCAAACTGAGTGCTGCTTTAAATGGAATAAAAATCAGCATCACCTTGGCAAGAAGTGCCAGTATGTCTGACAACTGGAGTTTTGTGGATGGAGTCTTTGAGTTCAGTACAGCAGGGTTAATTTACACAAGAGGGATTCGAACAGAAGTTACCCAAGGAAAGCAGTCTTATAAAGAAAGGGTCATTTTTATACAATAAGCTCTAGCCAGGAGGCAACCGAAACCCCACCTCCATCTCTGAGCAAAGCTATAGGAGAAAAAAAAAAAAAAAAAAGAAGGGAGGAAGAGGGGAAGGGCTCTGCTCTCAGTATTTATGCATGGGCTGGCCATGAACAACTCCTGCTTTGCACATTAGCTGTCCCAGAGGCTACACCACTCTCCTGTGTCAGTATTTAGGGCATCCATGAGCCCAAACTAAGGCTGTGGGTTCTGGTATCCGAAGGGAACGGCAGCGGTCGGGCCTGTTGCAGCTCAGTCACAGCACAGTATGTCCTCTGTGCCTCCACACTCCAGGAAAACACGTATCAACAGCATTTCCCTACGCCACAGGAGCATTTCAAGAGCAGAAACAATAAAGGTCAATAAAAGTCTAAAGTTATTTGAAAATTGTATGGGCGCTGCATAACTCATTTGACAGATGGAATAAGATAGCATTTTAAATTAGGTACTTTTCCTACCAATATTTACATGTTGTAAAATACTTCTTACGGCTACTTTCTGTAACGAATAAATTACTAACCCATTTTACGCCATCTTTTATAATAAGCTATTAAATAATTGAGAAAAACTCTGTCCATTAAATATTTAAAAGGCCTTAATTTCCCTATTCTCAACAATTCCTCACTTAAAATACAGGGTATCCCTTAAAGGGCTCCTCTTCAGTAAAGCGACTGGTAAGGAAGAAGCGAGTTCGGTGCCTCGTGATTTACAGGGTGATTTGCCAGCTGAGGGTTTAACCCCCCGTCAGCCCTGCAAAACTCTGATTACTGCAGAATAACGAACCAAGGGAAAACAGGGCAACGGCTGGAATTTCTTAGGGGTGGGTGGTGGGGATGACACGGGACCTGCTCCGGTCACTGCGTGTGCTCAAAACGTGCCGCTGTTTGAGGGGAAACGGAGACAAAAATCAAGAAAAGAGCCAGGGCTTGGCCAGCTGCACCTGTTACACAGCGGCTAACCCACACCGCCCGCCCGTCGCAGGGCCAAAGGGCTATAAACACGCCATACATCTCACCATACATTTCGCCATGCCCCTCCAAAGGCCCCCGTCCCACCGAGGCAGCGCGCCCCCAGGCCCGCAGGCTGGGGAGCAGTTGCAGCCCCTCGGGGCAAGGAGACCCCGAAAAGTGGCAGCTCCTCGGCCCGGCCTGGGCCCCCCAGGCTGCCTTGGGGGGCAACGGCCCTGTCGCTGCGAGACAGCGCTGCTTTTGGTGGCGCTGAAGCGGACTGAGGGGCGACATGGAGCCGCGGGGGGGAGGGCCCCGCTCCCCACTGGCGGCCTCCAGCCCTGCGGCGTGGCGCTGCTGCCCCCTAGCGGCCGCCCGCCGCAGCTGTCCCCGGGCCAGCCCGCATGCATAATTCAGCGGTCAGCTATTAAACACTTCCAACTTTTGTCATTACTCGGAAATCTCATTAAATCCCATCCGTACAACGGGCGCAAATGGCTCCACCGAACCCCGCTCATTGTTACCAGCCGGAGCCATCCTGGCCCTCAGAGAGAGCCCCCCCCAGGCCCCCCGCCTGCCGCAAAGCCTCTAATTTGCAAGTGCTCCTTTGCGCGAAAATGAACTGTCTGTGCAAATTAAGCTTTGTCATTAATCATATTAACACGTTGCTGTCACAGGATTCCTCCACTCACCCTCCCCTCAGAGGGGGGGCAGGGGGCCTGGAGGCCTCCCACGCCGCCCCACAGCCCAGGCCTGCTCCCCGGGGTCCCCCGAGCCCCCCAGACGGGCTGGGCCGCAGGGAAATAACGGGAATTCCTTCTGGATTTAGCCCTTGGGCCCTCACCCAGAGACCTCTGCATCAGGTCAGGCAACCCAAGCTGGATCTCAAGCCTTCAAGGGGCAGTAAATTCACCACAGCTAAGTTACTCCAACAGTTAATTAACCTCACTTTGCACGCCGCACCCTCCAGCTTGTACAGCCTGATATATTCTGCTTGTTCTCCCGGCTGGCACATCACACAGGGACGTGCCGGGTCTTTAGAGGCCTTAATTCTGCCCGTCATTACTCTACTCACACCAATCAACATGTACGCCAGGCAAAAGGGACTACAAGAAGGACACAGAGTTATGGGCGTAGTAACAGAAGACTAACCTCATGGTGCAAGAAAGCAAAACCTCTCTCAGGCACACCTCCTCTACTTTTTACTTCCAAAGTCTACGTCAAGTTTTCTGCTGCGTCTGCTGCCCCACAGGTATCGTGGAGGGAGCTCCAGCCACAAGCTCCACGGGACAAACTGAAGCAAAAGGGCTCTTCAGATGGCGAGAAAATGAACTAAACGAGGAGGCAGCAAACTATAAGCGGCTTCCTCACTTTAAGCAAGCCAGGAATGTACCCTAAAAGCCATGGGGCAATAGCAGCAGCCCTCCCTCCAGCACTTCTCAGACCCCAACACACTTGACCCACAATATTTGAAGTGCTTTTTTACGACATCACATCCCATTTACGACAGCAGCACGGCTGGCGGCAGCTCAGTCTGTCACCACTCGTCAGCTCTTTCCACAGGAATATTGCAAAACCTCACTTAACAGCAACCGGGGGAGCTGGGGAGGAAAAGAAAACAATGCCGGTGAGAGCTAAAGTAAATAAAACCCACAGCCTCCTAAGAAGGAAGAACTGAACTCTTAACTATATCCACATAGCATGAGGTATCGACCATGCCAGCAGCCAAACCATGCACACACAGATAGACATCCTATGTGCCGTGTGTTAGGGGGAAATGTGTCTGTCTTCACCAGCATTTGGAGCTCTCTAAGGCATATCTATCTTCACTGTCTCCTTTAAAGATGAGAGGAAACCTTACCTTTGTTGTGGGCCCATTAAGAGCATGTGCTGGGAGGACTGTAAAATATGCCTGAGCCACCCTAATTTTCTCCCCAGTCACTGTAGCCTTCCTCAGTTAATTGTGCCACAGTGAGAATGCCGAGTTGAGTGGATGCTCTGTTGGAAAGCCTTTTTCAGTTGGACTTGTTTTAAGTGAGAGTTTGTGGCCTCCAAGTTTAATCCAATGGAGCTCAGGTCACACAGATGCAGTAACAGCAGTGCACAGAATCAAAAAACAAATTCAAGCAAAGGACTGAAGGTGAGAACTAGAGGACTGCAAGACCCCAAGTTCAGAGAGTGTAAGAAGGAGTTCGAAATCAAAGCTGTTTCCTCCTCTGCTGAGACAGAACAAGTCAGGTGTCTACTCAGAACCTGACAGAACGCATACTACAGGGGGCTAGTTCAGGTCCCCCTGAGGCAAGGGAACAGTAGCTTCCTCATACACACTAACTCCAGCACACATTCTGGGGACCAGCTTTCAAGTGTATTTACGTGGTAAGAAGTAGTCTTGTAAATGAAGCATGTGAGTTAAGCTGGCACAAATAACTGATCACTTGCAGTCCAAAAGTATAATGTCTGTGGATGAGACTACCATCTAAATGAAATGGAATCTTTTAGAAATGGAATCTTAAAGAAAACGTCTTGGAATCTGTTCTCTCCGCTCAAAGTGAGCTCTCATCTTCCCTCCAGGAAAAAGTCCACCAAGACCAACAGGACTGCTCAGAGAGTACAGCTATTCTAGCTGTAAAGTAGGGGCAAAACAGACCCTTTTCTCCATACAGCATTTTTTATTATTCATCACCACCCCACAAAGAACCCTTCTGCCGGATTAAACTCCTGAAGAGCTATGTGTTGCCATCACAGTTTCATTTTCAAGGCTGCAGACTTCCCAACTTGGACAGACAACACAGGTTATGTCCTCATTACAGCCCAGCATTTCAATTCTTTCAACTGCATTTACCAGAGAGAATTCTTCATTGCGATTATCCAGGTTCTTTCAGTCCCTCGCTACAGCTCAACATCTTCCCCACCCCGTGGCCTATGGCCTGCTTAAGAGATGGGCAGACTTAAGCACTGTGTTCAAGGCAGCGCAGGAATTGTTTCAACCCTGTTCAAAGAGGAGGCAGAGCAGAGACAGTGCCCTGCTCCACTCCCAGCTGAGCTCCCAGGAGCAGAGCAGTACTCACGTAAAGCATGCAGCACACCAAAAGTGGAGAGAAAGGTCTTAGAAGGAAATCTCTTCAGCAGGATGTTTCAGACACAGCAAACGTGTTTTCTCTTGCTGTAAACTTTGCCTGACAGGTAGCAGAGCATTAAAGTTGTTGCATAGATTATCTTGAGCAAGACAGTGTTTTCTATATCCTGGATTGCCGGAGGAATTTCCTTTCTCCCATGGAAGGAAGAGATAACAGACCTGCTATAGAGCAGGTCAATCACTTTCCTTCACACTCACCAGGGACCCAGGTGAGCTGGCAGGTTATTTTGCAAGATTGCTCTCGTGGTTCATGAAATGTGGGAAGGGATGGAGAAGGGGACCTCATCAGTTTGTGCCTCTGGATAAAGCCCTGGGAAGTCCCAGGCCTGTACCAGGTGCCTGGTGGCGAGCCCAGGGCTCACGTGCAAGAAGCAGATGACCACTTACTATGGGTGACCATTCAAATTAAGAACAAGAGGGAATCCCAAGGAAATAACATGAAAATCAGGAGATTCAGCAAGAGCCAGCAGTAGAAAGGTTGAAATAGCTGTTTGTTTAGTCAAGAAAAGAGTTTATAGGAGACATGCTGTCTCCTTGAAGAGTCTTGCTTTAAAGAAGGGCATGATTTAAAGAAGTGGTTCTCTGTAGCTACTGCAGAAAGCATAAAAATAAAGTGCCTGCAAAGATAATTTAGTGTGTGCATGAAGAGAAAGTTTCTGTATCTAAGTATGGGAAAATAGTGGCACAAGCAGCTCAAAAAACTCATGGAGCCTGCTTCAGTGGGAGTGTTTGTTTTTTTAATTGGCTGAACACATATGGGATGGGCTCCCTTCTCCATCCATAGGGCTGGATTAGATGTTTGCTCAGGGTCTGTAACAGGACTACATCTCCTTTATACCTTGGAGCAAAAAAGCACTGGAATATAAATGTGAGGTAAATAGTCACTGTTCACAGTGTCATCCTCAAAACCCTGACCACAGACAGTCATCAAGACAGAGGTTAGTGGAGGAAAATTGTGGCAAAAAAGAAACTGAAAATAGCTCCTGCACATATTGATTTTTTTTCAAGCAGACAGGGTCAGCTCGTATTATATTTAGAAATCTTTCTGGTGGTTCTCAGGGTCCCTATGCAATCAAATTTGGTTCTTTCTGATTCTACTGCATTAGAATACTACATTCTCTCGTTATTCCCCCAAACACCTTATTCACAGTAAATAGAGCGTGTCCACTCATCCTTCTCCAAACCATATTAGGACCTGACTGCAACAGGGGCTGCCCATTTCTGTGTAATCTGGTCTCTGCTTTTGTTTCAAGTCATGAAACACTCCAAGAAGAAAGCACAGAATGGCTGGTTTTGCTTTTAGAACACAGACATGCTTTATGAGGAGTGGGTGCACATTAGCTGATGAAGAATCCCAACTGTCTGGGTATATGGGATAATTGTTCCACTTGGGACTCGTTAGCTAATTGTTAAAAGATTCTAAGGAAAAGTATTTCATAAATAGAGCACTAAATTTCCAGAAGTGTAATTACAGGCTGAATGCACATCTTTATCACCTGTGTTATCAACTACGTAAGCCAATAGCAAAATATCTTGTGGTGTGCTATCTCTGTTCTCTCTGTCGGTCTCAGGGTAGCATGTAGGATAATTACTAGCAAATTGAAAGGTTACATTTTTGATATTCCCATTTTTGTACAAAGATAACACAGTCAGCTTGGATTGGTTGAAAATTCTATCCCTAGCATATAGAACCTCTGGTGGCAATAGTGAAGCACAAACTTGCAGAGGAGGAGAGAGGCACAGACCAAAGTGCTATAACCCAACTTCTCGACCTTGTTTTGTCAGTTCACTTTGCTGCTATGGGACAAGCTTTTTACTCAATGTTAGAGAACATTGTTTGCTTATCGGAGACTTCTCAAGTTATTTTAGAAAATCATTGCTCTACTGAATAAGAAAATTCCAGAACCAAATTCCTGACCTATCAGTTCAGGAACTACTACTAAAAAGAAAAAAAGTGTAAAAATCATTCCTTATTTTCTGTAACCAAATGACAGAGGCAAAATACTGCTAATAAACTAGCAAGGCATTTGTACGGCACGAAGACTTGGAGCTGGGTCAATAAACAATTGCACTTTAAAGGAGAACCCAATCTTGTTCAGTCTTGATTCTAGTTAAATGAACAAAAGCATATTCAGAACCAGTCTCAGAGTGGTATTTGCTTTTCTATGGTTTGGCAACATCATGCTGGGCAGAGGTACTGACCATCACACAGTGCATCTGCGCTGTACACAGCACTGTCTGAACTAGGCATAACTTAATTCCTACCCCAGCATGATGATGTTGAGCATCTCTGCTCAACATTGTACCATGGAGCAGCATCTGCTTGTTTGGAGCTAACTGGGGCACCACAGTACAGGCATGGCACAGCTGGGTTTGAGTTTGAGACCTGAGTGAGGCTGTAGCTATACACTGTTTGTATTGTGCTCTTCAGGTACCAGGAGTCATATAAGGTTTTCTAATTCCTGACAGCAGCCTACTACTGAGTCAAGAAGAAGAAGAATATCAGATAGATAGATCTGTTAATTATCTCCTGAGCCATTGGTCCTGCGGCCCTGGAATCAATATTACATTGCCAGAAGAAAAAGTGAATTTAAAAACTGGACAGATCTCAGAAAGATGTATCATGTGTGATGCGTAGCACGATGCCCTAGCTGGTTTGGCTGCCCCAGCAGACCACTAATATGTACATGGAGTGACTCTGTCTCTCTCCTGTAGGCCCGTGTCTTTCTCTTTGTAACCAGAAGAATTCCAGAATCCAATATGACTGCTTAATAAGGTAACACTCTCAGATACTTTCATTTCCAGCAGCACTAGCTACTGCATGCCCCAATGTGATAGAATTTCAGAAGTCCTATAAATTACATTTTGCCTCCTCACCTCCAGAATGGATTTCCTTCATCCTTTCCTCTTTCAGCCTAATCCTTCAAGCCTTCTTCCCTGTTCCTTCTCAGCCCTCTCTGTTTCTTGTTTGCACTGCATCTCCTCTGGGAAGTTCATCTGCCTGGCAGCAGCATATGTGTGAGCATCAAGAGAATGGCTGGCAGGCAGGGAAAGAGACCCCACCTGAGTTACATATTAATCAACGGTGAGAAAAGGTCTCGCCATTTAAAGTGGATTAATAATCTAGTAATCTACTGGATGCTGTTTTCATCCCTTCACAGGCATGAGGAAGCCAGGTGGAGCTTTGGATACTGTTGCAATGAAAAAAGGAGCAAACCTCAAAAGGTGCTGAGGGATTGGTAAAGAGAATAGTCGTAGCTAGACACTTTCCTGTCCCTGCACTGCCAAGGCAGGACAGCAGCAGCCACAGCAAGCTAATAAATGCTCTTCAGAAACAGTAAGAGAAGGTGTCAGCACCGTATTTCCCTCTCAAGCACCTGAATTGTCAGAGGGTCCTCCTTCCAGCACCTGTCACAGCTGAAGTAGTAACAAATTTCCATACAAGAGGCTCAATCAGTTAGTCTAAAGTAACACTACATCCAGACTTTGAACGAGTAACAGCATGACCTCTTCATGGCTAAAGCTAGAAACTATTTGTTTAAAAAAAAATAACAATATATTTTTCACAAAGAAGGCTGAACTTCAGGCTTTCAGTTCCCGATCTGCCTAGGATGGATTTTTGGTTTTCTATTGTCCCTTCATTCATGAACAAGCCACTTCATGATCACATAACCATGTGCGTGATTGATGGGAGGAGCTGGGGGGAGGTAAGTGGCATAATTTTGGTTGTGCTTTGAAATGCTCAGGGTTGGAAATGAAATATGAGATTCTCACCACTTTCCCTGCCTCACTTTAAGGCAATCATAATTGCCTTCAAGATGCGAGATCTGTTGAAAGTAATAAATTGATGATTGTTTATTTTCAGGGTAGACAACAATCAGCTTTTAATCAGCTTCCATCACCACTAGAGAGCTATTAACTCTCTTAAAAATAATTAGAAAACAGAAAAGAAAAATGTCCTCCAATTATTTTCATCGAGGAAACTGGGACTTTATGGGAAAAAATAATCTTAAGCTTCACAAAAAAAGTTAACTTGGTGGCACATTTAGTTCATTCTAACAATAAGATACTGTTTGCCAGAGAGGTGGGGAAACAAGACATGAAAAACTGAACCGTACTTCACATTTTTCTACAAAGGCTGCCGCAGATAGTCACCCATCAATCTGAGTGCTGATTCATACACCTTGTCACAGCCACCACTGCCCTGCTTGCCCCCTTCCAAATCTTTCTCCGAAGGTTTTCTCCACCTTCTGTTTCCCAGAGCACTGTCCTTTTAACACATACTCCAGGTTTAGTCCCATATTGGCAGCTGTTTCCCCTCACCTCCACCAAGTATAATTTGTCTGCGGTCATGCTCACAACAGCAGAGCTAAAGAAAATAACTGCCCTTTCTCCTTCTCTGGGTTGTGCTTCCTAAGCCTGTATGATGTTACGGATATTGGCATCTGAGTAAGAACCAACATCTTCAGCCACATGGGGTGGACACTCAGTTATTCCTGCTGAATTATAGATTTTTTTTAAGGAAACAAATTGCAGGAGTCTTCCATTTTTCTGATCTCTGACTGTTCACAGAATCTTGTCTTTCAGATCCCCACAATACATTTTTTTCCATTTTTTAGTAAATGAGCAGTGAACACTGTCCTGGAGGTAACAGTACTCTAGCTTAAGTATAATAACGAGAGCAGCCTCCAAATTTCAGTCAGACTAGAATTAGCAACAGCAGATACTACCTTTCCGTTATTTCAGATAGACAACTAAACAGAGACCCTCCATCTCACATATAATTTCCAGAAGTTTTTCCCACCAGTAATCCCATGAAAGTATACCCTCAATATGCCTCATTCACCTCCACCCTATTGCCACACACACCTTTACCAGTAAGCTGGTTGTAACTCCAATGCACCCTCCTTGCCGGGAAGCAAGATAATCATGAGCCCTTCGCTAGGTCCCAGCTGCTGTCGTGCTCCTGTTGTTGAACTGCTACTCCACAGATATTTGCCTTTCAGGGTGGAGACCAGGCAATGTCCTGTGTGTGCTTCTGCGGTAGGAGCAGTTAAGCAGCAAGCAGCCTTTAGTAAGAGACTGGGGGACAGGCATGCTTTTTTGTTACAGCATTGCAGGGAACCTGTCCTCAAAGCCAAGAAAGGATGCCCTTCTTGGTGGTAGGCATCAGTCAGATACATGTTCTCAGATCCAGTAAGAGCTAACTGAATGAATGTTTAATGGACTGTAAAAAACAGAACAGACTGGGTTATGGATTCTAAGGGACGACTACCTAAAGACTATGTAAGGGGCTGAGCTAATTACGTACTCCCTTACCAGGACCCCAGTGCTGTATCTTTTTATTTTATTTTTTTTCAATTGCCCATTGGAGATGAATTGTGATTTACTTTAAAAAGGGATTCTTCTTGTAAATTGATCACTGTTAGACCCATTTCACCTACTAGTGTCTCTTTAAAGATTCATAAACTAGAACACAGAAGTGAAACTCTCTCACTTTAACTGTTCCCATCTGAATTTCCTGCACTGCGAGATACCTTTTTAAAGAGGCCTATGGAGTGATTGCATCATTTTTTCGAATTTTAGGGTTGCTGCACAAAGCATTTCCATAGCCTGGCCATAGGCAAGACAACCACACAAACTGAAAGAAGGCCATTAGCAAAGATAGTCACAGAACTGGTTTAGAGTAAAAACTGCTATTGTTAAATATGTACTACATCTTAGGGACTATAGCAGGAATTTATTAGGTCTTTTACTTTAATACTGATCACTAATTAAATGTAAAGCAGCAATGCTTATAAAAAAATGGATATGGAAAAAATCACTTACTGGATTTATATTTTCCCCTCTCCAAGTGAATCCCCTTCCTCGCAAATGACAAGCCAAGATTAGCAAGAGAGGCTGCAGGTAACCAAACCTTCACTCACCAGAGGGTACCACTGCATCCAAAAAGAAAGATACAGACTTTTAATTTAGAGCTGCACCTTGCACTAGGTAAACCCCCCTTGTTTTCACATAGCTATCTACTGCCAATTTAGTCAAATACCTTGGATTTCCACCAGGGATGAAGTCCTGCCCACCTTTATCCTCCCCCAAAATTCACAGACACTGCCAAAATTCCCTTCTCTGCTCACGGATGCTGTTCAGTAAGCACCCAAAGGACATTTTCTAGAGAGTGCAACCACCCTTATTTTACCCTGTTTGTCCTTTCTCTTTTTCTGAGTTGATGGCTTTGAGTAAACAGAATGAATACTTGGGAATTTATCTGTTCAGCTTCATTCAGATTGTACAATTTTGAGGAGGTATTTGTGAGTATGATGTTTCTTGTAGCATCTGTATGTCAGAAAGACAGTATAACTCACTTGGTGTACGGACACCGCTGCATAAAACAGAACAAATGGCTGGAGGAGGGTGTGGTTTATAATTTTAAATTATTTTTGCACTCCAGCCAAACACAGCTGGTTTCTTAAACCATGGTTTTGTCCTTTTTGACCACTCAGTTGTACAAGATTTCCTAAATATTTCTTTTTGCAATAGTACTATCCAACTTATTACCCAAGAATAGCAGTATTGCATAAATAATCTATTGCCTCTTTTACCTGAAGGTCTCAATATCTAGTCTTCAAGAATATGAACAATTTCTAATTTAGTAATAGAATATTCCCATGATAGTCACCCTAATAGGAAGGTATTACTTTTTGAAGGTTCCTGTTCTCCCCTCAAGAGGATTTAGGGTCAAATAGATCATTCAATGACAGTGCGTCCTCTTCCAGCAGAGCCCCAGAAGTGTGGGGAGAGATCAAGAGCAGGCTGACTCTCATGTGCAGAGCCAAGACCCACGTGCCATGTGTCAGCATCCAGGCTAGAAGCAGGAGTGTTGCACTGAGGAGGCAGCAGGCATTGTCATTGTTGCTCTGTGCCAGGATCTAAGTAAGCAAAGTCAGCAGAGCTCTCTGAATATGGTGCTCAAGCCTGGCTTAAGCTCCATTGCAACAGTCTAGACACAGCTGTAGGTTAGAGAATCCTAGAAGGGTGTGGATTGGAAGGGTCCTTAAAGATCATCTAGTTCCAACCCCTGTGCCATGGGCAGGGACACCTTCCACCAGACCAGGTTGCCCACCCGTCCCAAAGCACAGAACCACGGCCATATTCTGTCTGAATATGTTTCAGAGCTAAAGCAAAAATCCTGAGGTTGCTCCCCTGGCACAGCAGACCAGTATCAGTATCTCCACTGTGAATGGGTAAGTTTCAGCTGAATTCACACAAGGAGCAGGATTTTTCTTTCTTAAAACATCTCTAAGATCTGCTGAGCACGTAATAAAAATGAAGACAAACCAGACTTGAGAGCTTTGCAACTAATTTTTCTTGGCTCTTATTTACATCTTTGATTCCGGCAGTCTTCCTCTTCTGAACAAAAAACGCTGGCTCCCATTCGTTACTCCTAACATAGCAAAATCCATAGCCTGGCAGGTGTTTGCTACTCATTTCATCGACACAAGTATTATGTTTAATCAAAAGCTGAAGCAAGGCAAAATGAATAAAACAAGATAAAACAAGGTAAAGCCTGAAGAACCAGTCTATTCTCAATGCTTCGCAGTTTGGCAGGGTGTTGCTGGGTAGAATCTCAAAGAACAACATTTGTCTGCCCAAATCACACGCTGTATTGTCAAACGGTTCCACGGAAGCACTACAGAGATATCTAGAGAGACTTCTCAGCTCATGTCCTATCTACCAACCAATACCTTACCCAGAGATTTTATAAAGCCCGGAGAGATCCAGCTCCTTCCCACGGTACGTATGGCCTGCCTACAACATACCCCTCTTTCTTATCACACAACTGAACTACTTCAAGCAGAACAGCCGTGAGTCTAGCATTAAGAGAAGGCAAAACCTGAAAACATGAACCAGCTAGCTGCAGTCTTGCCCCAGAAAGCTAATGGAGATGTCTAGAAAAGAGGAATAACCAACCTTCAAAAAAACCACTGGACAATGCATTTGCAACAGAAAGGCGGTGACCCGAGGAGCCGAAGCAGAAGCTCAGCCATGCTTGTCAAATGGTGTATTTGTAGCTGCACTGAGATTTGAGATTCAAGCTTGAAAACCAGCATGACTTAGGAGTCACTTTGAATTTAAGCATGAGAATTGTGAAAGTCCTATTCAAGGCACAGTACTACACACCTAATTATTCCCACCAGGGAATACACCAGTGGAACTTGTGTGGGTGCTTGCTCTATTACATGAGACCCAAAAAAACGCAAAAGAATTTGTGACGCAGAGCAGCCCTTCCAGAAAAAGGCTGTTTATCTCCTTCTTTACTATGATCAACTAATATGTCTTAATAGAGGAGCTCCTCCTCACAGCTCCTCCTCTGTACTGTGTACCCTGATGAGATCTACACAATATCAAAAGCAACATTGGATGAAAGACAGAGGCCCCAAGATGTCGCTTTTTCATCTTGTATAATTTGTAAAGCTAGTCAAGAAATAGCAAGCAATTTAGCCTGGAATTTTGCCAGCTCTGATATTCATAGCACATGTGATCAAAGAGCAGAATTTGCCAGTCACTGGAAAAACAATCAGGCTCATAACCTGACTTCCACCACCGAAGACAAAGCCCGTAAACATTACTGTTGATTAGAGTGGAACTGTTTTCATCAGGCTGCATTGCACTAGACATCAAACATCTGCAGAGTCAAGGCCTATGTTAGCTGAAGCTGGGGCAGATAGTTCCAAGCATGTCACATTCCCAATACATGAACAATTTTCAAAAGAATAAGCAACTGAAGACACTATGAAACCACACTGAAAATTAAAGACAAGGATATCGTAAATGGATTTTACATAATACTCCAGGTTATGTTACAGCATATTGACATATACAAGAAATTAAAACAGCTAATTCATCTTACTACCTTCCACTGATAATTTTTTAATTAAGTTACTTATCTTTATCTACATATTTAAGAATGTAGATCTTTCATTATTCGTCTCTTAAAGAAAATCAATGTTATCCTGATTTGCTACAGCTCAAAGAGAGCAGTATTATCTGAGGCAGACTGATAGAAAAATAATTCATTAATTTTATTAACAAGCCCTAAGAAAATGCTATTGAGCATGTTTTCATACTCTTAGAAGTCTGAATTATGAGGCAAAAGCTTAATGGTGTTCAGTATGACTAAAATACACATAATGGACTTTAAAAAAAAAATTACAAATACAAAAAGGAAAGGGATAAAGATATTAAAAGAGTCCAATGAAATGTTTCAGAAAGTTCATCCTTAATACTGAATTATATGATAAAAATCACTATCAAAAAGCTTCATACTCTGTGATGAACGAAGAGACTGGAAGCTAATCCGTAGCACGGGTTAGAGTGTCTAAATGCCCGTCCACTATACAGTTTTGAAATATTTGCACATCAAAACACAGTCTGGTTTTACACTTGGGATTCTAAAGCTTTATAAAAGACACCATGAAAAGAGTAAACTTTGAATCTGCATTTCTTGAGGAAACAGACTTTTTCTAGTCATCTTAAGTGTCCTTTTCTTCTCAGGGTGACCTTAACTTTCAGATTTGCAAAATGGTTTCCTCTTGTGTTCAATCCTACTGTGTAATAAGTTTTAAAAATGACTATTTATCTTCTTTAATATATTAGTTATATGTAGCAGGAGAAGCCTCTGTGGGAATTTTTGCTATCGAGTTTGCTCAAGCTTAAGTCAATGCTGATTTAGAAAATACAACTTATGCTCAGTAACAAACAATCATGAATATATTTATTGGAATAACATCTTTCCATTCTCCTCAGCAGCGTGTTTAGTTTCTCCTTTGCAATACTATATATCGGTGTATATTTACAGTGACCAAGGCAATTTGAAAGTAATGCTTTTATGTTGCCCATCTTATTACACTTTCACAAGCCTGAATCACTGGCGTTTGGGAAACAAATAGATCTGATGGTTCTGAAAAATGTAAATGAAATGCAAATTAACCAGGCAGGTATACGTTATATTTCTTTTCTGAAAAGTCAGAATCGGTGCATTGCTCAAAAACTGCCTGTTGCAAAAGTTGTATTTAAGCAAATGTAAATATTTTTAGAATTTGCCTTACTAATCATGACCTCAGCTGCTTGCACCATGTAATGACAATAATGAATAAACATGCTGTGCTTATGAAGAACTAGAACCTAACAAGCTGATCAATTGTTAATTCTATAAAGTGACTAAAACGTGTCTCTACTATCAATAAGTAAATCAGCTTCTATTTGTGGTACTAATGCACCTTGTACATATCCTCCAGCTATCCTGCCCTTCTCTATAATAATGTAATTATCAGTTTGGTCATATTTAAGTACAATCTGAACAAGATTTGGTATTATTTTCATCGTGAGGGTGGACAAATAGAAGGAAAAGTGGTTTGGTTGTTTAAAGAGACACATTACATTTGTTTGGAGGATGCAGATTTTCCATTTGCCCTCCAATTAGTTATACAAAATCATTCATTAGAAAACCAATTATTTTATAGTATTATTGTTAAATCTTACATGCTATTACCAAACAGACATTCCAGAGAAGGCGGCCTTTTTATTGTTAAACCTCTCTTTCTCTAAGCCTCTGTAACAAAGAATTTAAACAAAAGACAACTATGCTCATTAACTGTGACAGAAGATGTTACTTCTGTAGAAAAAAGCACTTAACGTAAGACCAGTTTGGCTTTATCCAGTCTCTGTTTTCCTCTTAGACAAGGAAAACAGAATGTGTATGAAGTTTTCAGCCATAGTACAATTATGTATGTCCCAAATATACTGATTACAAATAGCTGCCAGTCCCCACTACATTTCCAAGCAAGACTTAACAGTAATAGTTTATTCATTGCTGAAGATTCTGTTCAAGAAGAATGTGTAACACTGGCAAAAAACAAGAGTTTTGCTGAAAATACCTGTTTTCCTTCTCTTTCCTACAGACTTCTGCAAAGACGCTGGGTGAACGCAGCTACCTGTTCATCCACTCGGCCACACAACTCATCTCGGTCTGGTGTGCAACTAGCGAGCAAGCATAACCTGGAGCATGTCACAGGTGAACGATGCGTGTTGGCCAGGTAAGTAATTGTATTTAAAGTTGCTGCACCTTTTTCAGAGTTATAAACAGTAATTGTTCTTAAAGGTTTAGGGCTTCTATGTCTATTTTATTGTTAAACTGAAATATGTATCACAAAACATCTACAGGAAGGAAATGTTCTGGAGGGAAATGCTATTAAGTATGTGGATAAGCTCAATACCAATTAATATCTAGCACTTAACGAACCAAATGAACCTATTCATTTCTCAGGTGCAAGGTTACACTAATTCTGCCAGAAATTGTGCTGCTTTACCTCAGATCCATCCCTCTGTGTCAATTTGGTGTAGAAAAGGAGGGACAATCCCTTTTACCCAGTACTCTTAAATTAAGAGAATCAGTGCAGGTTTTTAGAAGTAATTTTTTTTAACTACGTTTTGTTCTTTTAATGTTCTCTGAACAAAAACAGATCTATCGTTAAACAAAAGCAGAATGAATCATCTTAGCAGCGTGCCAAGAATATGGGGATAATTCAGTACTAAAATAATAATTATGCTTTTTCCCCCTTCAGCCCCAGTTAAGCCTATACACCCTATAACTGGTATTTCCACAGTTAAACTATTACTCCAGTAGTACCTTTCAGCTAAACAAGCCAATGTTAATTGGCTGATATTCTTCCAAATAATGGATATTAAGTCAAGGGTTCAGAGACATTGTTTGAGGGAGTAATGTAACTGGAATACACACATATGACAATCTTTCTATATTCCAGAAAATTACTAATCCTTTTTTCAGATTCAATGGCCTATTTTACGTGCAAGTCCACTCACTGCTGCAGATGTGTGTTTAGGGAAAATTTTATAGCACTTGACTTCTAACCGTGGTGATTCACAGTCATTAAACTGACAGTGCTTAGTACAAACAGTAATGCCATCGATACGAGCCCACCAGACAGCCCGAATCAGTCTTTTTACAGCTACCTGCATTCATGCTGGGCCAATTCCAGCGAAATCAGTAAAACACTCAGGGAGTGAGGCACAGCTGCATATATACAAAGAAGAAAAGGTTTAGCCTCCTAACCATGCCAGCTGGCCAACATTAAGTTCACTGGCTCACTGCATCCCAGTTTTCCTTGGGGAGGCAGCAGTGCCATGGCCCAGAGCTGGTTTCAGAGCAGACCAGCCACAACAGCCTTCCTGCCTTCCTTCTTCTCAGCCGTGCGAGTCTGGCTGACAAGATTCCCTTCCCTGAGTGCTCAACAAGGCACAATCCCTGGAGCATACCTGAGCAGGATGGGGGAAGGCTCATCCCCTTCCCCTCGGAGCTGATGCACGTAGTGCACAGGTGGCAGCGGCAGAGGGTTGTGGGGCATCACAAAGATTTCCTTTGTGCTCCATTACATTTTCTAGGAACAGGGCAAACAAATATCCTGAACACAGCCCTGGCATTGCCACGGCCCCTGGCAATGGGCAGAAGTGAGGACAACAGCAAAGGGGAAGAGATGACCCCTTCTTCCTTCCTAGTAACCCTATGTGCTGAGCATTTTCCAGGATATTGGAAGGAAATGAGCAAGAGGGTGGGCTGCCTGAATGCCCAGCAAAGGGACCATCACCAGCAACTACAGCTTCTCCATTTCCTTTTCAGAATTATAGGGGGGAAAAAAAGAGTCCTGAAAATAATTTAAAACAAGGCATATTAACCCCGCTACTTGTGTCCAAAAGCATACTTCCATTAAAGACCTCAACCACAACTGTTTAATAGTTTAAAACAAACAAGAAGATTCATTTAGGAGTCTAAGTTAAACAATTTTTGCTAGGAAATTGTAATATGGATGCATTATATTCATTTGTGAAATAAGGCATTTCTCTTCCTGTCTCCAACATTATTAGCATGTTACAGTGGCTTAAATTAAAAAAGAAACATTTATTTTATCACCCTGATATCAGCTCACTGCAATATAACATTTTTGAAACAGGAAAATATCACAGCTTAGCATCATAAATTCAATACCGCAACAAGATAAATCCTTCCTATTAATGTAAACCGCTGTACTTCACAATATATCTACATCTGCAATGCACTTCTATTTGCTGATCGGACTATCATAAACATACATAATTCTCATTGAATAATGGAAGCAGCAAAGAAATCCGAGGGTAACTACATTCTCTAAACTAAAACAGCCACAGCTTGGTCCTTCAAACAGATTCACTCATGCACGGATGTTCCTGCTTGTACATGACAACATAAAATACTATCATCCCCATGACTGGAACCTAGATAACAGAGCAAATGACATCGAAGTATAGTCACTCCTTAATTACACATGCCCAGACTGTACGCTGGAAGCTTTATTAACTTGCAATATATACGTCCCAGAGATGCACATACAAAAGACTGGGTACCCTATCAATTAAGAATTTCCAGATTTTTCACTGAATACCTCAGGTAACACTGAAATTACGCAGAAAACAAAGCAGCTAATTTAATTTTGTTCAAAAGACAAATCATTAACCATTCAAAGCTTCCTGCAACAACTAAATCTTCTCCTTTTCCTCTTTACACTGAGATTAACACTTTAAAACTTGCTCCAAATGGGAATTCGGTACACAGTTTAGGAAATGCAAACACATGAATTAATAACCTGAATTATGCAGAAATGAAGCTGAGATTTGCAATTTGTTTTAAAAAGCTAAAAGAACTCACGTTGACTGGTTTGCCCATGTCCAGGCATTATTCAAATGCTTCTGGCTTAATTAGCAGTTTCTTGCAAACTAGAAAAAAAGCCTGCAGAAATGCTTTAAGAGCTAAAGCACCGGAGTTCTGCTCTCTCCTTTTAAGGGGTTAGTTGCTTCCAGAACCAGCAAGTCCAGGCTGATCACAGTTACACCGTGCCCTTCAGTTCAGAAGGATGTAATGCACAACTGAGTCATGCTTTGCAAGCGGCTGATTGAGGAGCAGAAAGGGGCAAGAGCTCTGCATCCAGTGTTGGGGACTAAGTTCTTTAACCAGACTTTTACCATCACGTAACACTGAGGCTGGGATTGCTGCTCCTTCATATATTTATCCTTGCTTGTTAGATCTCACAGCACTTGTAACACAACTGTTCTTTTAAAAAAGGGAGGGAGAAAACTTGTACTGATGCTGCGCAGAGGGAAATTTCCTCTGAGGAGAAAGGCCTGACCCCACCAGAGTTTTTATTCCATAGATGTTCCCTGTAAAATGTAACTGAAATTGAAACACAACAGCAGGGGCAATAAAAACAACAGGTCACCTTCTGAGTCACTGAGATACCTGATACTACTTTCCTTCATTTGAGCTTTACTCTGGCATAGCTGTATCAAGTCCAAGAAAAATCAGCCTTTCAGCTCACAGCCTTTCAAAAATAATTGCTAGGAAATGTAAAATAAAGCAAAATTGGTGAAATCTGCAGTCTTTTGTTCCTCCTTATAAGCCTCTTTAGAATAGCAAAAAGGCTTCAGTGACACAGACCAATAGCAATCCCCACAGCTTGCAAGTGTTCAGGATGCTTTGCCACTGCAAAGCAGCTCAGATCACACCGCCTAACCTCAGGTGAAAGTGTGCTGTGATCTTCTGATCTGCAGGGTTGGCACCAGCTTCAAAACAACCGCTTGCATGATGGTTATCAACTTTTTCAAAGGGAAAAAGAGATGCTAAGGGAGTTCTCCTAGACCTTGAGAGGGGGCAAGGAGTCCCAGGGCCATAAACTGTGAGAGTGAGACAAGGAAAATCCAATGCCTTGGATAAAAAAAAAAAATATATATATACAGATATATATATATATATACACATATATGACAGCTCTTTGTTCTGAATATGCTTCCAACATCCAGGGCAAAACATTATCCTCAAGACTTTCCTCGGGAGACTAGAATGAGGCTTAGCACTCCAAGCTATCTTGTTGCTCCATATTCATATTGATAGCGAGTTTAAAAGAATAAATATTTGCCTGAGAGTGTTATTAAAGATTGATATTCCAAACAAAACAATTGTTTGCACCCACAAATTCAAGTTTAGTTCTAGATTAAGAGCTTAATCTTTCATTGCCCAAAATAGCTAGGTGGCTTTGTAAGAATACAGTAATTTCAAGATTGTACAAGAAACTTATTTTACGTAAGCCTGAGAAGTAACTGCTTTCCATCAAATATTTTGCTGTTTACCTCTTAAATGTACATTTTTTCTAACACTTAAGGAGTACCTGCCAAATTCTGCCCCTTTTCACCCAAAGCCCAGTCCTTAACTGGGCAGCTTGCCTGTGAGAGGACAGCAGGTGTTGGCCTTAGATTAATACAAGATTGGCCTGGGGAGATCTGGAGCTGCTCCGCACAAGTCCCATCAGTCGCTGGCCAATTCAGATCTAATCCAGAGCAGCCACATCTGGAAGGCAGTATGAGGTAACACCTGCATGGTGTGACATGTATGGTCAGGAGAACTGGTGAATTTAATCTAGTTCCTAAGAATTTATATGTGAAGGTTGTGGGAATCTTTTTAGGCAATTTAAATAGTATCCCAGAATTACCAGAGCTGGAGCAGCCTTCAAGACAGCCAAGGAAAGGTGCCATGAAATAAGTGGCATGGACCCAGATTGTCTCTGCACCCCAGCAAGACAGAAAGCTCTTCAGTATTAGACTGAAATCTATCACCAAGCCTTTTGTATCATTTTGCCTGTGTTTTTCTTCAATAATTAGGAGCTTTTAGCTATCAGAGAACATCAGACCTGTACCTTTCACAAGCACTGAAGTCACTCAGAAAAATGATAGCAAACATCAATGTGAAACTAGAAGGCAAAAAAAAAAAAAACTGCTACAGCATCATCTAAACACAAGATACTAAGTAATAGCATTAAAAAAAAAATCTATTTCACACAGATGAAAATCATTACAGTTCTCTAGAGACCCTCTCTCTCTCTGCACTAACCCGTGTCATTTTCTAGCTAGTAAAAATGTGCCACAGGATATCAAAAGATGGTAACGTTCTTCTAATTTTAATATTCCTCTAATCCAATAATGGCTTGTTTACTGCTTTCTAATTTAAAGGTAATTCATTAGATGTATCCTGTCACATCTTATTGGCATCGATGGCGTAAGAATCATACGCACCTCTGAGGCATGTCAGTCATACTGCTTATGTTCTATACGGTTCCCTCAATGTAAATAACTACTGATGCAATGGAACTGATAAGGAAGTGCATATGTGTGCGTACACATAAATTATAAACAAAAATATTAAATTACTTCAGGGATGAACTCTGGACCCAAAAAATTATGTTCCACACTAAGAACTCTAGCAAACAGAAAATATTTAAGCTAATACAAGTGATTTGCGTGCAAATATTTGTGACGGTGACACAGAGGGTCTCACACAGCCTGCAGGGAAGCCCCCAACTGACTTGCAGGGGACTTGAATGAATCTGCTGCAAAATGATGAAGGTTAAGGAAACATTAGACAGAAGAGGCAGCCTGAACTCACAAACAGACATTTCAGGAGCCAGACTGTGCTTGGCAACATCTGTTGTGATTCTGTAAAAGCTACCCAAGACAGCCGAGTTTTTGAGTAACCCTACAGCAATGTAACAGGAACTGAGGCCCAGGGCTTCCAACCTGCTAGACCTCGGCAGCACGGAGGCACCAGGGTCCTGGGGTGAAGGCAAGAGCGCAGCAGGAGCCATTAGCACAGCGGGGGAACACACACTTTCCTGCCTCACCAGCTACAGCAGCATCCACCTGGCTGCACCATTTTCCTCCTCACTCCCCTGACACGGACCCTGTGCCTACCTCCACATGAGCAGCTCTACTCCAAGCCATAAAGCAAAGGAAGCACTTTACTACAGGTAAATCCACTGTGTGCTCAAACACACTGTTCAGGCAGCTTTCCTGCCACAAGTGCTGAGAACTCTCCAGCTGTTTATATTCTGCCAGCAACCGACTCAATCACATCATTTCTTTCTACAGCAGGGAACTAGTATGTCTGTTTTCAAGGATCTCTTCACAAGAAGTGAAACCTTTGACCACCCAGACAAACCACACACGTGTGGCTATTTACCGAGCCATGCCTATCTTGGAGCAGGGCACGCAACAGCAACACAATGAAACCGTGCTAGGAAACCACCCCGTTTGCCCAAACTTGTGTTATTTCTTAGGAGCTCAGCAGGATCACCACATCAGTTTGGAAGACAGTTTGGGTCAGTAGTGTCCAAAACCATCACCTCATTGGCTGTCGATGATGTCATGCCCGTGCATTAATCCCCAGTGACTGCAGGTTTAACATCATGCATATCACCACATCATCTACATAACGACAATGAATGCCAGTCTTAGAGGAAATTACTGGAGCAGAGAATAAAGCAACTTGTTGAAACAGGGAAAGTCGTGTCTCTTCAGTGATTATTTCCAGCTTTTTTTTGTCAACGTGAAGTTGCTGGGGTCAGGAAATGGCACATGCCTCTCTGAAAGGAGTGGGTATTGTTACAGCTCGATTTTCAAGAAAGTAAATCTTCCAGATCTCCCACTCAAAAAGGTTAAAGTACCAGTGGTGAGAAACTAGCTGATCTGGGGGAAAAAAGTATTTCAGGAGCTATAAGATCTGGAGCTGAAATTAAAAACATTTTTAAAAATTAAAAAAAAAATTGGAAGTAAGAGTGATACCTACAAGGCAAGCTTGTCCGTTTGCTAGTGGCACCCTCTTCACTGGAACAACTACGGCAGTAGATGAATTACACACACACAGCCACACAGACCAGTGCACCGAGACATTTAACTGTACCAGGAACACCTGGGGTGTTGGGGACCACCAGCCGCACTCCCCCAGCCTGCCCAGCCCGTCAGCTTCCCCACGGACGCACCGAGGAGCGCAAATATCCCAGGCACCTGCCGGCAAGGGGGGCTCTGCCGGTGCCGAGCTGCGGGGCCAGCACCCCCCGCTCCCCGGCTGGGGCAACCTGCCGGACCCGGGGGGCCACTTCGGGAAGAGAGAAGTCGCTGTTACCCACTGCGCTGCTGCTAATTACACTCCTAAATCCAAGTTCGCGGGCAGGGGAAGCGATGCCCCTCCCGGCGCAGCCGCTCGCCCCCCGCGCAGCGCCGAGCACCGGCCCGGGGACCCCCCGGGGGGCAGCCGGGCACCAGCTCTGCTCCCCGGTACCCCTTACCTGGCCGCCGGCTCGCCCGAGGAGCGGCTGCGCTGAAGCGCCACGGAGGCAGGAGCAAGCGTGCGGGGAAGGGGGCGGCCCATCGGCGGGCAGCCGGCCCCAGCCTGCCCGGGGATGCTCCGCACCGGCTCCCGCACGCAGCGGCGCAGCGCCCGAAGTGGCTCCGGAGCTCCCCTCCCGCTCCTCCTCTTCGGAGACGGGGGGAGGAAGCACAGTGTTACGGCTTCGCTCTCTCTCCCCCCTCCGCGGGGCTCCCCGCTCCCTCCCTTCACCCACCCCCCTCCCCAGCCCACGACTCCCCCGCGCAGGTTACGCGGCTCCGGCTGTTTGGACCAAGCGCCCTCCCCTCCCTCCGCCCGGGCGGCGGGGATGCTGCGGGGGGGGGGCTGCGCTGCGGGGGGGCAGAGCTGCACGCCTCGCCCGGCTCAGCCCGGGCTTCCAGCCGCCTGGCACAGCCCTGGCCCGGTCTGGGCACCCGGGTGGCCGCCGCTCAGCCGAGGGAAGGGAAGGGAGATGTTTCTTCAGCTCGCAGCCCGGCCGGAGTTGGCAGCAGCTTCAGGAGACAGGAGCGACTCGAGGGGGGTGCAGAGGGTCAGGGCCACAGGCTACCCCCGCACGGCTGAGCCCCGCTGCCCCCGGCACCACAGCCCTGCCGGTTATCAATACATTAGCACCTTCAAAAAATTAGTTTAAATGGAAAAAGTGAAAGATGGTCTCTCACCAGCTACAAAGCCGGGGTCACTTTTGGGCAGGCTTGCCAGCAGCCGCTGGGAAACGGATTCTGATTCTTGCTTTGCCACTGCCTTCCTGCACAGCCTTTACCGCCTCACTTTACACCTTCAGGTTCTCTGTAGCTCTGGAGCTTGCTTACACAGTGACGTCCCAGCATGTGCTTCAGTGGGAGTCAGGCAGTTAATTATCTGTAGATGTTAGTCCCATTTCTGTGAGCAGGCAGTGCCCCACCGTAAGTGACCGTAGAGCTCAGCGCAATGGTCGGCTGATCTTGGCTACATTCCCTGAATGCTGTTGTGGTGCAAATTATCCTGGACAAACTTCCCTTACATTGGAAGAGCCACCAAAAACACGCCTTCTGAAACAGGGCAGGCTACTTCTGTCACAGGAAATCACTCATCAGCTACTGATCCAGCATTGCATACTACCTTTCTAGTTATCCATCTGCAACTTTGCCAGTACACATGTGAAAACCAGCAAAAATGTCAGTAGCCTTCACACCACAATGCCTCGTAAATTAATAATACAGTAGCAGACTCTCACATCTTGGATAAATTCATTTAGCCTGAAAGAAAGGGTCCAAATCCCCAGCCTTAGCTCTCCCTCACCTCACATTAGCATAACTCAGCTATGCTCTTCTAATCACAGGAGCTACAATACAGTTAAAATAGGAGGGGACAAGCCTACGGCATCAGATCACATTTCTCCATCTCACTCCTTATACCTGGAGCTACCACATTCTTGCCTCTCAACACTTCACACCCCTCCAGACCTCCAGCGAGCCTAGAAAAGGGGGCAGAGAAAAGGCAGAGAAGGAGAGGAGCTCCAAACTTGCACAAAGGATTGTGAGAAGTGGATCTGGGGAAAAGGGAGAGAACTGGATCTACTGGTGGGAAAGGGAAAGATTTAGAGGACAAGAGACACAAATCACCAGGAAAAGGGTCTTGCCTTGCTGCCTGGGGAACAATCTATTGAAAGCAGGCTAGCCAGGACACCAGGCAGGGATTACGTAGGAGCAACACCCCCGGTACGTGTGCAGGGAGCAGTTTACCTGCTGGGCTGCAGAGTCATGGGAGACGGGAGCTCACAGCTCCCCCGGCCTGGTGCCATCCTGCGCTCACATTTCCCCCCCCAACACCTCTGTCTCGGGCCATCTCTTAGACTCCGTTTTCCCATCCAGACAATGGAGACAGCCACATTTCTCGCACAGGGTTGCTGTCAAAATGAATTAAGTGATGTCCAAAGAGTACTTTGAAATGCAGATATTATGCTCACTGGTTTTAATGCCTCCAAAGCGGTCTCCAGATATCTCTAAATCCTCAAGATATCCCTGATCAATTCCTGTTTTACAGATGAGGAAGCCGAGCAGAGGGACGGATGCTTTAGTCCAGGTCTTTCATGTCGGGTTCTGTGGGTCCCCTTGACCTTGCCATGGCTCAACGCTGGCCCACAGCGACTGAGTCACATCCGAAGCCACGTAGGACAAGCATCACACTGCGGTGCCTCCACATCTGATTAACTGCCTATAAAGCTGTTTCCTTTGACAAGTTAATGCCCAGGTTTGAGGTCCCATTCCTTCCCACAACCTGGTGCTACACACCTGTTTCTGGCAGCTGCTGCACCCTGAAGGACACCACACACACACACCCCTCCCAAAAGTGTGGGCATTGCAGGGCTGAACTACATCTCCCCCTGCATTTCCCTTGCCTTTGTAGGTGTGCTGGGAAGGAGCAGGACACAGGAGCTTCTAGTCCCCAGGCCTGTGATCAAATTATCTCTCCCTCTGTCACACATCCTAATCATCACAGCTGGCGGTCATGCCAACAATATTAACGCTGCTGAGTAGCTTTCAGTTTTGCAATTAGCAAGGTTTTCTGCTTCCCTCAAATAAAAAATAGGCTTGTACTACTTAACACTGCATAAATGGTACAGATACATTCAAGGCCCGTGTCACTGTCTCATTGAGATGAACCAACACTATAAGTGCTGTAGATATTTTAAATCTTTTGAAGATTACAATGGTTACAAAGCTCATTATTTCTAAAAGTGTTTATCCTTCCTCTCTTTTTTGTTTGCAAAATTAGACAATGTGCAGTTTAAATAAACAACTATTGTACTATTAAACATTGATTAAAGAAAAGGGTTCCATTTAAATTATTAAGTGGCAAGATAAAAAGCATCCCTTCTCTTTTGTACGCTACTTTATTCAGAAGTCAAACTTCTGTAGTCTCACTGAATGCTAATGAGTAGCATAATAACACACAAGGGCAAGAGGGGGCTGAGTAATTAAAAACAGAGGCCAGAAATCAAAGGGCTTGAAATATACTTACCAAAATAATTCAATTATACATTAGAAACCCGGGATAATCAAGACACATCCCACAGTTTCATTCATCATTATGCCCCAATTTAATATCTGTACTGGTCTGCTGTACACAGGAAGCAGCAACTGGGACTTTCATGGGCGATGCCTCAGCTGAAGAGACAAAGGCAACGTGCACTCAGGTCCCGTTCTCATCACGCCGCACCTTGAAAACGGCTTCACTTGGCTGAGTATATTCTCAGCTATCTGATTTAGGGAACTATTTTTAGTCACAACATATTGGTTGCATATTCCTTTTCTCAGTATCTTTGCAATTAATTAATACATATCTCCACACCCACCATTTTATCTTCCCTATAAATCCATCTCCCACCCCTCTCCTTGGCTTTACCTCTTCTTGTGTCTTCAGGCTTTCCTGGTTACTCGCAAAAACCTCCGCCAAGCAAAGCAGTGGGTAGGTTCATTCCGCAAACCCTGTATTTACCTGGAATGGCACGAGCCTCCAAAGTTTTCATGCAACATAAGCTGGGTCAAAAAATCCTGACGTAGCTTTGCACTGTCACCACTCTTATGGGCCAAGGAGTCCCAGCACAGCTTCTGGTCTCCAGGATGGTAAAGGAGGGCACCGCAGACTTCAAGGAATTTCCAGTGCCACATGATAAAACAAGGAAAAAAGAGCTAGTCTGATCTTGTTCAGTGATTTGGGAGATCAACGGAGGATTTACGTGATTTTGCCTTGTGCAGTCTTTTTGCTATAAGCACCCATCAAACCTAGTCCTGTGGGCACTGGTAACAGCTTCAGGGAGGGAACTACAAGTAACACGTTGCCAAGAAGCACAGAAAAAACAGGAAAAGTGAACAGAAGTTTCCAGCTGACGATGGTCAGCACTGTTGTTCAAAGTTTGCACATGCACAAGTTGTTACGTCCATTCTGGCACGTAATTAAGGCAACAACAGGTGAAAACTGTCAGAAACAACTAAGTTCAGCAAAAAAATCAGGAATTTCAGCAAAATAAACATGCAATTGCATAACATCTTCCTGAGGATCAGACTCTGAACATCTTATTAGAATTTTTAAAGGTTTAAGCATACAGACTACTATTTTCTTTAATGAGTGAAGTCAAACACAATACTGCTGTGCTTCACAAGCTGAGAGGAGCCTGTGGGCCAGCACAGGTCGCAACATTAAATGGTAAAAAAGGAAAACAAGAATCTCAGGTCAATTTTTCCAAAACTGGGAGTCTTAATTAAAATGAAGGTTATGACTTTAGCAGATGGATGCCATTTACTATAGTCTCAGCTATTACTGAGATTTTCTGCATCTTCAATTTAGAACAGAACAAAACGCTTTGTGAGAAAGAGCGAGGGAGCGTACTTCAGCCAGCTTATGACAGCAGTTAATGTGGATGTCTCCAGCTTTCCCCGGACCTATCAGCTACATCTTCCTCAATCAGAAATAAAGCTCCTTTTGAGGTGATTCAGCTTGCCCAAAAGAAGATGTACCTCCACTTGTTAAAAAGGAGATCATTAAGACAAACAAACCAGCCCGTAATGTGAGCTGGAGCCCTGTTTGCCGATGGGGGAGAGGGAAATGCTCAAATTAAGACAGGCATAATTTCAACATACAATGAAGCAGAGAGAAAAATATCTATGTTTTTCTAATGAGGAATTCATTTTTAGAAGAGAAGAAACTAACATACATGTTGCTTGATTTTGCAGAGGGATTGACTGAAAGGAGGGAGACTAGATGGGGCAGAGCCTGAGCTGCACAGGAGCCCCACTGCTCCGTACTCGTTTCCCAAGTTTGGTGGTGAAAGACTCTAATAGATTTCTTAGTGACATCCTTTTCTGAGAAACAGTCTGGGGCAGTAATTCTAACAGGACAAGTCAGCTGTAATGAATCTCTTTCCTCCATGCAGATGGGGCCTCACTTTACTCATGTGCATAGCTTCCTCCACTTCCTAAGACTACATGGACACAAGAGCAAGTAGCTCTGGCCTCTTATCTTACCTGCCTTAACCAATATAATGGCAGTCAATAAACGAACTACTTTTTTTTTTTTATATGCAATCACATTAAATAGATTGTAGAAGTGACAAAACCCAGAACAACTCCATGAACACAGAGCTGGGCTCTGATTTCTATCAGTATGAGATCAAAGTAGTGTAGCTGCTCATTTACAGCTCAAAGCTGTGTTATTTTCCCTAACTCAGGCTGTATTGCTACCCAGCTGAACTCTGTAAAGGAGAAATATCAAGCTATCTTGATATTCCTTCCACAGTAAATAACGATTTACAAAGGAGGGGGGGAAATCCTCCCTTCCCGTCCCTCTTTCAATTCATTAAGTTCAACTGCGATAACCAGTGAGGCATACAGGAAAGGGTTAGGTATCTCTGCCTCTGAATATTTAATTCAGGAGTAAATGTAATGCACAGCATCCTTATACCCTTGGGAGTTCAGCAGCCAATATGCCAATGAATATATCCTGACAATAGTGATTTTTTCTGCACTTTGGAGGCATGAGTGACATTTGCTCACCACATATGTTACATCGGATGCTGAGGTCTACACTTGTGAGAAATTAATCAGAATCCATCTGTTTCCTTCTCATCCTAGACAATTTCATTACAACTTAACCAAAGATTATAGGATTCCCATGTCTGTGTCCCCAGCCCCCAGCCCAGTCTTGGTGTTACCATACTGAACGATTAAAGCTGCTTAGTTTAAGTCAGGTCAGAAACAATCTTCCTTCCTGTAGGGGAAGGCATAATGCTCATGAGCAGGGTCCAAAATCTGTTCTAAATTACATGTAGGTAAATCCAGAACATCCCTGCTGAACCAAAGGGGGTTTAGATTTATCGTGGAGCTGGATCTGGACCTTGATCCTTCGATACATGTTTCTGGTGGCTGGTTTTGATTGGCATCAGGCTCGAGGTGGCACCGAGTCAGTCGCTCTGCACACCCTCTGTTACATTTTCATTTACCTGCCCAGGTGATGAGCCAAGGGGTGGCTCAGCCTTCCTGCAGGGCCGGGAGATACTGTGCTGCTCTTGGGAAAAGAAAGTGCTCTGTCTTAAAATATTCCCTGCTTACTTACACATGCAGCTTAGCAAATTCTTCGCTTATTTCTTACTTACTAGTACCTCTTTAATTCAATGTAACAGCAAGGGAGAACTGGACATAAAGATTTCTTGGATTCAGCTGATTTATAATGCTGGATACTGCACAACGATGGATGCCTTTGCTTCAAAGCAGGGTTTTCTAAGAGTTCTTTGGACGAGGCACAAACGGCACAAAAAACCCAAAGCATAAATATCAGTGGGAATCCGGTACCCGATTGCTAGGTAACAGCCACAGCTAAGCCTGCTGACATGAGGTTTGCTGAATGACAGGGAAGCCAAAGCTATGAAGCAAGAAGTGAGGTTTCTGTTACAGACGCAATCGACAGGGAGACACCGCGTGGGAGGCCTGGGACAGCCCAGTAAGGAGGGAAACGAGCTCCTGTGGTCAGGAGCAGAGAGGCAGCTGGAGCGCCTGGGGCCTACACCCCAGGGAGGCACAACCCAAGGTACAAAGGGATGGAGAGCGTGGGCTGGCTGCTGCAGCACACAGGGACAGCGCAGCTGACCCAGAGTGGGGGTGGCATGTCCCTTCGCAGGGGAACAGCATCTCCTGTACCTACCACCCCAGAGCCTTTCAACAACGTACCCATGAGCACTTCTGCTGCTCGGCCTGAGCAAAGCAGGGTACTTGGAGATGTGAGGTTTTCCACCCGCTTCAGCAGGACCGCTCACCCCTTCCAAAGGCGGCTGGTCCCACCATGCGACTGGAAGTCAAGAGCCCACCCGTGGGATGGCAGAAAGCAGGTGCTAGTCCTGCTGAGCAGGAGCAGAGGGACCCCAGCAGGGTTAGGTTAACGTGGCTTCCCTAGACTAGGCAAGCATCCCCTGGCACTGCAGCTTCGCGGGGACCAGCCCCAGCACGCGAGCATCCTGGCAGTGCAGGAGGAAGGAGGCAATCAAGCAAAGCTGTGCAGGACCTGCTAGAAAGAGTGGCTACAAACAATAGGTTGTGGCAATGAGATTTTTCTGCAAGCAGAGAAATTCATCCAGCAGTGGGGAGGTGGAAGCTGAAGGTAGATGAGATCTGCAAAGTAAAATGCCAGCCAGCCAGCCCGAGACGGGAAACTGCACGAAGCTCCCTGACCCTGTGCAGAGCCATGCTGCCTTCTCCCCCCTTACAGCTATTATTCCAGCTGACTTGCAGATACCCGATAGTTATTTTTGAAATGAAGGTGCATTCAGATCAGGCTGTCACAGCCTGTCTTTTCAATCATGAGTTGCTTGATCAGATGCGTTTTTTGCTGTAACATAATCACATGATACCGGCACTTTTAACAGGACCTATATTCTAGCTCCAGTACTGGATACTTCCTTGCCAGAAAGATATTGACACATTGGGAGATAGCTATAAAAGAAAAAAAGATCTTGCATAAATTAACTTATGCTATTTATAGACATGGAGAGCAGTCTATCCATGGGACCATCTGCTAATCTATGTCCCATGGCAATTAAAGTCAACATTTCACCATATCTTCTCCATCAAGGGCTGAGATTATGCACTGTACTCTTTTTTTATTTTTTTTTATTACACTAACCTTTCATCTGTGCTGTTTAGTGTCCCTTTCCAACTTTCTGTAACACTTCCCGTATCCAGTCTCCGAGTGCCTGCTACAAGAAACAAAAACCTCAAACTGTCCTATTATTACTATGAGTTCAAGGGGCCAGTAGATGAAAAAGGCTCTATATATTTCATTGATTCTCAAGACCTTTTCTATTTCAATGAAAATAAAACAGACATTATGCAGTAAATTAATGAATTTTATATTAGATACAGAGCAGACTTCATACAGTTAATTTTTTTCAGTGCTCCTTGTTATAAACATCCCACGTACATTTTCAGAAGTGACTTAGGATTTTGGACACTATGTTTTTAAGCATCCAGCCCAAGATGCTTTCCAAAATTCTCAAAAAAACTGTGAGCAGACCTCTCACCATCTCGTTTTCTTCAAGGGAAGCTGGAAGCCTAAAAAGCATGGCTCCCAAATATTCTGCTTTAGAAAACACATAAAGACAAAACCCAACAGCATTTAAAGTATAGCTTATCCACATTGTAGATACTAGAGAATTTTCTGAAGTAACTTAAAAGCTTGAGTCCTACTGCCTTTTTCTGTATCTTTTTATACACAACACATTTATTACTCTATGTAATTTTAATAATTTATACTGGCACCATCATTTTAGCAATAGCATTCGCTACATTTAGCAACAGGAGCTACTATAAAAGCAAGGAAGAAAATACAGAAGATTCGATTAGCAGGAAGGTTTGCCAGAAAGGCAGCCTTACAGTGGGACTGAAGGACTCTTGCTCAGGTGAAAGACATCATTTTACAGAAATAATAGCTCAGGGATACACGTTTCATGAACTCTAATACATTTTGTTAATTAAAAAAAATTAAAGGCTTTTTTAGCCAGTACATCGATCAATTACACAAATAACGTCTCAAGCAACGCTCAATCTCTGTCATAGCTGCTGTTACAAAAAGCTTCTTTTTTCCAGATGTGGGGGGATGCATGTGAGAAAGAAACGGAAGCGTTAGCAGTGACACAATCAAATATTACCCATTTTGGTCTGAAACTTGCTACAGTCACAAGTTCAGTGAGCACAGAGCTCTCCACAATTTATGCATCCTGAGCCACTCCACATGGGAACGATCCCATACGGATCTTCCCTATCTCCCTTCCCTTCCCAGCCTCCCCAGGACTTTCCTCTCTCTGGTTTCCACTTTCCAACACAAGACACGAGAACTCTGAGAAAGAAGGTGCTGAGGATGAGCTTAACAACAACAGCTCTAAACTCTCTGTTCAAAACCTAAAGGTTATTATGCAAAGTCCTAGAGGAGAAAAATCTGTGTAATACCTTCCTTCAGCATCTAAAAAATATAACAGACCATTACTGGCTATGAATATAATGTATACGAAGCATACCAGGGTATAGATGTAAGTATCTGTGGAGAGGTTTTAAAGCCATTGTCCATTTTTGCACATTAAAACCCACAAAGAGATTTATTTAGAGCACTAAATCATTTCATTTCTCTCTGGCTAGAATTTTAACTATTAAAATATTCATCATGCTCTCCAAGAATCTCCATGCCAAGTATTTATTTTATTTTTTATAATCTTCTAAATAGCTTCTCTTCAAAGCTTCTTCAGGTGTAGATACTTACTTAAAAAGACACTGAAAATAAGAACTTACTGTAAAACCCTAGAAAAACAAGTGAGACATCAGGCACTGCTGAGACCAGGGGTCTGCCCATCAGCAGTGGCCTGTGACCACAGCACCGCAAAGGGATGGATTCCACAAAATTCAGTGCTTAGGGTGAACAGAAAGGGCATTTTTTTTCAAGGTTTGAAGTTTTCAAGTGAAAGTTCTTGGGCCTTCGCATAAGTAGATGTAACTTTCTTCTGCTAAGAAGGCTGGGGTGGGGGGGAGCTTCTATAAAGGGGGTATTTGTGTCAAAACCTCCCTTTTAGACTTCCTTCCAGATGGGCAATATTTTTTGTAAGGTGTATGGTTGGCACTGAGGAAAATCACTATGGGTTGTTTTTTTTCTTAAAATCTCTCCTTCATCTTGTTACTTACTTTGGCTGACGGGATACCCCTGGCCCCGAAATGCTGCTCTGGGCTGGCAGGCAGGGTGCTGGGCACAGCGCTGGTGGTGCTGAGCTCCCCGCTGCACCCAGCCTCTGCCGGCGCCTTGCTGCAGCACAGCCAAGCAGCGAGCTGCACGGCACCCTGCTCCTGGCGGGCTGGCACGGGGCAGCCCAGGCTGTGCCGGCCGTCAGAGCTGCCTCCTCCACGGTGGTTCTCCCACGGGGATGCGCAAGGGACCACCCCAGCAGCCAGCCAGCCTCGTGCCCTTGGCACAGAGGGCAGCAGGGACCACGTGCCAGCGGAGGGGGTCTTTTACCCACGGTGCGATGGGATGAAAGGCACAGGCACTACAGTTGTCATCAGCAGTAATAGGTGGCTCTGTAGTTCACGAGCTCGTCACAGCATTGGGTTCCTGGCCAAAAGGTCAGCGGCACCACGGGGGCTCAGCCCACCTCCTCAGCAGGTTTCGGGGCAAGCAAGCATCTTCTGGCTGGAAATACCCTTTGGATGGAGCCTCTGACAGAGTCCAAAGCCAGGGCCGGCTCGGATGCCTTCACACCCCGGTGACGTGGCTGCTCCTCACCCTGCAACCTCCTCAGCTGGAGATGCTGAATGTGATCGGATACAATTTGGCAGCTGTAAAGCTCTGTTACAAACTGCCAGGGAAGAGATAACCTGCAGTTTCAAGAACATTTCTTTTAATTTGAAGAGAAGCTGACACCACCCCTCTCCTCCCCGTGAAGCCTCTGCTTTATGCATGGAGCCAACCTCGTTCTCAAGCACTGAATCTGAACCATTACGCTACTCTCTATATCCCCACATGTGATTTAACTTCTTCCACATGGAAAAAAAAATACTTTAATTGTCCTTCCTTCTGTTTCTTCTCACAGAGGAAGGAGTCAAAGAGCGAGGCACAAACCTGAAAAACGATACCAAACTTTTACTGAGTGCTTTGGCAACTCCTCCAAGAGCTCTCGGGCCACCACAGCTCCCTGGAGGACAACAGTCGGCAGCATCTTCAGGCGATTTCACACAGAATTTGTGCCATTGCTTCTCTGTCCAAAGGGATTTCATTCTGCAGCTATATAAACGTTGAAAGCAAGGAGGCTGTTTACCTTTTGTAGTCTCCAAGGAGTAAGGGTTGTGCTTGTACATAGTTATTCCACCTGTTTTGTTTTTTCTCCCAGACACAGAGATTAATGAAGAAAGGCAAGGAAGTCTGCATTTGTAGACACTGACTACATTATTACTGAATGCAGAACTTAACACTGAATGTCTGGGTCATTTAAAAGGTGACGGGCACTTGTGAGAAAACGCATTTAGCTTATTTATGGAGAACAGAGAGACACATTGGATTCACTGTATCATGGACTTTCCCAAGTGAAATGCTCTAGTCAAGGTAGACTAAGTGAAGACATCTCACAACTGGTGAGGAAACTGGTTCTTTTCAGCAAATCGCTGTTGATATGGCATATCAGGTATCATCAATGGATCAAACAACTTTTACTGAAACACGACCTGCTATTTCCACAAAAAAAAAAAAAGTCTCCTACCTTTCCCACATTTATTTCCTACAAACTCTTTGGTTTTCATTTAATGTCTGTCTAAAAGGCTAAAGACCCAGGCACTCCACTCAGTTGCACTGACATTATCTTTTAATTAGCAGAGGTCACTTAATGCTTTTAGTACAATCAACAGTTGCTGTCTTTCCACGATCAACTACAGGAGCATCACAGTTAATGCAGACTGATTAAAACTTGAAAATCCTTTAGCATAAAAGTATCTCAGGACAAATATAATCAAGCTATTGCATGTAGATCATTTTCCTTGACAGCTTTGATTGCCACTCCATTAGCGTGTGACTGATTATCACCGCACACTATCATTTTATGGAAAATGTCCTAATTTGTGTGGCACCGCCTGGTCACAGGAAGAATAATTGAGGATCTGTGGGTAAACGGCCCCTCATCTTGTATTGTGGGTCTCACCAGAGGACTGACAAAGCTGTGGGTGAAATTAATCCCCAGGGCTATCTCCAGCTGCATGCATTTGACATCCTTTAAGTGCTTCCAAAACCTCGTCTCAGAAGAAGGAAAGTTAAAGTGAAGGTTCACATGTGATTGGTGAGCAATAAATAAAGCTCACACTGGAGAGGCATGCACAACTCGCTGCTCAGCATTGCAGCTGAATGTAAGTGAAAAAATGCAACCAAATGTATAATGTCTTGCAAGTTTAAACCAGCTTCCACACACACAGATGAAGCTGGGACCCTTGACTGATTTCAGTGGAGAAAGACCCAGTGGGTGTTTGGTGGAGAGAGATTTGTCCAAAGCGAATAAGTTTTTGGGGAGTGGGGACCACGTTCAATTTGAGACAGGCAGCTCTTCTTGCACCAGAGTCAGATTTTAAAAGACAAAGGCAAAAAGGCAGGGCTACCATCTCCAATACCTAATAGTTCTGTTAATCCTTACCCTTTTGACCCATTCACAAAGAAAATAATTCCAGGAAACCAATGGTATGAATTCTGTTATCATCTCTGATTTATATCATATCTGCCCTGAGTTTGCAAAGTCAGTAAAATGAGAAGAGCTCTTACTATTCCTGTTACAATTTAGCAAAGGCTTCTTAGTCTTGGTAGCTTTTTATTGCTAGACAAGGAGCATATGTCAGAAAACATATGGCAAACAACAAAACCAGGATGAACCGGACCAAAAAAATAGAGCAAGCATTTCTATTTAAAAAACAATTACATAAAGCTCCCTTGGAATGGCCATATACATCCACAAACCAGCCGTTTTCATCTCCTCTGCTGCACTTAGGTTATGAAAGGATTTAGTTTCCCAAGAAAAGAATTTGAGACATAAGGAACACAGGACAATTTTAAATTAAACAGCATGACTATGGTAACATCTGCAATAGATTGGGTGCCCTAAACACAGTACAGGAGATAACAGTCGTCTTATCTATGGTTTGGTAAATAATTTCTCCTACCTCAAGGGTCATTACATCTTCGGTTCTTTCTGTCATTTGTGATTCCACTGAGGGGCTGAGGAAATCAGGTCTCTACAGGTGCTTATGGTGCCAGTGAGCAGCTATAAATAACACCCCCGCGTTCGGCTGCACAGGACAAGAAACCTCATTCGCATCCTGACGTTCCTTCATTAGACACCAACGTTCAGCCCTACCAGATCTCAGCATTTCCCGACATCGAATTTGGCAGGCAGGCACTAAACAGCAACACGAGCCATTAGGGAAAAGATTTTCTGCTTTCGTGCATCCCAAAGGCTCCACAGTGCTCTCCAGAGAGAAATGGGGAGCTGGGCTGGTGGGAAAATCCCACCGAGTGGCCTGTTCCCAAACTAGTGAATCGGCAGAAAAACCTTCGTCACCGGTCCTAAACATTGAACTCGTCAGGTGGGGGATCACATCAGCCCAGAGCAGATCCCCACGGCCAGGTAGCACACACATCACATCCCTCCCCACGCTGCTGCTGGGTGCTCGCTCCAGCAAAGCGCAGCACGAGGCTCCCTCCAAATTGCCCAGCCATGAGCTGCCCACGGCTCCCTGCCCTGGGAGCAGCACTCTACGTCGCTACTGAATTCTGCTAAAATAAACCCGTAGGTCTGGGGCTGGAGACCACGTTCCTGTTACTGGGAAAAAGATTTGAGACCAGGGCTGGTGTAGCATTGTCCCTGCTTGGGACAGACGTTGGCTCGGCGCTGCCTGCGTAAAGCACCGGCACAAAGAGGAGCTCAGGCACGAGGCTGTGAGGGAATCTTACCGGGTGGGTGCTGTGTTTTGGAGAGTGCCAAAAAGCAGAAGGTCACCTTATCTGGAGAGAAGGGGGAAAATCCCAGTGGGATTCGGTGCACGAAGGTATTAAAACTAAAAAAGCTGAGGAGAAGGCGAGGGGGCAGTGAGATGAGGCAGGCAGAGCTAGACGCGTAAGCGATGCACAGAGATCTCGTGGGACGAGGTTAGGACAGAAGTGACAGCTGGTCTGAAGAAATAGCATTTTAAGATCCAAAACCCTGTCAGGAAAACCCAACTGTGCGGCCAATAGAGAAGTTCAATAAAAATGGGCAGGCAGAAAAAGGACACGAGGTACATAAATACATGCTTATTCAATAAAGCCAGAAATGGAACTGCAAAATAGAGCAAACAAGGCTGCCCGGTGACGGGAGAAAGCCTGATTTATTTGCCTTGCTGAAACACGGCAGCATGGAAAACACAGTGGGGAAACTGTGTTGTCTCGGTAGGAATTATTCAGCAAAGGCGGGTTAGGTCATGGTTAGAGCACCAGAAAAAGCCTCTGGAAGCCAAGTTTCCCAAGGAAGAAAAATCACACGGACGATGCATAATTGATGCAGATGTACCAGGAGTGTTTGCTCTGGGGACAGAGAGGAAAATTATTTTTTTAAAAAAAAAATCAACAAACAATAATAAAGCAGTAGTGACTTCTAATTACCTGCATACAACTGATTACAGCCCATACCACAGTGACAAGCTGTTTTTTAGCAACTTGGAGGCGGCCTTTGGAAGGGCTCCTTCCAGGGAGAAAAGCTCCCGTCTCCTAGGGACCAAAGATTAGCAGTAAACTCTGCCTGGACCATTAAGTTTTAGGGGCTGCAGTACATTGTAGGGATGTAATTTACCTCCCATAGGAACAGATCACAATAAAAAAAAATAATAATGGGAACATGGACAAGAATCAAGCAGTTCTGTAAATGAGGATATTCAAATCATGGATTTGGCATCGGGGATGCCCAGGCGTTTCTGGCAGAAGAGGGGTGCAGCATCACCCAAGCCAGCAGTGCAGGGGAAAGCGCAGATTATCAGGGCCAGATGGCTTCACCCAAAAGCTCTACAAGGAAAGAACAAATGAGCCGCTAGCACGGAGATCCCTTCTCATTAACCACCAGTGTCCCTCTTTTTTGAAAAATGCTCAAGACAAATCCATTTCCCAGCCATGACTTTCTGTCTGTGGTTTTTTTTTTTTCCTTACACAAAAGTTGATTATTTTGAGAAGCCATCAAAAGTTACACACACCTAGATGAACGATACATTTCTGTAGAGGAGAACAGCACCTTTCCAGAAGCTAATCTGCAAAATAGTAAGGGAAACTCACCTATAAATCATATGATCCTTGGAAATATCTTGGGTAAATGCATTAGCAAGGGTCTGTTGATGAACTGAAGTATACAGGAGAAAAGTATTGCCATGGCTCAAAAACCAGTTAACAGACAGCCATAGCTGGTTAAGTTTTAAGAGGATCAAAGACCTGCATCACCACTGCTGTTTAATAAATTAATGAGCTAGAAAAGCACACAAAGAATAAATGTCAAATACTAGAGAGAAGCTAGAAAAACTCCAGGTGTTCAGGAAATCCGCGTGAACAGACATACAGAAAAATAAAGAAACACCCAGAGTGCAATGCAGCCCTGCTCCTCAGTAAACATGAGTCTTTTAGTTCACTGGAAACTGCTTCCAATAATAATTAATAGTGAAAAAGAACAAAATGAAATGGAGCTGCCTACAACAGCCCTGCCAAAACTTTTCTCTGTGAAGTGCTAGCTGGGAGAGCGGCTGGCAGGGGAAGTGTCACCACATAAAATGACATCAGCCCCCACCTCCGATGCAATCTCAGTGCTGCAGAGGTGCCAGGTGGGGCCGAGCTGTGGGTTTCAGTGCGAGCAGTGCCAGCCTCCACCCTCCATCTCAGAGGGATGGCAAAAGTCCAAAGTGAAACAAAAAAACACCACAAAGCAGCAGTCCAGGTCTGGTTGACTGCAAGAGGAGAGCAGTAACAGAGTATACTGGAGGTAAATTGACACCTGCCCCAAGGGAGAGAAACTTGGGCATCACTTCTTAGCAAAGAAAAAGAAAAGAAAGAAAAACAGACTTAAAGAAAGAACTTGGATGATGGGAATGTAAGTAGTGATGGACAAAAAAGCTGCAAGGAACGTGCTGTACTTACAACATGTCGATATCTGCAAGATTTCACCCACAGCAGGATTGGCACAAGGATCTACACAGGATCCACAGTTGCATTCCTTTTTATCCTTCTTCATTTAAATGTCCCAAGCACAAAATTTGATAAGCAAGTCACTGTGGTCCTGCATTCAGGAGAAAACCTCCTCCCACAGTAGTGCCCTGACGCAGCATTGCAATGCATATATCCTCAAGAAAGATGCTCTAATAAAACTCTCTATTAAAAATAATCTGCCAGCAGAAGAGTATCAACTGTGTAAATATGATATCAAAGAGTTGTTAGAAAGTAAATATGAGAACAAGCAAACACGGGTTTATCAGGAGGGGGCAAACCCCAGAAAGCCTTAGAAATAAGCAAAATTGTTTATTATTTGCAGGACTTAAGGCAAAAATTTTTAGCTGAGTACCAAGCCAGTGGCATCTGGGGTATCCTCAGCCAAGTCCCTTCTGCGGAGATCAAGCCTCTGCCACGCAGCCAGGGTTTTTACTTTCTCCTATTGTCTCCAAAGTGACAGCATCCTCGATTGATGTAACTGCAGGAAGCTAATATTAAATGTTTTCAAATCTGATCAATAAAATACAATTTACATTAAATGGCCAGAAATCTGTCAATTTTGTTTTTTAATCCTAGACTTTCTGATGAGTTACTGACTCCAAAGGAAAACATTATGGTTATTAAGTAAGTAAAGATTGATTTATTACATACCATTCGGAAATGTTTCCTTTCAAGCATGCATTAAAAGGTCAAACAATCCCAACTTTTTCTTTGTATGGAATGTTAAAAACACTGAATAGATAATATCTAGGGCAGTTTTGCAACCAAGGGCATTAGAAGGAGGTTTGGAGTATGTGTTCCTCTGAACTTCCTTAACTTTTTTTTTTTTTTTTTTTTTTTTAGATGAAGTGTTTTAATATTCTGTGTTGAACTACCTAGCTAGCTTTGTTTTGCTAGGGAAAAGCGGTGCTACAGACAGACTCACCATTCCTGGATGCAGACCCGCCTTGCAGACGTTACACACAGAAACTGAGGGGGGGAGAACGGCACGTTTGGCAGGGATTCAACACCCTACCCAGGGAGCAAACAGATTGCTTGCAAGAATTCAAATCAAAGCATCACTCAGACTTCAAAACATACAGATGCATTTTTCAGCTGCAATTGTTCCTGTTGACAGTTATCTAACTTGGTAATTGATGATAAGGCAGGGAATACTTTGCACTCTGAGCGCACATCTATCAAAGGAATCCCCTGCATTTCAGCAACGCTCACACAGCCGCTGCTGCAGGACGGGATGTGCCGGGGCTCCAGGTCCCAGCAGGAGCGAGGTTTTCCCCGGCTGTCTGGGTACCAAGAGCCGCCATGCCCCGTGCCCCCCACCCTACCTGAAGTGCCACTGAGCCACGCTTTCACTCAGAAGAGCTCCCAGGCTGCAGAGCAGCCCATGCTCAAGCATCACTTCAGCACGTACTCAAGTGCTTTGCTGGAGCTGCAGCACTCGAGCCCTGGCTGCCCAGCACCTCTCGGGCCATGCCCTCTGCTCCTCGCTGAGCGGGAGAGATGATGCGGGCGCAGGAGGCAAGGGCAGAGGGACCAGAGCATCCCTCCCTGCCCGCTGAAAAGCCGCTAACACAGACACACAAATAACTGATAACATTAAGCTACCGGGTAGGAGGACGTTTTGTAAAGCAGAATGCAGGCTGCTTAAATAATGAATTAAGAGGCATCAAAGAACACATATGTAAAAGGACAGAGAGGGAAGGTCTGATATTTTAGACTATGCTAGACCACAATGAATAAATTATAAAAAAGGCTGAATACTAAGTATAAAGATGTCTAGCAAAAGAAAAGTACCTACACTTCTCATCCCCGACTGGGTCACAAATGAAGACAGAGCTGAAGGCTCAGCTGGTCCATGATGTTTTGTTCCATGTACATTTTCATTCAGTCTGAGGTGTCTTTATTTAACAGCTTCCATTCTGCCTTTGAGCCGTTTACATCAGAGATAAGCTTGCTTATTTTTCTGATGCTGCTGAAGTTCTCCCAGTCATAAAAAACTAAGAACACCCAGTCAGTTTGACAAAGATGAAGTGATGGGTAGGAGGCACATTTCATTATGCTATCAAGGCTTTGGCGTGGTAATTGGTGAAGAAACAATTCAGAGCTGTCAGCTGAATACACACGCCTTTTCACTGACTGATGTGCTGAGTCCTTGATGGGGTTCGGTCACCGCCATGCTCGCACCCTCTTAGCCAGCATCCCCGCAAAGCCCTGACCAGCACAAGCACCCCTCCCCGCCACGGACATGGACCCTCAGCACCTCCTGCACATCCCACGGGCCAAGGTTGCCACACCTGACACATGACCGTGATGAGGATTTTAATTATCCGCAAGATGCAAAAAAATTAAATGCCAAACAAAGATAACCCCTCCTGCAGCCTCCACCAGAGCTACACACACGCTACACTGCGTGGTTGGGATCAGCCCACGTTCCTCACTCAGCACAGACCCGTGGATGACAGTGATCAGATGCCAGCTTGTAGTGGCCGGTTATTGACCTTCACTGCCTGTGGCAGCCTTCCTCTTCTCACAGCATCACCACACCCATGCAAGGAAAGCTATAGCTCCCAGGTTCCATCACATCTGCCCATACAGGGTCTCCAGAGAGCCCCAACTCAAACACCAAAGTTAACGATGGATGTATTGATGTATTGCCCTTGCGTCACGGCAAGGGAGAGTGTCTGCCTTCTTTCAACGCTTCCATCATATTACAAAACTCACCCGCTTTCCATCATTCTTGCAATAATTCAAACAATTACTACCCTGTACTCACTTTTAAAGCTTGTTTTGCCAAGCTGTTAAAAGCCACAGGTCAGACTGCAGACAGAGAAATCAAAGCCACCAGCTTTAACCAACAAGCTGAGGCTTGCCTCAGCTCAAAGGTTTTCAAAGCTGCAAAGAAAAGTCAATTGATTCAATTTTTAACGGCCAGCTGTAGAATAAAGTTTGGAAAAGAAGTAACCTGCAAAACTCAAATATTTTTCTTTAAAAGCAATTGTCCTTATGGTAATTTTTTTTTTAACAGAAGAACAACTCCACCAGTTTCTAGTATATTTTTACTATATTCTGAGTGTCAGTGGTCTACATTTTCGACGACACCAGACGCATATGCACATGCACACACATTGCATGAGAGAATTAGGCAGTGAAAGGTGCACAATATATTGCAAGAATGGGTTAACACGTCACATAAGTGAAAATCAAGACTTCGCAGCAGAACAGGAATCGAATTAACTGCTAAAATGTAACAGTTTAGCACAATGTTTTTACCAAAAAAATGCAAACCAGCATTTTGCTACAAAAGATTGACTGCAAATTGTTTTCTAACACCAAGCTCCTTTTTGCTTAAAGAAAAAATGAAGAACAATAGTCTGATACCGTAGCATCTGAATAATCCTACACTAAAACCTAAAATCTGCCTGGATTAGTATTTTCCAGACATTTCCTTTTACAAACAGGAAAAGGGGAAAACCAAAAATCATAACCTGCAGGAGCTGTTGCTTTAGTGTCCCCCTGGGTGAGCTGACCCTGCATTGGAAAGGAGATTCCCGTTGACCAGCCCAGGCAACGCTGGAAGGGCTCTGGTGCCACCTACTGCGCTCTGCTGAAACGGGCAGCGAGTGCTGCTCGCCTTACCGGGCCACCGGTGGCCACTCGAGCCCCAGCCGCAGCCCCCGGGAGCACCGGGAGGAGCAGCAGGCGCTCGGCGGAGCCGGGATGCCCGGCGCTGCGCTGGGTGCGAGCTCTCCGGGGGAGCTCCGAGGCCCCGGGATGCTCCCAGGCCCCGACACAGCTCCGCCGCCCAACGCCGGCCAGGCAACGCGGGCTGCAAGTTCCGAACTGCTAATATTCAGCAAGCAAGCAACAGACCCGCTTCTAAGTGATGGGGTAGCTAAGCTCCAGACAATCGACGTCTCACTCTCCACTCAAAAGCTGTATACGTTTCATGTACTATATTTTTTCAAATACCTTTCTAGTGGCAAAAACCAGACCTGATTTTTTAAAAAAAAATCCCAGTCAAAAACCAATGCTGCTTTAGAAGTTACACACTTTCGAAGTAAATTCAAGTATTTTTATTCTCAGTACTAGCGTCATCTTTCTTTTTTGCTACCTCTCCTTCTTTTTGATGTGCCATGGAAAGATAGGAAGGGGAAGGAAAGCCAAAAAAACATAAATGAAAGAAAGATATACAGTCTGCTTTTTATTTTGGGGGTTTATTCCCTTATCCAAAAGACAACAGTAATAACAGAAATAAATTTATATTAAATATACATTTATATATTAGCCTATTCATTATATCTTTCTATATACAAACGTTATTTTATATTTCATTTATCCATATTATATATTACAAATGTATTTCACTTTTCTGAGAGTGGACATCAGCCTATAAAAAAATACATTTGAGAACATGCTGTCAGATCCATCAAACTTGCCAAAAATCCCCATCAAGCTCCACTGCCCTTCCCAGTTTGTCTCTCTAGCACAGCTTCCAAGTTGCCACCCGGTTTTTCAGCCCCGAGAGCCCCCCCGGCCAGGGATGCCGCTCCCCTCCGTGCCCAGCTCAGGGGTCGGGGGGAATTCACATCCTTCCACTTCTCTCTCCTGCACCACCTTGCAGTTTATGACAGTAACATTTTCACTGCCCTCAGTTTTGGCTCTGTCCCCATAGTGTTTCCGCACACTTCACTTGACTCACCATCACAGAGGTCTTTGGAGCCTCAGGCTTGGGAATGACTCTGCCCGTTTCACCCATCTGCAACCTTTACACTTACCCTTTCCTCCTTATCCCTCTCATTCCCCCCGCGCATCTCCCTCCCCACCTCCACCAAATGCTTTTATCAGCTGCACTATTTGAGATACTCCTACCATAAACTGCTCAATGCCACCAACAAGAGTTACTAAAACTTCAGTCCTGAGCTCGCAGAGATTGGCTTGGTCATTTTCTTCCAGCTCTAGTTTTTTCTAGGTTAACCCAACTACAACCAAGACCCATCTACCTGCTTCGAGGTACTGCTGCACCAGATGAGCGGCTCACGTAGCCATCCCTTACACCACTGCAAGAACAAGCCTGTGGCAAACAGTTTAACCCCGTGGGCTTTTGCTAAGGCAGCTGACCTTGGCTGAAAGGAGTTCGAGAGCCCTCACACAAGCCGACGGACAGAGTCCGTAGGTGGGAGGAGCAGCTCCCGTTCATATTAGGTCCGTAGCTTCAGTAGCTGCAGGCTTTGCACCCTCACACCCACACTGTGAGGGGAGACACCAAAATGCAAGAAGGATGATCAGAATCCATGAATGAATAATGAAGATCCAGACTACTTTAGCCATTTCAGGGCCAGAGCCAGAAGAGTATTTAAAAGCAGTGCTTTTACTTCAGATAGAAAGCCCAATCCATGAGGAATGTGTGCTCAGGTGTGGAAGTAAGAGCTCAACTTCAAGGCAAACACTGCAAATTGAAACAATTATTCAATGTTGAAATCAAAGAAAATTATCCACTCACATTTCACACTTCTGAACAGATAAAAAGCTCTCAAGGAGAACATTTCCTTCAGTTTCTCTCCTGCTTAAAAAAAAAAAAGATTAAGAGACATTCTAAACCCCGAATTATCTCATTAATGGTACAACTGGTAAGAGTAACAGCAAAAATTAAGCAATTCCATTATTATTTAATTGCTTTCAAAAATGTATTGCCTTAATATTTATAATTGTCCTCTTAAGATTAATAGTCCTGGTTTCCACCACCATTACAAACCATTTCTCACACTTACCCAACTTCCACGAAAGTTCACAAAGAAAAAAATTGGAAATACATCTTTGAAGACTTCTGAAGTAAAAAGGAAAGACACCATGTACATCCATAAATTATTTATTTCAAATCCAGCTCTCAGTTTACATTGTACATGAAACACAGACAATCCTGTAAGCATTCAGGATTGGCAACGTCCATTACATCCAAAAACTAAATTCATCACACTGACACCAACATGCCAGTTAAACACAAGTAAACCGGAGAGACCCATTAAAAAAAAAAAAAAAAACAAAACAAAACTAAAAACAAAAACAAAAAACCACACAGAAGTAGCAAGGAACAGTATTGCTGTAGCCTGCTAGGACAATATAATCCAGAGCAATACTCTGCCTAAAGAACAAGTAGCCCAAAAGTCTCACTGATTCCTTCAAATTCCCATCTCCGAGCAGAAAGAGATGGCCCAGATCCTCTCTTTAAGAAAGTCAGGAGCCAAATCTTTGCTGTTGTCCAAACTCTCTCTCAGGATTTATTGGCAAAATCCCATTAATCCAACTGAACCTCCTTCTGCTGCCAAGATGATTTTGCAACTGTTTGTAAAGCTAATCAACCAAAACAGTGTCTTCATGCCAGTTACATTAAGCCATAAATGCTGAAGAACGCGTTGGCTATCAACTGTTGACACGGCACTCAAATGTGCTGAAACTGGTGAATGTTGGCAGGATATTTTGCCCTTGGATTAAGTCCCCACAGCCTCTCCTCCACACATTCAGGCGTATGTTCGACCACTTGTTTTAATGAGTCCTAACACAGCTTGAAAGAGAAGCTCCTCATTAGGTCCTTCTGTACAGATTCAAGCACATGCCTGCATTTGCACACTGGCTTCAACAGCATCCTCTGCAGCGCACAAAATTAAACATACACAAATGTTTTCACAAACCAGCCTTAAAATGCCTGGCAACAAAGCCATCAGTGCAAGATTGTCTCTGAATGATTCCCAGATAAGTAAATTAGAGTATCATTTTGGACCTCAGAACTTCAGGTTGTCGTGGCAGGAAAAAGCAAAGACGCATGATGCTATGCAGTTAATAGAGTAAATCAATTTGCCTCTAAAACCTGGCAAACTATGACCAAAAATTTAACACTTTATTAAAAACATTATCAAATATCTGAGCACAGTTCATAGTTAAATGTCTTCTTTATTTTGAGCTGGTTTCATTCAAACTCAGACATTGTATTGACTTAAGTTTTATAGGTTTTTTTTTCTTAAAAAATCCTGCAAGGTAAAAAAAACCCGACACACACACAGACACAAAAAACAGGAAACTGTATTTCTGGAGGGTTTTTTCCCCCCCTTTGTCAAGAAGTGCAATTTTGCTTGTATGGTTCTTTAAACAGTTTTATCCATCAGTAAAACCAATACACTACACCAGGAATTGCACCAGATACCTTAATGTATCAGCTCTATCTAGCTTTTCCTATACACTGCTTAAGGTTATGAGAGATCTGTATGAAAATTATGCTTACAGTAACTCATCTTCACCAGTATAGGCAGGTCAGTAAATGTACCTACACTCTGTGAAATTGCCTATGACTGCTGGAGAACGGAAGTCAATAATATCTACAATTATACCAGTGAAATGTTTACATTTACTGTAACTGTCCAGCTTTTGCATACAAATGTATGTTCTGCTTCAAGCCACTGAGACTGTATGATTATACTGAAAGCCTATCATGGGAATACATTCTGAAAAAAATCCATAATTTAACACAGAACTCTGTTTTTTTATCTCACTGAACTTGACTCTTCCACACATCCTCCTGCACCACTTAAGACAACAGAACTGCTCCCTTCCCCCCCCTCCCCACTAGCACCAACGTGTCAGCTCCAGGAGGAATTTCATAAAGAACTCACCTTTGGCTTAGTATTTCCTTCACTGAAAACAGTGAATTATGCTACCGGCTTTGGAAGGATTTTCAAAAGTTTTCTAGATTGACTCTTCAATATTTTGAGAAAACAAGAATATTAACAGATTAGGCTTTTAATAACTCCAAGAAAAAGGTTTCTCACAACTCCATTTCCTTTCAGCTGCAGCTGAAAGACACCCTGTACATCTTATCATTTGCCACAAAAATCTGGAAGTCTGTTCCCTTTAGCATCCTCAAAAAGACTCGTTTTATTCCAATTTGCTCACGTTTTCCATTGCAGAGTGCTGATTTATGTGGAAAAGTAGGAAACACCCAGATTACATGAGTTTTTTAGTATTCACTAGTATTTACCTGCCTTGAGATAGAAGAATGACCCAACCTACTGAGAAGACCTGGTATATATTAGAATTTAAAATGACACGGAGAAGAGTCAAAGTTTGTATTTAAATGCAAAAATGTTAAGACACTGCTCTCTAACTTGAAAACTTTCAAAACTTGAAATACAAGTTTGCAGTGTCTGTTGAATCAAACAACAAAAGTTAAAGCTTGTTTAACCACTTTGTTCTTACAACCACTATTTTACAAAGGAAGATCTTCAAACAGAAACAACACAGGGACAAGCACAGCAATGACACGGGTGGTGGCGGAAAGGAACTAACAAGCCACCCTGGAACCACTGCATCATGTTGCAGTGACATACTGGGCAGTGTCTTACAATAGGAAGGTAATTCCTATTCAGACTTTTACTGACAGGTACAGGACTATAGTACAAAAGCATCTAGCTTCTTAAAAAGAGGAACTGAGGAGCTCTGATACACCCATTTCATTCCCAGAAAGACTATACTGAGAAATGAGGCTGTAACACTGTCCATCCTCCAGCATTTCCTCACATAACAATAGGCATAAATTATTACAAGATTAGTATCTACCCCAGAAAAATCTTACGTGAAATGCATGGACATATCTTTGCATGAAGACAAGTATTTCAGAATTTGTAATGCAAAAAAATACAGCGCAAAACCCAAAGAGAGTTCTGAAAAATAGCTTTTACATATCAAAAACTCCCAGAATTAAAGAGGGATTATAAAGATAAGGTATGGTGCTAAGAAGTGATTTGACAAATTAATAATGGGTTATTTCCCTCGTAGAGGTTTACACATCTCACACCAGCATTTTGCTTTATGTTGTTACAATATTTTTATGGAGCATTATTTAAAAATAATATTTCAGTCAGAAGTCTAATTCAGAATTCATCATGTTTTACCCTAAATGGCCACTTGGAATGCTGTGAAACATGATTTGCAGCCAGAAGCACCAAGTACATAAATTCTTCCACATCAAAGGAGTAGTTTGTAAATTTTGGATGTTCTCCAAGTGTTGGGTGGTGTCCCTAGAAGAATGAAATAAGGCCTTTTAGACAGAAAAAAATTTCAAACCATCTTCCATTCAAAAAGCAAGAAAAAAAATGAGCATCTGCCATTTTAGTTCATTATATCTGATCCACCGATCTGCTCTGAGGCAAAAGAGTTAGAAAAGTAACCACGTAACAGCAGGGCTATAGATGGCTTGGATTAATGGCCAATTAATTTCATTTCTCGTCTTCCCTCAGCCATTAATATCAAATGATTTCTTAATCACAACAGGGAAGTTAATTTGGTCTGAAGAATGAAAATCATATTTCAAATATCAGAACATAGATAGGTAAAGCAAACTAACTGTTAAATGCTTCAAGTTAGAGCACCCCACCTTTCCAGCAGTGGCCATTTTTACCTGATCCTGAGGGAATACTTTATTCCTTTTTCGCCAAGTGATGTAGTGAATGCCTCTCAGCCTTGCCAAATCCAGATAACAACGTTCATCTTCACAATTGTACCTAGGGTCAGGCACAAAAATCATATTTACCTACAGAGATTGTACTGAAGTTTACCAGTGAAGCAGGAAAAACCTGCAAGCCAAAACGTTTGCTGTCCAGTCCTGAGGCACTGAAACCATGGACAAATTCTGCTCCAATGAAAACAACAAGGGCAACTGTCTGTTCTTAACACGTGCCCTGGGAGGCAGTTTGAGGCACATCTGCACATCAGACATAACCCTGTCCAGCTGCAGCAGCTCTTGGACATGTAAGAAACCCCCAGGTTTCTGAACTTATTTGGAGACTGGACAAAACACTTTCAAGCCAAGATTCTGCTGCAAGGCACCAGCTCCCTAGCCTTCCCACAGCAAGGGCTTTAAGCAGAATTTCCCAGGATGGAGAATTCAGCGCTCTCCTGACAAGCATTCTGCATTTTTGTTTAGTTCTATAGGAGTGTCTGTTAACAACCATACTTGGTGTTTAAAAGGAAGCTGCTACAGAACTTCAGGTAAAACAGAATGACACATAGCTGAGCTTGGCCAGCAAGCTGGTGCTCATATCCTAAGCACAGAAAGGAGTACAAAAACCTTCAGGGGGATCTTAAACACCCTGGGCACACACTTTATCTAATCAATTCCCTTGGATTGCCAAAATACTGTTAGATCTCACTCACCAGGCAGAATCTGACCAATGAGGCTTTCTTGGGTTTTTGCCATTTCCCCCAAGCAATTGTTGCTGAGGCTGCGTTTTATTTGTACCACAGCATCTTAAGAAATCACAGGCTAAACTTGTATGATGTAGTGACACTGTACTTTATAAAGAAAGCTTCCTCATTTTTGATTCCCAGAAGAGAAGGCTACCAAAAATGAGGTCTAGATGAGGATGCAAGACAAACGTTCATAGTCAAACACTAGCAAGGGTGAGTGCTTCATTAACCCGTAAGAACAGATGTGAGCAGTTGTGAGTATAATAGAGGGAAAAGAGAAACAGACTTACAGTTCAAAAACAACAGCCCAGTCTGGTAGAAAGAGCAGATGGGTAAGTCCAGCTCCATGCATCCCAATGAATATATCAGAATTGTGGGTGATTCTCAATTGCTCTGAAAATTCAAGTTCCCTACAGACAACACAACAAAATGGTGATCTGGCATGCCTATCCATCTCAGCAAGAATCAGCTACATGTAGAAAAGCACAAAATTAACTTAAGGGAACACTGAAAGGGAGAATTGATTTTTTCAGGGAACAATACTAAGAATCACAAATGCTGCAGCCAACAATAACTCAGCATGGAATTAAAAGAAATGCAGGCAGGTTTCAAAACTTCACAAGAGTCTGATCCAAAAAATTCATATTTTTTTTCCCCAGTTAAATTTTTGGGTGTTTCTGGTTTGGGGTTTTTTGGGGTTGGTTTTGTTTTGTTTTGTTTGGGGGGGGGGGGGGGGGGGGGTAACTTGCCTTTTAAAAAAAAAGGCCAAACAAAACAACACAAATCCCCTTTTAAAAAAATCGTCATTAAAAAAAAAAAAAACCCACAACCCAACCACCAACATAAAACACCTAAACTGTTCTACTGTTCTTTACATAATGTAGAAGTATACAATTCCTGCCTAAAGATGGAGATATCCAACCTGAACTTATGCATAGAGCATCAAGCAGAAATAAGGAGAGCAGACTTTTTTTCAGCTCCTGGAACTGTCACTCTCTTCTATCCTCTGACTGTAAGCTCCAAATAAAAGTATTCTCTTTAAATAATCAGGTGTTCCCCGAGCACAAAAGGGAAGAATGGACTAAAGACACTTAAATGTAAGAGAAGACAGACAACTGGAAAGGGAAAGTAACAGCAGGTTTCATTTGCGTATGAACAGTTCATACATTGAAAAAGAAAAGAAAAACGTCCTCTCAGACTATTTGGAACAGAGCAGAAAGAAACTGGCTTAAACTGCAATAAGAAAGTTTAAAGTGCTTGAACTGCTACAAGGGCAGACACCAGGGAAACTCTTCTGCCTATGACAACAGCAACGCTGCAGGATAGCTTTGGAAATCTGTAATGCTGGATGGTACTGCAAACAGTTGACAAGCACAGGAATTGTGCAAGTACCGCTTGGTCAAGCTTTCAGTATCCACTCCCTTTTCTGTTATTAGACTGCTCAAGTGCTTTCACCAACAAGGGAATCTGAAGCAACTCTTAACTTCCTCATGCTGTCTCTGCTTTGGTCAAAACACCGATCTCTTGCTGCTGCTTCAGTTTCTCACTCTTCCTGCATGATCCATGACAGTAACACTGAGTAGATGGGAGCTGTTACCATTTGGCACAGGCATACACCACTTGGAAACTTCTTTTCTTCAAGCTGTGTCTTACTGGCACAGTGCTTAGTACATCTGGGCACCACAAATTGACTTCCAGTGGAGTCTTCGGGGGCCACCAGAGCAGTAAATAAGCTATTATTCACTATTAAACTAAGGGTCATATAAAATAAGACACTAGCATCATACAAGAGAAATCCCTGTTGACCCACAGTTAGTGCAGAGCATTAGCAAAACCAAAAGTGTGATGGAAACACAGCTGTTTTTGGGAGAGAGGACAAAACAAAAAGAAAAGTGATTTCAAAACTTGTTCATCATACATTAGCTTTCACCTGAGCCTACTAACTCTAGAGATTCATTCCTAAGTAACGCATCATAGGATGGGAGTGCTTAACTAGCTCACCACCACTCCCTCAGTAACATCCTTCCTTTCTTAACAGTTCTTGGATTTTGCAAAGGTTACACATCAAGTCATACACAGCATTGCCTGCAAACGGCTTTCACCAGCAACAGGCAGCGTAAGATCACACTAGTTTCTTCTATCAACTTACGTACTTGTATTTGTAGTCTACCACTCTGACCTCCAATGTCGATACTGTTTTCAAAGCATTCACAAGCTAAGGAGAAATATAAAAAGACAATGACTTGGTGTCCTCCTTCCATTAATTCCTCCCTCGCTCTCCTGACCACTTTACACACTCCTCCTCCCCACCAGGAATTACGACGAGTAGACAGAACATGCTGTCGCTGCCACACAAAGGAGCAGTTCCCCTCCTTTTGTGCCTTCCCACATGAGATACATACGTCATTCCTGGCAGAGCACCCCTAGAGAGGAGATTCGCCTTCACTCTCAGAGGCTACTGTTGACCTTTAAATGTGCCAGGACCCAATCCTAAACCACTTAAACTAGTAGTTTTGCCAGGAATAGAGAAAAAAATGTGGTTGGATTTCCAAAAGATATTCCAATACCTAAAAAAACAAATTGGTAGCAAGAAGGATTTTCAAGAATTCCTTAGAAGGTCAGACTCCTACTCACATGAGAACCAGGTTAGAGCCTGGGCTTCTCACCTAAATGGGCTTTTTGTAAGTCTCCAATCCATAAGCCAACAGTAGAGGGAGAAGCTATGTATTTTCTTTTACAAAAGAGCAGTAAAGATAAGATTAACTTTTCCCTTTCTGCCGTATACTCATTATCAGAAAACACACTACATGTAGCGGTGTGTAGGCATGCACTGTGGACAGCCTAGCAGATAAGGCACAAATCTAGCCACCTGCGCTCTCTCTATTCTGCCACTGAGCTATTGCACCAAAGCAGCCCCAGTTTCTCCCTACATAAGGTGGGGATGGTAACACCAATTCATTTTTGTCAGGCACTATGAGCTATGAATGAAGACAGGTTTGAAAACACTAGATATTATCGTTTTACCACAAGAGAAGCTACACTGCAAGTCCACCAAGTTGCACAATTTGAAAATGTGACTGAATATGAAAATTCATGAAGTTTTGAAGACACATACTCAGATACAATAGCTTATGCATTTTAATCTGCAAGCATAACAGGTTTTTGTTAGAGGCTTCAGTGCTGGGGATACTATAAATAAAATAGATCATCTGAAAGCAAAAAACCCTAATTTTATCAGAAGCTCTGCAGTGCCTGTTAAGAGGAAATACTTTTAGTATTACATCTGTAGTCTTCTGCTGGATATTTAAAAAGGGCAGCAAGGTTCAGTGTCTGGTGGACAGAAATGAAAACTGGGTAGAAGACATATTAGAAGAAATTAATATTAGCATTAAACATATTTGCCCAAGATTTGCCAGCAGATAGATGTCTTGGCTGTAGCTGGAAAAAGCAAAGAATCAATTCCACAAGCAAAATTTAACTTCTGATAAATTTGTTCTGAAAACAGAAAGGGCCACACCTCATTCTGGTTTAATATTTTCCGGTAATCTGTACTGCGTGCAAGTATTGTGACTCGAATTTTCCCATCCTGAAAAGAAAAAAGCACCAGTGTATTAGCTATGAGGCAGATCTCACAAAAAAAAAAAAAAAAACACCAAACACTTCCATATTTACTTTGGCAATTATCTGAGCAACTAAATATATTTCTTCCCCATGTAATAGATGATGTAACCACCTTAAAATTCACATCATATTTCCCAAGAGATTAAGTGTCAAAAACTTTGTGAAGGTCTGACTATTAACAAAGAATAAAACATTTTCTGAAAGATTTATGTTGTTCAGTACAAAAAAAAAGCCTTTGTATTACACATTATTTGCAGGTTTTGAATGTAGGAAGGCAGCTTTCAGGATGCCTTGTGCACAAGATCCTTGGAAAAAAATATTTTACTTCTATAACAGCTCCTCCTTTTACCTCTTTAAATTAATTGTACTCACAGGGGTAAGTGTTCCAAGTGAAATAAAGAGATTTAACTGCATGACTCCCATTAGTGTCAGCAGGAGAAGCGTAACTAAATGCCTGTGCAGTGCTTTGGATGTGTGCCCCTCAGCGATAATATGTAGGCTACTCTCTAGCAAATACTTCAAGAAGCCCAGAACTGCCTTATCCATCAATGCAGCCTCTGCAACAATTTGCAAAAACTACCAGTGTGTACAAGAGAGAAGCCCAGGGCCAGACAGACAGTACCGGGCAAGGGTCGGAAGGACCAGGCTCAACCATTTCCTTCTCTGATCTGGGCTCAACGGTACCCAAGAGGACTGATAAAGAACAAGCCCACTGCATTGCTCTGTGGGATCCCCTCTGCTGGGCCCAAGGACAGCACCTTTTCAGCGTGCTCCAGAAGGGACCACGTGCCATGTACCTTGCTTAACTAGGAAGGACACAAAGGCCTGGAGCACAGAGAATGGAGACAGGGAAGAGATCCTAGGGTTGGAAGGAGGATGCTCTAAAGTCTGTCCTATGGAAATAAGACATGAGGGTATCTTTCACAAACATACACAAATATTTGCTGAAGACCTTTTATAGAACAGGCTGACTTACTGGAAAAACAATCCCAAGCATCACAGGCAAGGACAAAAAGCGCATGATATGCTCTTATTCCCCACTGGGTCCAGCTTGCTAATGCTGTTTCTCTGATAAGAGCCATCAGTTCAGTATTACAATTTTGTTTAGTTATCATACCTTGGGTCCTTCTTGTGAGATATTTAACCTGTGTAACACATGCTGAGAAAATGCTCTAAATAGCCCCGTACCATGACAGCCAGATATCTGAAATTAGAAAAAAAAGCAGCTGTTAATACAAAGTTATTTTGCTCGAAAACCTCTCTTTGTGATCAGTCTTTTGCCATTCTTGTGGAAAAAAAGCCTAGTATCATGCATTGTGCTAAGCATGTCGCTATTCACTGTGACACAAGTGGCACTTTCATTTAGAAAGAAATATAACTCTCTCTAAAGTGTTACAGCCTGAATGCATGAGCTAATACCCTCGGGAAAGTCTGTCAGTGTACGAGCTCTTGTGCTCTGCAAAAATATCGGTAAGTTCACAGTGCCCACCCATTAAAGAGGAATAATATGCATCTCATGAGCTGTGACATAGGAGATTGCACATAATCAGTTACTATCAACACCTAAAATAACTTCAAAATCCTGATCTTTATGGAAGATCATTTCATTCGGGATTGCACAGACCTTCAACGCAGTACATTTCATGATAACTCAGCTAGATACTTGAAAGATTCATTACCTCAGGTTTTATACTGTCACACATGTATGTAGTTAACACAGTGGATGGAAAAAAAGGACTCACCAACGGTGTGTTATAAAACAAGCCATATCGCATTCGAGGCAGTAATGAGAAGACTGCTTCTTTAAAGCATACCTGTAAAGAAAGATCACAAGAAGTTACACTGTGCTGCTACCTTCCACTGACAGCTGACACATCCCCTGCTCATTCAGTGGGATCTGCTTATAATGAGCTAGCGATTACACGCTCTTGCCAAGAGCATCCTCAGTTCCTTGACTGTGCAAATGAACAGAACAAAGACAATCCTGATCCCAAAAAAGCTCTCACTTAGGATGCTACAGACACAAGTGTAGGAAGAGGTAAAAAAAAACCAAAACAAAACAAAAACAAAAACAGAACAAACATGAACTAAATAAGAGGAAAATCAGTTAGAGAGTAGAGAGTTTAAGACAGACTTTAAAGGGATTTAAGAAACTAAAATGAGCTCTAAATGAAAGGTTACATTTATGGGTTGGAGTAAAAATTCTTTTAATAACAAGCAGCAGGTATACTAACAGTTGCAGGGGAAGATGAGCACTTCAGTAGGAATCAGAAGATTTAGAAAGACAGTATCATTTGAAAACCCTTAACTTCAGTAATGGGTCCTGCAGAAGTGAAACCAATACATAAATACCACCACTCAGAAGACAAAAAGAGTTAGGTCAATCTATATAAACCATAGACATGCCACAGAATTTGGTTACAGCTCTGTCTCGTTTGTAAGGCAGAAAATTCTTATTACGCAAATTAAACATGCTTTCCTCTGAAACACCCATACCCACAAGCAGCTTGAGAAGCTGTCATACTCACTACCTAGTAACTATAAATTAAAAACAAAATATAAAATTCCATACCCTTTTGGAGTCAAAGGTTTTCAAGTGTATTATTTCATAGTCAGTAAATGCCTTCCACGTCTCACTGAACAGGTCACCGTAGCCATATGAGCTCTAGGAGGAAAGGAAAAAAACACAAGGGCATAATGATTACATAAACGCATACAAAAACTCTTTTCATGCTTTACAAGTGCTGTATACAAGTTTTAATACACAATTTTTATGTGCATCACCACCACAGGACCTAAGACAGCCTCGCACAGAACACAGACATTACAGAACACCTAACCCTGCGTTTACAATGACAGTCAACTCAATGTATCTGTCAGGTAGTTAATTTTCAAAAACACAGTTCTATAAATTAGCAATCTAGACAAGTTCTTCAGCAGTAGATTAGAATTTCTGAATTAGGAGAAAAGACTACCTTCTACTTCTGCCAGAGACAACAGAACACAAGTTAAATTCGAAGTAACAGAAACACAGGGGTGGCAGAAGGCATGAGCCTCTACTCCCGAGACTAAAAAAGCCACCTGGGAATTCAAGTGCAGCAGTAATGTTTGAAGTAAAAAGCCACAACAAGCCTGTTTCACATTTGCCTCTGTTTTGGGATAGTCACTGGCATATTGCACATGTATCACAAACTGAAGGCAATAATCCAATTTGATGGAAGAAACAGCCAGGAAACTATGTTTTGCATTACTCCGACAAGCTACCAATAAGTTTCTCTACAAGGCAGCATAAAACTTGCCCCTTCGCAACAAAACTCCGTGGAATGCTTGAAGAACCATGTACTCCCTACAACACTGGCCTAGCAGCAGGGGCTCTTGCCTTCAAATTTGTAACATTTCCTACACAGAGGGCAAAGAGCTCTTGCTCTCTGAATGTCATTAAACATGACCTCAGTAGCCCTGGTGCCAATTCTCAATTAAAGCTTCCTTTCAACTCTGGGGCTGGTTCAGGCTGCTTGGAAAGTTATGTGGAAACATTCTCAACAAGAAATTTGGGAATAAGACTACAAACGACCACAGAAACCAGCAGATATCTAGTGAAGTGTAAAAGAAGCTAAAGCGCACCAGATTTCCTTCAACTGAAGAGGCACTTCCTTCCCTGTCCTTTGCCGTTAAGTTTTCAGGAATTTTACAATCCATTCTACTTTCTGGCCATCTGTATTACAAGAACTGCACTTCCAGGTCAGGAGCAGAGAATTGATCTTCAAAGCTGAAAGTACTATTTTGTAACCCTATCTGCTTTCCTTGAAAGCGCTTTATAAACATTGCTCTCCTCCATTTGCAGAGACAGTCTGCAAATTAACACCCAGTGGATTCCCTGCTCATCTTCTGCTTTGCTTAACCTACATCTAAGGGCATTACTGTTTAATAAGAACAGTGCACTGATTCTACAGTAGCTAGAAAGTATGGCCAAATTAATTACATCAAGGAAGAGGGATGAGCTCACGTCCATCTTTCGATCAGCACAGAGCTCATCAGCAGTTAGTTGGTGCCATCACCTGGTTGTACATGGTCATGAACTCAAGCTGTCCGAGCAGTTCAGGTTCATTTAGAACGACCGTACTGTGACAGTACTTACTTTGAATGGTACATTTGAACGAATTATTTGATTCAACAATGCGATAGAAGACAAAGAGTTGCTTTTCAAAGTAATTTCCAATGCTGTCTGACAACTGATCTTTTCAGGAAACCATCAGAGCTGGATTAACAGGTCCCTGTATAGCATCTAGAGAGCTTGCTTATGTGGCAGGTGCATTTATTTTAGCTTTCAAAGTGTAAAAGAACTAAAAAAAAAAATAGCCAAAGAGGCTTCTCATTAAATAGCAAGCAGGGGATATTTGCAGTTCTCTATTGAACATTAGTTGTCCTAGAAAACTCAGAATTGTATGAGAACAAGATAGGAGTGTGACAATGTCATAGTCAAGAACTGTGTTATTTCTGGACTTGATTATATGTTATCTGGCATACTACAAATTGCTTAGGTTTTCATTATTTAGTTTAAGGCTCTCCTACACAACTTAAACACTGGCCAGTAAAACTAATTATTACACTTAAACACAGTCATGGTTTCAACTCAGCAGTACAGCAGAAAGAGCTCAACTTAAAAAGATGTTTTGCACGCGTCACAGCATTCTAAGAGGTGATTGAGAGAAGGAACTGCAAGAAGGCTATTTAAAGGAATTAAGTATTAGACCCACTTTTGACAGATACATTTAAGGATTTCATGTAGCACATTGCTGATTTAGAAAGATGCAAGGCTGCATTTCCTTTTAAATACAGAAGAAACAGTTTTGAGTAAATCTCCTTTCATATTCTCAGAGAAAAAAAAGACTACAGAAAACAGCATAACATGTTGAAATGCTAAATATTAGAAATACAGATCATGATTTTTTTGATATCACACCAAAAAAAGACATAATTATGTACTAACAAAGATGAGCTATGGGAGTAGTATTCAAACAGCACATGGTTTGTTGTAGAAAACCTGTTCCCTAACTATTGTTCGCACGTCTGTATTAACAGGATCCAAAAACTTACCAGTTCCACACGGCTAAGCCCACAAGAAAGCTAAGGATTGGCTACTAAACACTTCAGAGTCTCTACAAAGAAGAAACACAACTAATTATGAATATGTTAAAAGCAGACTTACAGTGTCCCACATGACTATGTTGACATCAGTACTGAAGGAATTATTGATGTGCTGTGTAATATAAAGATTGACGAAATCACAGAAGTGATGGTACATATTAACACCTGAGAAAGAAAGAATAGTTAGCAAAACACCAAATTACTCTCCGCACTTTTTATTGGTTTGTGCATTTTTTCCTTAGTAATATCCTGCTTTTATATTAGTTTTTCCCTGCTTCTGACTGAATGCTTCTTATACACCCTAAAAAAAGCAAACCTTTAAAGGGAAGGAATCAAGGTAAGAAATCTGAAGTAAAACATGTTTTTTAAAAGTTCAAAGAAATTAGAAGAGCAGCCAAAAAGACAGTGCAAGAAAAAAAATAAAAATAAGCTTCACATGCTATTTCTCTTTACAGTCTGCAGCTGCTTCCTGACGCATATGAAAGCAACTACCACTTTAACAATAGCTAGACATACAGGAAACACTAAAAACAGGCCTTGGGCACTGATCTTAGTTCTGCTTTATTTGGGTTAAGGGAAGCTCTGTCTGCAGGACTGCAAGACAGAACTTGTACTTGCACATGAGCCAAAGCCCAAGCAATTCCTTAGGTTTTTTCTCAGAGTGTTCTTGTTCATTCTTGGTTCCTTAAGCTAATACCTTAAGACCATGGTGCATAAAAAATTTCCATGAAACAAAGGAAGGAACGTAGTCCAGTTTTCATGCTAGTGAGGACCAGATTCAAATTTTTGAACCATGTGCACACAGCCCCTGTTTCAAAGCTTCTGACCAAAAAGAGCTGTCACGACAGGAACAAGCTGCCAGGCTTCCTGTACTGCTAAAACAGCAATTTTCCCACACCTCCCCTAAAACAAAGGAGCCGCACAAAAATCACCTCCTGAGCCACTAGACCACCCTGCTCAAAAGGTACAAGTTGACAGCACAGCAACTCTCCCACAATAACTGTTCAGGGGCCTGCAACAACTCTGCTTAAAATACAAGCTACTAGCCTGCAGGGGAAGAGGGGTAATCCAGTTTACAGTTGCAGTATCACAGGGTCAGAATGCTGCAGACAACTATCCAGTTTAAACCACAGCTTCCCGTGCAGCGGCTTGTTTGTATGTCTACATCCTGAACACCCTCCTTCATTAACATTTGTCTGCAAAATATGCTGCATGAACAAAAAGGCTGATGAACTTCAAAAAGGGCAGATACCACTGGCTGATTTCTAAAGATGCTTGGTGCTGCCCCTCTTTGAACACCATTTCTTCAATACACAATGAGCCCTCAACTACTGAGCACTTACTACAAGACACCCATACCTTGTGTTTCATGGTATGAAACCGGACATCTAGAAACACAGCCAAAATCAAACACACTGTACAGAAGTGTCTTTGGCACAAAGTCAAAGACTGGAAAAACACAGTCAAGAGAATGAATGTGCACGACAAGTGGCAGGAAATTTTTTCTGATTTTTTTTTTTTTAATCATCTGTGGGAAAATGTAAGAGTTTTAAATTTAAGTTTCCAAGTTCATCAATGGAACTATAGGGAAAAAAGGAATTAAAAAGTCATACCCTTTTTTTAAAAAAATCATTATTTCTACAGGTGAACTTGACAATCACAAAGGCATAACGCAGATGGGCAAGTTGGATGCAGGCTTTTTTTACTGCAGTACTGCAGGATGAAAAAAACTAAAGATAACAATTACCTGCATCTAATTTCATGAAGTATGTTGGCTTTTCAACAACAACATCACACTTCTCTTCTTCTAGGGGCTTGAAGTCTAATGCAGTAAATGTCTGGAGTTCTGCAAACCTATAAAGATTCCATCACACAAAACATGGTTTGTCATTATCACACTTTAGATGTATGAAGTACATTTGTTTAAATTTAGTAAGTGTTCACTCAGTCCATTTGATTCAACAGCACTGCTGAAAGCTGGCAGAGTCTTGGCAATGATTTGAAATTGTAATGGAAGATTCTTCAGGTTATGAGCTTCAAGAGGTTAAACACCACCTTTGATCTCAGGAGCAAACAGCATCTTTGATCTACAAATCAAGGCAGAGGAGATGTAACAAAGAGCCTTAGAGCCTAGATCTGTGGGTCTATCCAACTTGATCTGCATTGCCAAAGACACTTCAGCAATATCTCCATTGCTTTGGTCAGAATGAAAGTAGATGCAGTATTTATTACTCCTGATCTAAACAAGGATAAGCAGTTGAGATGACAATAGCAGGTAAAGAAGAAAAGTATTTTTCTCCTCTGCAGGTATTCTTAACTGAAATTGACCATCAATGCAAAATGAGGGGGGGCGGAAATGAAGATGTGAGAAATGCACAAAACTTAATTTTTAATATGGACCTTAATGGCTCCAAATCCTTCAAGTTTCATCAATTAATGGCAATGCAGCTTTGAAGTGCCAACATGTAACCCGTGATACTTAACCAGCTACCATAAACCACCCTCTGCACTGCCTACTCAGCCTGTAGACTGTTGCCCATTCCACGTTCCAAACACAGGCTCCCTGGGAACACCACGTGAGTGTATCCAGTTCAGGTGCTGCACTGGCCCCAGCATCACCAAGGACTGTGTCAACTAGCAGACAAGTGCAAACTCCAAGGCATTTCACAACAAAACAACTGTCTCCTCCTACAGGCAGACTAGGTGTAGAACCAGCACCTTGTCCACAAAACATCTAAGGGTTAGAACTTCACAAGACATTTCAGATCTTTTGCTGCTCTAAATTAGGCAGGACAGCTACTACAGACAGCATAGTTCAGAACATTCTGCATAGACATAATTACCTGAAGTATCTACTATGAACTCTCAAATTGACCTCAGCAAGGAGCAACTATCTCCTCAGTATGAAATCCCCTACACAAAGCTGCTAATGCCAAAGAAAAAAATAAAAAACAATCAGTAAGTGAACTTGGAAGCAGCCTTGACAAGTGATTCTTACCAAGACTGCAGCGGGCTCTTGCGCTGACCTTCAGCCAAAAATCCTTGAACATCGAGGGTGCAATGACCTCCAATTTCCCCCTTCTGGAAAAAGTCTTCTTTGAACCTAATGCAAATTAGTAAAAGTCTATCAGCTTTTGTGCAACTGTGCTACAAATGCTTTGCAATTTCAATTACATACTTGAGCTAGTGCTGGTTAGTCTCAATGCAGCAATGTACTTTGTACATATTTAAAACCTAAGTATTTTCTTTAGTATAAATCAAGCATTTCCCACAATTCCCAAATACAGCGGTGTCCTTGGAGTTCTACACATCAATTTAGAAAACAGCAGTAATCCACACAGAATGTTATTAGGAATCATTTTCACACACCCAAATGAGTAATTTGGTTAGATTTTGCTACACAATTACTTACAGGAGCATCATTAGTTGGTGGTTGGGGTTTTTTTGTTTGTTTGGTTCTAACAACAATTCTCACCAAAATCCACCTCAGATTCCACAACCCAGTTAGTAATACAATAATTTTATATGACATGCGAAGCATGAAGTGCAAGAACAGGTTTCATGAAATCAAATTACCAACTAAAAGCACTGTCTAAATTAGCTCTTAGGACAGACTGAAAAGATGACAAAACCCATTCTGAAGGGTGTCAGCATCACAGTCATGAACCAGCTTTTATCAGGCCATGTGCCCAAGACACTAACTTGAAAGAGAAGGCAGAATGAAAAACGAGTGATGCCACCATCAGTGGTACAAGTTTTTTTACCCAGTTTTCCACTATGTAGCATTTTAATTTGGGGTATAGAAGATCCCGGATCAGATCTCTCTTCAGTCTCACTATCTAAAAATGCAATTCCTGGTTCTGATATAAAGGCACCTAGAATAGGAAAGGTCTTCTCCGTGCCTCATACAAAACCAATTCTGCTTTGCACATCATCTGATCAAGGAAGGATGTGACTGAAGGCACAGAAAGGATGAGACTGATGACACAGAAAAGTCTTCCTCTCTTTCATCAGAAGGGAGGATTTCAATCACCCATCATCATTTCATAAAACCAAGAGCTTCTGTTTTTAAATAACCTGTACAGCTGACAGCAGCGGCAGAGAGTAATCAACAGGTGTAGATCTCAACAGGACTTCAGCAACATGTCTCTGGTCAACAGTAAAGCCCATGGCAACAAGCACACCAGCTTTGTAAAACAAACTCTGAAGTCCTTTTCCCCGCTATCCTTTGGTTTTACTATAACACAAGCAAATCAGAGACCTGTCATGGTTTCTCTTTACAGTTCGTAAGTCAATGTACAAGTTTGTTGCTCTGCAATGCTGAAGATACTGAGAACAGGTCAGAGATGAATCTCCCTGTTAAGAAAAGAACAAATAAGACTTCATCAATAAGAAAAATCACATTTAAAAACAAGTGAAAAGTATTGTATTTATCAGAAATACCTACTCTTGCTGCAGGCTTACAATGGGTTTTCATTTCATTGAGCCTCTCTTGAATGTAACCGAAGTCAGCTTGTTTCCAGAATATCTGTTGGGCTGTCTCAATGTCACTTGCCCTGATGTATGCAGGAGAGAGGGGAAAAAAATATCAAGGTCCGTTGCTCAATTCTAGTAAAAACTTTTAACGGATAACATTTTTCCCACTGAAAGTGGAACAGAAGAGCCAGACAGTTTTTTATTGACATTTAAGATGAAAAACAGGAAGCAACTTATCAGCTACATGTTAAGTGAAAACATCAATGAAAAATTAAAGCTATTCTACTGTGAAAGGGTATTATTTTTAAAAAACTTTTTTTTCTTCTGTTTTTAAAGCTAAGAAAGGAAATCCAGTTATTTTAGGAATCTGAATTCAAGGCTAAATCAGAATAATGAAAACATTATGGCAGGAAGGATTTCAAACTGTGTTTTCTTCCTTAAAAAGTTAAATTTTTAAAATCATGTTGGAAGATGTATGTTATGTATAAATACACACATGTATCTCCATCACATACATATAAATATATGCACATATAACCACAAAGAATCATCCTTTAAACTCGAGATATCACAATAATGTTAAATTCACAGCTAATATGAAAGTGAGCAGTATACTTTTAACATACTTTAATCTATACAATGAAACTTACCATCCAGTTTCAACATAATCACACACTGGGTAACTGAACCTGTAATCTGATTTGCAAGATTTCTCATAACCCCAGCAGGATTTTAGCTTCTTCAAGTATTTCTGCAACACAGAATAACTGAATCAAGTTATGCAACAGCAAAATGGGAGACAAGTTAGTTGTGAGCTCATAAACTACCTCTTGCTAATGAATCTTGCACAAAAGGCTTTTGGTCTGATCTGTTTTCAAATAAGAGTTTCAGAAACAACACCCAGATTCTTCATGCACAACGGAGGCTTCAAAGAGGACACACATGCACAGCAACATTATCTTTGTCTTTAACACATCTGATCCAGGCCGAGTGTACCACTGCTCCCACGCAGACTTTAGAAGCACTGGCTTCTGCAGTGTTGCAGAAAGCCAGAGAAGGGGAGCATAGCTCCCACCCCCAGCTCTACAAAGCAGCTCCAGCCGAAGACCGTAGAATTGCTCCCCAGCCACATGCAGCACGTCCCTGCTTCGGGTGAGTGAATTAAGTGCAACCACAGGATAAGATTAAATCAGTTTTTCATTGATTTGCCTATACTCTTGACACTTCAACAAAAGTACTACAGCATGCTAAAAATCACAGGCCTAACTGCACTTCGTTCAAACGCCTTTCATGTGTGCAAGTCATTCAGATTAAGATCATCATTTCAAGTCTGTAATAACTAGAAGAGAGGGGATAAAAATCTTGCAAAACAGTATGTTAAAAATCCAGTCCTGTGACGACATCAGATCCAGGAGGAGGCCTGTACAACTGCTTCAAAAGCAACAATTCCAATTCCCAGTGGAACTGACTAATTAATTGGTAAAGAGACCAATTCATCACCACCTTTAACTGCTATGACTCCAAGAACAAACCACCCCAACATCACATTTGAAGAAACAAACTGAAAAAAAAAAAGCAAACTTACTTTATATGGGCAATGAGAGTCCTGCTTACAGATGCCAGCAATATGCTGATTATTGTGTAGAAAATACGGAATATGCTCATCTGGTAAATTGATAGCTTTGTAGCTATATAATGGCTCTTCTCGAATACTTTTGAGTTCAGTAACGTTTTCAGCTTGGGAATTAGCCAGAATTTCTCCCAGTAGCAATCCAAATACAAGCAACATGAACATGGCAACCTATGAGTTCTGGATTTATTAAAAAAAAAAAAAAAAAAGACACAACGTATTTGCAGCATAGCACATTTCAAGCATATAAGACATCATTCAGCCAAAGTGAGTCACGTACTCAAAAGAATATGTACTTTTATTTCTGGGGTGGTTTCTTTTTCCCATGAAAAGTAAACTTTCACTAAAAGACTAGACTGTACAGCCTCAAGATTATCTTTGAATCATTAGTCATTGACGGTTATTATGAACCACCAACTCACAGTCAAACTAAAACGGGTGTGTTTACTTTAGCTAAATCCCAAGAGATCCTGAGAGTTCAGATGTGGAAACTAAGTATAGAGCATATAACATGCAGTCAGCAGGAAGAAAATGTAGAAGTGTTGGGGGGGAGGGGTGAGAAGAAGAGGAATTTTAGTTTAAAAGTAAGTATAATACATTCTCCACTTTGGGAGAAACTAATCATTAGCTATGCGGTCACAGATAAATGGTCAAACTCCAGTTGGTTTCAAGGCTTCTTGTTTTTAGTAGTTAGCACCACGATAAGGAAACTTTGAATACTGAGTTATATACTTAATTATGGGCCCCCACACACCTACATGCTCTAAAGCAGACTAGATACCTTTCTGGTAACACAGCCCCCTCGCCAGGCACCCCTGCTTTGAACCATTAAACTTCGTGAGAAAAAAAAAAAAAAAAAAAAAGGGATGGCCTGTATCTAAAAGACCTTTTTTGGCGTTATAATTTGCCAGAATTTGCATGCTTGCTTGCAAACCGAAGCCCTTAGCAATATTCCTACGACACAAGTCGTTTTACCTGTTTGGTTTGAGGAGAACTGCTTCAGATTTCCCAAGTGCAGAAACCTGGGGGGGGGGGAAGGAAAGCAGAGTTAAACACATCCTGCCGAGGGCGGCTCCTCGCAGCAGCCCTGCTTCCCGAGAACCGCCCGGCGAGGGGAGCAGCCTCCCTCCGGCTGCCCGGGAGCGCCTCGGCCCCGCCGGGATGCGGGGATCCCCGCACGGAAGCGCTCCCCGTTCCCAGTAGCACAACCCGCGGGGACGGGGGGATCCTACCGTAGGGACGGGGGGTCCCGGGGGGACCGCACCGCGGGGTCTCGGGGGATCTCGGGCGGATCCCACCGCCCCGCAGCCCAGCTCAAACCCACGGCAGCGCTGCGGCGGCCGGCTCCCCATCCGGCGCTGTCCCCTCGGGAAGGCGCCCGGCACCCAGCCCCCTCCGGACTGGACCCGGCCGCCGGGACCCGGCGCCAGGCCCGCAGCGCCCCCCGTCCGACCCCCCGCCCTGAAGCCGCGGCGGGCGCCTCACCTCAGCTCAGAGCCGCCGGCCCCGGGGAGCCCCGCGGCCCATGGGACCGGCCGCTTCTCCCGTTACGCGCTCGCCGACGGCCTTAATCCTCATGCCGCCGCGGCGGCTGGCGGCTGTGCGGGGCGGGGGCAGCGCGCACGGCCCGGCCCCACCAGGCTCCGCGGGGGAAAGGCGGCCGCCAGGGGAGGGCTGCGCCCCTCCTTCACACCCGCGGGGAGCGGAGCGGGGCGGGCGGCACCGCCACACCCCGTCCCGGCCCCCGCCGCGGGGAGCGACCGCGGCCTGAGGGCTGCCGCGCCGGGGCCCGCCCCACCTGGAGGCGGCGGGAGCGCCGAGCCGCCGGGGAAGGAGGGAGGAGCCCGGCCGGGCCGGGCCGGCGGCGCCGCTCGCCGGAAACCGGGCGGAGGGCGCGGGCCGGCCTCCGCTGCTCAGCGCCTCGGCCCGGCAGCCATCAGCTGGCGCCGGGGGGGGCCGCCAGCCTCGCCGCGGCCGGGCCGTGCGGCACCTGTCCGGGCGCGGCCCGCAGGCCCGGGGGGGGCACTGGGGCAGCGGGGCGCCTTCCTCCCGCTGCCGGAAACAAAGCGCTGCCGCCGCACCGGGAGCGGTCCCGGGCGCGGAGGGAAACGGCCTTTTCCTGCCGCCGCTCAGCAGGAGCCCCCTGCCTGAGGCGGCCCCGCGGAGCCCGGCTGTCAAACGGCGAGCGACAGCCCCGCCGCCGTCAGAAGCGATCCTCGCCCGGGGTGGCACGGCCGCCTGTGCCCGGTCCCCGCTCTGCCGCCCGGGCACGACCCGCCCCGGGCACGGCGCCCTCCCACCGCAGGTGCCGGGGGCGGGGGGGAACGGGACGGACAGCTCTGCCGGCGCCCCCCGCCTCGCCTGCCCCGGCAAAAGGAATTCATCCCAGTTCCGCGTTATCTGTAATCCCACTGCTGCAGCGCATCCACCGGGAGCCAGGCTCCCGCGCCTCGGTGCCCACCACGGCGTAGGACTTCAGCTGGCACCCGTAGCTCTAAATGCAAACTACAGCTGATGTACTTAAACTTCAGCAATATTTCCCTTTCATACCAAGTGGTTCGCACACACCCACCCACCACAAAACTATTTTTAAGTATTTTCTCAAAGAGAACCAGAGCATGCTCTTAGCACAAAATTTTATTTCACCCTGACCCAGGCTTTTTACAGTTTATACACATTTTACAGCTAAAACCCAAGGGTTCCAGTTCCACCCTGCAACAACCCATTCCCTTTCATATTCAGGATCATGATAGCCCTTAATAAAACAGATGCGTAAATTTCAACAGACGTGTAGCAAGACAAGAAGAATTGACAGAACTAACCTTAACTAAATGGACACCCAGGATCCTGCACTGGTGAAGGATGCAAGGGGGGAAGCGAGCGCCAGCTCAAACAGCCCCTCATCCCAACCCACCCGCAGAGACTCTGGTCACCTCCCACAGACTAGGAAATGAGCCCCCTCTGTGCAGTATGCTTGGAGTAAGCCTTTAAAGAGCATTTCTGCATACCTGCATATGCAGTGGAAATGAGGTATGCTAGTTGCTTTCAGAGGGAATATCCACAAATAATAAACAGAAGCGGACGTTAGTATTCCAGGTCCTTTCATTTTGCATGTTACTCTTCTAGGCAACCTCAGTAATAGCAATGGACTTACGGTGTCTGAGCAGACATTGATGTTTCTTCAAAACAAACATACAAGATTTATACCAAGGATGACCATACCAGAATAAAGCCTGTTACCTTCTAACAGCCACTTTGTTTTCTAAGGCTTTGATGATTAAGACACGGTAGGCCATCCAATTCTCATGCAATAGTAAAAGGTTGCACTAAACAGGAATAAAGAATCCAAAAATAGTCAATACAAATATTTACATCCACTTTCGTAAAATTTAAAAATCTAATACTCTTTGACAAATGCTTTTATATCTAAAACAGTTAATGCTGGCATGTTAACATTTCCCATTTACCTAAGCTCTTCCAGAAAACCCAAGAGTCTGTGACATACTCAAAACTGCACCTGTCTCAGCCCTTCAGGAGCATCTACTCACACATTAGACAGCAAGTGTTGCCTTCAGAAGCATTGGCAGAAATAGGTCCAAATAAAAGTTCAAAGGATTTTTTAAGAAAATGCTGCATGTGTCTACCAAAACTATTAAAAAATGGTGAAAATCAGAAATTCATTGATTCAGTGCAATAGATAGAAGCTGACTAGAATCTCTAATGCCAGACCCTCATTACAAATTTGGTTTTATTTAGAAAAGGCTGAACTTCTAACATTTGCACATCATCATTTTAACTTACAGCAATTCCAGTAAGTTCCAACAAGTACTTTTACACAGTTTCTATTTGGGTTTTTGCATCGGGTTTTGTTGGGTTGTGGTAGGGTGGGGTTGAAACTTAGACCAACCAAACATGCTTCAATATCAAGGCAAAGTGTTAAATTCAGGTTTTAGAAGAAAAAAAGAAAAAAATATTTCACCTTGGTTCCCAAAACTAAAATGAAGACAGTAACAGGGCACTTCTTTCCCCTCTCCCCATGAAAAAAAGAAAGAAAAAAAAAGAAAAGAAAGTCTTTTATTTTATTAAAGCAATTAGAGTTTCGATGACAGATGGGGATTTAAGACAAATTCTAGTGTTCTTGCTCTGAGGCTTTATTGAAATCCTCAGAGTAACTGCTCGAATCTCAAACTGAACTAGGCTTTTCCATGAACATACTCTTGCCTGTGTAACTTCAGTGACTAACTGTTCTCCCAATGAGGAATACATCTCTAACACCCACAGAGAAGTCATATTACTGAAAGGCTTTTCTCCAGAAGCAAGTTCTCATCATTCACATCATTTCTCTCTCTCAGGCCACTGAATACACAAGCAGGAATTGAGCTCTCTAACACAAACGACAACATGCGAAGATGTGAAAAAACCCTCTCTCAATAGAGGCAATGGTATCACAAGCAAAGAAATTCAACTGCCGAGTATTCCACATGAATAACTATCACAGCTACAGTTCTGAGATGTAGCAAAAATATCTGCTGTCTGGAATGCAGAGAGGAAGACGCAAGCTTCTTCCCCCGATTCTCAGCATTCCCAAGGGTCCAATTCAAACATTTCCTCTGACATTACCAAAAATACAGCTAAACTTCAAGCCATGTGGATGCTATTTGACCAATACCTTGCTTAAGGAATGACATGAGAAATACTCTGCAGCCACTGGAGAATTGCTTGAAAACTATATTAAGTCACAGTACAATTCTGCAAAAAGTCTAACCCTTGCTACTTATATACAAGGAACCATGAGAGCAGCAGCAATTTATTTAAAATAAAATAAAATAAAAAAATCAATTTCCAGCATTCTTCTGAACTGTTTTAGCTACTATTAAAGATCAGTATCCAAATCTAGAACAAATATTGAATAGTTCAGATTTCTGGTGTTAAAAGTTAAAGACATTTAGAATTATGAGCAGAGCTGCTGTCTCCAGACAGCTCATGAGAACGCAAGCAGTACACAAGATGAAGCCGTTCATCTGAGTCTCACACTCGGCTTTAGAAGACTTAGTGTAAAATAGTCAGACTAATCTGATTTGTAAGAATAGAGAATTATCATCCTAACAGATTCAGAAGTTGCAAGTACAAATACCATTTTCCCATCATAAAAATATCTAACTATGCCTCAGAAAACAAGACACTGCTATTGTTATTAAAAATTAACGAACTGATGAGATTTTAGAAAAGCTCATATTAAGAACACTTAAGAAAGATGTCTAATGTCATTTTCATAGGCATACAGAGTTTATGAATCAAGGGCTGCTTTAGTAAAACTCATGCCTTCCAGTGCTGTCTCACAAGGTACAATCATCACTTCTGCTACTGTTTACAAGTAAAATGGTCCATCATTTAGCAAAAACTTAAATAAAGGGATGACTGAAAAAAAAATTAAATATTGCACAAATAACTTAACTGCAGACAGTACAAGACACTTAAAGCATTGATTTTTTTGTCAACATATGAACTCTATTATATAGTCACATTTTCTATAATACAGTTATTTTTACAAGACATTTAAATTCAGCATTTACATAAACCATTATCTTTACAATCTGTTATCATATAATGTTAAAGAGTTCCAGCAGGAATTAATTTTGCCTTTGTTTTAAAAGTTCATCTATCTGAGTCTTGTACATGTTTTTCACATCTTCAAGATCTAGTCGGAGCTCTTCCGCTTCCTCTGCTTTCTCTCCATACATCTGAAGAATTGTATTGTATCTTTGATCCAAATCCTGTAAGGACACATGGTTTGTTACCTGACTGGTTTTCAACTTAAAAAAAGCTGCTACTAGGATAGTGTTTTACAGTGCTAGGGAAAATGAGTGTAGCATTATCTTATCAAAGTATAATTACTTTACAGTGAAGCACATAGCAGATTTCAAAAATATCTCATGCTTTGACTTCCTGAATATGGTCAGATTTATACTCTAGATAGAAAAGGAAGATGTTCCTAAGACACAGATCCTTGACTACAGAGAATTGATGCTGGCTTCAGAGGACGTACTGAAGCACCTTGAAGTTAACTGCTACAAGCATCAATTAGCAAACTGCACTAAGTTTCACTGCAGGAATGACCACAGTTTAATGTTTCATTGCGAAATTTAACAGCCTGTATTTACAGAACAATAATTTCCAAAATTATTCCCAAACTATTTGAATATTTCAATTTACTTTCTTAAACATTCAGAGGATTAAAATAGTTGTCCCATTACTTGTATCACTACTGCACACTCATTCAGCTTCTGCATTAGACTCCCATAAATCCATGCTATGTATCAAAACACCTCCTTTACTAAAGACTACTTCCAGACAAGCATCTTGAATGAGACAAACAAAAAAAATGTTCTTTCCCTGATTTAGCATGCAATCTTATGCACCACACATTTCTAACAACTGCATTTTGAAGTCACTACCTAGTTATGGAGTAGGCATTTTCATATTCTACTTTATATAAACATCACAGGCTCTTTGGTCATTTATGATTAGGGACAGATTCAAACATAATCCTAAATTGATAGGCATATTCCTAAAAAACCGCAAATATGTCAATTTTACACCAGTTGCAACAGAAATACACTTACCTTTAACTGTATACGTAATTTTGGTATTTCCTTCACTTTTTCTTCAAGTTCATCATTTTGATTTGTTAATTTAACCAGTTCTTCTGCCATTATTGATCGAGTTTTCTCAAGGTTTCCAATTTCCAGCTAAAGGTAAACACTTTTAACAATTAGGAGGAGGAAAGAATTTGGTGTATTTATAAAACACCATATTAAAACACTCTGATATAGTAATTAAAGCTTTTTCTAAAGCCAGACTATGAAACAGCACACCTCAGATGCACCCTCATTTTCTTCACAAATCTAATCAGTGGTTTGGCTTTGGGTTTTTTTTCTTTTTCAGATAGACAACTGCAGTTGCCTGGATAGGTCCTTGCCAAAACAAGAAAGGCAGCAACAAATCCTTCTCTTGCTCATCTCTACACGTACCTCCAGGGGCTTTTCTGGTTAACAGAACTGTCATGAAAGGGGAAGAGTGAACGCACTCTGCTGTGAGGAGAGGGACCAAGCTTTTTGAATATAAACCCACTAATATAATATTGATTGCATTAGCATTTATACTTACAAATGCTGTGTTTGGTTACATAAGAGTAACTACAGTACCTGTAGATGTGAAATCTCTCCTTCTTTTAATTTTAGCTGTGATTGAAGATTTTCAATTATACTTGAACCTGCTCCCATCCTTATAGCATCATAAAGATTGCTCCCACTAGTAGCTGTTGGCCCAACTGAGTGATCATGAGGATCATCCTACAAAGAAAAGGTTAGAGAAGCTTAAAACAAGACAAAAACATGCATACTTTACAGTCTTCACTCTCCTGAAGTATTACATCATTTAAGGTTTAAAAATATAGTTATCAGGCAAACACTTCAATGCTTAAAGTTTTTTAACTTTAACATTAACATTTAACATAAAAACAAAAGCTTCAGGTGAATACAGTTTGAGATAGCTCCATACTGGCAAGTTCTTATGTCACCTATACAACTGCCATCTAGCTTGGACATCAATAACCATAACAGACCACAACAGTCAGTAATACTGCCTAGGGAGCAGGGTTGTGCCCTAAACCATGATGGTTAGTAAAAATAAATCCTAAATAACTAGTGTTATTCAACTCTTCTAGATGAAATTAGACCTGTGAACTCAGCACCAACACATGCATAATTACTCCGCAATAAAAGCTGTAGTTTCACATTGTCTTTCACAGTTGTTTTACAATCATAAGACATCTTGTAAACAGGTTTCAGACATTTCTGCACAGGAATTACCTTGTCTAATGCCAATATATTCTTGAAGAGCAATTTCCTACATTAATAAAACTTCTTGAAGAAGAAAGAAAGCAAGCAGTCTGTCAAAACAAAAAGGCCAGTATAACTGATCTACGATACCTGCGAGAGGAAAGATGTCTGAAGACCTGCCATGTCAACTCCACTTAGGGAACTAGAGCGTGACATAGTTGGAGTACTTGAAACAGTTTCAGCTGTAAATGACTTCCGGTCCTTAAAATAAAAATAATAATAATAAAAAAATCCATACATCATCACCAGTCAGATAAAGAAAAAAGTTTACCAGGTGGCAAATGACAGATTCTGTAAAGAACAAACTGCCCTTTTCCACCACCAACCATAGAACAGTGTGACAGATAACTCTTCCCCTCTCCCTCACCACTAAAACATATGAAATTCCAACAATAAAGAATTTCTGTGCTACTAACACTTATGGCCTATCTTCAAGTTCTCAAAACTTTTCACGAAACAAAGACAGAAGTTGCAAGTTACACCAAAGGAATGTTTCTTTCAAGTAGCCAAAGGAGAATCAGAGGCAGTTTTGTGTGCCCAAATGTATCACAGCAAGAATATCCTAAATCTAAAAGTATGTCTCTTTTTAGATGCATGTTAATAAATTAAAAAAAAATAAATCTTTTTCATTTTCCACATGCTGATACTTTAATGATGTACCTTCCAAACAGGCTGACCTCTTTGTACAGGCAGCATCTGAAAGTATGCTAGCCTCTGAACAATAAAGCACTTGGATTTTAGAACTGGAAGTGGTAAGAAAGCAGTAATAGAAACAGTTCTACTTAAATGTTAACTGCTAATTAGAAGTAACAAAGCTACTGACTATTAGGGACCATTCTGTGACTTGTGACTTAAGCTGGAAAGCATGTGGTCACATGAAATGCAAAACAGGAATTCAGTGGAAGCAATGCTAGTAGCCTAAGCAAAGAAAACAAGTAGATCCAGAAGAAAAAGAATCCAAGAGCATTCAAAAACGTCAGAAGATTATAACAATCATTATGCATATTTTATCCCTTCTCAGGTTAAATAGACTATTACTCAAGACTCATTTCAGCGAGTGTAACACAAACACTTCTTTCACTGGAAGTAAAAGGCAGTCACAATACAGAAAAAGCCAAGTCTCTAATGCCTGGGCTGACAGTATATACTGTATGGCTCTAAGTCCACTTTGTTGCTTACGACAGTTTCAGATTCTAGATATCTACTAAAGTAATTATAGCATCATTAAGACTGAACAGAAATATTAGGGTTCAGTACCTTCTCCTTTGCTGCTTCTTGCACAAAAATTGCCTTCTTTCTTTCCTGTTCAACTTTCATCTTCTCCATTTCTAACTGTGTAGCTAGCAGTGTCTACAAAAATAAATACAGGTTGTTAATCTGACAGCTCAGACTTCGATAATAACATTGATTAAAGCTGAAGTAGGCAATACCTTTTCTTTCTTTGCATCTTCCAAGGTTTTTGCATATTCATCTTTGAGCCCTTCTAGTTCAATCTCATACCTACATTGAGAAAAGAAAGAGGTAGGGAAAGTCACTAAGTACCCCGTGTTTACATTGGATTCATATGCTTTTAAAACAAACATAGCTTCAAAGGCTTTAGAACATTATGAAAGTAACAGCTTCAATCTTTAGAAGGAAACAAAGCATCCTTTACAAGCTGGGCAACCTTATCAATTCCTGTCAACATTTGCAACATTTTGTCAACATTTTGCTCCTCAACACTCAAAAGAAACAAGTCTTCCCGCTTGCACAAAGATCTGCTGCAGATTGTTATGTTAAGAGACAGCTTACCCGCTTTCTACAATTTTAAAGAGATACTGTTAACCAAAATGCAACTCACCTACTGTTTTCATTTTCCATTTTCTTCAACCTGTTTCTCTCCACTTCTAGCTGAGCCTGAAGACATGTATTTTCTTGCCTTAAAAGACTATTCTGAGACTCAGTAGAAGACATCTGAATTTTATTAGAAAGAAGTTCTTCTGTAGCAGCCCGTTCTCTCTCAGCAGCTGCTGCTAGAAGAGTTTGAGACTCACCTAACATTAAGTAAAGAAAACCATAGAATTTAACTTGTTTTGTCAAGCATCTATAAGACAGGCCATTTATTTATGCATCAAAATATAATTTGAGATTTTTTAAAATATACAGCTAATTTTTCTTTTTAAAAATACAGCTGGTTTCTATTTAAACAGAAATTATTTTCTACCATACAGTTAGAGGATCAAAGCAATGCAGAACAAGGAGACTTCATATTCACTTCTCCAGAAAGGAAGCAAATTCTCTGGGTCCGTCTTTGGACATTTTATGCATTTTTCATTTAGAGTAATATATTACTACTGTATCAACAAATGTATGCCTCATTATCTATGCACTAAGTAAATGACTCCAACCTTTACAATATAGCACATAAGCACGAGGCTTGACAACTGAAAATGCTCATATACTTTCAGTGTCTCAGCAGGCATCCTTCCTTTAGATGCTGTAAGCACATGTATACCTTAACACCTCCACTGTGCAATCTCATGTTACATGGCATTTTCGGGGGTGTCAGTGAATTATCTGTCCAAGAACGTCAGCTGAATACTCCCCACACCATTTCATTTCCTTACAGGAAAGCATTTTGTGCTTACATCTCCTGATCCACCATCTATGCTCTGAGCAAGTATCAAACCCTGTTCATTTACCTTCAGCCATCTCACATCTTCATCAAGAGCCTCACAGTTCAGTAAAAGCTAGAAACCCTCTTACCAAGTCTGTCAGAAAGGTTCTTTTCCAGTTTTTCCCATGCAGAGGTCTGTGCTCCCAGTGTGGCTTGCAGATTTTCTATCTGTCGGAGAAGTGGCCGTGTAGCAGATGTAACGCTTTGACTTAGTTCTTGATTCCGGCTCTCTGCTTCTTGGAGTCTCTAAGATCACATATTAAATACAATTAGGCTTTACAAATCATATAATGGATTGAAAGATTAATATAGAATTCAGCTAAACACATAGCAGTTGGCTTACATTCTAAAGTTACTGCATTACTGTTGGTTTACATCCTAAAATTCATGTGTTCAAAGTCACAGTAAAGTGTGAAATTCCAAAACAGAAGCCTAACATTTTTAGATACGTGATAGAGGAACTGCCCAGAATTGTCCAGCCCTCTGGACATCACCTGAACCATTCTGGCAACAATCTATCTTCTGGACCTTAAGAACAATAAAAATATTCTCAAGAAGCAGCTAAAGAGCCATTTGAATGTATTTGCTAGCAATTTTACAGGACTATCACAAACTTAATGGCTGTACTTTGTCTTATACTAAAAGGACAGTATTCCAATTACAAGGCACCATAAAAAAAATGTGATTTTGTTTTCAATATGTGATTGAAAAAACCCACTTCCTTTAATATTTTTATTGCTGTTCTACACAGGACAAGTACCACAGGTAACCAGGAAACAAAGCCTTTCTTTCAGGCTATTAATGTCATGATAGCATTTTACTTTCAGTTTTTAAAAGCCCTCTGGCACATACAAGTTGGCATCATCTATTTGCTGCAGTACCTGTTGTAGTTCACCAATTTCCTGGCGTAAATAGTCTTCTTTTCTTGCTGCCTGCTGTTCTGCACGTTGCAGTGCTAGCCTCAGGTCCGCCACCTAAACAAGACATCATCACTAATCTCCTGTCCAGTTAACAGTACCACCTTATTAATTGTTACAGTCCTACACCATTTTTAAACACTGTTGGAGAGGCTATGTCTGTTTACAAGTTACAGGCTTAAGTTCTGCATGCACACAAATAGTTACACTGATCTATCTATCACTAAAAATTCTGTCCAACTATATTCCTTGAACTTTGCTTTATGCTAAGAGCGCTACAAACAACACAGAACCTGTCAAAAGTAATTTCATTTAAATAAATAAAATTTGAAGTATTATAAAACAAAATTGGGACTTTAAAGCTTAGCACAACTACCACTAAAGACTGAACAAGTTGACAGAAAAGAAATCCATTGGGTATTTGCTAAGTACACCAAAATGAGTTCCAACTTATATTGCAGCTGGTTCATTATGTCAGATGCACACACCACCTGAGTACGTTTATTTGTTTAATTAAAAAGGGTTTTTTTCCACCTCATCTAAGACCCACCTGAATTGCCAAAGCTTCTTGTTGCTGCCGAGCCTCATCCTGCGCTTTCTCCAGAGCTAACCCAAGCTCTTCCTTTGCCTTCATTTCCCGACTTAGGGCTGCTTCTTGTGCCTCACTGTCCTTTGTAGCATTAGCTTTATGAAGATCTGCAAGTTCCCTAGAGGAGGAAGGGGGGGGGGGGGGGGGGGGGGGGGAGAGGAGAGAGGAAAAAAAAAAAAAAAAAAGTAGTTCATTTACAGTTACTACAATGGTAACAGAAACTTTGCAAATAACTTTTGTTACATATTAACATTTCACAAGCATTGCACAAGAAATAGTCACAGAAGCTGAATGTATGGTTGAGTACAGGCACACAGGTTATCTGCTTACTTGTATGCACTGTCAAGTGCTGCCTGAACACTTCTGTTCCGTTCTTCAAGGTCTTCCACTTCTGCCTGAAGTTTAGCAAGATCCTTTTCTTGTCGCTCTACAACACTGTTCAGTTGTTTAATGCTGTCTCGATGTTGCTTCTCAAGGTCTTCCTTGCCATCAAGCACCTATCAGAGCACAAACAAGAAGCATGAGACTAATCCCAGCACACTTGGTAGACAATGCCATCCGAGGACAATGACAACTCCGGCAACTAGTTAGGATGAAGTTACACAAACGACTAAACTGATCTAACACTTCGCCAAAGAGAAAGGTTTTGCTCCCCCATCTTTCCCAGGGGAGGCGGAGGAGGTCATCATCACAGTTTCACATACTTCCTCATACTGGGTCTGCTGCTTCTAAGATCTTGATTCAATCACTAACCAAGGGGGGAAAAAAAAAAAAAGGAAAAAAAAAAAGGAAAAAAAAGCCCAAATTTTGCTGCTATAGGTTTTCCCAGCTATAAATGTAGTGCACTGAATTTTGTCAGCCCATCTGACAACCAGCAGTGCAGGTGCAAATAAGCAGCTGGAAAGATACCTGACCATAATTTTAAACTGTTCTGAGAACACACACAGAAATCACACCTCAGTATTCCAAAAACATGAAATAGAGAAATGTCCCAGAAAAGAAAAAAAACCCAGATTATCTAGAGCCTCTCTAAAAGGCTACTCTGCAGCTAATGTAAAAAGCGTAAAAAAAAATTCCAAACATCTCACCTGCTTTAAATGCTGTAACTCCTCTTCCAATTCCTTGATCTTTTTATTCTGTTTTGTGTTAGTATTTTCTCTCTCTTTCTCTTTGGCTCTTAATTTCTTAATAATGTTGGAATTGTGCAGCTGCTGTTTGGAAAGCTTTTCTCCTGTGAAGAAAAGGAACATAACGCATGGTTCTGCATGTTGCTTTTACCTCACAGCACCTTTCAATGCATGCTGCAGAAAGTACCCCGCTAGCCACCTGTATTTGACTGATCCCTCCTGTTGCTCTTTGCTATTAGCTAAATGGTTCAATTGCTCAGAAACATTGAACATGCTTCTAATGTTGTATTTTTTCCCCACATAAAGAAGGCTCTATGTGAAGGCAGTATGTTTCAAATTATTCTACAAATTTTCACTATTAAAAAAAAATTAATTCTCACCTTCCTCCATTAATCCTTTGATTTGCTCTTCTTTTTCTTTCAATAATTCAGCGGTTTCATTGGTATTAAGTCGAGTAGCCAATTCTTCTTTAACAGTCTTTACTTCCTAAATAAAAGGATAAAATACTTAGGGACTATTTATTAAAACATAGTTGGGAAAAACACACAGTAAGTTACACTGATCACCTTTTTCTTTTCCCCTCCCTTCCTCTCAAAAGGCTTTTCTTTGAAAACAATTTAGGTTGGAAGGGAACTCTGGAGATTATCTGATCAAATCAGATTGCTCAAAGCCTTATTCCATCAAGCTTTAAAAACCTCAAAGGATGGAGACTCCATAAATTCTCTGTACAATTTCTTCCAACTCCTCCTTCCATTTAATTTTCTATACTTTAAACTTTTGCAATGTAATAAAAATAAACCGTTGTATTCCACACCGGTATCCAATAGTTTTTATATTTTGAATTACTACTGGGCCAATGCTGTGACATGCACAGTGACAAAGTAACTGTGAAGAGTATTTTTTTTCTAGTTACAGATTTGAGTTTACTTTTCACAAACTAGTAATAAGCTAGGGAAATGTAACTGCGATACCAGGTCAAGAACATTTAAACTCCATAAACTTTGCTCTGCAGACTTCTTTGCTCATTCCAAACTAATCTGTCATCAGTCCTTAACTTTCCTACCAGTTAAAACTCTAATGAAGCCATTCCCATTCTTTGCCACTTCTCTAGTCCATTCTTTTCCCTCACACCAATGCAAATGCATATATGGGTACAAGGTAAATGACAGGAGAAGTTAAACCTTTTTATCCCCAGACTAACTTTAACTTAAATGAGTTCCCTAACTTGGTTCACAACACAGCTGCAAAAATACATGGGTCAACACCAAGCAGCCTGGGAGGCTTGAATCATCTTATTCTAGTTACTAATACCATGAGGTAGCACCTGTCAGTCTCACAATTTTTCTTAGCTTAATTTTTATGAATCTACCCCAAGAAATTTAATTGTGTTCTAAACCAATAAACATTAATTTCACTAAAAAGCCAGATTACCTTTTTAGCTGCGTCTCTTTCTTTGCAGGCTAGCTGGAGCTTCTTTTCGGCATCCGCAATTCGCTGAGCAAACTCCTCTTTAAGAGATGAAAGGCTACTGCTCTCTTCTTTCATTCTAAACATTTCACTACATTTAAAATTAACATTTCAGAACAATTGCATAGTTATGTGACATTCCAAGCAGTTTGCAACAGGTTGTTTTAAATGCTTTTAAAGGGGGGGGGGGGGGGTGTTGCTTTTTTTTTTTTATTTTACTTCACATTATCCAGAAGGCAAAAAACCCACATCTATATTAGAAGTACTAATCAAAGGTCTTTATTAATTCAGTAATTTACCCATGAAAACCATGAAATGCAGATTTACCCTAAATGTTTTGCCCTTTTTAATCAAGTTCTTTTTGTCAAGGAAAATTGATTAAATGTATTTTTAAGACCAATTTAGTTACTAAATAATACCTTCACATATTATCTGTAAATTTTTTAAACTTGATATTTGATCAGTAAACTGGTAAATCCAACTTTTCTTTTTTTTTTTCTTTAAACTGAATTAAATAATGAATTCAGGTTTTTCCTATAACCAGACCTTTTACCACACTTTCACAGCCTACATTTCAGTCAGCAAGTAACTTAGTCAGGTTCACCCATCTGTATCAGCAAAGCCAGTCTCCCTTAATAGGTGAATCCAGTCTTCTAACAAAGACCTTTATTAACAGCCAAGTCTGACTCTACACTACGTTTGTCATTCCTACTGCTTGCTTACTGAAAAATCTTTCACTAGCCTCTTCCCAAAAGAGATTTGGCCCCAGAAATAATGTGTCTTTAAAATAATACCATCACAGCACATGCAATCATTATTTCCACCTTTCCCAAACAGTGCACATCCCTTGCAACCTTTGTTCTAGTTATAAAGCTACTTGTTTTACAATATTGTCTACTGATTGTATTACAGTAAAGTTACAGTTACACCCACTACTGTGTATATTTTCATACTTACTCTTTTAGGTTATCATAAGCTTCTTCCAGGCGCGCCTTTTCTTTACTAGTACTTAATAACTGTATTTCCCTCTTCTCCAGTTTCTCAGTTAATGAATCAATCATCTGGACAATGTTTTTACAGATAAAGATCAGATGAATGGGACAATTAAAACACAGGAGGGGCAGGCTTCCCCTTTCCCCCCACCATTCCCTCCCAACACTATTTAAAGCTGAACTTCTCAATGTTTTTAGGAATTTGAGGTAAAAGTCAGTGAAAATTATCGTGTTTCTGCCACATTAATTTAGAACTAGGCAATATTTAAACCAGTTTTCTACAGGTGTGGAAATCCTACTAAGTAAGCACATGTTGCCTAGCTAAGTTCCTCGACAAAACCATCTATAGTTAAATTTGATTATAAATTAAGTTTTTAAACGGAGCTGATAGGTCTCTTCTGTGAAACGTTAGCACAAAGCAGCAAAACAGCATCAGATAAGGGAAGAAAACCTTCAGGCAGGGTCAAAATCTCTTAGCTCACATCATCAAAATATTTTTGTAATACCAGATTTCAGAAAGGTAAATGTAGTGAAATAACACAAACATACATGCAAATATAAACAAATGAAACATATTCTATAAGTGTAATTCAACACAGCCAATGAAAGACAAAATTTGCTGTGGTCCATTACACTATTACCCACAACGTATAAACATTTAAGTTAGGAAAACTTATGGATAACAGTCCACAGCTTTGGAGTTCTCTATGGAATTTACACCGACATTCTGTAAAATTTACACAAAAAAATGCTTTCCTTAAAACACAGATTACACTGGGGTTTTAAGAACTTCCATAATAAGTACTGCTTTTCCCATATTACTAACAGAAACAGCATCAGTATTGCAAACATGCCTACAGGGCAAGGCCATCTACGTTTGGCACATGGACTGTGAGCAGAGCAAAACCCATGTCAAAGGGGCTTGGAAATTAAAAACGATAGTAAAGGGACATTAAGTTGGCAAAGGAAATGGAAAAAAGATAGTTCATACAACACACTGGCAGAACTGGACAAAACATACTGCTTCAGAGCTCCAGCTCAGCCTTCCATATACTCGAGTATCCTACTTTGTCATATCTCCAGCCATTCTACCTATCTAAACTAGCCACACAAAATTCTTTTAATATATTCACTATCCATAACTATGCTTATCTTTTTCATTATAAAGCCTAGCACACCTTCTTTTTAAAAGTAAAGATAATTTCTGTTAAAACCAAACATTAATTTATCTAGTAAAAAGGATTTATTTACACTAGCTACTGCTATCCTCCAAGAACATGCATAATGCTCCTGGAATATAATAAAATTTTGACATTTTATAAGTCTGTAGAAAAAAAACACTTGCAAATTATTATCTTGATTATTGCTCAAATATTAACAGCTTGTAGTTTCATAATTCAAACCAAAATACTTCAGGAAATCTCTTCCACCTTTCATGGGGCTGGGGGGCCCACCAAAGAATTAAAAGTAGCACATTTGACCTATCACGGCTTCCCATTTGCTAGCACTACTCACACTTCACAGTAATGCTAACTAGGTGGATTAGGTGAAACCCAAAACTATTTGACCTGAGATTTCACCAGGATTATTCCACTGCAAAATATCAAGAACAGTTTTCTACAAGGTAAGGTAGTTCAGCATCAATTAATTCAATCAAATAAGGTGAATCTAATACCTATATAAGGCGATGACAGGAGTTTCATTTGTAACTAAAGGGTGTGTTTACAAAACACATTTTGCAATTACCTTTTTAAGCTCTTGTTTTTCAGTGTCCTCTTCTAACATTTTTCCAACGGCATCCTGCTGCGCCTCAGTCTCCTCTCTCACAATCTGTTCTTCAGCAGTTTGCACGGCAGCAACCAAAACATCTGGCTGCTCAGAATTAACAGGAGTTGCACTTCTCCCACTCTCTTCCATCTCAGCTTCCTCAGCATGTAAAACAGGAGCGTCATTCAAGTTTTCAGATTTATTTTTCAGGGCATCAACCGTTTCTGTCTTTGGCGCAGAAGGACTGACAGCAACAGATGCTGAAGCAGAAGCCCTGCCTGATAACTCATCATCTGAATTTATTTCACTTACACTTCTACTATCTAAAGACTGTACACTGAATGAATCAATTCTTTCAAAAGCATCAGAGGAGCAGCAGCTCTCGGTCAGTTTTTGGAAGTCATCTAAACGATTATAATCTGCACAGGCAGATGTAGATAAGAGCTGAAATGACGTCTGCATTAGATGAAGACTGGATTTTGAATCTGCAGCTTCTTGTCTTGAACTCACTGAGCTCTCACTTATTACACTTTCATGGTCCAGAACTTCAATATCACTAGTTGTGGATGTCCCCGAGGAGAAAGTGCTAATTGGAGGTGATGGAGTATTGCTTTGCCTGTCCTCAGTCTTTCTCTCCTTAGTTTCCAAACCCACATCTTTTGCACCTGCATTAAGAGACTGTGAAGTGTTATCCAGTGCACCTCCCCTTCCATTCCCTCCTACACTCGATTTTTCATTAACAGCGTCTTCAGGTACTTCCAAATTTAGAGCAGACACCTTTTTGTCAGTGACTTCATTTGTGCTTTCTTCATGCTTGGCATTAGATTTAAGCACAGAATTCTCTTCTGTTTTCCCCTTGGGAACATCAAGGTTTTTTAAGTCCACTAGGCCAGCTACAGAGCAATCCTTTACCTCTGCCTCTGTAGGCACTGGTACTTCCAGCTGACTGGGGTGTTGAGATTCCTTTAAAGTGCTTTTAACCTCCTCTTTGGGTCTCTGTGATTTGGTTGGAGGTTTGGATACCACTGGATTTTTCTGTATACTCTGAACGTCTGTTGGAGAGAGAAAGGCACTGAAGAAGTTTTCAGATTCATCTACTACCGTCCTCCTCACCGGCTTAGTGATTGCTGTTGGCGATATTGGCTGATTCTGTGGTTCTGTATTTGAACTTAAGCCCCAGGAAGATGTATCCCATCCTCCACTTATGAGAGAATTTGTTCCTAAAACAATAAAAAAGAGAGGCAAGAATACTTCAAATGTATTCTTTTTCAGTATTTGTCTTTTTAGATGCAACAGTTCAGAAAATATGTTTTCAGTATCATGTAACAAAGTGAATATTATACATGATTACAAACATCACCACTTTCATTACTACTTCCTTACAAAGCTTGGAACCGATTTTTAGACAAAGCAAAAGAAGCTTAAGGAAGACATGAAGTAATTCTCAAGTAAGACTTAAGGTGGACACAGACACCTCTAGAAAGTAGGAGCACCTGAATGGAAACAACTTGCTCCCTCCCTGTTTAACAGTAACTTCAGCAAAGGCAGCAAGAAACCACACCCAACTTACACCACTAATCCAAGAGAGAATTTCAGAAAGGAGATAGAAGGAAGTGTCTGGGAAGGGGACACAAGCTCACACAACATTCTAAAAGCTGTAAAGGCAAGCGTGAAGCCTGTTTGGGCACAAAAAGCAACCATTTCCTTTGAAAAGGGAGCAAGCAAAGGGGAATATCGCTGTCTGCTTTGTATAGTTACAGAAGGCTAAGCAAAACAATCTGAAAAACTGTAGTTTAAAAGCAGAGAATTAAACAGATTACAAAAGGATGAAACAATTACTAGGTCTTAAAAGCCATCTGCCAAGTAGCACACAAACACTGCATGCACCATTGCAAAAAACTGAGGGAACAAGCTTTTAATATTTGTAGCATGTACACTGTAAGAAGGGTTCTTGCCCTTTCAATTTGTGTAATTTGCAATTTCAATTTTCCCTCAGAAACCAAACAACAGCATGAAGCTGACAACACACATTGTCAGCAGCACACACAAGATCATAGTTTTCTTCTCCTGTGGTGAAATACTGAATTGATTAGTTCTGAAGCTGCCCTAAAACAACATCAACAGTTCCTATTATTGTATTTCTTGCAGGTTTTCCAGGACTTGTCAACAGAAAGAATAATAAGAGTTTCAGCATCAAATTTCAGCATCCCAAGTAAGAAAGATAAATCAAAAAAATAGTATTAAAGTTGATTTTAGACCTACAAACATAATCTGGATAACATAACTATTTCAGGCTACTTAAAAGCAAACTCACTTGATAAAGCAGCATCTGTTAAAAAACGCTAAGTTATAATATTTAAAGCAAACTACCACTTTTAGAAACTGTTCATAGCTGCTGGCCTCAAGATGTCAAATTCAGATAATTACTGCTCTCATTGCCAAAAATACAACAAACATCTGATTTATTACTGCCCTGTCCATGATTCAATAGCTTCAGAAAAAGCTCTGCCAGTGAACTGTAACATTCAGAAAATATTTTGACTTATTTTAAAAACAACCACATTTTCCTCGAAAAACATCTGCAGGCTGATCTTTGCTGCTTTCCTGATGAATTACAGAACTACTATAAATACTAAGATATAAAATAAATTTTTAAATTCTTTGGGCAAGTCTGAAGTTTTCATAAGCACGATGCAATCAATCTTCTACGAACAATTAGTATCGTTTAAGGTGACACTGGACTACTTGAGCGACTGCCAAGCCCTTGCTGCTACAAATGAGAAAGACACGCAAAACTGACCTTACACTTTGCTGAACAACCAGCCTAGAAACTCTTTCAATAGTTGCAGATTTTGATTCTCAGAAATCCAGTTCTGCTGTGTGTATAGCCCGAAACAACCTCCTCCTACAACTACATGTCTTCTAGATATGCTGCACTGCACACTGTAGCAGGACACTGTTTCCCGATGAGTTGTTTCCGACCCTTTTCTTTATCCATTTCTACCTGTAAGGCATTCTTTAGGGGGAAACGGGTTTCTAAGCAGGGCTCCTTTTTGCTCTTTCCTTTCCAAACAGCAGCTCGGGCCTAGTGGCTCTCAGGTCCTATGTCAGGCCACGCACAGCGGAGCCACTTCCCCATAACCGAGCCGGGACAGCCCTGCCACGGCCACATTCCCTCCGACAGGCGCCGGGAGATGATAACTTGGCGCCGCAGCCAGCGGGCACTCCGTGCTTTGCGTGGGGCAGGCTTCAGCTGCTCCTCCGCAACTCTGGGGCAAAGGGAGAACCCACGCGTGCCTCAAAGATAACATAACTCCCCCCTTTTGACTACCTGAGAGGTTTTGTCATCTATTACCGTCTCGGCAAAACAATGACGCCGTGAGCAGCACGGGTAAGGGGCGCAGTACCACCCTCTGCCGAGGCTGCCCGGCGGTCCCCCCCCGCCTGCCAGGGCCGTGAGGCGCCGCGCAGGCCGCGCAGGCCGGGCTTGGGGCGGGGGGACGGCCCCGTCTCCCCGGGGGTCACCCCCCGCCCGGGTGAGGGGGACAGACCGGGCGGGGGGGACGCTCCGCCCCGCGGCAAGGGCCGGGCCGGGCCGGAGGGAGGCCAGGGCGGCTCAGCCCGCCCCGCGGCCGGCGGCACGGGGTGGGGGGGCGGCCCGACGCCGCCCGCACTCACCGTCACCGTAGTTGGGGATGACGGCGTCGGGCCAGGGGCTCTCCTCGGCCTGGATGTCCAGCACCCGGTCGATGGACTTCTGGGCCTGCGACAGCGCCTGCTTGGCGAAGCTGGACAGCTGCGAAGCGTTGAACCAGCTCATCCTCCGCGTCCCCGGGCCCGTGCGGAGGCAGCGGCACCGGGCACAAGCAGCGGAGGCGGGCGGGAAGCCCAGCTGCCCTCAGAGCCCGGGGCCCGGCGGCGCTCGGCGGGGAGGGGAGGGGGGGCAGGGCGGCCCCGCGCCTGCGCACGGCCGGGCTCCACGTCGCAAGCGGGGCCACGCGCAGCCGCCCGCCGGCGGCGCTGAGGAGGCGGGGCCAGGAAGGGGCGGCACGGCGGGGTGGCGAGCACGGCCGCCCCTCTCGGCCTCCCTCGGCCTCCAAGCGCCAGCAGCGACCTCCGGCCCGCCGCTGTGCCGCTCCCCGCCCCCCCCCCCCCCCCCCCCCCGCTTGCATGGGGCCTTTTAGCGCTTCCAAACACGGGGTGGTTAAACACTACCCCATTAAAAACTGCAGCGAAGCCCCCCCCTTCGCTGCGGAGTTCCAGCGCAAGGCTGGAAGATGGGAACTTTAATTGCACTTGGTAATTTAAAAGACACGAGGTTTACACACAATTGACACCCCTCAAGTAAAACCTTGACTGCCAGCGAGCTATCCAGCTTGGCATACAGAAAGGCCTCTGACTAAAGCAACCAAACGATGCCCTACATTTTTTAATCGAGGTTATAAACACTCAGAATGCCGACTGACAAGCCACAAACGAAGGTGCCTTTATGACTTTTTATTAATAAATACCTTAACAGCACCAATGATCCTTGAACATAATCCTGCAATGCTGCGCACAGCAGCTGCTCGTGGACAGGGAGTAGACGTGTCCGTGTTTTCATGTACAGTTGAACGTTTTGTCCTTTTGTGTTTCCTTGTAAACAAAGTAATCTCTTCCATATTTAACACCTTTCATAAAATTAACCCAATCACTACCAAATAACAGGAAAACGCTCATTTTAATCTACAGCCCTCTTGTTTTTAAAGGTGACTCAGCAAGTGTACAGGAGTGCTGCAATTGCAAACCAGATCACTGTGGTTCCTTTTTTAAAGAGTCTGCTCTTTGCGTAAAAATATGTGCACACATGTTGAAAACAAGACTTATGGCCACCTTGGAGCTTCCATGTGTCTGCAAGTATATTAGCATTAACATTTTGACAACAAAAACTGGGGGGGAAAAGTGTACTCCTATACATCAGAGTTCTGTACATTGATAAGCATTTATACAAATATAATCCACCAAATATTGGCTTCTACATACAAATCTGAGATATGGTGATTCATTTGGATTACCTAACCTTCAACAATGCTAGTACTAACGTGAACATTTCAGGCTATTTAACACCCACAGAGGACGTTTGTTTTATGAAGTGGGTAGAGATTTCTCTCGCTGTATGTGCGGTTTACTTATGAATAAATTTAAGTGGTGAAATGCAGCTTGAATAACATAGTTTGTGGTGTAGTAACATCAGCAACTGCAAGTTCTTGTCCATCCACAAGCCCCAATTCTGAAACAGAAATAAAAGTTTAAGTACAGCAAAACGACGTGGTTTGTCTTTTTTATATAAATAAAAAAAAAAGCCACAAACCATAAATACAATGAAATAAAGCTGCAAACAGCTCACTAGGTAATCTAATACTCATCTAATTCAACCAGGAAACTAACAGACCTTGTCAAGAAATACATAGAACAAGTATGTTTAATCTACATCAGTTACCACCTTGCTTGTTGCAATGCCTTTCTCTGCATCTGCCAACACTTCACATTTAAGCAATTCAAAACTCATCCCTGACACACCTGACAAAGGTGTATTGCACATAAAAGGACAATGAAGCACATTCTACTACATAGTCCAAAATAAAGCTAAATATGCAATACAGAGGGATGAAACTGGCTTTCTGTTTAGAACAGTATCTTGAAAATCTACATGTGACAACTGTGTGGTACCTTTTAGTGTCTTGGAAAGATTTGGCCTTGTTCGTTCTTCAATTGAAGCTACTGTCTGAAAAAAAAAAAAAAGAAAAGAAAAAAAAAAAAGGCCACAGCATTTCCTTTCAAATTCAGGAAAGTAAATTTAAATAAATTAAGATTATTAAAGACAATTATGTATGTTCAGATTACCTGTAAATAAAGTGTTTTATTTCCCCCATACATAGTTGCTGTAATTGCAGGAGATTTCATTTGCCTATATTTAAAAAAAACAAACAAACAAAACAACAACCAGAGAATCAGGTAAAAATACATTTGGAGATTACCTATTTTAAATACTGAACTATCAAAAATTATCAAGTCAGTCAGAATAGCTGCACACTTACAATGAAGCGTTATTTGTCAAGTAATCCAAGATCTCCTGCAGTTTAGCTGATGGGGAAATCTCTATGTTTTGGGGAAGTTGGCTGCAGGCTGGACAGTTCTCCTACAACAAAGTAGCACATGAATACATGTTATGTTAAATGTGAATCTTAAAATGCTGCTAATAAAGTCTCAAAACTATTTGTGTTTGCTTTTTTAAAAGTTTTAGCTCTAGAAATATCAATACTGTTGCAAATATTAATTACAAAACCCAACTCTTCGTGAAGTCTGTCACTGTTCAAAGCAGCAAAGTGTTTATGAACTACAGATTTAATCTAACAAAATTTAATACTACAAACTTTCAAATCAATTTTGTCATAAGTGTATCTTTCAAAAAGAGGTTATGAGTCCCTTATTTTGTAAAAAACATTTCCCATATTACAGGGGAAATCTTCACGACTCACTTTTAAAAAAGTACTGTTTTCCTCTGTGGGTAGCATAGCAAAACAGTTGAGATACCAATGTGGCACCAGCAGACACCACAGAAGCAGCTGTCTGAAGGACCTCCCTATACCAGAAGCTACTCTTCCAAATACTAAGAAAACTTGGCTAAAGAAGCAAAACTTAAAAAAATATGCTATTACATATACTATGCAATAATTTTTGGTAAACCAACGGGTAGAAGAAAAGGTTTCACTACTAGGACATAAAATACAGCATCTGTTGATCTGGAGATTAATGGTCCTGCTACTCTACGTGGACAGTCTGACACTGTCATCTCTATTAGACTCCAGAACTACAGAAGCTAAAAAAACCCCCACACACACCCCCAAAACTCTTACATGCTAAAAACAATATTCCAGAGAAGTAGCAGACTAGTAAAATCATAGTTTCTGCTTTTAAAACTTCAGAAATATTATTATTCAGGGCTAGGGGCTCAGAGATTCAATACTGGGTTTCAAAAATACACACAAACTCCGTAAATTCAAGAAAAATCAAGGAAACAACCCTGCACGCCTTTAATGGCACTAACCTTTCTTTCAGCTTCAAATGTGTATGTGTATAATCCATCCACATCATTGAACACCAAATAGTTGTTAAGAGGAATGTAAGCACTGTAATGACAAATATGTTAGTGTTAATACATGCAATTATGTCACAAATCATGTATGTTATTAATAAGAAATGAAATACCTTGTGGCTATTTTAAAAACTTCAGTGGCACAAACAGCTGGAATGAGAAAAAAAAAAATTTCTTCACTTTCTAGCTCTACCTCAGAACATACAGACATTATTGCACAGAGTTGTACCAAAGAAGTGACAAAAGAAAAAAAAAATCAAGTATAACAATTTTTAAAGAGAAAAAGAAAGATCTGAAGGGAGCTGGCAGTTCTATGCATTAACACCATAGATTCCACACAAATCTGAGACTACATTAAGCTTATATACTGTGTTTTCCAACTATTTTTTTTCCTCAGTCTCTTCTACTCCCTCCCACAGTCATACCTAAGCTTAAAATTTATAGAGTCGCATCCAGTTTCTCTATGGAAAACAGAAATGACACTGTAAGAATCAGTCAGACCCCTTTAAAAATGACTGTTGCCTTACAAAACTCTAAAGTCCATAAAGCAGAAGTGAGATAAATTCTTTCAGCGTACCTGCAATTACTGCATTTGTAGAAGCTACTGCTGGAATAATGCGTTTAACCACCCCTGCAAAAACAAATGACACAACTTAGTCTTTTCCAAGAAACTATACTGAGACACAACTTTTAGCCAGAATAATTACAGAAGGGTGTACCAAAAGGTACTTTAAACTTTCCAGGAATTTCTGTAACAATAAGATAAATGGCCTGCTGTTCGTGCTGCTCAAGTACTTCGGCACTTTATTTTAAAAATGGATCAAGCACGTTAAGAAAAAGAAGGTATCACATGAAGAGAACTAGTGAACAAATTCTAAAAACATGTATTCTGTATTTAGCACTGAGTATTAATTTAAAACTCAGTTCTATTCCTCCTGTTCAACTGGAGAAATTCATAAAGGAAAGATGGTTGGGTTTGGTCTACAAGAACAGGCTTGCCAAACTGTACTGGGAACTTCATCCAACTCTTCTTATGAGCCCATCCAGTTAAAACAGCATAGCACATACAATGATATACAGGAAGATTTCCTACACATAGAAGTATGTATATTGGGAACAAGGAGGTTCACTCTCTTTTCAGGCCTGCCAAAAAGACAGCAAGTTCATTAAGTAGTCTGAAGTTCCTCTGGCTTCTTACTATTGGCTTGTATCCCTCCATACCTGAGAAAACATGCACAGAACTTTTATCTTTGCCTTCTGCCTATGTACTTTATAATGAAGCCATCTTCTAATGCTGAAAACTGTGCAGCCATTTGCATGTACATAATTATATTTTGGAATTGGAGTTCACATTTACCTTAACCAAAAAAACCCAAAAACCTACTAAAGAAGCTAGTATGAACTGCTGCAAAGAAAAAAGACTATCTGCAATACACTAGATGAAATCTAATGAAGATACAGAAAGAATCAGTTCACCCTTTTTTGACAGAAAGGCACACACTGAGGTCCAAGTGAGGCATTTCACGTCAGCATTTCAAAAGCATTATCAGTACTGCAAGTCAAAAAGAGAAGTTACACAAATTCTGGATATTCTGTATGAGATTCTCCACTTCTTTTTTATTTACTTAGTGTTTGAGTGGCAGCTTTCTGCACTTGCATTTGAAGAGGCATACACAGAAGTGAAGAACAGATGCTACAGCCTTAACCAGCCTGAACTGGCATAAAGTGCTGCTGTTGCTAAAAGAGGCAATCATGTTCTTTTGTTCCTGCTCTTTGACCCAGAAAAAGTGGTCACAGTGTAATACAAATTGTGGAGCTGCTCCAGGTTAAAAATAAAACGGCAAAAAGAATGTTCAGTTTTGTCCCAGATAAGTTCCTCTGATTCATCATGAATGCCTAAACTTCTGATTCATCATCAAAATATTTGTGCTGGCACAGGAAGCAAGCTGCTTGTTTCTGTTTTAAGGTGTTAAGGGAGGAAAGAACTATTTCTTCCTCAGCAGAGCTGCTAGCTTAGTCATAACAAATACAAAGAATGCCAATCCAGCCTAATTACAAATGCCACAAACTCAGTGAAATGCCATACCCTTACCTTGGGTGAGTCTGTATGTAACACCTTTAATATTAAATTGCGATGCTCTCTCTAAAGACTTCTGGTAAATCCACTGTATATGTTCAGGATCATCTCCATCCAGCGCAACACCTTCTACAACAAAGTTAAGAATTTACAGGTAAGTTACAGCTATAAGAATTCTTCAGAAATGTAGCGTTCTTTTTGTCTAAAAAAAAAAAAAATCCTTTGCTTTAACTTTGGTTAAAATGAATACCCCATTAAGCTATTAAAATGTGACTGTTTAAATAATCAAAATATAAATTCTACAAACATTGTAAATTTTAACACATTCTATATACAAACTACCTTAACTTCACAGATTTATAGAGCTGTTACAGGTTACATTTTAAGTCAGGAAAGACACTGTGAGGTATGAGGGAGCAAAACACACTAACAAATATGGAACTGAAGAGTGAGCTGAAGAGAAAAATCCATCATCAGCTTAAAGGAGGCTTAGAATCAACACAACAAAGAGCCACATATGTTAAAAAGTAGGATTGTTTTGTTAAAAGTAGCTGTGCATACCTAACTCAAAACAAATGAATTAAAAGGAGAAATGTCCATTTAGCACCAGTGCAATATACTAATTACCTCCAAAAGGTTGCTCCTTTGGCCACTGCAATATCCTGACATACTCAATACAATGCTCTGGTAGTCTGGGCATAGATGCAATAGTACACATGGGAAAATTGACCTGGTGCAGGCAGGGGAAGAAAACCAGGAGAAAGCATGTAATACATTATATATAGTACTAGGAAAAGAAACAAGCAAATCAGAGGAGTAAAAAAACCCATGAAATATTACTGGTTGCAATTACCTGTGGTGGATAAAGCTCAAGTGTGCATTCAACACATGCTGTCATACCAGGAATAATCACACGAACGTTTCCTTTAAAACCTTCAGTCCCTCCATCTATTAAAGGTATGATGGAGCTTGGATCCAGTACACCATCTTCGTAATGTAAAAATGACATCTAACAAATAAAGGGGGGGAGGGTGTGTTGGTTTCTGTTTTATGAAATATTCTTTTTTTCAACAAGTTGCAGGAAGAATAAACAATCCTAAGGTTTTTTATTCTTAATGGTACACAAGAGTAAATGCTTAATATACAGTTTATTTGAAAGGCACATAGTGTATAAACCACTAATGTGTCAGCGCACAGGACTTCATCTACCACCTTCATCCTCCAACTCCTCCTCCCCTTCCCCTGTGATAAATGCTATTATTTCCTCATAGTACACCAGAACAAATGGTTGGTTGGTTTGGCAATTTGGGGGTTTGATCCTTGGCTTGTTGTTTTGGGTTTTTTTGTTTTTAAATACTGGTAAATACTCAAGATCATTATTTTATAAACAACTTTGCAGTGATAAAACCACCTAGTTCAAGGACCAGCTTTCTGCTACTTTGTAGCAGCGGGATTCCAAAAGATGTCATTTACAAGTTGCAGCAGGGTAAGTACTGTTTTGGATAATGAGAAAAAACATTCACAATGGGAGCATCCAGACAGGCTGTGGAACTTCCCTTCTTGTATTTTCAAAAGCTGACTGCACAAGGCCACAAACAACGTAATCTCACTTTGAAATTACCCCTGCAGGGCACTGCACAAATGTTGGCTAACACTCCTCAAGAAAAAGGCCGGTAAGAGAGCATGCATTTTATCCTGTTCACAAAAAGAGGAAAGAAAACAGAAATAGACACAGAAAGCTGTGAGTTTAAACAGCCCTGATTTCATTTTAATGACGCATTCTGCACAAATCTGTTCAATTTTAGTTATCTATACTCAAGGAATAACCAGGTTTTAAAGAGACCAAAGACTTTACCAGCATGCCATTTATCCATCTTCTTGCAATTATAGAGTCCAGCCCACAAACAATAATATGAAACTCTAGAGGGGGGAAAAAAACAGTATTTGAAGTCTATACTAATGCATACTTCTTAAGACAAAGTATTCTGTCCATAACAGTCCAGAGGAGCTGACTAGTCTAACTATCTCCCCTAGATTACCTATATGACAGACGCATTTCAATTTTGTCTATTTGTTACTTCTATTTCCAGTACGCTGTAGAAGACTAAATTAGCAATCTCACTACCAGGAAAAGCAGTGAGGAGCAACAACTGCAAGGTTCCCCTAAAGCACCAGTGGGCATTTGGCAGGCAAAAAAATACCACTTACGTCGATAGAAGCTTTCATCCATGTCTTGAATCCTTTTAAAATATCTGAGTGTAAGCCCAGTAAAGGAAGATATTTATAAAGTAGTTAAGTTTACTGTCTTCTATTTGCAAACATAAAAGCCAAAACATTATCTAATTTATTACTATAATTTTATGTGACACTTTTTGAAAAAACTAAGTGATTGAAGGATTTGAAATTCCCATAGCTGTAGCATCTGACCAAACAAATAAGGGACATAATTAATAGTCATACACGTAAGAAGGCTCAGCAGGCAAACTATTTAGGCACTCAAATATATGGTCTCACAAAGTCCTCCATCACTAAGTGTTGTCCTATGTTTATAAACTAACGTCTCCTACCAGTACATACTCAAAACACTCTGGTGAATACATCTGTAATTCTAACATATAAGTGAAAATTTGAATATTGCGTTTGAATAAAAAGACTCAGTGGAAACGTACAAAAAACTTTCTTAAAGCTTAATCTTCTTTCCCCGTGCATATTTCCTGTATGTTAATGTCACTAAGAAAGAATTCTTAATCACCAGCTGAATGAATCTGTTCTTTATTGCACGAAAAACATAGGATGGCAGCAAAATACTTTAGATAGTCTTACCACCTACAGAGTTTTGTAGGTTTTTGGAAGCCTTCAGGGCTACTACTTCTCTATAAAAGGATACGCTACAACAGCACAGTTGGGAATGCGGCTGTTCAGGAATTCTGCTGCAACTTCTGCTTTTGGTCGCCCCACATCCTTTGGTCTGGGAAAAAACCGAAGTAATTTGAAAGGCATTATTTTAGTAGATTGAATCTTTCCAGACTCTATGCATTGCAATACTGAATTAAGTGACTAATTGTTATCGTAGGACAATTTATTGATATGGATAGTATTAAGGCATCCCTGTGAAGCATCAGATACGAGAGCCCCAGAGTTATCTAAATATGTCCTTGTAACTACAGTTACCAGCGCCAAAAAGAATAATTAAAAAATCCAACAAGTTATCATTTTGCTTGGGAGAAAAGGGTATCAGAAAAATTGATATCTCAATCTGTGTCCATTATTCTTTGGTGCCACATTTTCCATAGTCATTAGCTGTATTTGAATGCTATGGAATATATGTTAATTTTCTTCATGCTCAAACTATGACAGCACAGATCTCAAAACCAGAGGGAACCACAGGCAACATTTAGTTAATTATGAGTACTGCTGTGATCTGAAAGTTCAGTCACCTTTAGCGACAACTTGTTCAACCAAAACAATGATCATATTCACATATTTTTTTAGGCACATATAAAAAAAAAAAAAAAGTGAAAGCCGAATTGTGAAAATACCACTTACCGAAACAGAAACTGTCGGTTAAGATTAGAAACATCTATAGTATCCATGTCAATAACATGGATCTGTCTAAAGCCAGACAATGCCTGTGAAAAGAGATAGCCAACTTCATTTAATAGGAAATTAAATCCTTACAGTGCTCCAGAACTCATTCCACATGCCAAAAAAGCAGCCTTTGGAGGAACAAAGGTATTTGCTTTTCATTCCCTGTGCAGACAAGTATATTGGCATTCTTTGTTAAAAGAATGGTCTTTGCTGGGCTGCTAACAGATGGAAACACTAGTATTTCAACAGTCAAAGAAAATGTTCTACTGAATGCAATATTGCTTTAGCCTACCTAAGCATAACACAGGGAAGCCAACAGTAGACTGACCCATTAGGGGAACTTTCAATACTCCCTCACAACTGGAATAAATCGAAAGCATTCATTGGGAGGAAAAAAATGCAGAATTTGAATAAATACCATAAGCACTTCTTTGCTTGCCAGGAATAGAAAAACAGAAGTTTAATTCCTCTACAAAATTAAGTATTTGAACATTCACCATTTTTCATAGTTGGCCTAAATGAGTCTGGTCTATTCACCCTCAAATCACAGTTCAAAATAAGCCAGCATTCTTCACCATATTCAATGCTGGAACAGAATGCAAACACAAAAAGTCACCTCACTATCTAAGAACATGCTAAACCTCTTGCAGGAGTTCCACCTGATCTCTGTATGCAGGAGATCGCTACATTTGGCAAATAACTTTAAAGGAGAATTGTTTTAAAACTGTACTGTGGGTCTGATCTGATAAAAGTAATAGCATCTGTCACACACAAAAAACCAATGTGAATTGTGTTTAAAGGGAAATAAATGTTGTAAAACACTGAGATTAGAAAAAGGAAATGTGTTACAATGTTCTGAAGTGACTCCAAACAAATTTGAGTCCTGTACCCCAAGTTTTTTTCTTTTAAGACTGAATCTTGACACATATATATATATATGTAAAGACTTTCAAACTTTTCATTTTACATTTTCTGAATAAACAGAGCCATCCCATTCATAGCAAGTACTAAAAATGCTGTATCGGGAAACTGATTAAACAAATGAACAACAGGACTAAAGTATCCCACAATATGAATGAATTTCTCTAAGAAAAGCAGGAAGAATTTCTGTATGTCATCTTGGATACCCCTGGTGCTGAACAAACGTTTTGTTTCATTGATAGATGTTCAGCTTTTGCTCAATATTATCACAGCTGACTGGGAGAGCCTGCTAAAGAGAAGAGCAAGCCTGGGACATCATGAACATACAGATTGAAGTCTTTATCAAATTTATATTTGTTGTCCCAAAGACATGAATCCATGTGAAGAGAATCTAGATTTACTTATGAACTTACCTTTCTGAAAATGATAAAAATAAATCATGATAACTTAAAACTTTTTTTAAGGGATGGGAACTGAGCACACACAGCAGACTTATGAAGCCCCTTATTCCATACAAATCCTCCTTCTCAAGGAGCTATCAACAGACTGAATTTGTTATGTCCCAATAAACCCATAAAACAGTAGCTCTGGGCTGAGGTTAAATTCACCAGCACTAAATTCCCAAATAAAGAAAATTGCCTTGGAGCTGTCATAGTCTCTTCAAGTAAAATCCTGCTTAAGCACTGCAGTAACAAACCAGCAACCAGAACAAGAGTATACACAAGTGCTGGAACTAAGTTCCTAAGATCTGGAATGCGTGGCTTTAAATGGGGCTACTGATTTATCAAGCATCTCAAGCTTGGAGGTAATCTGTGGAAATACTGAAACAGCACTACATAAATTCTATAGTAAAATAACACTTATGCGTAAGCGTTGGTATAAAAGAAAGAAAATGTTATTTCATAATAAGTTATTATATTAATCCACACATTTTCCAGGGAATCCCTAAGGACAGAAATTCTTCTTATTAAAAAGAAGCATGGAAAAGTAATGTATTAGTCTAAGCTACCAAACCCAAATAGGATGGCAACAGTGATACATTGTGATAAATACGAGCATCTGTGAGGATAAAAACCACATTAATAGGATAATTACATTCATACACATTTATTGGGTAAAGGTCTGATAGCAAACGATCCCATGCATTTTAAACACTTTAAAATTGCTTTTCAGAACACATACTTGAGAGAATCCATTATAAGCTACAAGAAAACTACAGAATACCTTCTGGTAATCTGTACACCAGAGAAGTACTGTAATATTCCTTCCCTGTTCTTACACTATTGCCTATTCCTCCTTAGCCATTTCAATACAGAACAGCGTGAACTGGCCTGACTCAGTAAAGCTGCCATTATACAGGTTGAACTCAGGAATACAGATCCAACTCTTGAGTGTTCAGACTCTGCAAACAAGCTCCAATTTACTGATTTTGAGTAACCAGAAAATCTAAGAGCCACTACTTGTGAAGGCCAAACAGACATTGAAGTCACCATAGACAACCGTAAGTCTGGCTCTACTAATTTCACTATGAAAGAACAAAAACAATTCCAGCAATTCTAACCTCATTTCAAATTAATCCAAAGATGTAACATAAACTGAAATTAAATTCAGCTTTGATTCTTAATACTGAACTTTGCACTAGCTACTTAGGGCAGTTTAAAGTATTGCTTTGCATCTGAAAAGATACATTTTAGCCACTGTATTCCAAACAATACTTCCTTGTATCATTATGAGCATGACTTGTTCATGGTTTCCCTCATTTCCCTAGATCTGGTAATCAGGGGAAATTACTAACATTAGACCATACGCTGCAAGTGAATTTTTGATTGCACTTTATAAACAGCACCATGTCATCCCTCATGACAAACTTTGAGATAGCTAAATAAATAAATAATACATAAGGTATTAGACTACCACCTGTCAAGCTTATTAACAAAGTGTATTCTTCAAGTATATTGTCTGTATCGTCATGTATTTTATACATTTTCAGGAGAACTTAGAAATTTAGTAGCTATATACAATCAAAAATGCCAAATTAGCAAAGTAAAAAAGATAATTTCCTCAAGGAAAAGAAGACGACTCTAGGAATCAAGGGTGAAAACTGAGTAATTACCAGGTTTTTCAGGAGTTCGCATCCTAATCCTCCTGCTCCAATAACTAGTACTTTACATGTGCTTAACAAAAACTCAAGAGCCTGTGGAAAATATAAAACAAAAAATTAATACACTAAATAGGAGAAAGCACAATTTGTCCTTTGCTTCATAACCCTTATAAATATGTTACCATACATTTTCAGTGCCTAGTAAGTTTCACATAAAACAACCTAGATCAATAAAACAGTTTGTGCTTGCAGGAGTAATTACATATCGGACTTTAACCAGCTGTTGAGTTAATGCAGTTCCTATATACCAATTTACAGAAAAGTAAGATCTCTGTAGGTATCAGTATTCTCTTTAAACTCATTTTAACCATAAAAAAAAAAGGCCCACCCTTATAATTATTCGGTTTAAGGAGTTAATGTTTTCTTCCTCCAAATATTTTACCGATACATAATAAAAAATAAATCTAAACAGGCAGACAACATTGCTGGCCAAAAAGAACCCAGATTTTTAACTATATTAACTGCTTTCTGTGAACTGTTTTACTAGACCCCAGCCTCAAACTAGTAAATAACAGAACAGTACATTAAAAAGGTAACAGTAAACTGTTTGTACAGAATTCAACTGTAAGGTCTGAAACAAAATGTACCAAAAAAGGAAAGCAGAATAATTAATGGAGTCTAAATTTTGCTTTTCCCTACTAAACATCTTTCCCAATTCTCCTAGTACTCATATTAACCTCAATCCCTTCTTTAAGTACAAGAAATTCCTTACTCTATCTCATTATTTAAAAACAGAGAGACAAATGCTGCTATTTTTCATGTGGAACTCAAAAGGCAGCATAATTCATATGTTGTTGTATATTCATATATACGATGACAGCAAACTTGTAGTTGACAGTGTAGAAATACAAGTTTATAAATAAGAATACAGTATGCCCTTCTAGAATCACAATATTCAATTGATTAAAATAAAAGCTTTTCATGCAGTTTTAGTATTCATACACTGCTGGTGGTCAATTCATGAAACTGTTTACATTAGTTTGCAACACACGCTACAGATTTTTTATTTAAAGTAAGCATTTCTCACTTGAGTGCCTGGCTCGAAATCAGGATGTGTGAATGGTCCAGATCGCTCGAGGAACTTCCTTACATGGTTCCAGCGACCTTCCCAGTCTCCAGTGTCCCCACACCCACCATCAACAGCCATTCTGCACAGAACACAGTAAATTCAGCTGCAAAATCATAGAAAAAAAGGCACACCTCCAAAATGTTTTTTTTTTCCTTATATATCTTAAATATACCTAAATTATTGACCATTCATACAAATGCATTGGCATATTCTTTATGCATTTAAGTTACATGCATGAACATTTGCATGAGTGGGTTTTATTTGTGGAACTAGAAAGCAATAATACAAATATGCATAGAAGGGGAAAACCCCAGGCATTTCAATAAATCCCACTGATTTAGCTCTGTTACTAGTAAAAGTTGACCTGAAGTTAAAAAAGGGTCTAGCCTTTTTGCTTTTATTTCCCTCCTATTTCAAGACAGAGGTTATCCCTTTAGATTTTGAGGGTGATGGTTTTTTCATCAGTCAAGTATTGTATCCTTTTTTTGGCAAACTTTTTAAGTTCATAAATTGTATTCAGAATTATCAGTATGCAACTGCAGTTGCAAGGCACTGAATAAGTAACAGTAACATGCCCCAACATTGTCCTCTGAATCTTCATAGTAATTTATTTAAACAAGAGTAAAAAAAAATACAAATCCTGAATGCTCTTCACCCTCAACTGGAAGTAATACAATGTAGAACATCCCCATTTTTCAGTCCCCTCCTGAGCTTGTCAGTGGTAGCAGTCTCACTTGGAGAAAACAATGTTTGCAATTATCTCTTTTAAATTTTCAAGACAGAATTTTATATCAAAGACTCCACTACCCTTTTTCTGCTTTTGCAGGTCACTTTTAGTAGTACATAACTATAAATTTAACCTGTTAAGAGACTTACTGGAATAGTTCAAAATCAGCTTTCAAGTAATTTTCTAATGTAAGCTCATCAGCTACACAGAAAAAGCCCTTCTGCAACTGAGCGCACTTCCCCTTTTTAAATAGGAGCTCCGCTCAATATATATTATGAACGATTGTGCTCTACATTAATACAAAACTAAGCTTGTTATGAAAGAGCTCTGCCACTCCTGTGTATGAAAGGTTGTGTCATCATTAATAAGAAGCATTATTAGCTTCCTCCTATGATGTAATATGAAGAACGCCTGTATCAATAACCATTGGGTAATGTTCAGATTTTATTATTACTACCTGGTGATTCATCTCAAAATAAAAGGAAAATGTAGTGAAAACGCCTAGACAGCAAATGCTTTTATCCTCACATAATTCAGAAGATGGACAACACAGTACATCTGTAGTAACTTTAACTTGCAGGCAATTAATTTTGCAAAAGATTTTCAGTAACAAGGAAAACACTGAACTACAGGAATAAACACATCATAATTTGCCTATATTTTGGCTGCAGCTTGAACTCATTCCTGGTTAAGTGTTGACTTTAGGTAAGTTACTGTATTAGCAGTTAAGTAAAATCTACAAGATTTATTTGAATTCATAAGTCTTTTGACCTTTGACTTGCACTTTTGTACCTCCCCCAGTTTTCACAGTAATTTGAAAACACATTATTTTGGGAAACAGCATGAAGAAATACAACACTCCCTCTGCTGAACCCTGGGCTCATCTGTTATATACCAGTTTTCAGGATGTGCATTAAGCACTAACTTAAGCAAATAAAATAGGTCAACATACATCCCAATGATTACTTCATGGATAACACTAGGAATTTTAACTTTTCTGGAAGTATGTACAGAAACTATGCTTGGTGACATTAAGAACAACTTTTTAAACCCTTTTATATAGTCCATATAAACAGCCACTAAGCAGCAGTAATCCTTTTCTGTTTAGATATGTATTTTTCTTTATATGTGATAAAATGTAACATCTAGTTTCACTTTTGACATTATACTACGTTTTGGTTTCTACTGGGTTGGACATTGTGGAGATCTGAAAAAAAATCAATAACTCAACCTAAGATTTTCTGTTTAACTTCAGATACAGGTTTTTTTAAAGTATTTATTTTTGCGTTGCTACAGCATTACCAGGTATCGGTATTATGAGAGTTTAACAAAATTCTTATTTATTCCATCAAATTAGTTTTAAATTTTGTTTAAAATATCCGAGCAGCACAGTCCTTATGTTGCTTTAGGCCCAGACTTTTCCCTGCCACCTCCCCATGTCCAAAGCTTCATGCTTTTGAGGGACTTCGCATGCACCCTCCCCATCCAACATGCCCAAGGACTTTTGTGACCCTCACCCCGACACACACATGCACTGCCTGCGAGTCCACCGCTCGTGCAGGCAGGTCTGATTTGCGATCTTTCGGAAGAGGGACACAAGCAGATGGGAGTAATTAAGGGATGGAAGCAGATGAGGTTAAAGATTTCCAAGCATTAGTTTTCAAGGCCATTAAGACAGATGTGTAGAATTTAGGGTTTTTAATAAGCAGAGGCAACAGTTCTGTAGCCTGAATTTTTAATTTTCAGCCAAAATTTAGTCACCTGCTTCTAGCCTAAAGGCCCTCCCCAGGTCCCTGACCGGCAATGCAGCTTTTTCCACTCCTGTCACAAAGCTCTTCAGCACACCAGCCTTTACTCATGCGAAGCTCCAAGCCCGCAACTCCCATCCCCGCTCCGGGTGAGCCCCTTGGTCCTCTCCCCAGGAGATTCCTCTTCCCCAGTCCTTGCTGATCAAGCACCCTTTCGCGTGCCCCCTCCTCACACTGACCGACCTAACACCTTTCCTCCGGCTCCCGGTCCCCGCCCGGGCCCTGGCCTGCGCCACCCTCGCCCCTCTCCGCCTGCCAGGCCCCGGGCCGGCCATGCACGGTCGCCCCTGCCAGCGGGCCCCGCAGCCCTGAGCTAACCCGCAGCCTCCTCCCAGCCCACACCTTTTCTGCGGGGCTGCGGCTCGCCCTGACCTACCAGCCGCCCCTCAGCAAGCGCTGCCTGCCCCTGCCCCGGGCCAGGAGCCCGCTCGCCCGCAGCCCCGCACTAACCCATCCGCCAGCAGCTCCTCTAGCCTCCTTCTTTTCTTCTCCCTAAAAGAGAGAGAATAAAAGAAGGGTCAGTATCGCGCTACAGAGACCGGGGAGGAGGGAGAAGGAACCCCGGGGCCCACCCGTCCCCGGGAAGCAAGGGAAGGGACGGCCGAGCACACACATACAGGGCACTTACGGTTCCTCACCATCCGCCATATTTCCCTCTGCTTCCCACGATGCCCCGCAGCGCCTCTATGGGCGGTGCTTTCCCAGAGCGCCGCCACTGTTGCAGGCCTATAGAGTTGGGGAAGGCGGGATAGAGCGTCCGCCAGGGGCGCTCATCACCATGGCAACAGGGAGGCGACACTACCACCCCTCTCGGACCCCACCGCTCCCCCTGAGCCCCGATGGCCGCGGCCTCGCCTGGGCCAGAAAGCCTTCATGGAGCCCCAAGGGGCAGCCCCAGCCCGCGGAGGGGACCTGGCCACCTCCCTCCCTCGGCCTGGAGCGCCCGGCCGCAGGTTCTCCCTGTGCCCACTTCCCTGATGCTTCCCGGGAGCCTCAGGGGCACAGGCTGTGGCCATCGCGGCGGGCTGGGGCATTAACTCCTTAAACCGAATAATTATAAGGGTGGGCCTTTTTTTTTTATGGTTAAAATGAGTATAAAGAGAATACTGATACCTACAGAGGTCTTACTTTTCTGTAAATTGGTATATAGGAACTGCATTAACTCAACAGCTGATTAAAGTCCGATATGTAATTACTCCTGCAAGCACAAACTGTTTTATTGATCTAGGTTGTTTTATGTGAAACTTACTAGGCACTGAAAATGTATGGTAACATGTTTATAAGGGTTATGAAGCAAAGGACAAATTGTGCTTTCTCCTATTTAGTGTATTAATTTTTTGTTTTATATTTTCCACAGGCTCTTGAGTTTTTGTTAAGCACATGTAAAGGGAAGGCTAGAGGCCAAACGTGGAGGGGGGGGCAAGCCTCAGGCTGCGCGCTGCCCACCAGCACACTGCCTTCTCCGCCTGAGCTGTGTTTTCGGTTGTTTTTTGTGTTCTCAGCGTGCCCTGGGCAGAGCCCAGCCTCACAGGCCGCCCTGAGAGCACACACAGGCCAGCCTCTACCTGCCGGAGCCTCTGCTCTAGAGCTGATGAGAGGAATGGTGTCTAAGCGCAGGGCGGGAGGCAGAGGAGCAGGGCTGCAAAGGCTGTGCGTCAGGCTCCTAAACTATAGGAATCCAAATCTTTCCCACTTGAGCTGTGAGAAGCAGCTGCCAACCTCTGCTGTTGCGGTGATGCGTGGCTTGCTGCTGGCCTCCATTTTGAGAAGGGCTTTGTTGCCCGCCACGGCGGTCCGGTGAGGCTGGGACCTCGTGCCGTGCACGCGTGGACAGCGTGTACCGGAGCCGTGGGGAACAAAGCACCGAGAGCAGCTGCCCTCGCCTGGGCTGCGGGAGCTCGCCCCGCCGCCGGGGCTGCTGGCACCGGCCGCCCCCCGGGCCGGGGGCTGCCCCTCGGGCAGGGCCTCCCCGCCATGGCTCGGCACCCCCAGCGCCCCCTCGGCCGGGGCAGCCGCTCCGCGGGCCCCGCCGCGCTCGCACCCCGACTGCCCGTCTCACAGCTGACGCAAGCCGCGTCCGCCATGCGGTATTACACGGCCGGCATCCTTCGCTGAGGGAACAGGGAGGAAATAAGGGCTGCGCACCGCCCGCGGGCAGCCGCGCCGCGCCCCCCTGCCAGGCCTGTGACGGGCTGGCGGCGGGGCCGTGCTGGCGGCGGGGCCGGGGCCGGGAGCCGCCCCGGGGCGGTGCCGCGGAGCTGCTGGGCCTGCGCGGCGGCGGGGCGGCGGCAGCCATGGAGGTGCAGGTGGCGCCGCTGAGGGCCTGGGACGATTTTTTCCCCGGCTCGGACCGCTTCGCCCGGCCCGACTTCAAGGACATCTCGAAATGGAACAACCGGGTGGTCAGCAACCTGCTCTACTACCAGACCAACTACCTGATGGTGGCGGCCGCTGTCGTCTCCATCGTGGGGTCAGTGCGTGGGCCTCGCCGCTACTGGCCGGGGAGGGCCCGGGGGGCGGCGAGGCTCGGGCGGGTGGTGCTGCGCCTCGGGTGGGGTGCTGGGGGTGATGCCTTCCTCTGCCTCTTCTCAGACCTCCGATTCACCGGGTGCCGCTTAAAAAAGGCCTAGTTACACCTCCCTTGTGGAAGGGGGGGCTTGTTAGGTTCGGGGTAGGGTTTAGGATTCGTTTGTTGGGGGTCTGAGCCACCTGAGGACTCCCCCGTGCCCCCCCATGGCAAGCCCCCTGGCCCAGGGGAGGGGGCTGCAGGCACCCAGCTTGTCGCGGGGCTGTGTGGCAGGTGTCACCGCTCTGAAAAACCGAGCGGCATCCTGTGCGGTGATGTGTGCTTCCTGCGCAGTCTGGCCAGTGTGAGTGCTCAAGCTGAGATAAGCTTCACTTTTAATTAAAAAAAAAAAAAAGAAAAAAAAGATTAATTTGGCTCTGTATTACAGTTCTAAGCTTATGGCCAGGGGACAGAGCAAGCCTTTTTTTTTTTTTCTGAGCTACAGCATGTTGAAAACCTTTAATATAAAATAAATAAGGCACCCATTCATTTCATCTTGGTGGGCAGGATTGAGACCTTCGAGGCAATACCATCTGCTGGGATGATGTTCTGTCAGGCTCAGCTTTCCTGAAGAGAATTAGGAAATAACCTTATAATCATGTTTTGAATCAGTGCCTGTGTGACTCTTCTTCAAGTTTTGCTTTAGGGTCTTTGGTCAGAAAGCTCTTAAGCAAGACACGCAGCAGAGGCTAGCGGTTAAGCTTTTAATGTGGAAACTGGAATACTCCACCTTCACAACAAACAATGCGCAAATGCTTAAATTGGAGAATTGCCCAGCCACCAGGCCAGAGTGGTTTGGGCTGAAGCGCATCTTATCTTGTATGATGCAGAGATTTAAAATTCTTCCCTTAAATATATATATATATTTATTTTTTTTTTTATTAAGCAGTCTGCATTGTTAGGGCTTCTAAACCTGTTGACCCAGCATCTAAGTTGGTGAAGATTCTCAGTGTTGCAGAGATCTTTGGCCTGTGCTCTGTGAAAGTATAGGCTGAGAACCCTGCTTTTTCTTCCTGATGTATATGATGGTTAGAGGTTTGGCATAGCGGCATAGGCTTTCTTAATTTAGGTCGGGATAGGTTGCAGTCAGCTAAATAGACTACTAGACTGGTAAAATGAGATTACCACCTTGGTCTAAACTTCTGTGTTCATCTGTCCTTGTTTAGCAGTGGGATGCTGTAGCTAGCTATCAATGAGTAGGTAGATCTTAGTGGCCCTGGAGAGCAGTGGGACAGCGCTTCTCCCCGAAAAGGTGGGGAAGAAAATGTCAACAGTTTTGATATCTCTGGCTGGAAAGCTGGGATGGTAGCACCTTTTACTAAGTCTCCTAAATTATGTCTTTTGAACGCTGATCTTTTTTTCTTCAGATCAAGGCTGGTATATATCCCACTTATTTCCCAGTATTTTGCTGGGGTGGGAGGTGGAGAAGGAGGGCCACAGGAGATGAAGATTACTATCAGAACTGCAATTCTAATATCTTAACACTAACTGGTAACCCTGTGAGTTGAAAACTTATGAATGAGGCACATCTAGAGTGGGATCTTGCTCTCAAATATTCTTTTATTGCATGTCTTAAAGCCTTTGGTATATGATGAATCTGATTCTTCTAACACTGAAGTAAAAGAGGACAGGAGAAGAACTCTAAAGGAAACAGGAGAACACTTCAATAGAGGAAAAACTATCAATTTCTTTCATTAAAAAGATTTTTTTGCCTGGCCAGACTGTGGTTTTATGAGAAAGTTATAGAAAGTTCTCCTGATAAATTTAAATTGATGACTAAGTTGTTGTCTTATGCTCCATTCTGCCATGGGCAGGAATGCCTGAGTGATAAGTGATGAATCATGGCTTTTTAGGAACTCCAGGGCTGTATACAGGCCTAAGGGCAGGATTATTGAAACTGCTAATGTAGTGGTCTTCCTGTGATCAAAACTAAACTTAGCCCATGACCAACTCTACCTGTTGTTAAACCATCTAATTATATAGACAGACTTGTAATGCAGAGATGTATTTTCAGCTACTGTAATACCTGGTAGCTGTGGTGGTGCTGGGCTGACATGGAAATTGTAGCCTAGAGCTTTCTTGATACAGGAAGTACAGTGCTTATTGCCATGGCTTCAGTTTACTGGCTCTTGTTCAACAAGGTTGACCTCTCCAGTCTTTTACCATCTCACTACAAGGTACTGGAATAATATTACTGTGAACGTAGTGGAATTGTAATGGTCTCTACATCATCATTTCCTCGCCTTTCTTCTTCCATTTGCCTTCTCTGATAGCTACTGTTACATGTAAATGATCTCTGCTTTGCAATAAAGTAGGTTTTACTTTCAGCCTATGGGACTAGATAGAAGATAATAAATCAGTGAACAAGAAACTAAAACTACTGAGTTAGTGCTGCTCTTCTAATGCAGGCAGGTGGTAGCAGCCTTGTATCTTCCACCCTCCCTGCTCTGCAAATTCCTTCTCCCTGCTCTGCAAATTCCTTTAAGAATTAATCTGGACTAGTGTGCTTGCCCAGCCCTGCTGCCTCCCCCCCAGTGTGTTGCAGTAGACTGCTGATGAAAACGAAGATCTTCACTAAATGAAATTGTGCCCTTTCTCCCAGTTGTATAGGAACTGGACTGCCTGTTCTTACTCTGAGCCAAGGTCCTGCCGTTGAGTGCTGTACAGATATTTATTATTAAAATCAGTGCCTCCCACAACAGCTTGCAACTCCCCTCAAACAATCATGTTTGTTTAATAAGTGGAATTTGTCTGTATTTTCACCTACTCCAACAAGGCTTCTCTGTCTTGCAGTTCAAACTTAACTACTTAAACTGAACTAATTTCTTCTAGGCCTTTGTTGCCATGTGCTTGCTAAAAATTGGTTTCTAAATCTAACAGTATTATAAGCTGTACTGGATTTCAGAGTGCCACGTCTAGGAGAGTCTTCAGCCTCTTTGGGCATAATGTCTTCCCTGCAGCTTGAGCTTTGATGTCTCTTTCCTTTATCACTTCTTATTTAAAACACCAACTGCCCATCTGCACAACCCCAGCAATCAATGTGTGTGGTTGTTTTGAGTTTTCTTTCTCCCCCCGCCCCCCGATCACTACCCTAGCTGACGTGCTTGCAGTGATTGCCTTGCCAACATGAAGACTTCAGAGCAGCAAAATGCTTAGTTTCTCTAATGCCTAATGAAAGATTAAGCACGAGCATGCAAAACACATTGCTTTAAAACATATGTTGCATCATAATGTTAATACATAGCTTCATAAAGGTCTGGCAATTCTGAAGAAATGAATCTGTTTCCTGTTCTCAAAGCAATGTAAGTGAGCAATAGTAAGTAAAGAAGCATCATTAAATCTGTGGATGCTGAGGGCTGTCACCTGGGACGACATGCCATATATAGTTTTTAAGTGCTGCTTCTAGCTACATCTGTATAAACTCAGTGAAGCTGGAAGTATGGGAAGAGGAGACTCAGAACTTTGAACTTATTTAAATCAATACAAATGAGGAAGGAAGCATTTAAAAGTTCTAACCTGCCCACCACTTGGAACATGATGGAGCAAAAGGTCTTCTAAAAGGGAATTTTCATGCTTATTGTATGTAATGGCCTAACTGAGCTGCTTCAAGTAAAAAAATGTTCTCAATGACTGCAAGTCTGATGCTTAGTGCCTTTGTTCAGGCTTGCCTGGTCACGTGCAGAAGAAACAGATGTGACAGCAACTGCTGAATAATCACTCTGAGACAGTCATCTAAAATGGAGATGACTTAAGGATGAAGCTAGCTTGCTTTTGCTTTTTATGTGGCTATCCTATTTCTGGGCTCATGCTGCTAGAAGCTTCTTGTCTCACACAAAGGATGCATCTTGCCCTTTTTTTTTCCCTTACGCTTTAGCTGTATATTCTCTCAGTAACCGCTCACTTCTGCTATAAGGCTGCGCACAACTGCAGATAGGAAATAACCTGACAAGAAGAGGTGATGTAGTAAGTCACTGGAAGCAGAGCTCTTTGGGCTTTCCTTTCTTGTGATGCATGAAAAAGAAATGTCATTTTTATACCAAAGAAATGTTAATCTGGTAAATATATATATATATATATATATATATATAAAACCCCATATTCTGCTTTTTCTGCCCAGAGGTAGCTGCCAGTACTACTTCCCACACAACTGCACCCCCAGCTGCTGGCATCTCAGCTGTATTCTGATACTACTTCCACAGATAGTGTCCAGTGGGGACATGTGGCACAGGACAATGCCTGTGTCCTGCAGCAAGGCAGGATGTTTAATGTTCTTTATTTTTCCCATCTCTTTACTTTGTATCAAAGCAGATGTTGAAGGAAACGTGGTGTCTGAAGGGTGGTAGGAGTGTGATTGCATGTCAGCCTACAACACTGCTGGAACTGAATCGAGGTGACAGCTTTTTCTTGCCAGTTTGTCCCAGCTGTAGTGAAGGTCGCAGCATCCTACCAGGGTTATACCTTGTTCATCACAGACAGCAATGAAGGACATAATCTGGTTAAGGTGCTCTGGGTGACTAGCACTCCCAAAGTGCTATGTAGTCCTGCTGTACTGACTCCTTTCAGGGTTGCGAAAGTCAGTGGTTTTCTTCTCCAACCCCAAAAGAGTTTTTCTTCCCCTAAGTCATCTGAGCAGTGTAAACTCAAGTTACCTCACTGCTGCCATGCTAATAGTTCTGTGCATTACATTTTTAGGTATTTGAGAAGTCTCATAAATCCCTCATATAAAGGGAATTATATTTAGAAGGTATCTTGTAACATACTTAATGGCTGGTCACTTACCTTGTCTCCGCAGCTTTGAAAGATTTCCAGCCTGAGCATGAATTTGGCATACTGTGTTCTGATCTTTATGTAAATAAGATCAATATCAATGTTAGTGGTTCCAACTATAACGTAACTTCTAGGGCTGTCATACAGCCCTTTTTTTTTTTTTTTTTTCCCAAACACTAGTGTTCTAAAATAACATGTCTGTGTTTTTTCCTTTTTAGTCTTTAGCTATTGTGTTAGCGAGAGCAGTGTGCCAACAGATCTGAGCAAAACTGGATAATGGAGGTCTGCCTTCCTGAAAAATGGCTTGGCTGGAAAAGAAGCTTCTATGTACAGATTTCTCAGAGAGTCTTTAGATAGTGCTGTGGGCGAGTCAAGCAATAAAGGGGAGCTTGGCATATGACACCCTATCCAGTACTGTAATCAAGAGTACTGAAGTCTGTGGACACATGGCTGATAATTTGAATACCAGTTTTTAGTAGCAACTGCTATCCCCATCTGTTTTCATGTGGCTTTGAGTGACTTCATGTGATACTTATGTTCACTGTTTCCTTGTACGCGTTGGAATGCAGCCCACTTCAGAAAACATGTAATTCAAATAACTTTCCCCAGGGAAGTGGGATCTTTTGAATGCTTTTCTGCTCCTCCCCCCCCCCCCCCCCCCCCCCCCCCCCGCCCCTTCATATCCCTTACAGCTAGTCAGTTACACAGAACCTGTGTAATACCAGAAAGTGTTATAGAGCAGAGAAGTCTTTGGTCTTTTCCTCATAAATATGGAGGCACTGCTCTTCTGTACCAGTTTCTGAGGTTGTAATGAAAGTAGAGGGAAGGGTAGGGAAGATAAAGCTTTGAGAGTATTTATTAGACACATGAAAAATGTAGAGCAAAGCTCTGCCTAGCCCTTTGTTACTTGCAGGAGTGTCGTGTCCATAGATTTGTGGTGACAAAAAATTGGTTGCTCTGAGTTGTCTGAGTAAGTTTGGTCATTTCTGCTGTAAGATAGGTGTGATGTGGAGGTAACTTCTACTTTTAAGAATCTCCTGTGTTCAGTAGTTCCTATGCAAGCCAGTCACTAGTGCAGTCCAGTCACCCTTCTCCTGCTGCAAAGGAGCACAAATTAAACTGATTTCCTTCCAGAGCAATGCTGTTCACATTTTCCAGCCTGGAAACTTTAGATTGACAATTCAGAGCTAAATATATTCTGGCTGGCTACAGGGAGTGACTCAGATGCAACAAGCAAGTCTGCCCTATCACCACTTCCAAAAAGCCCTGTTGGCTTTTCAGCATGAGTAGCAGAAGCAGGTGGGGAACTGGTCTGAATTTTAATCTCTTTTCATCCAGTTGTCCCATCTCTTGTTGGCACAACTGACTTGAAAGAGTCAAGAGCCAGTGTCTGCTCTGAAGTAATTCTTGGGGGTTCTTCCTGCTCTAGGAAAATACTCTCTGGCACTACAGGTAGAGTGTTGGCATACCAGTCCAGCAACAAATTTCTTCTGCCTGTGCCGGATGTGAAGCACAGACCACAAACCATAGCATCCTCCTCAGCAGTGGGGTGGAGTGGTGAGTCATTGTGCCTGTTAGCTTTGGAACAGTAAGACTGACTGCAAAGCCTACGAGAAGAAATCTTGACTACCTCTGGCTTTATCATGGCAGTTATGCTGCTGTTGGTTGTAACAGCTCAGAGCCCTCAGCTGCTGTAATTAGATCAGTGCACGTACAAGCAAGTAAATCAGAATGTACATGAAGTGACATAACTTATTGCTATACAAGTGAAATATAAGAGAGCCTGGACTTTGTGCATGTACAGAAACAAACCAAGCAAATTTTATTGCTGAAAGTCTGACTCTAAACAAGCTCTAAATACTTTGGAAGGTGGTTTTGAGCAGGTGATGTTCTTGCCCTGGTCCAAAAAAGGGACTTACTGTTTATAGTCCAAAGCTGATCCACTTGATGGCTTGGTTTGCTTGGTAACTCTGATAACAGTAATAGAACACAAACCTCAGCAGTGACTCTTGCCAGGCCTGGCTCTTCTTCCTACAAGACCTTTATCCCATACTCCGGTTCCTTCTGACTCTCAAGGCATGCTTCCTTGAGCCTGGGCTTCCATCTGTTGTGCTGATGGTGGTAAGCTCCTTCTGCAGGTACATAAAATTATTATATTTGGGTGTAAACCAATAGAAAAGTTAAATAAGAAATAGTGAAATAACTTGCTTTACTCAAGGTTTTCCTACCTTACCCATTTTGCAAACCTAGACAAGATAATAAGAAAAGCTAGTTCATCTGAAGGCCTAGACTGAGCCTGGTTTTGGTCGTGCGTAGGGAAAAGAGCAATCCCTTAAGCAACTAGTTACCTCCATCTGCTCTTGGGATTTTCTAACTCTGGGTCTGATATCGACTGAAAGTACAGGTAAGGGTCCTAGTGATAAGTACTTCTGTTGATGAGGTGCTGCAGGAATTCTCATTATCCCAAGCTATGCTCAGGAAGAGAATGTAAAGACAATGATTACCTGAATTCACTGCTAAGGCTTGTTCAGTTGTACTTGCTGCTTTATTTAGCTTCTGCCTAAAAATCTGAGGTTGATAAAGGTCTTGACAGCAACAACTGAGTTTTTAATGCCTTACCTTCCTAGTAATGAGTTACCAGTGAGCTAGATGTTTGCTATATGGACACAAATCATGAAGGCTCTCAAATGGGGTGCACTTTTTTTTTCTCTCCCCTCTTCTCTCCAGATTTCTGAGTCCCCTGAATATGCTTATTGGCGGTACTGTGGTGGTGCTGGTGTTCATGGGGTTTGTGTGGGTATCACACAACAAGGATATACTCCGCAGACTGAAGAAGCAGTACCCAACCACATTTGTAGTGGTCATCATGCTGTCTAGCTACTTCCTGATTTCCTATCTGGGAGATGTCATGGTGTTCATGTTTGGGATCACACTTCCTCTCCTCCGTAAGTATTTTTCCTCTCCTCTGGGAGGCTAGGGCCATGTGACTTGTAAGTCTGTAGACTTGTAAGACCTGTAGACAGATAAGTCTGCAGAGTCTGAACTGGTGGTTGCCTTTACTATCTATTTAAATGATCCCAAAACAAAACTGTGGGGAAGGGGGCACAAAACAGCACAAGCCCTCTTTAACGTTATTATTAAATGGGTACCTGTGGTTACTTAGGCAGTCATTAAGACTTCTTCCAGTGATGTCATGGCATTAGAGTGTATCTTAAGATGAATGCTGCAAAAACTATGCATTCTTTGGGCATTAACAATTAATAAGTGTGTTTCTGTCATGCAGTGATGTTTGTCCATGCTTCTCTGAGACTCCGAAACATAAAGAACAAGCTGGAGAACAAAATGGAAGGAATAGGCTTGAAGAAGACCCCAATGGGCATCATACTGGATGCTCTAGAACAGCAAGAGGATAGTATCAACAAACTGGCTGACTACATATCTAAAGTGAAGGAGTAAGCAGCTGCAACACAGCATTTTTACCTGTTGCAGGAGTGTAGTTGCTATTTACTATTGTTCAAGCTTGCTTTCAGTTTGTGTACAAAACAGGAAATGCACGTGGTACAGATTAATAGTTGCAGGATACAGGTATTCCAAGCATCTTCAGGGCTCCTCTGAGAACATAAGAGCAGCAACTTTTTCTATTGTATAGCAAAATGTTCTGGTGTTTACACAAATACATACTAACTTAAACGTGTTTGCTTGTCTCTTCTTCTGGGGGGTAGAGGAGGAAGAGATGGAAACCTTTGGAATGCAATCTCTTAAACTGTCTTGTAGCAAATTTGTCTATTAAAAGTAACACACGTTTCATCTCAGCTCTACAAGGTGGCAGTTTAGCAGTTTATGCTGGGTAGCACCCTCAGGCTGGCATCATTCAAGGTGAGCTGGAATGTATCAAAAGTAGGTATCTCTTGCATCCTCCACATCCCTCACTCAAGTGGTCTGTATTGAGACCACGTTTGATAGCTTAACTGGCAAGCAGTAAAACTGTGCAATACTTGTAACAAATATGGGTTCCTGTCCTCGCCTCACATTCCTCCTTTAAGCAGTCGGGAAACAGTCTAAATAGATCTAAGCATGAAGAATATAGCTGGCACTGTGCCTCTGTCAGTTCCAGTAAAAAGCACCTTTGGTCTCTTTAAAATCTTGATATAGAGGAACCGCTCCTCTCTGCGGGAGTCAAACTTCCTGCATACTAGTGTACTGTGGCCAAGCATGGGAGAAATAAAAAGTTTTCAGATATGTTGGATGATCTAGATTTCTACCCTATTGATGTTTTTGAATACTGCTACTTTAGGACTTACCTTGTTCTGCTTTAGTCTGTATAGGCTGTTTTGTAGATGGAGGTGTATGTGTGTTCTTGAGCGTGGGTTATCTTTTTCTTTCTTCTGAACCAGAATGCAAAGGTATAAGTAAAACATGCATCTCACTGACTCTGTACTTCTGACACCCTTCAAAGGAATAAACTGGATTTCAGGTTTACAAGTAAAAGCAATAAATGTCAAGATGCAGTTCTTGAAAATCCATTTCAAATTCATGAAGATATTTGCCTGTAACAACCAAAAGTGGTGTGGGGGATTCTTTTATATATATATATTTTAACTTAACTGCTGGCTCTGATGGAATAATCTTGATAACAGGAGCTTACCAACAACAGGGAGGGAAAAAGTTGTCCAGGTGACACTCCATTTCAAATGTTCTTGCATTTCTCTTTTCTAACAAAGTAATTAGTTTAACAAAAAGGCAAGGATCCTTAAAGTTGAAGCTTTTATGTAACTTACCATGCTGTTTCCATAGTGAACTCTGTAGAAATCTGAACATGTCATTCCATTAAGTGTTAAAGTGATCAGTATTTATTGAAAATGTCTGTATATTCCAGCTGAAGAGTCAATGGGCTGTTCCTCACTTGTAGCGCATGGTCTTTTTTGAAAACTGTTTCCACACTTAAAGAACGTAGTAGCTTATGACTTCATCATTACTGTAGAATTTTAAAAACTGCACAGTTAAAAATAAATTCTAATGGTGATTACTGAGCGCATTTATTTCAGGTTGGGGAAAGGGGTTGGAAGCTTGAGCTGGTCTCTGTTTGTATGGTTGGTGGAACTCCCTGGAGTGGCGGTGGGAGACCTGTTGTCACCCTGCTGCAAGCCCATGCTTGAGATTAAGCTGCTCGCTTTGAACGCTGAAGTGTCTGAATTGACTTTGTTGAGGCACGAGGGACCTCTGAGCTGCAGGAATATTACAGCCTTGCTCTTGCTCCTTACAGAGGAGTAGTACTTAAGGCATTTGCTCATGCTCTTTCAGTCTCTTATATAACTTTACTTTACTTAACAGGGATTTTTCATTTCTTTTAATTACCTGAGAGGGATTTCTGCTTCTAGGATTACTGGGAGCTGTACCTTGAGCAGTACTAGGAAGGCAGCTCTGCTGCAGTCAAACTACTGGTGTGATCTCTTACTGAGCTGCCTCCCTCCTCCTGCGATGGCTCAAGAGGCTGCTGGGTGGGAGCACGCGGATCAGAGCAGGGCTTCACAGGTCCTGCTGTATATTCCCTGGGAGTACCTGGCAGCTGCGGCAGCACTGCTGCTTTGGCTGCTTCTGCTGTAGCGGTAGTTTGCGCCTGGCAGCTTGAGTTGGAGATTATAAAGCACTGTATTATACTTTCCTTTGTCCTTCCGTGTCCCAGCTGCACTAGCCTGGCCTTGAACCCAGTGTAGAGAGCAGTGTGCTCAAAGAGCTCTCGGGGAGAGGAGAGTTGCTCATTGCACTTGTCATTTGCTGCTGTTCTCCATGCGAGGGCTTGGATGGAAGTACCAAGTTCCTTCTCTTTCCTGCGTTTATCCTTTACAAAGAGACAGGGCTGTATGAAACAGGTGCAATGGAAATGTTACTTCCCTTTTAATGACTATCCCCTCCCCCTTATGTGATACTGAAAAACTTGCTATGTGTTAGACAATACATCAACCAGGTTTCCCAGGTTGTTACAGTTGCGATGTTACAGCTGCAGACAAGCAGAGCCGAGAAGGAGCTTTACAAGTTTGGAAGGTGGGAGATTTGAAAGAAACCAGGTAATAGACACAGAAAGGGCAAGGACAAATGAAAATTTGAACTAATGATAGTGGAGTCCACCTTGCATTCAAAGAGGTCCCAGACATTGCTGATACTACAGGACTATTATAATAAACATGGGATGGGGGAGCAGGGTAGGACTGGGATTTAGCTGCCAGGGGAAGGCTGCTAAGAGTTACAGGCAGGAGCAACTCACCTGAAAGAAATCCTGCTGGGAGCTGCAAAGATGTGCCTTTTGAGCACGTGTATCAACCACTGGAAGGCAGGGCAGCTGCATGTTAGCAAAGAGAAAGGCTTTGTTCTTTCCCTGTGCCTTTAGCTGTAAAAACCAAACAAAACCCCAAAACAAAGTGGTCTCTCATGGATGTGTTCCACAAGAGGGTGACTTACCTGTAGCTGCTTTATAAAAAAAGTTTGCAGCAAAATATCTGATGTGATTAAAAGGGAAGGAAAACAATTTCACAAAAATCAAGGAAGAACTGAAGTTGTGTATATGCAGGTTTAACCCCACCCAGCCCTTTTAGAGGTGAGACATGTTCTTCACACCCCGTACTAGGATGAATGATGTGTTTCTTAAACCTCTGGCAGAGAGAGGGGGAAGGCTTATCCTCCTGCCACATGAACAGTGTGGAGAGAGACCCGAAACAACATTTCAGTGAGCTCCAGGGTCACTAATTAAGGAATACATCATGGAGAGAGATGAATCTTGGGGAAAGATATCATTTATATGCTGATCAGGTACAATACCAACTTGACTATGTTCTGAAACAGAGGTAGTTTGAAACCATCAAGCCAAGGCGTTTGATGTACCAGAGCAGCTGTTCTGTTTGGTGAGCATCTTGTTAGCCATGGAAGTGCTGCACACAACTTAACGAGAGAGCTTTATTTTATTTCTGTTTCCTTAGCCTAAAAAATGAAGCTGTGTACATGGAAACCAAATACATTTCTCATGGACAAGAGAAGAATAAGGGAGCATGTGTGTGAAAAGAAAGATAAAGCACAGCATGTTCCTGCAGAATCTGGCAGCAGAAGGACAACGTGGAAGCAGAACAGTTTGCTGACAAACTAGAAAGACAAGGTTATTGATGCCTCTGAGAAAATACTCCCACAACAAACTGGAGCCTCAAATCCACTTGGCAGACAGATGGCAGCGGGACTGTTTGATACCTGATGGAAACACTTAGCACTGACTTTTCCCATGCCAGCCATTTTCACCACACTTACAAAAGTGTGTATTGCAAGCTTTGTTCCCAAAGAGTTGTATATACCACCTGGGTTCTGCAGAAAACATCTGCTGAAACAGTTGTAAGCAAAACTTGAATAGTCTTTATTCCAAGTTGTTTTATCCGGGTCAGTCTGGTCTCTCACTCCAGCTGCTTTGGCAATGGCACCTGGACAAGGACAGTAAGTATTAGGAGGAGGAAATTTCTCAGTCTTATTTCCCAAGCCAATTTAGTTTAATATAAACCTTCAGAAACTGTAAAAATATCAACAGTATAACAGCTGGGAGCTCCAAAGGGCTGCGTCTGTTTGGGAATTTATTTTGGGTTTAGTTCCCCATTTGCTGTTTGTGATGCTTAATGCCCAGTAAATCAGTTTTCAAGCAGCAAGTCCTGCCACAGAGCGAATAAATGCCCAGCATGGCTCGAGCAGTAAAACCCCATTTTAGAGATGAAGCTGAGGATATCGAGGGAAATAAGGAGTTACCACATAAGGGGGAGTTACTGCAGGCAGGCGGGAGTAGCACTGTAATGCCCCAAATCCAAGCCACGTAGCCTGATGACAGAGGACAAAAAAAGCCCCAAAAAAGCCCAAAACCAAAAAAAAAAAACCCCAGCAACCAAAAACCAACCCCCAAACCCCACTATGTGTCCATTGCTTCATCTCTTTGTGGGCTGTGATAGCATTGTTATCTAGCCCATTTAGGATGGGCCATGAATTGATCCCTCTGCCCCAAACCCCACAGCCCTCGTTTATAAAAGCCTCCCATGGTTTTGGGGGGGAATGGCTGGGGTTCACTACTGCTCCCTGGCAGCACCTAGATTTCCTAATCGTTTGCTGTGCAAAATGAAGGCTGTGCCCAGCAGAGCACCACAACCCCAAAACTTGGTTTAGGGGCGGAATGGTCATGTTAAGGGTGGACCAGGGTCAGAAGGCACTGCAGAACCTGCCCCTGCCAACATTTCAGGACAAACTACTCTCTCTGGAATTACTGAGGGAATAATTATTTCTGTGTAGGTATAAATGAAAGCAAAATGTGGCCCACTGTTAAAATATTAAACAAAATATGAATTACAAAATACTACTTGACCATTTTTAATTGCAAAGGATTTTCTGCCCTGTCCCTCTAGTGTTAGCAACACAAACACATGCATCAACTGCACTAGCTACGAATAGATCTGTCAGCTTTTAGTATTTCTTGAATGATGGTACAATGCAAGGAACTATAACACTTCAGGAAAACAAACGGTTAAATCTGGTGGCCAGCATTTTGAGAAGTGGCCCATGAATTTGGTACCCAAGTAAGAGCCAGGCAGTTATTGCAGTTTGGGACTTGGATTCTCAAAACCACAGTGATGTTGAGCTCACATTTACACTGGAGTTGTGACCACTGAGCACTTTCAGTGGCAAAGATTTACTTGAAAACAAATATTAAAAAATGGTGTGGTATAACTACTTTCTTCTTATAACCTCGCTCCACTCACTCCACCTTCACCACTAATGGATCTAATTTTTTTCCTGTTAGCACTAGGCTACATTTCAGGGTGGGTATATCTGTGTGCCCCAGGTAAATTTAGCTCCGATCCTCCCTGCTTTTTATCAGCTTATCGACAATTTTTTCAACCTGGTATTTTTAAAAATAAAAAAAAGAACACAGTTTGGGCCTTTTGCCACCAAGAAGTATTTCAGAGGACCAACTATTTTATCTGAAATGTTTTTAGGCAACTGTAAAAATGCGTTACGTCTTCAGGCAGCCGAGAAAAAGCATCTTGTACTCATCCTGTTGTTACAAGTCAAAATGTAAGGCTCAAACACACAGAAAAATATTATAGCAAGGGTTTTTGGCAGTATCACCATTACAGATAGTAACTCTATAGAAAGAAAATAAATCTTAAAGAAATATACTAAATTTCCCCTCACACTAAAGCTTTTAATTTCATGTAAAGCAGCCCAACCACCAAAAGCGGTCCCGGACCACGACTGAACCGCAGAGCCTTGCCCCGGCGGGTGGGCGGCAGCGCTGAAGGAGCCTGGCAGCTCCAGCATGATGCTGGAAACCCAGCTCCTGCCTTTGTGCAGGTTCTTAGGTGACTTAGGGGTTAAGCTACGTTGCTGCCAGTGTTTGGGTTTATCATATATGAAATGGGCTAAGTGATGGTGCTTTCCTGCTTGTGAGAGCTGAAGAAAAACACAGCTACTGAAAAAAGAAACATGGGTTTTATGGGGGACTGAGAACAGACTAATGTGAAAAATAATACCTGTTACTCTCCTGAAACAAACATCTTATAATGGCACTTGCCTGTCATAACTAACAGGCTATTATTAGTAGCTAACCTTGAGTTTCTGTGGTTTATCTCCCAAGTAAATTTCCTTTCTTTCACTTTTACGGATGTCGACAAGGATGCGCGAGGCCCTTGCTGCCATTTCTGGGTGCCAGCTGTACCCTAGTTTTGCCCGGGGGAACCACCACCTGCATCCCAGGGATGGCAGCCTGATGCAAAATGATGACAAGGCACATCGGGTGCGGGTGCAAGCCCCCCTGAACAGTCGACATAACAAACGCCAGGTCGGGGGCGCACTGGGCAAGCGCGATTCCCACCCCTCAGCACCGCTGCCGAGCACTCACCGGTTTAAGATAAGCGACGTTACTCTGACGAATGTCATTTAGTAGCTGATCTCTTGGGGTTATTTCAACCAGGGGAGGTGGCCTTCTCCTGGGAACGGGTTTAAGTGTTTTGATGACATCTCTGAGGTTGGTTTTCTCAGCAGGTTCAACGTACTCCGGCACAGCAGGTTTGCGCTGAATCTTCTTCAGCTTGACCACTTTGAAGCTGACGGGCTTCTCTGTGCACGGCTGCTCGGGGGCCGGCTGCCTCGCGCTCTCCTGCCTTTTGCTCAGAGACACAGCTGTGGGGACGGGGGGTTTGGGGGCTTGTGGGGGTTCGTGCATCCCCAGCTGGGGCAGTGGTCCCCCTAGCATTTCCCACATCCCTGGAGGCAACCCAAGTCCATTTTCCAGCATCGCTATCAACTCTCTCTGCTCTTTCATTTGCTGCTGCCGTTGCTCCTCTTGCCTCTTTTGCCTCTGCTTGTCCAGGTTTCTGCTGAGCAGGTTGGTCACCACCATCCTGGGCCCCGGCAATTCAAAGTGATAGCCCATTTTAAGGAGGGTGGCGTTGGCTTTCAGCAGCCTGGCGATCTCCATTTCTGCCTGGTGGCCCAGCATGCTCCGCTGGTTGTGAAAGCGGAGCTCCGTCAGCGTCTCGTTGTACTGCAGGCATCTCATGATAGCAACGATCCCTTTGCCAGAGATGAAGTTGGAATCGATGTTCAGCGTGGTGATGCTCCTGTTCTCCCGCAGCATGTTGGCCAGCGCAAACGCCACGTTGTCATCAGCCCCTACATTGGCCAAGCTGAACGTTTTTATGTTTTTATTCTTTTTCATAGCATTGACAAAGTCTATCAGCATTTCTTTGGGGATGTTTTCTATGTTGTTCAGGTTGAGCTCTTTCATGTCTGGGTTGTTTTTTCGGACTTTCTCCAAACTCTCTTCTAAATTGGTTTGATTTCCTGAAGGCCTGGCACTTAGCTTCATGAAGCTGGTATCCAATGCTAACTTTTGGGGGATGTTTAATTTTGATATTTTCTTTTCATTTTCATTTGGCTTTTGTGTGATTTCTCCTGATTCTGTACCTGGTTTCTTACTTATCTGATCACTGTGACGGTTCTCATCGGTGCAAGTCTCCTTTGTTTCCAATTCAGGCTCATCTTCCTTTTCCTCCTCTTCTTCCTCCTCTTCCTCTTCCTCCTCTTCCCCTCTCTCCTTATCACTTCCATCTTTCTTTGCACCTCCAAACTGTGTTCCTGAGTTGGACAAGTGCTCATTTTGGTACCGTCTCTCTTTTCCCTCTGCTGCTGGCCCCCTCCCGCCGGCCACCTCGCCGCTGCCGCCGGCCCTTCCTTCCGCCTCCTCCACAGCGCTTCTCTGAGGAAGACAAAACCTCACAGCTGAAATAATTGAACATGGCTTTGTTACATTAACTTTCTGCTCAAATAAGCATGTAACGGCTGGATTTAGATACCTCTATGCCCATACATTATAGAATAACCCTCAAAAGTGTCATTGCCTGTCAGCCAGGGCTGTGCTGGCTTGCCTGGAAACACAGGGACAATTGCTCTTAAAGCGGCTGCAAACCAGTTTCTCATCTTTGCCTTTAAAATTAAATCCTGACAATTAAGTCCTGTACATATTTAATGGTATGTTAAGGTGGTTCTTGAACCCTTCTGGGAGTTAAGAGTCTCTGATCCGAAGTGTCTTTCTGGATTTTGCATAATTTTTATTGTTTCCTCGACAAAAGAGAAAGTTTATTTCCTATGCTACAAACCACTGCAAATCAGTGCTAACTGCTGGCTGTTTGCTCAGCCCCAGGAGGAGTGAAGGAGGCACATTGTAACAACAGTGGAGTCATCAAGCACATGAGACAACAAGGCTCTGGTACCTGCTGGAGCATCACAGCTAAAGAAGCATGTCAGTGAAGATAAAGCAAAACATTAGCTCAGTTTTATTTTGGGTCCAGAGGTAGGGAACTGGACTCTAAACACAGCTGTTGCAAGGCAGCGGGGCTTCTAGCATCAAAATAAAATTATTTGCCAACTCCCACCAGCTCCAGAGACCTTCCTAGCTGAGATTTTTTTTTCAAGCATTTTTTTGCAAGTGGATCCTCCATCACTGAGAAATACGGATGAAGCACTAATAAATAATTTTCCCAAAAGGTTTGCACTTGTTCGGGCAAGGCAGTGTCATAACTTGTGGTTCACCTACAGTCAGATAAGACTGTGGCAGTCACTTCTGCCCTCGGGGCTGCGGTTCCCGTTTGCTGTGGTAGTGGCTGGGTTTAGCACCCGATCGCTTGACCAGTTGCAAATGCAGCAGGCAGCTCTATGCTCACATTCTAGGTTTAACCTCAGAAGTGTTAGAAAAACTTGTTTCTTTGAGGGTAAAAGTGTTGCACAGGAGGGAAAAAACCACAGATTTCTCCCCCTCCCCAGAGGCAGCCCATGAAATCTGCCCTGGGAAGTCTGTGATGAACTGTGCTGCTGCGTAATAGCAAAACCATTAGTCTTTAAAAAAAATATAAAAAATCAGTTATCTTAAATTCACTTAGGTTCAGGTATGGCTGTGTTTTGTCTGGCCATATTTCCATTTTATTAACCTGTTTTAAAGTGTGGCCTTCATCATGAAAAATATCTAAGTATGACCTTCACTTTATTTCAAAGTCATAGGGATAGTAGAATAAATTTAAGTCCTGTATTGAAAAGGGTTGCACTAGTTTGTGGAGTTTGCATGCTTGGTCATTAGTGAATGTTTCACATTGTTAAAACACAGCGTTTTGGGGTTTTGTCCAGCATGACATTAAATTCTGTCAATTAATTAGTTTAATACATATGATTAACATAGTCTTCTATGGAAAAGCAATATGGTGGTTTTCCATACGTATAGTCAAACAAATCTGAGTTACATCCTCCAAACCGATTTTATGACAATTTCTCAGTGATTTGCTTCACTGAAACGGATTTAGGATTTTCTTATATTAAAAAGTTAAGTAAATATTTAGGCAAAGCCATTTAAAAATTGCTAACTCTGACATCAATCCAAGCTGCATCCTGCCACTGCTGAGGCTTTTAGGATGGATTTGAATTTGTTTGTACCGTACCTTACGTAAGGGATGAAAACAGAGGCAGGTTAAAGTATTAAAGCAGATCCCACAGCAGATGCATAACAAATATTTGTGATTTTTAGCTCGTTACCTCAGAGGGCAGGAGAGTGACGGGAACTCTTTCATCCTCGAGCATGCGTCTGGATGCCTTCTGCCAGTACAGGTAGTCAACCAGGGACCTGTGGTCGAAGCTTCCTGTGGGGGGTTTCTCCGTCTGATCCCTCTGTATCATCCCAGTTGGGACTTCAGGGTCTGGGGCCATGACTTCCATCTCACTCTGCAGCTCCTTTAGCTCCTCAGGGGACAGGTTTGCCAGGATTTCATCTTCATCAATGTCCTCAGGACACACTTCTTCATCAGAGTTTTGGCCGATTTCAGACATGTTCGTTCTTCTTCTATTATTTTTTAAACCTAAAGAGAAAGATCAATGTTAGAGGAAAAAATTCTTTCCCACCCCTCACTAGCAGTAGTTCAATCGGTTAAATGGACGAGTTCATGTTTTGGTCATGAGCTGTGGCAGCTCTCGATCTCAGTGCGGGAGGCAGACCGCGCAGCTAAGTCTATATTAAGCTGCACTTGGCTGGATAAAGAGAATTTATGGCGATGCTGCCATGCTCCATTTTCAGCAACTTGTCAGCTGTGCAAACCCCTCTGACATTTCAGTGCAGCTGGTGTGTCCCCCATTGAGTAAGGTGGGAGGCAGCCATTTTCTAGAGGATTCCCGGGGCCCTGCGCCTTTGGGCGCTTCACCCCACGCTCCAGCTGCCGTAGCGGGGTGGAGCGGCACTAGCGGTGCCTGCAAGGTGTGTGGGTGAAATCCTGCACCGTGGGAAGAATCGGCACAAGGTCTCCATGTCCATAACATCTCGGACAACTCAAAAGGGCTGGGGACTGCAGGCCCTTCACCACCTTTAGCCAGGGCTAAACCCCAGACGTTGCAGGTGGGTTTGGTGCGGACACAGCCATTGTGCCATTGATGAGCTCTCCCAAACACCAGATCCTGGTTAAAATACAATCCTCCAAGATGGAAAGAGGCAGGGGAACAGTCGGTACAACATGGACAGGGGTCCATGTGGGGACGGGCAGCAGCCCTTTGAACCAGCCCAAGTGGTCCCAAAGGGAACATTTCCCACAGCACATCCATGCCCTGCTCCCAGCCAGCCAGCCCAGGGGCAGTGCCCATGCCCTGTTTCTTGACTGGTCTGCCTCTGTCACAGATGTTATTTGCACTGTCAACAGATCTTGGCTGACGGTTCACTCTGATTCATCCTTTTCCTAGATTATACCATTTTTTTACAAAATTAATAAGCAGCGTCAAAGATTTACTTTGCTAATGTTCATAGAACTGATGTAACTATAGAAGATTAACCAAAATATATTTTTTTTTCAGCAAGTGACCATTCCATCTAAGTATCATCACATTCTTTGTTCAGAATATTTTACAGGCTTCTCAATTTACACAGCACACCAGTCTCCAACACCACTGTGCTCATGGCTGCTTTGTAAAAGCAGTGTAGCATGGGCAGGTAGTTTCTCCAATACGGTGCAATTTCAGTACACCGCAGTCTGGGCTGTTCATTGGATTAGGAAGAATACCTCCCAGTTTCAAATATTCTTCACAGGGGGTATCAAATCAAATCCTCACCTTGCAACTGCATCTTTCCTAGGAAAGAAACCACAGGCAAGAGGCTGTGAAATTAAGCCTCACCAATTTTTAAGTCATATTTCTTGTTACAGTCTCAACTGCACTCTGCTGGAGTTTGCCAGCCACAAAATAGTCTCTGCATGACAATGCTCTCTCTTTGCTGTGTTTTGTAACAAGAAACATGGTGTTCAAAGCTCTGTTAACCTCTATTAAAAAGCCATTATCCAAAGGTCCTCATTTAATTAATGCTGTTACGCAGCAGGGAAGGCAGCAAAAATTTAAGAACGAAATAAGTGGTAAAGGAAAAAACAACAAACCTCCAAGCCAAGAATGTAACAGCTCCATTTGGTATGTCAGGGAACAGCCTGATTTTATATTTTGCAGTAGCAAGCACAACAGCAGACCCACACATCAATCTATCCGGTCTAGCAGTTTAACCCCCAGCAATTGCTGCCCATAATAGAGTCCATAAATGGTTTCCTGATGTTATCAAATAAATCAGTGCTCTCTGTAGCTGGTATGTTATTCTCCCAAACGATGCTGTTTGGGTCACAGAAACTGTCTATCCAGTGGTTACTTATCGCTTGCTAATTTCTTGACTGCAAAGCCCCTGGCCACCTTCTTGTATTTCCATGATCTTCAGCCAGGCCATCTTGGGCCATGGTCTTATCAGATCTGCTAAGTTAAGTAGGGTCAAACCCATGAAGTCCTCTCGAGAAGGAAAACAGGGATACTGAGAACACTATCAGGTATTTGAAAAGCAAGTTTTCTTCTAAGTAGAAATATATCACTTGTCAATACCATGATTAGGAAACACTACACTTCTGGGAGCAATGCCTTCTCCATCAGATGCAGAGCGAAAGGCTGCCTGGGTGACACCTCTCCTGGTGACACATGTGCTAATCCCCCAGATTTCCAAGGTGGGTATCACATTTTGCCTACTTTAGGTCTCCTCCATAAATTACCTCGAGTTCAGGATTCACTTCCTTTTCTAATACGTTGCTTAGTGTTTCGGTGTGCTGGAAACGGCACGTTAAGGCAACAAACACCACCCCCCAGGCTGGGGACACACTCATGGCCAAATCTAGAAGTCTTTTCCAAGGCAAAACTCCCATCTTCTTCTGAATAACACTGGCGGGTATTCCCCTCAGAGTTCTGTAAAATAATCGCTGGTTCCTCAACCTTCATTAAGACAGGAAAGCCACTTCCATCGGTAGCACTTGCTATTTTCACACCAATTTGACACTTGCTCAGGAATCTCGGGCTAATAAGCTGCTGCAGGAGGTGCTCTGTTACGCAAAGGCAGAGAGCTGTGCCAGCAGCCACGCTCAAAGGAGAAAGAGAAGACAAGAGGTACCTGCAAAGCAATTCCTATGGGTAGCAGCTCAAAATTCATGCAAAGTAGGTACCTAACAAGTGTTAAATAAAAGCACTTTATCAGCAAACTGGTAGAAGAAAAGGTCGGCCCTTGGTAATGAACTATTCCTACTTATTGCTTACTGTTTCTAAGGGAGGTACTCGCATGTGGATGAACTCTTGGGTGAAACCCAGCAGGCTCTCATGCAGGATTCTTTCATTCCGTTGGTTTTGCTTATTTGTGCATTTCCTTCAACACTTGGAACCTATGTCTCTCGAAAGCAAAAGGACTGACAAGTTTATAACTCAAATATCAAGAGGGGCCGACCCCTGTGACACCATTTGACATGAAGCAGGCCATCAAACCATGCTTCAAGTGCCTAAAATGTCTTCTGTTTTTAAGGTAATCGATGGGACACATGCTGATGCCAAATCCTTGAGAGCAATTTCTATAATGTTTGCTTCCATTGTTTTTGCTTATAAAACCCACATGTTTATTCCCCTCTATTACGAATCCGTGGCATTTCCAAGGGCCAAGGCATTAGCTGGAACGAGCTGCAGAATGTGCCTGTGTAACCCAACCTTGCATCGCCTTTAAGAAATGCATAGGCTTGATGGGGCAGTCTAAAATTGACAAACAGTAGCATACACCAAGCATGTCCAGCAATGCAGTGTAACGCAATATGGGATTATAGAGAGTCAGATGATGGATCTCAACAATAACAACTACTAAGTAACGAAAGCAATCATAGAGAGACACCCTGTGGGAAAAACACCAAGGATCGTCTTCTTGGAGGGGAAAAAAACGCCCAACCCACCACACCTCCAGACTGTGACAGATATAAACGTATCAGATTAAGTTTGTTGCTTAAATAGAGTAAGGACATTTGACTTTCAAAGTATTTGCCCAAGTTGCTTGATAGGGAGCTGCAAAGCCAAGCCCCCATGTGAAGAGCAGGCACGTTGGTGGCTGGCCTGGGGACGGGATGGAGCGGCGGGGACAGGGGTGTGAGCCCCTTGCCCCTGCCCCAGCCACCACCAAATCACTGCATCTCACTGCAAAGCAGCCTGGCAGTTTCCTTCGGCTCCAAGAGGAGCAAGCACAGCTGCATCTCCTGTTTCAGTGGGACCTGAGTGCCTCTAATTGGGCCCTAAAAAAGAACATTGTGATTTTAAATTTTTTTCCCCAGTTTCTATTTTCAGAGAAGTCTGAGACCAGCTACACTGGGTCCTCCCTGCATGGTAGGAAACCACCTCTGTCATCATCCACATTCCTTATTACAGGGAAAAGAAAATGTTAAAATGCCTAGGGAAAAAGGGGGAGCATGGAGGGGACTTTGGCCACATCAGAAATTAAGGAAACAAAATTTCAGACTGGGGCAGGGTCCAAATGATCCTGCAGGGAAAAGCACAGGTAAGTCAGATGTGTGTGCCTTCGTTTGCATCAAGAAGAGTTAAATAATTAGCTGGTGGATTTCTAAACCATTTCAAGTGTTTTAAACTGTTTTAAGAAGAACACCCCAAACCCCATGATTTTAGGGCAGGGCACAGCTCCACATATGAACGCTGACAGTGACATTTTGCTGATGGGGGGCTGTGGATGACACTGAGAAGAACTGAGCTGGTCCTGGGGGTCTGGGCTGAATCAAGGCAAATCTCTGCCTTGTTCAGAGCCAAAACACATTCCAACTTTCACCCTAGAAGCCCGTGTTTCAGTGTTTGCCTGCCAAAGAACAACACTACACCTTACCTGTCACCCTCCCTGCCAATATACATATGTGCTTTTTTTATTTTTTTTTTTTTTTTTACTGACCATGTTTTAAAAGTGCTTTGAGCAGCAGCCCCAGCACAGTCAGAGGACACACAACGCCTCTTTGCACCATGCTCATCAACAAGCAGCAGGGCTGGGGCCAACGGAGGGAGCTTCTACTCCCAGATATCATTCATCACACGGTCACAGGCAAAATGCCGAAACGTTCAGCACTAGTTGCATCCCTGCTAACTTGGTATTTTACTTTCCCATCTTGTGTTATTTACGTGACCTTGGTAAAGCACTTGCAAATACCTGAATATTTTCATCCCTGGGTGGTGGTTTGTGGCCTCATCTTCCCAAAGCAGAGCACTAACAGCTGCCAAACAAATGTAAACCAGCCTGTGGTGAATGAAAACGGGTCTGTGAGAGACCATGAGCGATTTTGTTGTTTTATGGGGAGCAGGTGACTCGTGAGGGGATGTTGAATGTCTGACTGCGACTTCAGGGACCAAGCTACAGCTCTGCTGGGGACTTTCCACCAACAGGCAAAACCAAAAGGTGCCCTGAGCTGCCCCAACGTAGCTTCATGTGGTTTGGGACAGAGCTGAGGCTAGTTACAGCCACTCGAGGGGGACACTGACCCCCTGTGCCAGTGACCCCCTGCCCCAGGGCAGCACTGGCTCCTGTCTGACAACCACAGCTTGCCCAGACCACAGGGCAGCACAGGCGGGCAGCGCTGAATCCCACACTACCCATGGGCATCACACAGCGCATTTACCCAAATATTTACTATTATTCACCAAGGGCTTATTATTCCAAATCTGTGTGCAAGACAGGCACAGGCTCAGAGGTTCAATACTTTGCATCAGAAATGCAAGCTCAGACCTTTGGAGAAGATACTCATTCTGCACACAGTCTGCATAAGAACCTACCTGTGGCAGCATACACAATTGAGCATTTACTATTAACTCTGCCTTTATTCTGATGATTTATCTATGCTCTGGGTTTGCACGGCAGCCTCAGGAGTTACAAATACCTTGCACTAAAACCAGTAACTATAATTAAACTTTAAAATGCCTTTTCCCTTTTTCAGCCAAATTTATATAGTTTCCCTCCAAGTGTTCTATGGCAATACTATTAAATCAGAACTGTAACAACACAACACAAGGACTCTTCAAGGAGTGACAGCCATCAGCATAAGCTTTTGAACGAGCTAACACCTCCAGGTTTGTATGAAACACTGAATTCAGCACAAGCCAGATGAGATAAGAAACAGAGTCATTCTAGGAAATAGTATCACCCTTCGCATTAAAGGCAGGGCGTATCTTTCTTTTATAGCATCCAGACCTATCGCAGCCCCATTCCTCCTATCATCCTGCCATTAAAACGTGCTCGCGGGCAATGATGCCAGCAAGGCCACATGGCAATTTCGTTGTGCACACACAGGGCACGTCCTTCCCTAACCTCAGCCCAGGAACAGGTGGAAGGGTTTCTTCTAGAGTTACTCCAGCTGAGCCCTGGCTGGCTGCAAACTCTTCTTCATCTGTAGCTCTTCAATGACACTCTAACAATTAAATATAAATTGAGACCCATGCCTGCTGCACTTGAGACAGGCAGGAGATGCCCTGGGAGACAGAGTACATCTCTCTGCAGTCAAGGACTTGCTGAAGAATTTATGGTGATTCCCTTCATAAGGGACAGACATGGATAATGAAGTTGGATGGATGGCAAGGAGCTTCTTCTTAAAGGTCTTGCTTCTCTTTCATGAAGGCCCTGACATCTGTGTCCTGTCTCCTCCCAGGCTACAGCACTGATCACAGCTCACACCAGCCCTTCCTCCGAGGGGCAAACGTCACATCAGTTTTGACTTGCTGCGTCAGAGCCTGCAGTAATTGCCTTTGATGATAAATCCTGCTGCAGGAGATGATCCATGTGGTCCTGAATCTGTGTTTAACAGCTGTGAGGGGAAGGGGAAGGTCCTACCAAGCAAGGCAGGGGGTTGTGCATCAAGACAGGGTGCCACCAGCCTCACCCGCTGGCAGTGTGGGCATCACAGCAACACCGGGAACAGGAGAAAGCGTCTGCTTTGGAAAGCTCAGCCAGGCATTGCAGACATACCGTCCTGGCACTCAAGGGCGCTTGGCCAGTTTGTGACAGGACAGGGCAGGTGGAGGAGAGAGCTAAACAGGGGGGAAAGAGGGTGGATGACAATACAACAAATGTAAAATTGCCTTTTTCCTCTATCCAGGTCTACGGTGGGATCACCCTGTAGATCCCAACACTGGTGTCAGAGAGCAACCAGGATTTCCAAAGTCCCAACCATGCATCAATGTGGGCAAGGGACACTACTGGAACCAGCAGCCACAACAAAATCCATCATACAAAGCTCACACCTGAAAACACAGATGGACACCACGCATACGTCCCTTCCCCCAGCAACACCATCTACGCCAGGGTGAAGGTCCATTTTCTCACTGCTTGGTGAAACAGCAAACATCCATATGTGCAGAGTTACCCAAGCTACATAAATCCAAATGGTAACTGATTTTAATGCGGGCTTCCCCCACATTAGAGCTGTAGGTCCCCTTCCCCTGCTCTACACGGACACCACATTCATTATTTCGCTTGATTGAAAAGCCATATCATCCCTAACCGATCCAAGGAATGACACTGGGTTCTCTGGGCAGTCAGTGCCAGCAGCCTGGCCTTCAACATGAGAAGAACAAGGCCAAGAGCAGGGGACGTGGCAGGAAGAGAGACGATGCCCAGCACAGTGCAATGAGAAAAAGCATGCAGAACTGTTTATGTCTTCACACATTTGCAAAATATTTTTTCCCCCACCATATTTATCTCAAACAGCTGCAAAAATAATCTGAAAACTACCGTAGAAAGTTTCTATTACCAACAAGATAAAACACTCCCAATGACACAGAGTTATTCCCCAAACACAAGTTCCCTAGGGAAAAAAATAATCCATGGAAAACAGATAATTTTACTTAAATGAAATAAGCACAATTAAAAGTTTGCTTCTATTTGGTTTAACTTGATCAATTTCAATATTCGTGTGAGGTTCTGCTACAGCTAAAGCTCTTAGCTTTCTTTCTTAGAAATGCATTAAATATGATAAAAAAAGCACAAAGGAGATAAAAAAATAGTGTAAAAAGCAGAACTCTTCCTAGCAGAGGTGTTAACTCATCCAGAAAGTGCCACGGAAGTGCAGTGACAGGGTGCTTCTCCCCAGGCTCAGAAGCTCCTGTAGGAGCAGCTCTCCTGCATTAATCCTCATAACCCAGGAGATGGAGCAAACCTTCAGCCCTTGTAGGATTTCCAACCAACATCTGGGGACTGGCCAGGCCATGGTGAAGGCTTCTCACCCCACACCCCACCCCCAAGAGCCAAGCAGCCTCGCTGCGTACAAAACATCGCTGCAAATATTGCTCACGTTTAAGCTGAAGAAGTCCAACATCATAAATGAAAAGTCAGCAGAAACCTGCAGGAGTCACGTTATGTATTAAGTCATTTTGGCCAACAAGTTTCGCTTAAGTATGCTCAGGTGAATTTTAAAGATTTTTGATCTTTAAACGTTTACCTGCTCTTGGGCAGGGGGCTCCTGGCCTGAGCCCTGTCCCTCCCCAGTCCCGGTGCCAGAGGAGTGTTAGATTCCAGCAGGGCTTGCAGCATTCGTCTTCCCACATCTCAGAGCATTTGTGTTCAAAACAGCGGAGAAAAAGCAGACAGTAACTAAAAACATCAAGCACAGCTTATTTTAGCACAGTGTCCTAATGTGTTTTTAAGGATTCCTGACAAGAACAGCTTTTTCCTCTTCACGCATCAACTAAAAAGCACCCAGAAATGCTCCATTACGTACAGCTTCATGGGGGTTTTCATTTCCCATCTGCACACTCATCTCAGCAGCAGCAGCTTCTACCTTCTGAAGAGAGATGTTTGTGATGCTGAAATTGAACGCTGTGGGTGATTTGCACTGGTATTTCACATTGGTCACCTCTTGTCTTTGTTCTGGATCATACTTAATGAGAGTTTCTAAATACTTCTTCAAACTGGAAGGGGCAGGGCGGATTCCGGAGGCTGGGATGCTCTCCTCTTCACTACGGCTGCTCAGGCACTAGATGTCCTCAGTAATCCTGCTGAGGAAGAGCTGCGGGTAAACAGCAGAAACACCAGACAGGTAGGAATTCAAAGCAAGAACAGGGAATTTGTATTTCAGCTGTGAACAAATGCATCAATTACAAGTACATCTGTTTTACCTCTTCAGCTGCATTATACAGGCCCGGTCTCTGAGCAGGCGTACATACGTGTCAAAGCATCGCTCCGAAAACACAGTGCAACAAAGCAAGCTGGAGGTCTGCAAAAGGCAAAGTTAAGGGTCCTGGGGAACAACTCGCAAAAAGCAGGTTTGCACAAGCTGCACAGCATCGCCAACTCCCTTGCTGGCCATGGGCAGAGGTCCCAGGGGACGCTGTGCCCTCCCTCTCCTTCCCTAGTGCCACCCATAGCTGAGTCCAGCCCTCTGCTACCTGCCCCAGGCAACAGCTGAGGAAGAGAAGCTGGATCTCATTCTCTCCTCTTCTGGGCCTCCTTCCTTGGCTCTGCACTCCCGCCCTTCACAGGCATTTCTAAGAGTGCCCCTCTTGCAGGGCCAGGCATGCGGAGGATGCCCAGAGGGGTGACGAGCGCTGCACCTGCAGCCGTGCCAAGCTCTGACCTCCTGGGAGCTGCAGCCAGGCTCTGAACTCCGGCACTAGAGATCTCATACCCAATATCCCCAAATAGATTATCCCAAACCCATCTCAAATCCTCATCTTCTCAACAACATCACCCGTGCTGGTCCTGTCCAAGCAAGCCAGGAGGCCAGGCTGAGTGCCAGCGGTGTGCCAACACGGATGTGGTAGCTAAATCCTGAACGCAAACAGAAAAGCCAATACAGAACTCAATGGCTACAGCATTAAAATAAAGGAATGCAAACAACGCTTCAAATGGGGCACAAACTTTTTTTTTTCCCACCCCCCACACTTCATTTCCTTTCTTAAATGAAAAGCTTTCAGCGCTGATAAATAACCACCAGCCTGTGCTGATACCATTCGTCCTGGGTAAGGTATTGGACTTTGTACCAATTGGCTTCTTGCTCAAAACACCAATGTTTTGTAACAGCAGCAAGCGTGATTCAATGAATGAAGAACTTGCAAACAAACCTCGAAAACTACTTGGAGAGATAGCAAAGTATGACAACGTGGGGGTATTTTTAGTAGGCATGTCTGCAACTTTGTGTTAATACCTATTTTTACCAGGAACCTGGAAAGAAGCATGAAATTCAGTGGGGGTGGTGAAGCTTATGGATGCCACAAAAAGTAGGAAATGACAAAGCGCTCTTCAGAGAGGAGAGTGAGACTGAATTACCTCCACTACTTGGTGCCCAGGGTACAAAAGCAGTTGTACATCCAGAAGCCAAGTCACTCTTCCAGAAAGGTGGGCATCTCAGAGGACAGAAACTCAGAAGAGGACCCACCAGATGAGCAACACAAACCCCAACAGCCACACTCCAAATCGGAAAGGCTGCAGCAATTTTTAGGTGCAAGGAGAGATGAGCAAGAAGTATTTCCAGAAACACAAGGCCACCTCTGTGTATCGCTGCTGGGCTGAGGCTGGGCAGCAGGTCCAGGGACAGTGGCCCTCCAGGGATGCTCAATAAGCCCAGCTCGGCTCCCTCAGGACAGCAGTGCCAGACAGGCCCCTCAAAGGCACCGAGTCCACCTCTCTCTCTCCGCTTGCACCATCAGAAATCCAGGCTTACAGACATATGTTTTGGGAGGGTCTGATCTGCCTTGGGCCAAGCTTCCCCCAGCCAAGGCCACTGACCCCCAGCACCCAACCTAACACCCCAGGCCAAAAGCAACCACACCAGGGTGATTTAGTCTCTCATTTTAAAGCTCTGAAATAACACACACTGCACTTTTCCAAGCACTCGAGTAGAAATAGAAGGAATGCTGAAGTGGTTTTGGTAACACACTTTTTAGTTTATTGACCTATACAAAATAATAGGTCTAAAAAATTCAGAAGTAGTAAAAGAATAAGCAAAAAGAGCTTTCGCATTTCTAGAAGGCTATACAAATATGCAAAAACAAGGAAATAAGTTATTTTTTATTTTGGTTTTGTTTGTTTAATTCCAAATCGCGACCCTAATAATACAAACGACTAAGTACCAGCTTAACAAGTGTGTCCTTCTGTATATATTACATGCTCTCGAATATTGGTAAAAAATGTCAAAAAAGTTTCAGAAACTTCTCTATTCACAATATGAACAAGGAGTAACTAATCCTTTGTATAAAAGAAAAAAAAAGAGCACCATTTATGGAATCCTGAAGCACAGTACAGCTGAGAAACAAGAGAGATTTTACTGTACGCAAACGAGTCGTCGGAAATCACGCAAGATAACCCATGCCAATGTGTTCCTACAGATGGGTGACGTGAGGTAGGTTTATCCCTCTTAGATCAAGACTGCAGTCGCATTTTTTTTTTTTTCCCCTACACAAATGGTTTCAGGAAAATGCTGTTCTGTCACTTAGTGACTTCGCAATGCACCTGGCAGTTCAGATGGACTTGCGGTACAATCCTAATGCCCCTCATTTTAAGGCACCCGCTTGGCTGTTTGTGTTTGCATCCACCTGAAAATACTGGCCGTTACACTCGAGTTGTTTGCTGTGTGATCACTGGAGCTCCCCACTGCGGACCCTCGGTTGACTATGGCAGAGCAAAACGGAATCGTCACCCGATGAACAGGGGTCACCGTGCAGCCACCGTGAACATTTGCCTGCTCCTCCACACAATGAAGTTGTACCACGGAAAGGTCATTAAATGGGAGGTTATTAATTACACTTTATCATGGAAAAGAGAGTTCAAAGTTTACTGCTTCTGTTTCCAAACTCCACAACCACCTTTTAGCTCTACACAACATGTGTCAGCAAATTCTTTTCTTTCCAGAACAAACTTGTGGTGCTAACAAACACTCTTAACAACACCCCAAAAAAAAGGATAAACTCATTCAAACCTCCATAATAAAAAAAAAATAATAATCCAGCCTTCCTTCAAGTAATGTTCCAATACTGATTAAGTCATCCTTTGCCTCACCCACACACACAGTATCTATCCTTCATAAGCTTACGAAAAGTCCTTCCAGGTCATCATAAGCCATGGCAGAATAAATTTTCATTTCTTCTTTCAGACATCAGAATTGTGCTCCTAGAATTCCTGGTTTTTCCATAAGAGTCTCCTTTTTGCCTTTTTTTTTTTTTTTTCTTCCTCTGAGGTTTGCCTTCAATACCTTCCAATCTTCCCAAAAAGTGCTTGCTAAATATAAATACTTCAACCAAGTGCTGCATCTAGTCATCGATTCGACTGTGGCTTGCCCTTCCTCGTGGAGGCTATCTGGATTCAGAAAGAAATGCCGGTCATGGTAAGACTTTGTCATTTTTTGCTACAGTCCCTCTTCATGCTGAATTTCATCTTTCCCAGCAAAACAGCCTGCTTCCTCTTCTTGTTTGGTTTGGAAGTTCCACCCGAGACCTGCCTGGGACTCACAGCACTTTGTGCAAGGCACACAAGGGTACGAATGGGGGGCTGCAGGCGGTCTACACGAGCGTCCCGGGCTTTGAATCCTCGTGCCAGAATAACCTCTGCTCGTTGTTGTGCAAGTCATCTTCCAGCCGGCTCTCCTCATCGCCACCCAGTTGGCTTGGCTCCGCGTACACTCTGTAAGAGAGACAGGGCATCAGGGCTCCGCGGGAGCAGAGGGTCTTCCCCAGGCCCCCAAGTGCTCCACCAACTCACACAGCTCCCTCGGGCTTGCAGTAACGCTGGCTACTGTGAGTTCACCCCAGCGCGATCTGGATGCAAACACAAACCCACTTTTTGTGCTGTAATTAGTAAAATTGTGCGCAACAGGAACTCAGCTGCTATAAATTGTCAAAGACTGTAGGGCATATTGACTGCTCGTTTGCCATAATCACATTAAAATAGAAAATAAAAGAGATGAATGATCAGACAAGCGATCCAGAATATGGAAAATTAATAGCTAATAAACCTAATTTAGATAAAGCTGCCAAAATAAGCAGAGTTTCAAAGCTCAATTATAGGAAATTAAGAAATTAGTAGAAACTGTATTTTTAAATGCTGTTACTGTAGAGCTTTTAAATCACTGCAATAGAAAAGCCCATGCCGTTAAGCTTAGAAACAAGGATCTAGCAGAAGCTTGTATATATTTTCTTACACTTCCATTTATTTTAAAACAAACAAAATAAAAAATTCAGTAATTTCACACGTCAGCCTGGCAGCAAGTGCAAACTGCAACCCACAAAGCAGGAGGCACACATGTGGGGTACTTACTACGGCTGGCTACATTAGCATAAACGTACTGAAACGTGACGGCATTTGTGGGGCAGAGCCATTCCCCTGGGCAGGAGGTCACTGTCCTCACTGCTAACAGCCAGCCAATGATAGCAGGGGGAAGAAACCTAAAACATCAAGTAGAAGTAGCGAGAGACTTGCAGGAATTTCTGCAAGGCCAGTGTGGACCCTGGGCTCCCTGCAGCCTTCGGGTGAGCCCCCACGAGCAGGGTGGCTCTGCAAGCAGCTGCACAATCCGCCTGGTGCCCGGGTTAAGCTCTGCCAAGCGAGATGCGCTGGTAATGTGGTATCACCTTTAAACACCAGCGCTCAGACACGAGGTTGAAAAGAGGTGCTTCTTTTCCTTGCTTTTTTCCTAAAGTTTATCAGCACAGGCACTACAGCTTCAGAACCACAACAGGACTGTGTCCTGCTGGACTGCTGATGGGGCACAGGAGAGACCTCCTGCCACCGGGGGTGAGAGGGACTGGGTTTAGCGGGTGCTCTGTTCACAGCGCTGCTCCGAGCATTGCAGCTGCCAGGGATGCAAGATCTTCGATGGTCCAGCACCAGCCAGAGGAAACTGCTGTGCAACCAATGAATTCATTCATTCATTTGACTGTTTCCCCCTCCCTTGAATATCAGCAGTACAGTTAGTGGTGGTACAACTGATCTACTCCACACAAAGACAACTCGCTCCCACAAAGTCAATCTTATAATTACTCTTCATCCTGGCCCTTTAGAATCAAGCTGATTTTCTCAGAAGTTTCAACAGCCTGTGGAACACAGACAGAAGGGCAGGAAATCTCCATATACTCTACTTACCTGCTCTGCAAAGGAAGGTTGCCATAAACATTCGCGTAACAGCTGGCATAAGAGGAATGGGACAGCGTATCATAGTCTGAAAGTCCCAGTGCAAGTGGGTTTCGCCAGTTCCCAGCAGTGTTTGCAGAAGATGCTGGAATTAAAAAAATAATAAATTACAGCACATTAGATCTTTCTCCAGCAAAATCAGCTGAGACAAGTGAGGCAATTCTCATGAGCAGCATCTATGCAGACAATGCAAACACAAAACATGATTTGCAAGCCCTGTAAGGGAGGAAAGCACTGTTCAAGTAGTATTTTGGAGCTAGGGAATCTCTTCAAAAAAACTTCATGACCCACTCGATGCTCATTGTACGGTATTTTGGAAGCCATCACGGCAACTGCATTTAGATGGCATGAAGTTTTGCACATAGCTTTAGTTGGTAAATACACTTGTTTAAAACCTGTACAGCTCTTTATGCTCCTTCGGACTACTGCACTTGCAAAGAGCAAAAGGTGGGTTTACCCACAGAAGAAGCGAGTCTTCCCAAGCATGGAACACTGAGCTCCTGTTTGGTTCCTCATCTACCTTTCAGGACAAAGCTCTACCCTTGCTTTGACTCTGCTGACTTCATCAAGGCAGCGGAGAGGGGCAGAATTTGATGTGTAGCAGGGGCTTAGAAATAGCACTCAGCAGAGAAGAAACAGGACATTACCCGAAGAGAAAGATGACACCCGACTGCTAGGAGAGCACGGCACCTGCAGACCAGCAAAGCCCAAACTCCTTTGAGATCCTCTGTCAGACTCAAAGCCTGCCTGCAGGCTGTGACCCTGTTCCTTTTGACTGGAGGCACGTTGGTACCAGCCACGGAGATGCTCTGCTACTAAGGCCTTGTGAATGTTTTTGGTTATGTGCTCCGTTTTAGCAACTTGCTTCCGTGGAAGCCTTAGGGTTGCATATGGGTTGTGCGGTACTCTGTCCACCTCATCCTCATGGTAAGACCTGAATTCCCTGTAACGGTCATATCCGTAATGTGCTGATGAGCGATAGGAAGGATTGACGCTGTACTGTCCCTCTGTATCACTCTCATAAACATATCCTCCATTGTAATAAACGTCGGATTCGGTGTATGGGGAATATCCAGAAATATAGTAACTAGAGGAAGGCTGTTCCTGACTTTTGTGGTAGACACCATTGCGGACATCCTTCTGGGCAAGATTTGGCATACTTCCTGAATTTGCAGCAGAAATGTTTTGTTTCTTTGACCGTCTTCGACCCCTGGTCCTGTTGTCGAGCGTCTGAGTAGTATAATACGGATTGGGAGTAGGTGTCACGCAGTAATACTCTGCACTTGACTGGCTAGTGTAGGATGATCCATCATCGAGGATCTCTGTGCTGCTGCTCCGCTGGGACTTTGAGAGGGTGAAGGCTGCCTTTTCAGCAGGAGCCTCGGACAGCAGGTGGGTTTGGGATTCCAGACTTCCACTGCGCTGCCGGCAATGGTGCGGGGAAACATCTGGCCTGAAACAACACAGATGTCAGCTGGTTAAAGGCAGTCACACGCAAATGTACACACAGAACTGGAGGGAGCACGCACAGGCAAGTCAGGCATGCCACAAACCCAGTCTTACGGTTCCACACAGAATATCTGCATCACAAGAAATTCAGCTTGGCTGAATTTTAGATTTGCTGCATCAGTAGGAGATCTCTCATAAAAATCTATCATGCTGAGTAAGGTTAATCTGTGACAGGCATACATACAGCAAAGCTCACAAACTCACATTCTGTAATGACTTACAGGAAGGTGTTCTCAATTTTTACATAGGTAAAGTGTGTGCAAATAACCGAGCTGGGAGCAGAACACGGGAAGATGGGTTTCCCATGGCTCTGTCTCTCCAGGCTGCATCACCCCAGCCAAATAAACCATGAGCTCTTCATAACATTATCAGACTTATAGCATGTCCCCTTCCCCAGCACGGATTCTCAGGTGACTAATAATACAGGTGAGCTCACATTGCAGCTCTCTTCCCATAGTAAGGGCACTAACTGGGTGCTCTCTCCTCTATCTGGATGCTTTTTCAGGAAGCTTATAGGAACATAATCCACAGCAGACAACTGTCAGCTTGTGAACAAGTTTTTGTGGGGAGATCACTAGCTGACACACAATACAATTTCATAAGCCTCACTTTGTTAGAAAACGAGGCCACAAAGGATTTGTAAAAAAATTCTGGCTATCTTATGAGTATTTTACAGAAACCTTTTGAACACTCATTATTTGTTAAAAGTCCCTATGGGGCCTATCTGGAAATGACCTTTCTTCTCCTATAGTCTTTAATGATCAGATAAGCAATATTTGTGTGCCAGGTTCCATCTCACTCCTGATTTTGTGGACACCCATTTGTGCATGCTGCTGTTTGCCCAGACAGGGTTTGTGCTCACATGAACATCCTCGCTCGTGTGTCACAAAGCTGGTGCAGGACCGTGCCAGCAGATGGTGGCTGATACTAACCTTGTGCCTCCAATACCCAGCAATGACATTTTAAGAACCTGACCCTGCTGTGGGGAAAGCTGTATGGCCAAGGACCCTTTGCCCTCTTAACACCATTTGCTTTTATTCTGCTGCTGCCTAACACAAAGCTCCCTTACTTACTGTAAGTGGCTGCTACTGTAAGCATTGCGTGTGAGCACGGGGGTTGTAGGCATGCTTCTCCCCCCATGGGGCTGGGGTGGCCGGTCCAGGGTTCGGTAAGGACTGCTGTGAGTCGAAAGCAGGTCCCTGTAACGAAGGAGACAATCTCAGTTAGGTTAAACCCCATGCAAGTCACAGCATGTGGAATAGATGGACCATAAGCCTTGAAGACATAAAACGAAGGGCACAGACCCCAGGTAAGGGCATAACTGCATGTGCTTCCCCCTATAACTACAGAACTGTTAAACTGGAAGAAAAATCCAACCCTTTCTTGTGGTTCAGGAGAGGTCTTCACAGGATGCCCAGCAGGGAAAGCTGCTGCCCAAGGACAGAAGTACGGAGCAGAAGAGACAGAGCAGGTAACAGAGAAGCAAAGGAATCAGGTTTTAAATTAGAGCACATCACAGCTAAATGGTTACGTATAGCTGTAATTCAGCTTCTGAACTTCGTGCAGAGAAGCATTCTGCTTATCTTGAGCGACAGGCAAGAAAAACACAAAGACATGACATTGCCCAAAACTTTAACACATTTTTAAAGCATGCCTTCGACAGCCTGCTCATGCAAGGCACAGTCCAAGAAGTATCAAGATCAGTGGGAAACCTTACACTGAGAACAACTAGCACCAGATCAGACCCATACAATGTGATCACACAACCATCAGCAGAGCTACTGCTGCCCACGCGCTCCACAGAACTGTTGTTTTAGCTCAGAAGTGCTTAAATTCCACAGATACATCCAGGAACCTCAGTCAGTCACTGCAGCTGGCACTATTGACGATAGCTGGCTGAATCCCAGTAACTCCGTTCTTACACAGGGAATTGCTCATCAGGACTTAATGCGAATTCTGTATGCTTTGACAGCATACCTGCTGAAATACTGATACCATCGGGAGGAATGGGTATGGTTTGGTGTTACCTGAAGCCACTAAGCACAGTCATCAGGAAAACTACAAGTTGTTTAACTAATACTGAAGACAAACCACAGAAAGAAACAAAGGATGACAGTATTGGTGGGCACGAGCAATTCCTTAAATGCAGCCCTTGCTATTCAATTTCTCACCCGTCTCAAATCTCTTCACAAAGACTACACCACCTGACAATTTCCGAGACTGTGACAACTATTTATACACACTTACAGACACTTTGGTTACTAAGGGGGAAATGTAGCTCCCATCACTGAACCTTGTAACAGCAGAGGAGTGGAGGCACCAGGCTCCACCAGAGTGCCCGTAGTCACAGGCACCGTGGCAGGGGCAAGACGGAGCTCCTGCCAGCAAGGCGGTGAGCACGGCGGCAGCAAGACATGCCCTACCTGGAGTGTCTGGTTTCCAAGAGCTGCTCGTTGATAGACGACTTTCTGAGATGAATTCTCTCCACCCCGAGGGACTTTGGTGGAGGGAGCCTTGGAGAAAGCTGCGCAGAGCTGGGTCTCTGTGCTGCCACAGGAAGCGATTCACTGACTGTCGGAAAGAAATCAGTCTTTCGTTAGCAAAATCCTTGATATTTTTGGTCTGTATGCAAATCTGTGGCCCCTACATCAAAAAAACTTTGCACTACAGAGACCACAAGAGAAGCTGTGAATGTAGAAAGGCTCTCCTGCCTGCACCCAGCTCTCCTCCAGGCTGACAGGACACTGCAGAGGCTCCTCCAGATCTCAGCAGCCCTGGCTCCCATGGAGATTACACCCAGCTTGGGGCTGTGCCAGATCACAGAGTGGAACTTCCTTGGGAAAACACCTGTTTGCACACAATCCTTCCCAGAGCCCAGCAGGCAAGCTCAGCCTCTGCAAAGGCCAGTTCCTCTCCTTCACCTTCCAGCTCTTTACTTGAAAATGACGTTTTAAGAATTAGTTTTGAAACACAAACTAAAAGGGACTGACTTCAAAAGCGACCGAATGAGCAAAGACAACGGAGAGACACATTTGGCTGAAGGCAATTGGGAAGGCGCTGGTTTGATCCTTGTTCTCATTTTGCTCAGGGCACAACCCAGGTCCCATCAGAGCCAACAGGAAACTCCAACACACACATATAAATGCAGGACGAGCATCACAGAGAACGCGCTCACTAGCCAAAGCCCTGGCTCTACTTCTACTTGTAGAAGCAGGAATCAGTTGTAACTCCATTTTAAAGCAACAGATGGGTTATATCAGTCTAAAACTGGGACAAAGTGGGATGGGAATCAGGCCCTAAGTGAAAAGTGAGCAATAATTTAGATAATGTTTGTCCCCAAATAATGATTACCCGGTTTAAGGGAGAGGCAAACCAAGTCCTTTCCACCTTGTGGAACAGGGTGTGAATGTGTGTGTCTGTGGACGTGTGTGTAAAATGAGTAAGCTGAACAAACACCGTACCCATGTGAGATGCAAGCTTACTAGGTAACAGACAAACGTAAACAGATCGTTAATATCTGTGACTATTCTGCTTTTTTGTAAGTTTTATAGTAGCTATGAGGACAGAAGGGCAGGGCAAATCCTCCCAGCTCATTAAGTCCTCCAGCTGCTCATCCATCTCTGGCCACTTCCAAGGGATGAAGGATTTGACATCCATAGTGCCCTCAGCCTGCAGGCTGGTCACCTCAAAACCAACAAACCAATCACCTTCTCTAAAGGCAACTGGGTTCAGCTTTCAGGGCAGAAACTTTGAATAACAACTAACCCATGATGAGGAAAGACATTCCTCATTAAGCTCTTTTTTCCTCTGCTGTAAAGTAATTTGTCATCGAAAGCCACCAAGACAGTACGCTAAGGGACATGGCAAGCCAAAGGAATGTCTCTGAACGGGCACACTTCGTAGGAAGAAAAGGATAAGCAACATACCATCATCGTAGGTGGTTGTATCGGACAGGGAGCTGCTCTCAGATGGAATTATGTCATCTGTGGATGAAGACAAGCACTTTAAGCATAGGAGACCCAACATCCATTTCCAACTATCACATATGGTTTATTTTCTACAGCTTCAGAGCCAGATGCTACTTGTACCGCTGCAATCCGTATACTTTAGCCCTCCACAGCCTGAAGACAGCCGTGCTTTGGAATACAGCATGACTTGTTATGTTCACTGCAATTCCGCAAGCTACCTGGGTAATTATCAAAGGAGATTTTGTTCAGCTGCTGCTGGAATCAGGCCAAGATTTACAAAAGTGTTTTCCCCTCAACTTCCAACAGATCTCACAGGGTGTTTTGGTGTTTCAATAGGAGTCAGGAGCCTACAGACATGTAGATCTTGGCTGCTAGCATCTAATCTCCTCCAGGTATGCCTGAAATCCTACCACGTAGGTACAAAATGCCTTTTGAAATTTGGCATTCACTTTTGAATGTTTCATCAGCATACAAATTCTGTTTCAGTTACATTAATGTCAATCTAGAATAATTCCACTGATTTCAATCAAGGTATTGCAAATTCCGACAGCACAGGGAGCAGTAACTGTTGTAAGGATGTTCAAATTGTTTCTGTTTCCTTTGTATTCTGTTATTTATTCTAAGTGCTTTACTGCACCTACCTTGATACTACTCAATACTAGCACTTGCTCAGAAACATCTTTTCCTTGCTAAGGTTAAGAACGGATCAGCAGTAGCAAAGAAATTAGGCTGGTGATAAAAAGCAACAATAGAGACAATTAACCCAGAGAAAAATCTGTTCCTAGGCTGTTTTGGGCAAGACAGCGCTGGCGGATAAAAGGTCTGTGTGAACCTCCATGCACAAGGGAAAGGAAGCAACAACAGTCCACAGTGGCAGCCACTTTTTGTGTGACACCTGCTTCTTCCATCAGTCATCATGAACACATGCACCCTACGTTGCTCCCTTGCTGTTGTGCTTTGCTGGGAGAAAAGGTCTGGTTACAAGAATTGAGTTCTCTTCAAGAGCAGCCAAACATCAGGGCTGGCCCCTGCCCTGAAGGGACTTGTCAGACCACCGAGGATGCGCTACAGCTCCACCTGCAACCGGACACTGGGAAAAAGCTGCAGGGGGGGATTATTCACATGAATTTGACCATATGGTGGTGAAACAAGGAACTGGGCCCAGTGCAAGGAGGCAAAAAAAAATTACCTGGGGGGAAGAAAAGGAAAAGAGGGGAAAAAAAGCCAGCCAAAAGCTGCACTGCTGAATGCCTGTGGGGTCTGCAAATGCTGACAACATATGGGCGAGCTCTGAATTTAAATCCCCAGTCTGTGAAAATCCCTGCAAAAGGGAACAAAACTCTGGGCTAGAGAGGAAGCAAAGGAAAGGGTGAGCAGAACACGGGGAACAGGAGACAGTCCAGTATGTCCTTCATCTCCCATCCCTTAGGGGCTGGGATGAAAATAGCTACAGTTTGATTCAATAAATCAATGTTGCTATTTAACATGTTATTTCCAACGAGTCATTCCCCAAATTCACAGGACACAAATGACTCATCACTGCTTAGCCTTCTGAAACCCTGTACCCTGAGCCAGAGAGTACCGTCAGTGATGGTGAAAAGCTTACACATAAAATCAGTTATTGAAGCAGATGACAGTTCTGCTTCAGGTAAACAAATACACGCTACAGTGCAAGCGTCAGGATCTGGAAGGGAATGCAGTTAACTTACTGCTGGCTAAGCACTCACTGTCTTGCAGTCCCTACCTGCAGGGAAACCCTCCAAGACACAGAGTCTAGTTCCTCCTGGCTACGTCCACCTTCTCAGGCAGCAAACAAGGATGCCGTGTACCGAATGTTGCAAAATGATGGGCTAAACATTTAAGGACTGACTCCTAAGTTGCTTGTTTGCACAACAGGACAAAAACCTGCCTGCAACAACAAACAGTGACTGTGCATGGATGCTGCCTCATGGGGCTCTCGCTGCTCACTAGCCTTCAGCAGCTCCCTGGTTGTTCCTACACACCACGTGTCCCAGGTAATACAGGGCCTCCCATGATTAGTATCCAGATTGGTGAGCAAGAGACTGGAAAAACAGATGTTTTCCTCATCTCTGTCAATCAGGAACTAGCTGGGCCACATTATATAGCAATCATCAACCTTTTAGAGTAAGCACTTTGTGATGATGGATAGCCCAGCGCTGCCACAGTTGGTGCTGGGTAGGGAGCCAAATCAAGCTCTCAACAGGAATGGGACATGGCAAAGCTTTCCCCAACAGAAACCTGGCAGTGCAAGGGAGAAAGGTCTCCTTCAGGGAAAACATAACGTTGGCAAAATCTCTCATCTCAAGGGTCAGTAAGAGTGTATCAATATTAACAACAGAAAAATTTTGCATTTTCTTTCCCACCTTGTAATTCCCAGGAAAAAACCCCACTAACCTCACAAAACAATATTTCCTCTGGGACAAAGAGGGAAAAAAAGAAATCAGCTAAACATTAACAATTATCCATAGATATTTTCCATGGAGGGGAGAGGTAAAACATGTCCTGAAACTGTTAACCACTGTAGAAACTAGAGGAGCCTGCAATACCTATGAGCTTTTACTACTCCCAAACGCCTTCAGTTGGTTCGGATATTAGCAAGTTTCCATGCTTTATCCTAAGAAGAAGCAAGGATCTCACCTCCCTTAGCAAAAATCGCACTTTCAGAATGGAGGGGGCCAAGGGTATCTGCTTTCACTGTGCTCATTGGCGGCAAATGGATTTAGTTAAATATCTATTTGCATCCATAAACTCTTGAACTTCACTTATGCCTTCCTGGAGATCAGTAGGTTTTAATCAGGTAACAAAGTCTTTGATCCTGTAGAAGAACTGCCAGGCTCTATTTTTGCTGGAGCAGCAGCACTGCAGAAGGGAGAGAGATCTCACACGTGGCAGGTTAGACAGACAACTGCACGCCATGCACTGTGAATTCACACCAGTTGTGGCTGAGATGCTCCTGCCAGCACCTTCAGTCTGTGCCTGGTGCTGGAACCTGCCTGCACTTGTTCCTAAAACTGCAGCCTGTTCTGCCCTGAGCCTATAAGCACTGCATCTAGCGTATCAGATGCAGCAATTTCACCTCATTTTTCTTAGTTAGCTACCTTGGAGAAGATAAAAACCATATAGAAAAGATGTAAACAAAACTCGTAAGTGATCCAAATAACTTTTTTGTGCCCTGTGTTCATCTGAACACAGGGAATTCTCTCGCTTACCTGGTAGAGTAAGACTTGATTTCTGGGTTGGTTTTTTGCCACACTTGATTCTATATTCATTTATGGAATTTTCTATCTCTTGCAGCTTTTTCACAGCATCAGCATACTCCTGCTTTCTTTTCTTCTTCACGTTTTTGCAGAGGTCAGGCTCACTAGCAAGTTTCTTTGCAGCTTCCACCAGCTTTTGCTGTATGATAAAATTGCTCTCCAAGTCCTGCAAAGCAGGATCCTGCAAATTTGTGAGATCAGTTATTTGCTTGTACTCTGGGTAGAAATTATCAATGAAGGTTATTGAACAGAAGATCAATTTTTGTGCTAAGGAAGTGAAATCTTGGGTGCAAAACAGAGAAATACCAAAGTTTATACACAAGAATGCTAGTATATGAAACTCTTAGATCTTACTTCTAAGACTAGTGTAAGATTATGAGATCTCTTAAGAAAGGTCCAAAGTTCTCCAGCCTGGGTGACAAAACAGACACCTAAACTCAGGTTTAGATCACTAAACCTCCTGCCCCGAGTTCAAGCCTGAAAATGTCTGTTCAAAATCTCTCTCTACTTTGGCGAAAATAAAACTGGGAATTAACATCGCCATACCTACATAACAGGGAGTTGGAGGCTTTAATGAATTGTTTGTAAACAGCTTTGAGAAGCTCAGGCGAAAGGCACTGCAGAAGCGCTAAGCAACACATTACTAAATCCAGTCAGCAGAATTTTGTTTTAATAGCATTTGAGCAGTCCACATAAAATCAGTTTGCTGCAGACATGGATTACACCAGTCCTGTGAGCCAAGGCAGTGAGTTTTTGGTGAAAGACAGATGCAAAGTGCCCAAACGCCTACTTACTAGTTGGACGATACAGCTTGTTAACAAACCTCACAAGGGCTGAGGGGAATGATACATGTCTAGAAACTCGATATTGAATTATCGTATCTCCTGAGTCAGTCTCTGCCAGCAAAGTTCGTATTAGCTTCTTGAGCAATAGAGAGAGCTTTTATTTAGGTGGAACTTGCATTCAGCAAGAGATAAATCTCTGTCACCTGTCACACAGCTATGCTCATGGAGAGATGATTTTGCAAGAGGGACAGCGCACACCTCTGCCATGTTGGGAGTTCGAACACAATCTGAACGTGACACAAATCAACGCTCGAGAAAAGCTCATAGCCATGGGTTGCCAAATGGTGTTATGCACCCACTCTTCTCTAATTAGCAGCAAAATGCCCATTAGAATTCAAGCAGCATGCCCAAATCAGGGGTTCAGGTTAGGAAATTTTAAGGTCTTGAAACACCCAATTTCCTGGTCGTTTCGAAGGCAGCATGGCTGAAATGGGGGCAGCGCCCTCCTAAATGCCCCAGCCTATGCAAGTGGCTGTCCCAGCTGCCTCCTCATAAATAATCAGGGAAGAACTGGATTATTTACAAGTGGCTTTGGCCACCGGTCTGGCCACCCCACCTCTGCTGTGAAAACAAACTGCAGCACTCACCTCTTCGCTGGGGAGCAGGTTGTCATCCAGCTTGAACGCTGTGCCAACACGTCTCCTGACCTGGGGAGGATCCTCCCCGGCGCTCAGAGGGTACTCCTTGGGCATCTTACCCGTCAGCTCCTGGGGAACAGAAGGGGCTCCACGTGAAGGTCCCAGAGGGACAGAAGGGCTCTCACCCACCCCGACCCCAGCACAAGGTGCAGTTCTCACCGCCTCCCGCAGGCAGATTTTCTTCAGCTCCTCAACTTTCTGCAGCAGTTTTTCCTGAAGGAGTTTCTCTTTCTTCTTTAGTTCCATAATTTTCTCCTTCTTCTGTTCTTCACTGACCTCTGAATCCTGAGAGCCTGAAAAATACACTTTCTATATCACAGGTTTTGCATTTAAAAGCCTTTTCTATCTGGTTGAGTAAGCTGAGATCTACCCAAAGCAGTCCAGCCCAGCAAAACGACACGTTATTTTAAGTGCAACATCCAGCCCTCCTGTCCTCCAGCAAGCAGGCTTTCAGGAAATTAGCTTTTTCAACCCCCCAACGTATATATTTGCATGGCAAGTCCCAAGTATACAGCCCAAAACCCCACCACCCAAAATATAAATCATTACACTAACAAGATCTACAATATAGTTGACATTTTGGCTTTGGCTTTGCTTTTGAGACAGACACCGAGGGTCCTTGCTTGGGCTTCACCTCGAGGCATCGAGGTGCAGCAGCCAGGCTTCTACCTCCCGCTTCTGCCCCTCCTCCACAGCCAAGGGAGAGACCTGAAGTCCACTCCAGGGCTGAGCTTTATTGGGAAGCATTTATCTTCTCTGCTCACGTTTGAGGAAGTTCAGGGCAATTCAGCTCCCAGAACAGGTGCTTCAGGGCAGCCTGGATTCAATTTCCCCTGGACTTTGAGACTTACACTCATGCAAGGACTGACTGGTAAACTGATATCAAGTTATTCATGGACCAAGAGTACACGGGTGCTTATCCATCTAGCAGATTTTTATTTCCTATTTAGTTATGGAGGGGAAACAGCAGATCATACCATCGATACTACTGTTTCAGATACATAACTAATACATGCCTTCACATGTGTCACCGTATTTATGGCCAGCTAGCCTTGCTTTCCCTCTTCACATACACAAGCCCCACTGTACTTCACTATGTTGCATTTACATGAAGTATTACCTGATGAGATCAAACTGCCGTTGCTGGCCATAATAAGTTGGTTCTTTGCCTCCAAAGTCACTAGTTTTGAAACTTTTGGTGTTCCCATCTCCGTAAGATCCATGGCGATATCATCCAAACTTCTGGCTGAAGGAATTTTTGCCTGAAGGAGTTAAAAAAAAAAAAAAAAAAAAAAAAAAAGAAAATGCAGCCTCATCAAGTTACCTCTAATTAACTTCAGAACCAGGGGGTCACAGAAGATGATGTTTCACATCTCATCTCCCACAAGATTAAAGGCTAAAGCAACAGCATCAGGGAGCTCAGTGTGCTGGCATTCCTCTCCCTTCTGCCCCCAAAGCCTGAACCATCTCCCAGTTCCAAATCTCTTTGCTGTTTTCACCATGTTCAAAGTGAACAGGAGAAGGAGACAAAAGAAAAAGCAGGTTAAACACTGAGATGTGGGAATTCCCTCTTCAGTGATTACAGTTCCATAGCCCTTAATTGCACACAGGCTAAGATGGATCAAATAACAATACTGTTGCTAATAGACTGCTCAAAAAGCTGACAAAAACAATGTGTACTTTTACTCTGGAGAGTAGTTCAAGCTAAAAAAAACATACAGTGAAGGGTATTCCGGAAAGGTGTTGAAACTTATGCCCACAGTATAACTTACTTTGCTTTGCTTTCTGTCCAAGTAAAACTGATGTTGACTGATGGCCATCACCCAGATGGACTTGATCAGGGAAGTATTTGCATACCAGGTTTGCACTACCAATCCACTCTGACCAAAGGTCCTTCTTGACACTGAAATTCTGAAGCGGCAAAGATAAACGCAATTTCAAGACAAGTCCTTGAGGTTTCAAGTCCCACATGCCCCTCTCTCCAGATTTCCTTCTCCCCACCACCCGACACTGCTGCCTTTCCTCCCTCCTAACCTTCTCTTACTTTTACAAGGTTGAAGTCCCTCCTGGTCAACCTTTGCAACGGGCAGCAGTAACAACTGCTGTGCCTTTTAGCTCAGCAGCATAATTGTGGCTAATGAGACCAATAGTTGGGTACACTATAAATGCAGAAAGGGCAAGCATACTGCCACAGGATCCCAAAAGGAGTGACCAGGCAGGATAGGGGATCTGGGGGGATCAGCAGAGCATCTCGTCACTCCCCCGGGCCCAACTGAGAGGCACAGTGGTCCTCCACCAGAAATAGAAAGGATGGCAGCAGGAGAAGCAGGAAGGAAAGTGGAGTCAGAAATTCACCCTGGGCAAAGGCTCTTTCTTCTTAGCACAAGGAAAAGAGCCCGCGGGCGAGCTCCCACCCAGACTGGCAGGGCTCCTCTGGGCCGCTGGAGGCTCAAGCTCCAAGGAGGGAGTATTGCTGCCAAGGCAGGGGAGGGAAGAAGGTGAGCAAGAAAGGCATGTCTGGGTCCTGCAGGCTGCATTCCCGGGTCTCCTGCTGCACAGGCACGTTACAGTGGCCTTTCGGGGAAGGGTTTTATACAGTGAGCAAATGTGGCCGTGACAGATAGCCCTCCCTCTGCTCCAGGAGCTCCCCTGGGGGACACATCTGAGAGAAGAACACCCAGAGCTGTAACACAGGAACAGTCACTCCAGGTTGCACACCGTGCCTGTACCTCTTCAACATCACAGCACCGCGTGTCCATCACCCACAGGCTGCATCCAGCCCAGCCACCCTGCCAAGTGCAGGATCAGGCTCAGTGTCACAAAGCCCACAGTAAACTCAGCTCCGTGTTAAACTTGGAGGCACCCTCCCATCCCCATCTGCTAACAGATGATGACGAATCCCCAGGTTGGGTAACGACTCATCCCACTGCTGCAACCGCTTCCCCCAGCCTTACCTGCGGGGATCATGTACTTCCACAGCAAACTTCTTTTCACGGAAATAGAGATTTTCCAGCTGTTTCCATTGAAATAGCTAGGAGAATTGCAAGAGAGAAGCAGAACACCGTCACTACAAGAATCACCAGGCTCCTGCCCCCAGGGTTATGCAATTTCTGCAAATTACAATTCCTGTGTATCCTCAGCTATGCATGGGCTCAACAACAACAACATTCATAACATCAACTAAAATAAGTACATAGATACAAACATATAGGATGCCTCTCAAGTGATTTCACACTCTTACAGACAATGCATTGCAGATTGAGGATTTTGCCTGTGACAATATCTGTTTCCATTAACAGCACATTTAATTTCACTGCTAGAGGTTCACAAAGAACTTGGGAGGGCAGCTAAAGCTGCCTTCTCTCTGATTAAAAGCAAAAATCTCTATACAAAGTCATTGCACAGACACCTACAGTCTCTTCCCTCACTCAGAACATCCCCAGGGAATGGCAGCAGCTCAGGGCAAACCAAGACTTTTCTCCTCTGAAGACACTGGGTGAGAGGTTCAGCATGACATTTTGGAGCAGGGGTACAACACATGCAGAGAAAGAGCAGCTGCAGGAGGAAGGCACCCCACAACACATACTCCTGTAAGGAAACCACAGATTTCCTGCAAAGTGCCAGCTGAGAGAAGAGATCAAAGTCAACCAGGGCTTGGCAGCTGCACCCGTGGGATCAGAATTTCATACGAATCCGCTCTCCCTTTGCACCAGCATTAGCCACCCTCCGGGCGGGATCCATCAGGGGCTGCATTTGGCCGAGCTGTTCCCTGGCCCCTCAGCGCAGGTTTCTGCAGCTCCAACTTCTGCTCCCCCCAGCAGTGCCAGGGTGCGTGGGTGCACACGGAAAGCCACACAGGTGTCCCCAGGGACATCACCTGAAGATGACAGGGTGCACAGGTGCGGCACACACGTGCTGTAGTTTACAGCCGGCTGCTTTCCAGAGCTACAGCCCAGGCGGAGGCAGCCGAGGTACTTCCACCCAGGCAGGGCCAGCGTCCAGAGGGAGATCAGCTGGCAACCTGCACGATCCAGCCGAGGCACCTGTGCCATTCCAGCGACCCCCTCCTTCCCCACAGGAGATTTCCAAAGCCTCCGAGGGTGCAGCCACCCCACTGGCAGTCCCCTGGACACGCGACGTTCCCGCTGGCCTCTGCCACAACCCGGCACGCCATGCTCCGACTACGGAAGAACTTTGAGTTACAGAAAAAAATTACTAGTTACACCACACTGCACTTGAGATATTCTTAACACGGATCGTAAATGAAACAAAACCCAGGGCATGCACTTGCGGGGAAAACGCTGGCGCTCTCAGTGACCTTTCCCTCTGTTTAGTTAAAGCTTTCCTTTCTAGTACTACAATTTATCATTAGACCCTGCTATGTGAAAAATGCAGCAAGGGGAAATGTCATTTACTTAAACTAATCAGTCATTTCCCAGAAGACTGTGGAAGTTTTACCCTGATGCTTAAATAAGTTTATCTTTGTATTAAAAGCACCCCGTCCAATCCATGGTGCTTTCAGAAAAGCCCTCTTTATAAGTTGGCATTGAACTGTTAAATAAATACATTTTTCAAAAGCTCCAACAGCTCACGCAGTGCGTCAGGATGTTGAGCAACAGCACCTGTGGGTGCTGCAGCGCGCAGGGATCCCCAGCAGGACCCCGGCCGCCCACCTCCCCTCACAGCCGCCCCCGGCACTCACCTCCCTGCAGCACCGGCCCCTTCTCCCTGGCACCACCGGCCACTCTGGGAAGCATCAGGGATATTCAGGGGTGACATGGGAAGTGCGGAGCAAGAGGCGGCCACGGTGCCATCCCTCCCCGCCGGTGCTCCACCGGCTTCGCCTCCCACTGCTGACACACGCCTGACATCACCGCCGCTCCCCGCGGCAGCGACGCCTCCTGACCCACCCTTCCTCCCAGATAAAGGGAAAACCCAACCGAGGAGGGAAGAGAAGGAGGTTTCCACCGAGGGGCTGTGCCCCTTCAGTGCATGCTGAGCTCTCAGCGGGGGGCTGTGGTGGGACCTGGCATGGTGAGGGGCTGCAGCAGCCCCCCAAGCCCCCATGGTGGCTGAGCCCCAGCCCTGCTGGCATTGACTCATGCCCGAGAGGCAACAGGTTGGACCAGAAGCGTGGTGCCCTGCTCCCACGCTCGTAACAACGATGGGCGGGCTTTGACCCTGACCTCTGGGAAAAACCGCCTTGCTGCCTCTTATCGGTTGCAGGTGTTGACTCCCCATCCCCTTGTCCCCTTTATCACTTCCTCTGGGTTTTCCACCACCGGACGCACTCGGCATTCCCGAGGGCTGCGGGAGAAGGGGTTGCCTGCCTGTGGGGCAGCAGGGGTGACAAGGGTCACGTCTGGCAGGGGGACAGCGTGCAGCTGCCTCATGGCCTTGAGCAGGCTCCTGCCCGGGCAGAGGGACACCAGCACTCCGAGGGGCTGGGGGGACCCTCTGTGAGGAGCAAATCTGTCAAGTGCAAATCCAACACCAACCTTGGGTGAGATGTACCCCTGATCACCTTTGGTGCTGAGGCAGGAGAGCAGGGAAAAAGAAGAAACACAAAAAAAAGAAAAAAAAAGAAAAAAAAAAGTCTTTGCCTTTTTAAAAAAACCTGCGTGGTATTGCCTCAGGGTGTGGGTAGAGCTGTGCTCCACTTCCTCCCCACCCTGTGCGATCCATCCCAGCCCAAGCGGGAGCTGCTGGGCGCCCGATGCGCCGGCACATTCAGCGCAGACACTCGCCTCCACGGGGCTGTGGCACCCACGGCTGTCCCTCTGCTGCTCCACCGGGGCAAGCCGGGTTCAAAATTCCGCACGCAGGGTGCATTTGTGCTCCTCTGGACTGAGAAGCGCCCTGTTCAGCCATCTCACTTCAGAACAACATGAGCTCCTTAGCAATCAGCTCCTCCAACAAACCCTCCTGCAGTCAGGTCCTTAAACAAAAGGCCAGTGATTGTATGAGTAGCTCCAGAATAAGTTGTAGACTAATAATATTTATATAGGTGCACTTAAAAATAATCATGGCTGGATTCATGAGGACAAAAAGAAGGAAAAAAGGTCTCAATACAACGAAGGGGGGGAAAAAAAGGAATAAAAATAAACTATAGTACACCGAATGAAATTCTATAAACTTCAAATAAAACTTTTCTAAATTGTGGTCAAAAGGCAATACTCAGGAAACCGTCACTGCACTAGAGTTTTCCTGCTCTTCAAATACTCCCTAACTCTGTAGAGACATGTTTCTAAATCATTCCTAATTTCAATCCTACCTAAACAACATGCATATTAAAAGACAAAAGAGTTGTAAAAAAAATAATAATAATCTGGAAATCAAACTGGTTTTTGAGGGCTGGAAGAACAATTAGGAATAATTAAAATGTTTTTGTGGAAGTTTTGCAATGCATGTTCTCTTTAACCAGACGATTAGGTCCACCTGAGCTAATGAATGTTTTCCTAATAGCCTTCCCATCCATTTAGATTGCCTGATCCTTAAAGGCTCCTGAAAATTGCAGGGAGTATGGCAAGGGCTGCCTGACCATACAGCCCTATCCGACTACGGGCTGAATGTAGCCTGGCTGAGGTTGGTTTTCTGGGTCTTTCTGGAGAAGGTGGAGGGGCGAAGCTCCCTGATTGCACCTCCTTACTCAGTCCCCTCCATGCACCAGCCAGGTTCCTGCCACCCAGCTGCTGCTTTTGCCAGCCCATGAGTTTAAGCTTCCTGCATTTCTGCTGCGATCCTCTTCCCGATACTGCAGAACATCCAACAAAAAGGTGTCACCTTTCTAACCTTCCTTTCCATGCAAAAGGAGCTGTAATTGTAGTCTAACAAGACACAGAGCAGACACAGACTGCTTAAGTAGGGAGACATCTTAATAAAAGAAGCAACTTTTTCCCCACCCCCCACCCCCCCTACCTGGCTGATTTTACATCCAGTTTTGAATAAAATGCAAGTTTGTCTGGGCCTGACAGCAGGAGCTCACTGGCTCAGAAAAACGGCCCCATCAGGATCACAAGCAGGAACTGGCAGGGCCCCCACCTTGAGACCCACCAGAGAGCTGCTCAGGGGCCCTTTGCTTAATATTCCTATAGCCTGATGCATTTTGTTTACTTTTTTTTTTTTTTTTTTTTTTTTTGCAAGGGGGTGAAAACCAGGAGAGAAGCTGGCTGCAGGGGTAGTGCAGCCAAGCGCTGCTGCGCCAGCCCTGGGCACAGCATATGCTGGCTTTGCAGCCAGGATGTTTCCGACTGAATTTGATGGCAAATCCTGACCACAAGCTAAATTATCCAGACCTCTGAATTTCTGAATTTCCACCCAAGGGATCATCGAGCATGGAAGTGCAAACCACACTACAGTGTTAGCAGCAGCCTTTCCCTCGGGAAGCGCTTTCAAAGCAACTGGTGGTACGTGCAGAGCCTGTAAGGAGGTTCAGCAACCAGCATCCCAGGAACTGGCTGGGAACAGCAATCTCCAGACAAATCTGGCAATTCAGACCATGGAAACATAAAAAGATTTCTGCCCACAGGAATGCACCCCACCCCGGTGAAGGAAATTACCACCCTGCCGGCAGTGCTGGAAGAAGGGCTGCGTTTCAGCCCCTCTGTTGCAGTTTGCTGTCTGGCATACTACCCTCAACTGAAATCTTTTTGTTTTAAATTGCTTTTCCTGGCCAGGGAGGGAAGCATTTGAGGAGATGGCAGGAGAGCCAAGCTACTCCACCTGCAGCAGCTTCTGAGAGGAGGCAGCAGACTGCTCCCACCTGTGCCAGCATAAATTGGCAGAGCTCACGTGAAGGCATCCTTCATCTCGTACATATTAAGCCAGTCCTATAAAAACCTCTTCAGTCACATTTTTTCTAACACGTGATGATCTGACCTTTCCCAGCTCTCACTAGCATTGGCATTAGTAAGAATGAGAGATGCCTCAACACCAAATGCGTGTGTTTTGGGGCAGGCGATGCTCAAGCAACTTTCTGCACATCTGGAAGGAACTGAATTTCAGAGTGGTCTCATCACAGCTCTGTGTTTATTTTAAATCATCATGCGAGCTTAGCCTCTTACGCCTAAATCAATGGCTTCTACTCAGTGAGAAATAAACACCGTAAAAGAAATCTCTCCCTAATTAGATCCGCCTGCTGAGAAGCCCGTACAAATGCCATTGTCTTCTGAACCACTCCGCAAAGCAGGACAGCAAATTTACATTAAGTAAATGTTCCACAAGGGAAAACTTTCAGCATCAGCTCTCAGTGTATGTTGAGTTAAAAGAAAAATATCAAAACATGTCCCTCCTCCAAGCTCAGGAGTGATGCACCCCAACAAAGAGGGAGTCAGGCAAAACCACCAGGAGGCTGCATGGATGAACATGCAGCTTGTGGACAAAAACACACACAGAAAGGAAGCAAGGACAGGGAGCCTGGGAAGAAATACAGAGAAACTGTCCAAGCAGCCAGGGATCAGGTCAGAAAAGGTAAAGCCCTGACAGGATTAAGCCTGGCCAGGGGTGTCAACGGCAACAAGAAAAGCTTCTTCTATAGGTTGGTGATAAAAGGAAGACTAGGGAAAATGTGGGCCCTCACTGGAATTAAACAGAGACCTGGTTATCCAGAACATGGAGAAGCCTGAGGCAGACAACTTTTTTTCCTCAGTCTTCACGGGCATGTGCTCCAGCCACACCGCCCAGCTCACAGAAGGCAAAGGCAAGGACCAGGAGAATGAAGAACTTCCCACTGTAGGGGATCACGTTCAAGACCATCTAAGGAACCTGAAGGGGCACAAGTCCATGGGACCTGATGAGGTGCATCCACAGGTCCTTGGGGTACTGGCAGATCAAGTGGCTAAGCCACTATCAATTGTACTTGAGAAGTCGTAGCAGTCCACCGATTGAAAAAGGAGAAACATAACCCCCATTTTTAAAAATGGAAAAAGGAAGACCCAGGCCAGTTGGTCTCACCACTGTACCCAGCAAGATCATGGAGCAGATCCTCCTGGAAATGATGTTAGGGCACATGCGAAATAAGGAGATCACTGGTGACAGCCAGAACAGATCCACTAAAGGGCAAACTGCACCTGAGAGACCTGGTGGCCTTCTACAACAGGGTTACAGTGTTGGTGGATAAGGGAAGAGCAACTGATGTCATTTACCTGGGCTAGTAGGAGCTGTCCCTTTGGAACCAGATGGTCTTTAAAAGTCCCTTCCAACCCAAACCATTCTAGGATTCTGTGATAAATATTACCCATTTCAAAATGAGTAAACTCTAACAAAACCACTTCTAAGAACATAATGCATTCACAACAATCTGCAGTAGAGTTGAAATTCTTGTAGATTTGAAACAATACCATAGCAAGATTAGTTCTTCTCTTCAGACACTATAGTTCATTTTATCACCAGGGAGTCACCACAGAAACACAACGAAGTGGGACAACAAGTCAAAAAGCCAGCAAGCTGCCTTCCCAAATTCCCATCCCTCAGAGGCTCACCACATACTGGCTGAAGGCAGAATAAACTCAACTCATACCCTAACACACATTCCATAAACAAGAGGACGCACTGTTTATCTCATCAGGGAGGATAGGGGTAGACACACAAGGGAGATCTATTCTGTTTTGAAACAGCAAACAAATTCCTGGGACCCGTTTTATGCTTTCCCTAATTGATTCAGAGGAGACTGGGGCAGGATCTTGGCATGCCACCCCATAGCAAGCAGGAGGCATCTCTCCAGGCAGGAGGCATCTCTTGGTATTAACTGCAGCCAAAGGGAGAATATGTTTGCAAAGCAGCAGGACTGCAGAGTTAATCCCAGGTCTGAGCTGAAATCGGAACAAGGGTTGCAAAAGCCAGTCTTTTTTTATGCCCTGTGAGACTTCAGGATTATAATCAACAGAGCTCAGCGTAACCTCCAGCCAGTGTGGAGCCACTATACAAAGAAAAGGACAATTTTCCTAAGTGACGCAAAAATAACTCTCCATTTTCAGTCTATTACAGAGCTGGAGCACAGCACTCTCCTCCGTGCCCATCAGTTTGCAGCTGTCAGTGAGGGGTAAAACAGGGGCTCACTTTGCCGGAAACCAGTTCCAAAGCAATACAAGCTTTCAGGAGTAACTTACAGCAACAAAACTCCTTTCTCCAAACCATCTCAGGTCAAGCAGCAGAATATTAATAGCCGGACTCCAACCTCCCCAGCCAGCTTTACACCCAGACACACACAGCAGGTTCTCCTGGTCCAGCCCTGAGTCACGCACCATCCTCTCCCGCAACACATGCTTCCCTCACAGATGATTGACAGTACGTGCACAGGCCTTGGCAAGGCTGGATCAAGATAAGGATCTGGAGGTTGCTTCATCCAGGTCCATCGTGCAAGTTGTCTCCTGTGCAGAGTTCTCAGCCTTTGAATTCACACAACAGTGTTGAGCCAACAGCGAAGTCTTGGGATAACCACTGTGCTTCAAGGCTCATATTTATGTCTCTTTGCCTAGAGACCTGCTTTGATAAAGCCAAAAGATTTCACTTTTTGAGGAGTACGGTTATATTTGCTGGGATTTGATTGATGCTTCATTAATGGGTGCAGTTAGTTACATACATATTTTTTATCATAATTATTATTTAAAATTATATTCTGAATGTGGACTCTTACCAGATGCCTATGATGAACACATTAAGCAAATGCAGCTATATCTGACAGCAGCCACTAGCACTGCAGAAAAGACATGGGGGAGCAGAATAAAACCCCCTGGTGTAAACTCAGCTGGAGCACAGGCACCAATTCCTGCCCAAAGCCTCCCACCTGAAACCCAGCAGCTTTCCCACGGCAGCCAGGGTCAGAGAGGTTTGCACACCCATAGATCACTTGTATCTGTAAAATTAGCAAAGATCAGCTTGGTCTTTGTAAGACTTGGACTCAGCCCCTCCCTTTTATTGAGATAATCAGCTTCATGTATATTTAAACATTGCTAACTGGACAAGTGGAACACAATAAGGATGCTCTTTCCCAGATGGCTAGGGATAAACACAACAGCACTTTTGATCCACAGTATAAACAGCAGGATAACACCAGCACATGGCACTTGACTTTGGCTCCATCCCGCAAAGGAAAGCAAGAAAATTCTGCTAAATCCAGCAAAACCAACACCTCTGCTCCAAAAGACAGGCATGTAAACCATGCCTACTCCCCTCCTGCCTGCTGCTTCTGAAAGGACTGTGCTTGCTGATTCCTTGGGGATTCAGGCAAGCTATACAGACTCTTTTCTCTCTGAAATATATTCTGATACATTCATAAATATGAACAAACAACAATACTGGTTAAAAGGAGACTTCTGCCTGCTGCACCACAGGCAGCAAGGCTATTGCTACGCTGAAATAAACGGCAGTACCTCAACATTTTAACTCCAAAACCAAGTCTGGAAGCGGGTGCCTCTCTGGATCCAGCGTTTGCTTCCCCCCACCAAAAGTGATCTGATTCCAAGTGCTTCCATGGATCACATCAGAAGTGCACTTTATATTTCAAACCCTCAGACACTTTTTGTATAAAGAAACCATTTGCATATTTAGCCACATTGGTTAAAAGCAGTCATGTGTCAGGACAAGCTGTGGCTTCAGTCATTTGTGTCCCTTCCTATTAACACCAGACACAAATCCATAAGGATACTACAGCCATATCCATCCCCACTTTTTCAATCAGCTTATTAGCGTTATACCTCCCCTCTGCATTTAGACTCCTCTTTCCCACCTTCCCTTTTCATCTCTATCTTCTGTTGTATAATTACAACTACAGTAAAGCAGACAACTAGTATCATTTCCATTGTAACACTTCCACTGCAGAGGTGAACTTTGGTTTTTATTTTATTTTTCTTAAACACAGCTCCCGGTGCATTCAGAGGCAACGCCTTGTAACGAACTGTAGCAGGGTGTGACTTGGTATCTGGGCCCTGCTGACCTTAAAAATTTTTCTTAATCTGCCTGGTTGATGTTGCAAACTGAAATCCCACAAGCATAAAAACTGCTTGGCGAAGCAATGTTTCTAGCCAGGCAGGCTGCATTTTCTTGGAAAGCATTGCTGGTCACAGCTGGACATCTGGGCTAGAGAGTGATCCGTGTTTGACCTGACCGGAAAAAATCTTGTAGATGTTGCCTAAAACCAGGGAAGTGTTCATGAGCAAGAGGAGCTCCTTGATGCTCTCCTTTGACAATTGACAGCTGCACTAACACTGACTTGACTTTCTAGGGTTCCTCTTGTGTCACTGTCATTTAGAAGAGGTACGGTAAGAGAGACCTGGGATGAAACTATGTGCTTTACTAAACAAAGGAAGGAGATACAAGATCAGCCTTGGACACACAGGTATATAAATACACCAAAAGAAACCAAGTCATAGCCTGCTCTGGAAAAAGAGAAGATCAAGTTGGGAGCTTGAAGGGCAATTACTCTTAACAAGGAAGTTTTGTTAATCTGCGTTTTTTGGCACAGATACACTAAACAATATCATTTTGCAAATATAAAATTCCCTGGCAGGAAGCACACGCTTCATGTGAACTCCTGCCCAGATCATTCCCGGGGAAGAAGAACAGCAAAACTCCAGGTCCCTATCTCCTCACGGCTCAGATACTTCAACGAAGACACAACCAGAAAGAAACCACACACCCCCAGCCCAACCACACGGCTCCTGCACGTGCAGCCCCAGCGGTTTTAACAGCCAGGCGGGTTAAATCACCCTTCAAAGGCTTCCAGGGCTCAGCGCTGTCGTGGGGAGATGCCTGTGGCTACAGGACCGGGTGAGCTCCCAGTGTGCTGGGCTCACAATGGGCTTTCCAAGGCTGCCGGCAGCGGAGCCTGTTGGGGCTAGCCGGCGGGGGGTCCGGGGGGGCCACCAGCACCACACGGGACCCTCTGCCCTGTTCAAACAACGTGGGAGGTTTGCTGGCAGAGTTCGCTCTGCAGGAGACACACGGGGGAGCAGAGGGGTGGAAAAACAGAAGGACGACCTCCAGCATTTGGCATTTACTCTCAGCCTCCTCTTACAATTCATTGCATCATGGAAACATAGGGCTGCCCAAACAGGCCTGCAGTTCCATGCAGTTCCCTTGTATTTCGCAGGTATCAGTGGAGCCTTTTATCCATTCACACACAACACACACCTACGAAAGCCAAGTGGATACATTGCTCGAGTACAAGGCCTTTAGTCCGGGACTTGCAGAAACCCATTTGCTTCATAGTTCTGTAGTTATCCCTGGAGGCTGCCAAAATTCCTGTCCCGAGACCACCAAACTCTGGACAACACAGGAGCCAAAGTTCCCAAAGGGAATGTCTATGATCTGTGTGAGGGAGAGTTCGACTGCCTGAGTGCCAGCAGAATTCGCCTTCTGCCTCCAACCCTTTGTCTTTTGCTCAGTAGTTTAACAAGCAACAACTTGATAAAGTATACTCTAACATGCAATATTCCACCTCCCCCCGCCCAAAAAAAAAAAAAAAAAAAAAGTTCAGACACAAAAAACTTACTTTTCTGGGTTTAACTTTGTCTTGTAAGTCGTACTGGCCTATTCCTTTGTAACTTATGCCAAGCCACCACGGGATTCCTTGTTTATCCTGAAAAATGGACACCTACATGAACCGAGAGCTACTTAAGAAATACACAATTCCAAGACTAGAGCCCATTTAATTCTGTGACAAGTATGAGTAGGTACTGAACAAAGATATTTTTTTTTTTTGCAAAGACATTGATGTGAAGTGGATTGCTGAAGTGAGTGTTGAAATTTTCTTCCCCTGCTTTTCCAGACAGAGGCAAGAAACTGGGTGGTGGTTGTGCAAAGTGGGCAAAAAAAGCAACGGTGCTGCTGAAATGATGGGGTGTCACTTGTTGCAGGAGCGGCTGTGAGGGGGGAAGGATATGGGACAGAAAAATTGTGGTGAGTGAGTGCATCCAGGAAATTCAGGCACAGACAGCCACAGGAGGAGAGAAGAGAGCAAAGCATCAGCTCCTCAGGTACCAGTGCCATGGCCATGACTAAGTAAGGAGACATCATCTCTGCTGAGCTCTTCTGCACAAAATGCTTTTGGCCCAGGCTCTGCTCTACAATGGGAATAAATGCTGTATTGCCATCACCAAAAATATTTCTTAGCATTTCTCTGCTCCAGGTACGCACCCACTAATCACCTGCCACTTAAAAGTAGTCTTTCTTACATTGCATTTTTTTCCTAATTAGAAACATCTCTGGGGAAACTATTAACTGCTTTGGATCTAGAAGTGATAACCAGTTTAATTAAGATGATATGAATTTAGCTCCTGATAGGATTACAGAAGGTTTTACAAAGATTTCTTTCTGTCTTCTGTAGCACGTAATGCTTTGCTCCTGTCTGGAAACAATTTTTTAAGAATACTGAAGTGGGAAAAATTAAAGAGGTTGAAAAATGCAGGGTCTAATACTGATAGAAGTGTACTGAATCATCAAACTACTCCTATAGGAATGTAATCACATGTAATAAGCTAAGCAATCACATTATCCACGGGCATTTACTAACCTTTACTCCATAGTAATGAACTCCATATGTTGGCAAAGCTTCTACCACTTTCATGTACCTGTAGACAGATTTATAGCATATCAGATGTTTTTCTCTGGAGGGAATAATATCTATTAACATTTTTTTCACACGTACATTTGGGACATGTCATTTACCATTTGCATATTTTGCAGGTCTTAATAATTGAAGGCCCACATTTTCCAAAAAAAACTTAGCATCCTGGCTTGGGAAGGATGTGATACTTCAGCCCAGCTATGGAAAATGGAAAATCTCTCATACAACAGAACATTCCATCTTTTATCAGAAGGCTGAAGAACTGAAAGTAAAAATTCTGAGCTGAACACGTGTGCCTTTTGGGAAATGCTGGTGGTAAAGACCTGTCTATAATGATTCCATTGTGGTGCTCTGGTTACAATGGATAGGCTCCAGAAGTGTTCAGGCAGTTGTACGACTGTTTCATGAGGCAATTCAGACAAGCACTGAACAGACAATTTTCTCCCTTGTTCCTATTGAAAGGAGCTCCTGAATTATTGAGACAGTTACAGGCATCGAGGTACGTGAGAAAAACTGCAAGTTGTCTACATCATGCAACTGTAGCAGTCCAACTTCTTGGCTCGTAACACATCCCGCTGCATTTATATGTAAGTACATTCAGTAATATTAACAGTAAATTAAAAATAAAATTCCACAAGCTCTGTATGCATCTTGGAAGACCTTGTTCGTTTGAAAGCCAAATTCTGAAAATTTCAACAAACACGCATTTGGGTTTTTTATACGACCTCAGGTAATACTTGCCCTTAAAAGTTTGGTTTGAAAACTAATTGACAGCAAGCAGGGTATGGAGAAGAGTCTTTCAATAAAGTCCAAAAAAAATTTTATATTTGGGGCATATGAACGAAGACACACAACCTTAACTGCAAGCCTGTGAAATCTGAAACTTCAAATAATTTAACTTTAAAATATAACTCAATTAAAAAAAAAGACTCTGACAGATAATAATTGTAAAGTTTGGAAGCGAATGACCAAAACAGCCTGCATTACCACTTCTCAACAAAGAAGAACAGAAGAAAAGTAAAAATATCATCTTCACAAATTAACAAGTGTCATACTCACTGAACAATGGCTTGTCCTCTGGTCAGACCTTTAATTTGTGTATAATGCTCAATTACTCTGTCCTCACTGCAAACCAAGCACAAAACCCAATTTAGAGGCTCAGTGACTTTGTTCATGTGTGACAGCATCTGTCGAAATTCAGACGCCTGCTCAGCATGCAGAGAAGCGTCCTTCTGTACATTTCTCACTCTGGTTTACATTCTGTTTCTTACTGATTTCTTTCCCACCCTTCATTAGGCAGCATGGAGCTGCCTGCCTGATCCCCGCCATCGCATACCGCGTTCCAGACTAATTAACGAATCGTTTCGGATCAGCCTGTTCTGCTGCAGATGCTGCTGCAGAATAATGGTGCTAATTGTATAAATTCATTTTCACATTCCAAAGGACCAAAACTTCAAAGGATGGTTACTGCTCCATATGTAAGACAGAAGAAGTTAAACCAGAAACTTTTTCATTCCGGTGTATTTTTCCCCCTGAACTTTCATAGGTTAAAAAAAAAAAAAAAAAAAAAAAAGAAAAAGATTTGTCAGCAATGACCTTTTTGCATTTTTCCTGTTATGTACTTGAACATTTTGTTTTAGTGGAATGCTTAATAAAATAAGCGTTTAAGTGTCAGACACTTGGAAGCAAAGGAAAACCCAGCACCATTCATTCTGAAAAAAAAAAAAAAAAAATCATAAGCATGTCCTGGTATACTTGAAAATCCATCAGATAGGCATCAAGCCTGAAAAAAATGAAACAAATGAGGGAGTCAAACTTGCACAAAGGGAATCAATTGCAAGGAAACAATATTATTGATTCATTCCAAATCCTTTAGAGCAGATTCAAGCCACATAATTGGACCTGCCTTTCTGTCTCCAGCTTTTCTAGCTTATTTTCTCCCCATCCTCTTAAGGAGAGCAGCTGGGTGGGCATCTGGCAGCCAGCCAAGGTCAGCCCACCACAGAGGCTCTACTGTGCGACAGTTGAAGAGCAAGGTGCTCTTTGCAAACCCAGGCTTGGCTGGAGTTCAGATGTCAGCTCATTCTACTGCATGGTCCCCACATAGTCTGATCCAGGAATTTCATTTGAGCAAACTTTCAATGAGGGATTTGCATCTGATCTTGCATAATTTATAAACTTCTAGAAACTGGAAATGCTTGAACATGAGCAATTAACTCCGAGTCCTATATCATACAGGCTGAAAACTTTTAAAGGAGTTTGCAAAACTGTTTAATAGTCATCTTGTCATTACCATTCATAGCAATGATTTACATTTTAAATTAAATAGCTCACCAGTAAGCGAGTGATGGATGCTCCTGCAGTGTCTTGGTAGGAAAGACAGGCAGCGTCTTCAAGTCTTTTCTAGTGTTTTCATCACTAAAAAAACCCCACAAAAATGGCACAGAGTCACTGCTAGTGAATCATCAATGCAATCATTCGTTTCAGCAGAAGGAAAGGGCTGTATTTGCTGCCCAAGAACATCGCGTTGCCCCATATCAGGCTGTCATAGCAACATAACTCTATAGGCCCTCTCACATGACAGTGATGTATATGGTGTCATGCAGACTCATGCTGTAACTCATTACACAGACACGTGACGCTGGGGCCACTGCGGCGGGAGCACCCTATCAATATTTATTTTGCACACACTCACTCTACCTGCTGAGTGCAGAAAGAGCACTCAAACAGCTGCAGGAGGAAAGCCTCTGCCCCAAAGCAAAGGTGGTAGTGCCAATTTTTGCTCTGCTTTTCACTAAAATCCTACCTCTAGCCAATATATTTTATGAAGCAGCCTGGTATTTGTCAAATCTCAGAATTTAACACTGATCTCATTCAAAACAGAAGGTTTCAGTTCATATACTTTAAAATATTTTCACTGAAAACAGCATTCTTGGACTGCTTATTCCATAAAAAGTTCAAATAGTTTGGACTCCAGGCTTAACATGGAACAAAATAAATTGTGTTGAAGTATTTGAATGCAATTTGTCACAAAAAAACCCCAGCAAAGTATTTAAATATCTCTTTACAGTCATCAGTAAAATGGTTAATATTTTCTTCTTGTGTGCTCCCTTAATTAATCAGCTGAAAGCTGCACGCCTCATTTCTGCAGGATTTCTGCGTGCCTTCCCAGCAGTGCCAACAAGCACGAACATGACTTTTCTATGTAAAGAATGCATCAGTCATGTCCATCAGCATCCACCTCGACTCCTGCACCCAGGCTTTCCTTGAAGGTGCTTTCCTGCTCCCAACCTCTGTTTTCATCAGATTGCGCTATGAAGAGATTTCATCTGAGCTATGTTCTCCCTCTTCCCTCAAAACCAGCACACTGCGCATCAGTAGAATGGACCAGAGCACAGAAATCTGTTCCACGGGCACCGCAGCTCGACCTCTGCAGCAAACCCCTACCACATTCCCTCTCACACAGCAGATGTCACATGGAAGACGCAGTAAATTAAAGCTTTTTGTTCCTTGGCGAGCAGGGGCTAATCGCTCTGCAAGCTTCTTCCCCAGCCCTGACAATGTGCCTCAACCCTGACTAGGAGGGACCACCTCTGGGGACAAGGAAACAGTTCAATCAACAGCCTATTTATTCTTCAACGTCTTTGATGAAGTTGCCAAGAAGGGGGTCAATTAGCGCTGAGAAGCTGTTGTTGCCGAGCTTTGCCGGGCCGGCACTCTTCTGCCAGGAATATGCACTTTTCTTTGCAAGCTGGCCAGCACCCAAATGCCACAAACGGGGACAGCTGGGTGGAAAATCGGGATCTCTCCTCCCAACCCTTCAAACACAGCCAATGCTCACAAAAGCTGAGAGCATTTTATTCACCCTTTAAAAGCCCATTTTGAGTGGCTCAAAAGGCTGCTGGACATCTCAGCTTGCTGCTGAGAAGGTAGATTACCAGGGTTTTGTAGGGACACATGAAGATGCAGACAGAGCACACTATCCTGAGGCCTCCAGATACCAGAGAGAGAAAAAAAATTAAAAAAAACCCCTCATCCCAAAACCCAAGCCCTAAGCAACCTGGCCTGATCTCACAGCTGACTCCTCTCGAGCAGGAGGTTTGGCCAGATGACCTCCTGAGGTCACTTCCAACTTCCATCAGACTCACAAACTAACTGATTACTGAAATAAAAATTTCCTCCTATTTTTAAGCCCGACTTGTAACTGCAATGGCTGCTGCAGCAGTCAGGGCTGGCAGGGAAATACAGTGAAGCAGGAGAGACTCTGGAAGGAAGCAATAATGAAATAGCTCATTTTTACCAAACAAAAGGGCTGTTCCTCTAAATATAGATTCTTAATCCACAATATTCATAATCAGAGGTTTAATGGTTGGTCTCTAAACCCCTAGTTAGAAACTTCCTTGCCAACGAACAACAAACCGCCCAAGCAAGGGCTGAAGCACCACAGCTGATGCTGGAGGCAGGAGCTGAGCTTTGGCAGAGGCAGCTGGGCAGGGGGGACAGGTGACTCCCCAGCTGTCACCACTACAGCTGAGGGGAAAACGTGCCAAGCTCTCCTTCGCCAGCCATTACAGGGCCAGCTACCCCGCAGGCACCAAGACTCTGCAGAAACATCACGAATCCTGGCAGGTGCACCCTACCACACGCTGAGGTGCCACCTTTTGCACAATTGGTGGCCTCCAGCAGGGCTACTCGCCTTCCCAGTTGGTTTTCAGGTCCCTTGCCTCTAGACCTGGTTGAGTAGCAATTTACTTGATCCTCAAACACCAAAGCAAGGGCACTATTTAAGCTTGAGTAATGAGCAGCAGCTCATCAATATGGAGATGTCTACCACTGAATTTCAGCCAAGCGCCAGCCAGCACACCCACCTCCCTGACAAGGTTTGTGGGCTCTGAGCTGGGACTTATGTGACTAAAGGGCTGCAACGACATGGGGCACATCCCTCCAGCGCTGACCCAGAACCACAGGCTCTGTCAGCAGGCAGAGGCCACAGAGCTGTGACAACTCACAGCAGAGCTGGACCTTCTCTGTTCTTCTGCCAAACTACAAACCCATCCAACTTCTTGCAATAGCAGAGAAAACACTTCTTTTACAGGGCAAGGTTGGCCCTTGGGACCTGCCTTCCTGAAGGAACTCATCCTCATACCCTGAGGTTCAGACGCACTGTCCCATCCATCTGCAGCTGGAGGCAGTCCATCAAAATGGACTTATGAGGCCTGAAAGTCTCCGAGAGGCTATATGAAGATTTTTTTTCCCCTGCGTAATTGTAAGATAAAGGATGAAACCATCCTAGAAAAATGTAAAAGACCTGGGAGAAACAGGGCAGAGCTCCTTGCATGCTGGACGCCTTCAGACAGCGCAGGCTGGCACGCAGCAACCCCGATCTGCTGACTGCGCGCCTGAGGATTAGCATTTGGGATGATTCACGGCTTCAGGGATAATAAAAGCCTCAAAAGGTCCTCCCCCTCCTTCCACAGAGTTCATTATCACTTCATCTGCACTGAGAAGCCCAAGCACGTCTCCCCTTGACCTTCAGGATCACTTTCCCAAGCCCTCCGAGACCCAGCCGTTCCCCAGAGGTGACGACTCCAGATAGCAGGAGCGACGGTTTGAATTATTACCTGTTCCTGTTTGGTTTCACAGCGGCCACAAGACGATGCAGAAATCACAGGGCAGACAGCCCCAGCTCCAGATATCCAACCGTCTGTGCTATCTACCAGCCCAACACACCAATGTTGTATCTGGCATGTCCACGGGACGCTCGCATCAGGGTGGGACGACTCGGCCGGCAGGATGGAGAGGCTCACTTGTATTTCATCTGACCTCTGCTACGGAGGGGGCTTCTTGACTGGTGGTTCTTGGCATGGTTTCAATACATAAACTGCCCAGAGTCAAGAGGACTAACATTTTTTTGGCAAAAGGTTTGTTTATTCCCCAGGAGGAGAATATAGGAAACTCATCTCAAGTATTTTTCCATTATGGAGAAGAACTAAAGAAAACCAGCAGACAGACCCTTTCCTTCCTATTCCACCCTCTAAAGGGAAGTTTTCCCTCCAACAGATATCGAGCAGAACTTGAATTGACCTGGGTGATGTAAATGAAAAATGACATCAGATCCTCCTCGCGCCAAACCTCAGCTTGCATTCTTCTTGGTGCTGACCACATTTCATTTTCTGTCCCAACAGGAACGAACGCTGGGCAGGACACTATCCCCAGCAGCACGCCCTGCTCAGCAGTGCCAGCTCTCTGGAGACGGGAGGGCAGCTTGTCTCCAAAATAACCCACAGCAATATTTAACCACATACCGTACTTCTAATAGGAGTTCTCACATTCAAACTACTATCTCTAGCAGCAAACCAAGACCAAACCCACATGCTTCCTACAACCCACTGGCTTCACAGTGAAATTTTAGGCATTTTGCTAAAACTCCACCAGAAATATGGGAAGGAACCAAGCCAGACTATCGTGGCACACTCTGCCTAAAACACGTTACTGAGAATCAAAAAAGACGTATATATTTATGGTTCGCGAAAGTGCACGTTCACAGCTTATAATCAAGCAATTCCACACTCCCTGCCAGGCAATGATTCACAGAACTGTGCCAACTGGGACCACTCCTCAGTGGTTGCCCAGGCTCTCCCCCCTGCGCCCACTGTCAAAACCAGCTTATGCCTGTTGCTAACGCAGGGAAGAGCTTCGATGTAATAAACTGTGGTTAATGAGATTAGCTTAAAACGTGAAGAGCAACAGACACACCCAGAGCAGCAAAAGCAATATACTGGACTACAACATAAAAGCTTATCAGCCCATATCATCTTTATAAATATTAACAACTTGATAAGGATAGGACTTCAGACAACTTTTAACTGACTGAAGTGATGACAGGTGTGTCTGCCTCTGCTAAATCGAGGTCATAACACTTTATAAGGTAGGAATTTATCACTGGGGAAAGTGCACTCACTGCATAGTGATTGTGCTCTACTCTCGAAGCCTCCTGACCTCACACAAATACTTACTCTTGTGTTGCTATGTGATCGTTAGAATAACTCACTCCTGAGTCTTTCTAAATGTCACAATTTTATGTTCGTTTAATTCTTAAAATTAATTTTAAGCACACCATAGACAGAACTTAGAGTAGCCTTGTTTTTAAAAGTTATCGACCAACCTCCTAAGTTAACCTGAAAGTTATTTCATGGACACCTACAAATCAGCAAATGCTTCTGAGAATTGCATGAGAGATACAAGGAAATGTGGAGCTTCACAGCTAAAGGACAATACAATATTACCCTGCATCATCAAGATGCTTCAAAATCTTTTTGTTATATTTAGAGCTAGCGAAATAAATACACAGAAACAGCACACAATTAGACTAGACACTTGAAAGCTTGACAATCTTAAGTTTTCAGAGGGCTGGTCAGGTTACTCAGATGATGTTAGTAATGGCCCTATTTCTCCAGGATAACCACTGAATTCCTCTGCTATCTGATTACAAGCAATGCTGTAACGGTACAAGAACATCCCATGTTGCTGCCCATACCCCAGCCCGGTCCTAAAGTGACTTTCTAAAGCGACCAGGCTTAGGATAGCATCACCAAAGCCTCCAAGGTGCTCCCATTCCATATGTTTACAGATGAGAGAGGGCAACACGGGCCATCACTCTGCAGCTGGACTGCTCCAGCAACAGGTGACTTCCCTGTAGGCTGTTGTTTTGTTTTAAAATAAATGGAAGGGCAGAGCGTGGCAACCTCACACTCCCATGGAGGCTGGACTGCCTTTCAGGGTACCAAGAGGAACAGGTGGGAGGAGGAAGCAGCAAGGCAGTGGAGTGGGGGGAAAAATGCACAGGGTTAAAAATGCAAGAGAAAAAAAGACTGGGGGTGGAAGAGAGAGCAGGGAGGGTATGAGGAGAGCCGATGGATTTAGCAGCTTTTGAGTATGTTGGAGCAGCAGGAACTTGGCAGCAGGATTTTGAAAACAGGCTCTCTGACAAATCCTCTTTTGTGACAAATGCCAGACGTTTCCCATCATTTCCCAACCTTTCAGTTTATGGTCTGCTGGCACACTCAAGAAAGTTATTTTTCTATTGAAGGAAGACCAGGATCTAGAAAGACCACGAACAAGGGGCTCCCATTGGCATGGGACAGCCGGAGCCAAACGTTGCCCCCCCAGCCAGTGGGGAGCTTTGCTGGGGCAGGGCTGCAAAGTCTGCCACTTGAACACCAGATAGGGACTGCCTGCTCACAGAGGTATTTGAAGGAGCATTTTTAAGAGCCTTCCAAACCCCATATGTGAAAAGGAACACGATAAGCAGTGCAGATGGCTTTTTCAATGCCAGGTTTGTCATGCATCTATGCCGCAGCCATGCTGTGGGTTCCCATGCTGTGCTGCACCAACAGCTTTACTTTCACAGCTCCAGAGGGACGCGCAACAAACACACAGCGTGGCTGGGGCTGGGCATCCCTCTCCCACACTCGGCACAGGCTGGACCATAGCCTTGGACCTCCGGACCTGACCTCCAGCTCCAGCCCTGCTCCTTTAGGATAATTTTTCTGCTTCCTGAGCCCTGTCCAACTCAGAAGGCAGCAGCAGTGCCTACTGTTCTCACGGGGGTCTGGTGACCCTGCTCATTGGCTTTTGGAAGATGGATCAAAAGCACCAAGGAAAAAGCAACATTTCTCAGATCAGCTGTATGCATGCACCTCTCTGCCTGGGTCATGGGGACTGGACAAATGCGAACATGACCTGCTCCCAGAGCCACCGTGGCTCTGGGAAATTCATATATACACTTTGCAGTTGAGGAATGGGGTTCCAAGGAAGCAGTTCTCCTTGAACTAGAAGAAGGTTCAAGAAAGAAGCTACAGAAAACCTGTGACCTGAATCTGCCCTAAATTCTCAAGTCTTCTTTTACAGCTCTTGCTGTGAAATATGAATATTCTGAGGATAAAACCCTCTGGTCCTTGCACACCACAGCTCCCACCAGTGATGGCCCGCAGTCCCATGGATCTGGCGCAGTACATCCACGTTCCCAGAGCTGCTCAGCCGTACCAACGGCACGTGCTGGCAGTGCTGCTCTCAGACCAGACGGGAAGCAGAACAGCTCTGCTTTACCTGGGGATTTACTGCAGAGCCAAAGATGACTATTCCCGGTTGATACAACGCTTGAAGGATCCCAAACCCTTCCTCACAACAACAGACTGTTATTTCTAATGTTCAGGCTTTCTTCCTGTTCACACAAAAGTCAGCTTAGCCATATTAGCGGTGGGGTTTTCGCATGTCTGACTACAGCAGCACAGTGTAAAGCTTGTTATCACAGCCCTGCATGCTGATACAGAGATACATGGAACCACAAGAAAAATAACGTATCCAAATAATGATAAAGGCCTCACAAATCTGCAAAAGCAAAAAAGCTGAGACTGAAAAGTTGTCGTTCCATTTCCTCAAAGCACAAATTACACCCCACGTGATACATCCCAACCACCATGGGAAGGAAAAGCAAGAGATATTTATTTTTGCGTTTTTAAAGCAAGGATGTTGTTTGGAGTCAGACCAGAGCCCAAACTCCTGCTCGCAGCTGATGGTGCAAGACTGGAAAAGCTCTCAGTAGACCAAAGTTTTCCTGATTTTCAACAGAAAGGAGTTGAATACCTTATAATGCAAAAGCCATGAAATTTAATTTTACAACAGGAAAAAGCAATGTGTTTTAATGCTGAACCTGTGTTTGAGGGAATGTTTAGGGACAAGGAGGACAGCATGTTTCACCTAAGGCTGCGGATGCCATGACGCTACTCCAAGGCTAACAACTACGACAGCAACATTGTCCCCTGCACAGGACGCAGCTTAGGGGATAATGAATTTTTCTGGCACCGTGCTTGCCTTGTCTCCTACCTGCTTGGGATGCAGAGCACACGCAGAAGCCCTCTCTAGGTGGCTGGGTTGTACCCACTACAGCACTGCCTCTCTGAGTTAAAAGTGCCTTAACAGAAAATAAAGAAAAGACTGTGGAGGGACAATTAAAGAGGACAAAACACAACCACCTCTTTGCTGCCCCTCAAGAAACTGTATGAATGTCACACATATGAAATCTGTAAGTGCATGTACCTTACCAAATCACCATCATTATGTATTGATATTAAAAGTTACACTGCCATACACAAGCAGTAAATCCCATGAGATCAGATTATTAAGTTACTGAAAACATCCTTTTTTCCCTGCTTCATCTAATTCTTTTTGCTCATTTCACCCACAGTGCTTCCACCTAATTCATCTGCTATATGAGAAGCAATTCCTCGACAGTCCTTACAGAACTGCTGTAAAATAGGAAATGGTAAAAAATCCCATTAAAATAACATAATTGCAATGACTATATATGCTTTGGTCTGTCCTGAACTGAATCTACAAGTCGCACCAGTAGAAAAAAACACCTCTTGCTGTTAAAAAATCTAGCAGAAAATTAGGGTCTTAACTCCATATTTTTTTTCACAATTACACCTAGTTTACACAGTGAACTTCCACTTTTTATTGAAAAGTAACACACCACGAGAGAACATTTTCACCTCATAACTGCTGCCTAAATGCTCAGGGATGATGTTCAGCAGCTCCTTCCCACCCTGCCCTTTGCCCGCTGCCTTGCCTCAGCCACCCATTCCTCATGGTACCCAAAAACCAAACTGCAGTGACTTGAGAAGAAAAGCAAGATTTGCACACTGCTAGAGAAAAATTACTAGTTTCAGGCAGCTTTCTTTGAAGAGGATATAAAATTCAGTTAAGCAGAGCGCTCTTTGGGGAAGTGGGTATCTGATATCTGTCAAGTAGCGGATTTGTCATCATTGTATGAAATAAATAGCAAACATAACTTTCCTTAAACTTGCTAATTTACTACCTTGGTTCATTAGACCTTCCCAAATGAAGTGAAATAAATAATCACCCCCCTCAGCAAACAGGCCCCAAGTTAATAAATCTTCGCTCATCTTCTTTCAAATTAGTTGTTTATTGCAAAAGTGTGAGCTCAGGAAAGCGCGCAGCTGGGTTTGACGGAGACAGAGTTAATGGTTCATGGAGCAAGCACCTGGCAAAGATTTTTAAAGAAAAAGCGTGCAGAGTCAAAGCTGAAAGGCAAAACACACCATGACTCACTTGGCAAACAAGCAGCCGTGGCGCACCAGGAGCACAACCCCAGCACCAGTGCCGAGCACTGATTTACAGCAAGGCAGACACAGCCCACGGGGAGCTGTGGCTTACACTAGAGAAAGCCTCTGTAAATATCAGTGCATGGAAAAGAAAATCAAAACCTAAACCACAGTGCTACTTATAACAGGCACCAGATGGATGCCCTAAGAGCGAACCCTATGGTGAGCCAACACCTCTTTTCTATCACCCACTGTTACATGTGGAAGGAAATCCTTGGCAGCTGAGAGAGGCACCTAGACCATGCTCAGGTCTTCAGCCTCCCTGCGTCAGGCCAGCACAGGCATCTCCTTGTAAGTCATCCCCAAACGCAGTGGCTCTGGAAAAGAGCTTCCAGTGAACGGCTCACAACTGGTCTCCTTCCCCAACAGGGCAGCCGAAGGGGAGCAGGTCTGTGGAGCAAAAGGGGACCAGACACCCACACTGTACCCATTTCAGGGCTTTCTTTAGGTCAGCTCTAGCCTGGCCCCATCACCTGAGCACCTCTTAGTGCTTGGACACACTAGGTGGGCTCCATCCATGCCACACGGACCCACCTTGAGCCCTCTGAGACCTCTCCAGGATGCAAACCGGAGAGAGGGGAGTAGGAACAACTGGGAGCTTTGGTCCAAATTTGTCTTTCTGCTCCGACCCCAGCCCTGGACATGGCCACACATGGAGTTCTGGTCATATGGACCTGGTGAGATTTCCAAAAACAGGCTGGACAAGCCACCGCTAGAAAATCTCAGGTGTCTCCTGCATCTGAAGCTACCTTAATCTTGGGGTAAGCAGTATAGCGAACAGGTGCTTTGTTATCAGAGAATTATTAACTTCTTTCAAGCAGCTATTTGCCAGCACTGCCCGCGTTACCATTTACACATTCTTTCCTACCAAAAGGTTTTCCAAATTGTTTGGCAAAACAGTCATCTTCCCCAGTAAATGCTACTCAAAAATCTAATAGTGAGATACACTCTTAATTAGGAGCAAGCTGTTAATACCAGTTTTCTGCACCAAGACCAGGCACTTCATTTTTTCCTCAGTAAAGTTTTTAAATTCAGGAGTCTCTGAACCAATTGCTCCATAGCTGCAGTTTGCAGAGGTATCTTTCACACAAACCTTTTCCTTTTACAAATGGCATTTATCACCCACATAATGATAAACCCGGTGCCTCGCACATGTCAGCTATCAGGAATTCATTATTTAGTCTGTGTTATGTTATACCAGTCGGGAGTTATCTTTGCAGCCCACAGGCCAGAATCAAAATTGAATGTGTCAGCTATTTAAAGAAAATGGAAGCCCTCCTCCAGCAATTTAATTAACTTTCAGGGAGCACGGCTAGGTTTCAGTCCTGGAAATGTTACTGGAGAAAATACGATCCAGGATTATCAGTCAGAAAAACTTTTAAAAAGTTACTTCCCTTACACAGTCCCTGTAGCTACTCTGACTTTAATAAACATTTTTCTAATGCTAGAAGGACAGTATTTAGGAAGTCTCAGTTATAAACTGTCTCTTTCATCAAACCACAAAGAAAAATGATACTATATACTGTTATTGTACAGCATATTCGAGGGCAGATACTTCGTCTGTAAACTAAATACAGCTAAATCATTTGTTTCCCAAGGAGGCAGGAACTCTATGTTGCATATTTACACAATGAATAATTACCAGACTGATCTATTGTTTCGCTTGCCTGCCAAGAGATTAGCTTTCTTTAAAATTTAAATAAAATTTCAAAAATTGATAGAATATGGACCTTTTTCCCAAAAAAATTGAGCCATGCCAGAAGCTGCAACTTGAATCAATTTCTCCTTCTAGAACTCTTGCATAGTTTAAAAATCATGATTTTGTAAAACCAGGCTTGCAGCTTTTTCTGTTTCATTTGCAAATACAAGCAGAGGAGCACAATTAACTAATGCAGAGTTTCAAAACTGCTTTTAATGACTAATACTTTGCTTGAGGATCTTATTACAGGAGCTAGAGAAGAACTGATGGGAATTCATTTAAACAGAGAAGCAGCCAGCTAGAAGCCATACACGAGTTGTGAAAAACAAACATGAGCAAAGCGTTACATCCCTCCTCTCGAGCAAAACTGCCTTCCTGTGCAAGCACTGGGCACGAGAGCCACAGACTTGGAGCATCCCAGGCTTGCCAGGAACACCAGAGCTGCAAGACTCTCGGGAGGAACTGCTCTGCCCATGGCAGCCCCAACACTGTCCCATGCAAGGGGCAAAGGAATGCTGCCCCAAGTGCCCCTGCAACGTGTTCTTCATCACATACAGGGGGTAATTACTTTGCCTGGGATTGCCAGTTCAGTAAACAGGAAAAGAAACCGGGCGTGCGGTGAGCTATACCAACCATGATCCACCACCACCTTCATTAATCATTCCTCCTGCAGTCCACAGTCATTTCAGACTGCCTTTGGGAAACCAGAGCTGTCCAGACCAGGCACATGTGCAATGGATATGCTGTGGGTACAATTCTGAAGCACATACTTCAGTTTTATCAAGATGTCTTAAAAGCCAGGGTCCTCTCAAAGCAGGACTTGGGTGGTTTACCTTGCATAAAGCCTCTCTCCAAACGATAAGGTGCATACTCTTCTCTTAACAGCCCAGCTCAGGACCCCAGGGTCCTACTGTAAACCACCTGCAAGAGCCAAACCCCAAAGACCCTGATATTTTCGTGCTGCTGGTGTGAAGTCCCTCCAGAGTGACCTTTGTGGTGCAGAAATCAAAAGGTTTTACTTTCTCCGATTGCCCATGCATGAGGTTTGCTCACTGAAAATAAACAGATTTCAAAAGAATGTGCTCACCCACTCAGCATGGCACAGGGGAGGGTGTTTCTCAGGAGATTGCTGCTCTCTGCCATCAAGACTTTATCTGAGAATTTGAGCAGCGGATTGGGAAAGGGGTTACTGCAGAGCCGCAGGAGTTTGAAGTGTTTGGACCCTGATACCGACCTGCCTGTTCCCAGTTAAAGCCAGTGGGCATGCCACACTGTGACCCCACTACTGGACGTGTCCCCATGGAAAAGCTCCCTGTGGGATGTGTGAAAAATCAGCCAAGCAGAGATCACCAGCGTTGTCCGGACTGGCCCATTTTTTCACTTCCAGAAAGCTAATCTCTAGGACTTCAGGCAATTCCTGTATTTACCTGCATTCACTCCGCACTAATCCGATATAAAACAAAAAAGGAACTCACGTAAGCAGAAATGGTGCAAGAGCCACATTCCGAAAAGTGATTCAAGGCGGAATGGCCAGACAACAGCGAACAACGCATGCACCAACCCCGGCCACAGCAAACGGAGGCGACCACGCGCACAAGTGGCACTGCTGCAAGAACCTGTGCCTTCTATCACAGCAAGCGTGGCAGGGGAGGCCAGTCCTGCAGTATCTTTGTTAAGATATGCTGGTAATTAAGCTAGTGCTTTATCAGCAGTAGCCCAAAGGACCACTTGTGATGCATAAAATGAAATTCCTTCACTCCTGGTGTGCTCGCTAGCCCTGGGACAGCTGGCTGTGCTCATTTGCTACGGAGGCATAACATATGTTTTGTTTAACAGAGGAAACAATTGCTGCGGCTATTTTCATGCAACTGTTAGGGGAAGAGCTACGCTTGAAAATCACACTTGTGGGCAGAGTATTCCTGCCTCCAGTTTTCTTTAAATACTTCTGAAGGTAACCATGGGCAATCCACTCCTTGCAATGTGTCCGCAAAGGCACGGAAAATAACCACAGACCCAGATCTTGGGCATGTGAAGCAATGCTTACAAACCTATTTATGGCAAATGATAAGGAGTCAGTGTTAAGTTTAAGCCGCGTAAGGGAGGTTTTCACCACAAAGAGAGTTTTTAACCTTAACCCCTTTTCTTGAGAATTGACAGCATGTGCCACCAGCTGCTACAGCTTAACAAGTTTGTTGTTGTAAGTGAACAGCAGTTGTCTGGTGATCTGTGCCTAAACTGAGTTAAGCTTGGGGCATCATAGGGTGTCCCTGTGAGATCAGGCAAGATGAGCAGTTTTTCTGGAGAAAAATACAGCATGCTGCAGCTATAAGCAATATACTGTGGGTCACAAAGCAGGTCTACATGTGAACACAAACAGAAATTGTCTCTGTAGCCAGCCCATCCGGTTGATCTCATTCACAAGGACATCTTTTCCTCCCTGCAGGCATGACAGCATGCCAACAAAAAGGAGGAGGTTGTGATGGACTTCACAGAGCATGTCCATCAGCGGAGAAGGACTGGCACCTAGAGAAGAAAGGGTCTCAGGCAGGAGGACTGGCACTCACTTGACAACTGCACACTGAAGGAAAAGAGAGTCACGTCACTTTGGCAGTCAGATGTGACTTGCTCCCCGTGTTTGGGCAGATAGCTCTTCACCGAGCCGTTTCAAAGCATGGTTCTTGAAAGCCATTGTAGCTAAAGCACAAAACACACCTCTCTTCCCATATGGAAACTCAGCAAGTAGTCAAACATTAACCTGACCAGAGCCAACCCTCTGATTTTTTATTTGCTTAGTGAGCTGTTCCTAATAGAAGGTCTTTTCCCCTGGCTCTAACAGGTCGGGGTGCGACCCCACCCCCTCCCCGCAGTCAGTTAGCATAACCAGTGTGTGGTAGAAAGCCATCTCCAAGGGCAAGCCCAAGCTGATGATACAGCTTTGGACAGCTAAAGCTCAGCAACCGGGTTGCACACCAGCTACAACACAACTGTGGGGTCAGGCACGGGCAGGGAGAGGCTCCGAGGGGCAGCTGCCGAAGCAAGCGGCTCATTGACCTCCGGCACCGGCAGCTGACGGGCTCCACGTCCCTGCACGTGCTGCGGCGCTACGGGCAGGGCTGCCCGCACGGGCACAAGCCACAGTGCAAAGCACAGCCTTTCTGGGGTAGGAAAGAGGGGGAACTTCCTCGCCATTCCGCTTCGGCACCCGCGTTCGGGGAGGGGAGCAAAGCAGGACAGCCTGAAAAAGCGTTTTGACTCAGAGCCTGCTCACAAAAGGGATTACTCACCCTGCAGACTCAGATGTTATCCAGCCCAGCAGCGCATTTCACTTTCTTCAGCCACTGCTGGCCGCTGGACTTTACCCCCATTTTTGATTGTTTGCAATACAATGCCAACACAGAAAAACACATCCATCAAGCACACCAGTATTAGAAAGGAAAAATGTTATTACCTGGAATAGTCCCCTTTAGCTTCCTACAATTGAAAAACAGTGACAGAATTAAAACATGATCTCTTCAAAAGTCCTCGCTTTTCCCAGCATTGTTCACTTCCCCACTCCCACAGCTCTGCAGCCGCATCCTGACCCCAGTTACACTCGGCGCAGAGCACGGAGGCTGCCTGCAAGCAGGCACAGAACTTGGCCCTTTACACTTCCAGCTACAGATAATCCAACTACACCGTAAAGTAAAACAGCAACCAAAACAGGGATGAAATTCATATTGCAAATCCGTTATCACTTTTACTGTACAAGCAGCAAAATACAGCGCTCTCTCCAGCTGGCCGTGGCCAGGGACAGGCTGGCTTTGCAGGGGGGTCGGTAGCTGAGCGAATGCCGCTCGCTTGAGATGAAAACAGTTGGGGCAGCTTGAGCCACTGCAGCTTTGCTGTAGTGTCAGTGTTGGTGACATTTTGTCACCAACAGTGCAACAAGGAAAAATCCTGGTGGTTTAAAGGTCAAATTTTATTTCTTAAAAAGCAGTAAATAACCCCCTTGTTTTAACGTTAATATCAAAATCTGTATTTTTGTTTAAAAAAATTAAAATAAGCGTTTAACTCTTGAGTACAACAAAACTTGATAAAGGAAAAACTGACATGGCATATTTCAACATAACAGACATATCAAAAACGTATGCTCTAAGACTCACAGGCATAACAGTAAATTTAGCTACAATATTGTACTTGTTTCTTCCCAGATCTCCCGAAAGTATTTAAATTAGAACAGGTGACAAGTGGATGGAAGCCTACCCAAATAAATGCCTTCCCTTGATGAGTTCTTCCTCTTTCCCTCCCTTTTTCAATTTCAAGCTTTGCACGTAACTTTTTCCCCCTCTCACCTATAAGGCGAGCCCCCTCCCCAGGTTTCCCAGCTTTCCATCCCCCCCGCCCGAGGGATGCTGCAGCGGGCTGGTTGTGCGGGGGGCGCAGCACCCAGCGGGTCCCCGGCAGCCGGACCAGGCACTTACCTGCAGAACCAGGGCTGCCAACTTGAAGACGGTCTCGCTGTCCACCTCGATCTGCCCCTGTGCAGGGAAAGAGCAGAGCATGAGCCGTGCCCGCAGCGCTCCGCACCGCCCCGCGGCGTTCCGCACCGCTCAGACACGGTGCGTCCCGCCCCCGCAGGGCTGGAGCCCCTCCCCGCGGCCCCTGGGCTGCCCCCCCCCACCCGCTGTCAGCATGGCAGCGCCTCTCCTCCTCCCCCCAGCGCCTCTCTCGCCCTCGCTGTTTGCTTTGCAAAGCTGCTGGTTATTGCACTGCACTGGACGGTACCGCATCTGGCTGTGCGTGCCTCCTCGGGGCCTGATCCTGCACCCCGCAAACACACGACGCACTTGCCGTGGGGCAGGGAGGCAGGGCTGGGTGGGAGAAGGGTATTTTTACGGCTTGAAGCGCACCAGCTCCTCAGGGCAGGGATCTGGGTTCTTTGCTGCGAGGTGGTACGCACACCCCTGATGCTAGATAAGTAGTGCTTATCAGTCACAAGGATAGCATAACTCAGCTCCCTTCGCCCGTGCAGTCCGGATCTTGCAGGCTCCAGGGCTCGCAAGTACCTCAGAGCTGTGGTGCTGCACCCAGAAAAACCACATGGAGCCCCACGCCTTGACACCACTGCAAAACCTGTCCTGTCCCAGCAGCGCTATGCCCACGCTGGCCTCAGAGGTGTCCAGCTGATAAACGTCAAAACATTGAAACTACACAAAAATCCTTTTTTTTTCCCCTGCTTGCGAGCTTAAGCGCAATCTTTCAAAGTTAGCTTCTTACCAGCAAAAAAAACCTGGTATTGGTTCTATACTGGGACCAGCAGTAACACTGGAAGAGTAGAAGATGCAGTTACACTTGGGCTCTTGGGTTATCAAAGCTACCCCTTATACCTACTGCATCTTGCAAACTGTGTATAAAGGACAAAACCGAGCCCATGAGCCAGCACATGAATACAGAGATTATTTTTTCTCTTATTGACCTTTTGCAAGTGAAGGTGGTGGACATGATGCCTGTCTCCTGCCTCTAAGATCCCAACACATCCTCTGTCCCCAAGACCTGTCAGCTGAATGAGGGGACAAAGCAGACAAAGTTTGGAAACTTTGGCTGAAATAGTGCCAAAACCAGGGCAGCAGGAAGATCTACAGAATTACATACAGATACAGGGAAATGACATCTCAAAATATATAGAGCACATCTGGAGCTGAGCTAATTTACCACAGCTGCAGGTCTGGCCCACAGAGACTAAATTCAAAAGTGAACAAACAAATAATTCAATTTTCTTGGAAAGGAAGGTTTTTTGCCAGCTTTGTCAATAAAACGTTCCGGCAGCAGCAGCACTCCCCCAGGCTGCTCTGCAGCGGCAGACCAAGAGGAATTTCCCCTTCCCAACAGGTGTGGCAACAGCTATGCAGAAGTAGCCTCCAAAGCATTCCCAGACATATTTTATTAGAAGAGGAGAGGCACATCACAAGTTAGGAGGGGAAAAACAAAAAAAGCTTTGAGTTCATCCTTCCTTCAGATCTCTTTCATGTTGATGCTTAAGAAAAAGGGCAAGGATTGCAGCCCAGAAACTCTTCACATAGGTGCAACTTTAAGGCACTTTGTTACTTCCAGGTCTGTATCAGGTTAGTCTTTGTCATGCATCTGAGCTGCCTTTTTTTAAGCCTAAATTGCATCTGCTCAAACAGCCTCTGAGTCCAACTGTGACAGCAGGATTACGGGAGATCAGGTCATCCCAGCACCATGCTCTCCTGCACAGGCAGGCGGGGAACCCAAGCGTGAGAAAGTGCCACTGCAAGGAACCCCTGCTCAGCAGGAAAGACAGGCTCTAGTCAGCAAAGCTGTCCTTGGACCACAAAATCAGGGAAAACAGGGGCAGAAGGGACCTTAAAGCTCATCAAGACCATTCCCCACCCCAAGGCAGAACCAGTACCAGAAAAGTTATCAAGATTTAACTGTCCAAAGGCCCTCGTCTCTTTGCTGCTGGCCCCAAGAAAAACTTTGCAGCACTCTGTGAGCTACTGCAGCCAGCAAGTCTCTGCTGACCCATAGCAATAGCTGCTGTTGGCATTACAGGGATGTTTGGAACTTAATAACCAAGTACCTCTTCACTTTTCATCTTCAAAGCACCTCACAACCATTAACTAATTAGCAATAGCAATTACAAGGCTGCCCTTCTGTGTTTATTTACTTGTTGCTAAAAAATGAGTGTTAAGAAACTCCGGTTACTTTACTAGGCTGCTATGGCATTGCCACAAACATTAAAAGTGATCGCACACACCACTGCATGGAGGGTTTTTGGAAACCAAACATGCTGAAAGGGGACTGCCTTCCTCAGGCAACAAAGTTTCAGTCTTTGCTTTCACAGCAAGGGTTTTGCTGTGCCAATGTCTTCCATTTCAAATGCATTCGCTTCGAAGCTGTATTGAGGAGCAAACGGGTAAGGAGATTCTCCCTGACCTGACTTCTCTCAAACAAGGTGCTGAAGGCGTCTTGACCGGAGCAAAGGGGACAAACAGGACACCGCAGGTGCAGGGCTGCCATCACAGCTCTCCAGCTGTTGCAAGCCTCAGGTCAGGGTGGACCAGCCCTAATTACTATCACATACCGTGATAATATTATTTATACACATTATACAATAACAGTGGCAGGAGACTGGGGCCATTCTGAGGGAGGCTCTGCACCAAAAAACACCCCCCCAAAGAGCCATCAGAGAAAGAACTGCCTACCCTTTAAAGGGGCCCAAAAGCAAAGAAATGAGATGCAGGGAGACCAAAGGACTGCCCTGAGGTCATGCAGTAGCTGAGTAGCAGAGCAAGGATTTGAAGAAAGGGATCCTAAAGCCCAGCTCAGCCTTTGCCTAACAGACTAATGCTATACAAGTGACAAGTCTCTTGGAGCCTGAGCCTGGAATTATTTTCCATCATAGTATAAAATTATTTGCCACCTGGTTCCCCAGTTGGCCATTGCTATAATGCAATCCAGCCCTGCCCTGGGCTGTCAAGGAGTTTGGGCAGCCCTTGGCTTGACACAGATCCATGCAGCAATACACATCACTCCGGAGTGCCGAGCCATGGCTCTCCCTACTCAGGCAATACTTTGGATTTTATGACCATCCTTCAGCCCTAAGGCTGGCGGACAGGGATGTCTGTTTTAGCACTGCTTTAACAGCAAGGTCAAATTTCAAAAATAGAGGGGGAAAATGGCTGCAAGAAGATTAATTTGCAATGCCTGCAGTTGCCAGCGTAATTTAAGCAGAGACTTCAGCGAGCAGGCGGGGGGGTTCTGGGAACCAGGGCAGTGAGCGCTCTCATAGCTGAAGATGGAAGGTTTTCCTAGACCTATCCCAAGTGGGAGCAAGGTCACTAGCGCGAGGTTAAGTAGATGGATGTAATTCAGATAATGGAATTTGAGTCTTCTACATTTTAGATGTAAATAAGTTTAAAAGACTAGTGGCTGCAGCTCCAGGGAGGGGATGAAACTGATATTTTTCAATTAGAGTTTGTGCACGGACCAGTCATTTTAACCAGCAAGACAGATTCAGCCCCTTCTGCAGCTCTCTGACAGGCCACTGGTTTATCAAAACACTGCATTTGGTCCAGCAGATTCAAATGGTGGCTTTTGTCACACTGACAAACATCAGAAAAATAAAAGCTTGTAGCAGATGTCCAAATGGGGTGGCAATTACTGCAGAGCAGGAATAGGTTGCTATCTCAGCAGCTAGTGAAGACCAACTCCTGCCTTCAGTGCCCATGGACACAGACTTTGCCCCCGATTCAGATAAGAGCTCAAGTCTTTTGCTGCACAAACATGGACTTCTGTGATAAAAATCACAAGCCCAGTCATGAACAGAGCAGTGAACCCTCATCAGACACAGCAACAACACTAGAATTTACTGTCATAGAGATACAAGTCTGGAATCTGATGAAAACACAGATCAAGAATGACGATAGTCAGATGAGCGTTAACTGTGCTAAGCAAATCTTTAGACTGTAAACTCAGATTAAAGCAGATCCAAAAAAAAAAAAAAAGCAACAGCCAGGAACTGTCACCTTTAATTTTTTAGAGCCAGAGCAAGAAATGAAAGTGGATATGGTTTGTTCAAACCACATGTAACCTCCAGAGGTTAAAGACTGAGCAATGTTTCACCTGAAGATTTGAGACTTGAGATACCAACACATCTCTTCCCTCAAACCAACCCCTTCAAGAATTTGTATTAAACAAAGACACCCCCAAATACACACACTACGATCAAATAGCCTCAAGACAGCCACAATATTGAATAATTACCTGTGATTACAAAAAGCTGAGAGAAAGAAGGATGCAATCAGAGGGAAAGAAAGGACCCAAATGCCTACAACAAGCTGTTGAAGCCGAGGGAGGCAATTAGCTGGGTGTGAGCCCAGCACAAGTGAACAAAGCGATGCCAGCGCCTGTGCCCTTACCCAGCACCGCTGCAATTTTCCACAAGGGATCCCGTACCCCTGCGATGCGTCCTGATGGCCAGGGGATGTGAAGGCAGGACCCTGCAGCACAAAGCTTCACAGCTTTGCAGCATTTAAGTCGCCTTTGGCAGCAGAGGCTGCAGCAAGGCGGGCTGAGCTCGGGAGGGGCTGTTGGCCACAGACCCGGCACAAGTTGAGCAGCGCAGGAGGAACTAGGTCAGACAAATTCAGCAATTGGCTCTGTCGGTGTGGCTCTGCCGGGTAATTACACCGAGGAGACAAACAACGGCAGCAAACAAGTAACCCTCCAACTTTAAAGCACCCGTCCTGATTGCGGGCATTTGCTTCTATATCTCAATCCTGGTGCTGTTCACGCTGCCCTGCAATACACCAGGCACCCCATCCCATTCCCTTCTGCATCGGAAGATCCAGACTTGGCTGAGCATCTCAGCTAAGGCCAGTTTCCTAAGGGCAGAAACTCTGAGCTGAGAAAAAGCACAGCAAAGCAAGCATCTGCCTCCAACACACTAGGGAGGTAAAGCAAAGCACTAAGCCAACAGGAGATGCAGAATACAGAAGCGAATTAAAGGCTGGTCCTTCTGACCCTCGTCAAAAAAGCACTTCAATTTTCTACTCGTGCTGCATATACCCCATGGGGGACCGCAGCCTGGATGGCTCAGGTGGCCTCACAGCTGCTTCACAGCGTTGAGATGGCCCAAGATGTCTTTAATTTCATCCACCGAGCCCTTCCTACCCAACATGGGAGTGCAGCCTGAGACTGAACGCAGCTCAGTGCGTGGGCAGCGGCCACCATAGCTCCCTCCTGGCAGGACCTGCTGCTTCCCACCTCAGCAGCTCAGGGCCACCCAGCCAAAAAAAAGCTGGTAGTGCCTCGTGGTGAGCAACAGCTTCAGGTTTCTCTGTCACACCCTTTATTTTGCTGCCTCTGCCAGCCACTCTCATCCATCTCCCTTGTTTGCATTTTGTGCCTCAGCCAACACTTCGATGAAACTCCAGGGACAGCAGCAGCTACTCTGAGACTTGCCTACACAGTTCAGTGCAACAGGAGCACAAGGTGCTGCCTTTTTGTTGTTGTTGTTGTTACATTAATACAAGAGTAAAAGCAGAGAATGGAGGAAGGACATAAAGACTTCCCTGTTTGCAAGCCAGGCTATATGACAAGCATCATTAGGCTTGTAATCACAGCCTTTTGCTTTCCTACCCCAGCACCATGGTGAGATACCCAACACACACCAACAACAGACCAGGCTGAGCTGTTGCAGCATTTTTACCCTATGGCTAGGAGATCAGAGTGCAAAACTCCCTCACAATTAACACTGGTAGTTAGACCGAGGAGATAACTACATCAGGAGATGCAAGGCATGAAACTCTGGCTGCAAACCAACTGAATCTTCATATGTAATGGGCCAAGCCCAGCTAGGACAACATACACCTCCCCTAACAAGAGCCCAAGAGGTCCCCAGGGCACCCCCTCCCTTTACAGCAGGCAGCCTTGGACCAACCTCAACCACTCTTGGAGGCGCTTAGTGGAGCTCCTTGACTATGCCCACAGCATGGCCAAGTCCCCCTCAAGCCACCAGTGCAGCCCCGTGGGACGTTCATGGGGTAAAAAGTAGGAGGGCCTCAAGGAGACCTGCCGGCTTACATCAGCATGGGCATCCTGCCTCCTCCTCTCACATTTTGGTCACAGGCACAACCGTGCTCCATCCTTCTCATCTGTTGACATGCTGCTAGGGGGTTTGGTTCATGGAGGTGACTGCCAACACTCATGGAAGATAACAGCCCTGAAGGTGCAAAAGGCCAACGGGTCTCGCTGATCCTCCTCCAGGGCTTTACGTGGACCATCTTTCATCTTTGTGAGCAGAACAGCTAACACAGGCAATGGACACAGCACATTTTAACAGCCTTGGCTAGGAGCACATTACACTGTGTTACAAGGCTGCATGGGAACGCTCCCCTCTCCCTTGAGATGGGGGAGAATTAGGAAATATCTGTTATAAAACTTTCGAGAGCTCTCTGATATATGACTACTTTGCTCTCCACAAGCTGGAAGCCAGCCAGACTTTATGCTCGCACCAGGGGTCTGTTTCAACAGCTCTTCTTGGTGAGCACTGGTCTTCAAGCTGCCAAGTGCTTACAAGCATCGCTGTTCACGAAGCTATCGTGGTACAGACTCCTCTGAAAACTTCTACTTCCTTTAACTTTTTTCTTTTGCTTTTTTAAAAGCAACTCTTATAAGCCCTTGAAACAAACGGGAAATTAAATAAACCAACCCCCCAACGCTCAAATAGAGAGGGGAAAAGGGGAACACAGCCAACTTGACCAAGATCTGAGTTTACAGAACATATTTTAAGAACTGGCAAAGAGTCAACTGTATGGCTGCAGAACTATATGGAGGTTAGCTCTAATGCATAATAAACTTGACAGTGCTTTGCTAGCCATGTAGGGTGTTATTTTTCCAAACTTGGCTGTTTTGAAAGAAGAAAAAAGAGTAATTTATCTTTCCAAATTTATCATCAACATATGCGTGACCAGTTCCGACCCACTGCCTTAAAAGTATCCCAGCTACGGTCACGGGCTGTGCGGTAGCACGCTGAACATGTTACACAGCTCCCCTATCGCTGTGCAAACACACCAGCTCAGAGATGCCCATTTCACCTGAAACCAAGTGCTAGGCTTTCACTAGTTTAAATTCCAGCTGTACAGTAGATTTCAGAGATAGCTATAAATCTAAAGCCGGCTTCTTAGAACTCAATGACAGGAGAAAAAGCTTTTAAACTGAAGTTGTCACCACTGAGGGTTTTCATGCAGCAGTTCTCAAAACCTTGAAAGAGAGGTACATAAGGAAACAGAGCCCAGCCATACACAAAGCATCCTTCTAGCCTTTGCATCCTCCCAAAACACACATGGATAAACGAGCTTTTAACTAAGTCACTGGGAGGCCCTTCCACAGACCTGGAGATCTAAGTTTTGCCAGCTCCCACCTCCTGCTTGGTGGCCCAGGCTGTTCCTGGCAGCAGATACGGCTTCTCCAAGCTCCAACCCAAAGAGCAGGGATGTTGGAGAGCAGCAGCCAGGCAGCTGGCTGGACCACATAGGGCTGAGAGGGCCTGGGGACAGCAGCATCAGACCAGGAATAAAAAAATAGGCAGCTTGACATGAAAGGAGGGTAGGGCAAGAGGACTGGCAGCATTTGTTATATTGGCTGGCAGTCAAGGTTTATAAACACACCAGCGGTGAGGAAACACCGGGTGCTTTTACAAGCGCGGCAGCAAATGTTGCGTTCAGTTCACATGCAAGGAGGTGTGGGGAGGGCAAGGCCAGGAAATGCTGCGTGGGTCATGTTGGCACATCCAGCAGAGGAAGTTTATTCTTCAGGCATATAAAGCACTGGTCAAGGTGCACTGTGCAGAAGGAAGATGGTGGTGCTGATGGGGTAGTGGGTTAAGATAGGGGTGAGGTAGAAAGGAGCAGCCATGGATGCCCTGCACTCAGTGCTCAGTGACCCTTTGCTTCCGATGCAGAATTGCAACACTGCTAAAACACGATTCACAAAAGTAAAAATGAGGTCTCAGTCCTGTTGTGCTTTGGATAAAGAGGTCTCTCCCAGCTCCCTAGCTGCTTGTAGGGATTGAGGGCAAGGTAGAGAGGGGGCTGTGCAGAGAACAGCACAGGTCATAGGGGATGCACAACTGTGGTGAGAGGCAGTAAAGGCCGCAGAGGCACAAAGGAGCTTTGGCTGTATAGAAGTGCATGGAGATAGGGGAGTGGGTGGGAAGTAGAAAGAAATGCATTTTTGGCAGCAGTGATTTTACTATCTCTCTTGTGTCCCTGCCTTGCCAAAATGTCTACAGAAATTGAAAAATGCACAAGCCCCAGATTCCTCCAACCCCTAGCAGCAAAAAGTGGTGATTTACAGAAAGGAGCAGAGAGATTTGCAGGAAGGAACATGCAGTTGAAAGGTGAGCAAAACCAGCAGGGCTATGCACTACAGAGCACCAAGCCAGCCCTCACCCTTTTCAGGGTGAGGTGAACCATTTTCAGAACGGTTATGCAGGTGTTTATTCCACTATATACTGTTCATATAATATATTACAAAAGAAAGATTATAATTAATAAAAGTATTTAATATGCTATATTATTTATTCTGAACTTTTATTCGGCTGGGAGCAAAGCCTCTCTCGAGTCATCTGGGGCAAGACAGCCAACACACACTGCCCAGCAGCTCCAGCCTAAACTCAGAGATAGCAAACTCCATCAGAGATACACCTTTCTCTTTGATTAGATAGAGCCACTTCCAGGATTTCACACATAAGATAGCCCACAGATCCCTCGGAGAATACTGTAAAAACCATTCCTGATGCAGCCTCTGAACCTCTTAAGTAACAAATAAATCCCCTCCAGAGGAGGGAATGGCATGACTCTTTGCCAACGCACTGGCTGTATTCACCCAAGCCTTCAGTTGGCTCTCGTGATGCATCCTACGTGCTGGCGGGAGCCCCGACATGCACCATCTCGCATGCAGAGCAAGATCACTGTCTCACCCTCTGCTCAGGGAAGCATCATTCTCATTTAAAGCACACAAGCCATATAAGCACGAGTACCTACAAACTGCTGGGCTGTCAACACGTGTCAGTGCTTAGGAATGTCAAAAGAGCACACACACAAACTCCTCCAAGCATCAGGCCTTTGCACCACCCTGGGTATGGGCTTTTCACACACTGTGCTCTCTGGGGAACAAGGTGCTGTGAAAACCTTGGAAACAGCTTTATGAAAGCAAAAAAACATGGCTGGCTTTTAAGCAATCTTATCCATGCAAGTCTTCCCACACGCCAGGTATTGCAGCATTTGTCCTCTGAGCCACATTCCTGGCCCACACAGAGAAGAAGCTTCATGAAAAGATCCAGGTTAGGATACTGCCCCAGCAAGGCACTCTCTGGCACACCCTGTGCATTGAGGGGTGTGGGCTGGGGGCAGGCTGCTGCTTTAAGATGCTGGGGTTTCCTTGCTCCATGAACACAGCAAGAAAAAGAAAGTAGAAAGGCATTTAAAAAAAGAAAAAAGAAAAAGAAAAGCTAAACTGAGACAGGTCTGATCTCCCAGAGCTGGATTAATGACTGAGAAATGCCAGGGAACATTCCTGGCTGTCATCAATGAGCATCAGCCTTCACTTGCTTCACCAGAACTGGGGAACTGCTCATATGCAGAAGCTGACCGCACTCATCCTGCAGCCTGTGCCTCCTTCCCCGCAGCACAACAGAGCCTGGCAGCACGGCGGGAGCGGACATGCTGTGTGAGCACATACCAGGTGCCTTTGTGCATCCTCTTGTCCACATCCCGTGAGCTTAAGTATGAGAACTGGTCTTGCATGCCCTTCATGCACTACTTGAAACCTAGAGACCAACAATTAGTTTACCAAGCAGGATAAAATATTTTTTAAATACTTCAATTGAATGTTAAAAGCCAAATGTATCTTGAAAGTAAATGAAGTGGCTTCTGCCGAAGCAGGGCTGCAAAGCTGCCCAGCACAGAGTGCTGCAGGCAGAGCAGGGCCTCTTGATTTTGTTACGTGCTGTATCACCCGGTGCTGCTCGCAGAGATCCTTCTCTCAGGAGGAAGCGATGCTCCTCATCCCTCCACTGCCCACAGAAACTGGACGCGACAGGAAACCTTCTCCACTTCTGGCAGTTTTGCTTGCAGGAACAGGGAAGCCGGCACATTGGGTTGCTACCATTTAGAGCACAGACCTCGCAAAGCCATGGGAGGAAAATCCGAGCCAGCCTTCCTTCAAGCCTCCCCCGGGTCCTGAAGCCCTGAACTCAAACGGGTGATGCACAGTCTGCTTATTGTGGCACTCTGTGCATCATCAACACTTCACATGCTATCAGCACTTCAGTCCGGTAATATGAAGTTATGTTGCTTGAATAATAATATTTATCCAGCCAGAGATGATTCCTTATTGGTTTGATGACATGCATGTCTATGATCAGTCAGGGCAGCTTTATGCTTCTCTTCTTTGCTTTGTGCAGACGCAGACCTGTCTGGTGGAAAAGGGCCTGGGGGAGCTGGTGGGCGGCCGGCTGACCGTGAGCCGGCAGTGTGCCCGGGTGGCCAAGGCGGCCAGCGGCACCTGGCTGGTGTCCGAAGCAGCGTGGCCAGCAGGAGAGGGCAGCGCCCGTCCCCCTGCGCTGGGCGCTGGTGCGGCCGCCCCTCGGAGCCGGGGCTCAGGTTTGGGCCCCTCAGCCCCAGCCAGACCCTGAGGGGCTGGAGCGTGTCCAGAGCCGGGCAGGGGCTGGGGCACAAGGCTGAGGGGGGGTGGGGGGAGCTGGGGGGGGGTCAGCCTGGAGAGGAGGGGCTGGGGGGGCTGATCGCTCTCTGCAGATGCCTGAAAGGGGGGTAGGCTGGGGGGTGCGGGTGGGGGTTGCGTCTTCGCCCAGACAAGCCACAGGACAAGGGAAAATGGCCTCAGGTGGTGCCAGGGGAGGCTTAAGTTGGGTATCAGGAAAAAATTCTTCATGGAAAGGGTGGTCAAGCACTGGAACAGGCTGCCCGGGGAGGTGGTGAGTCACCACCCGGGGGGTGTTTAAAAGAAATATAGATGTGGCAGCTGGGAACATGGGTTAGCAGTGAGCTTGGCAGCACTGGGTTAACGGTTAGACTCAATGATCTCAAAGGTCTTTTCCAACCTAAATGATTCTATGATTCTACAAATTAAAACATTTGGGTGTTTATGTTGATCAGCATTTGTTTCGATAGCAGTGGCATTTCCACATTCCATCCTAAAACCAGATCCATTTTCCAGTTCCAAAATTATTTGTTCTGTCTGTCTAGCTAAACTGCTCCAGTTTTCCCCAAAAGGATGACTGTGCATTGCCAAGACCTTTCACTTACAGTGGCAGACATGTCAAATGGAGATCAGCTTTTTATTCATCTTAACTAGTGAGGCCCCAAGTTCCTCAAGCATCTTTAAAACTTTAGCATGTTGTAAAAATGCACCAATTTCCTCCACTCCTCCAGAAAGCAATTCCTGTACAAAGCACAGTCACAACTTTGCCATTAACCACTTTCACGTCAGGTTTCTAATCCCACCATAAAATAACAAATACTGAATGAGAATCCTGTAAAATATGAAGCATATTAAAGGTGAAAACTTTGGCCGGCTATACCAAGCTCCACCAGCAGCTCATGATACAGCACTGTTTTCCAAGAAAAGGTTGTAAGAACTGCATGACCCTCTTAGACCAACTGAATCATGAGTGAAAAAAACAAACAAACAAAAAACCAAAACCCCAACCCCCCCCAGATGCCCAAGTTTGATATTAACTGGAAAATCCCAGAAACATCAGCATTGCTAGAGTGGAGTTCACTGAACTGCAGCTGCTACCGTACCACCCGTTATTAGGGGCATGGCACAAGCAGCTGCCACACCACTTTTTTCAGACCAAGATGTATCTGCAGCAGATCAACCTTATTTTTTTTTGAGATTTTGGCCACCATATCATGAAGTAAATTGGTAAAATATATATTTTTACCAATCTAGACATTTTTTAAGAAAACAGTGGAATCTTCTTAAGCAGAGAGTAAATGCAGAAAGTATTTTAATATCTAGCTTTTAATGCTATTTTATAGAATTTATTACTTTACTACTACACTGAATGAAGGCAGGAAATCAGGGAAACAAGAAGCAAGTTCACAGCACAGGACCTTCCTCATGGAGAAAATTTGTCTTGAGACAAATTTGACTCGAGATTAGTAAAGAGATACTCGCCTTGAGTGTTCACTAAGCAGTGTATAGAAGGGTACACCACTGAGACAGAGCCTGCCTGCAAAGTTACAACCCAGATTTCAAACAACTTAAAAGCTTTTGAGTACTTAAGGCTTATCCTAGCGTGGTGAACACACAGCGGGGCTGCAGAAACAGCACCAGGAAACCATCATCATCCTTACCCATTTGCCAGTGGTATCATCATTTAAGTGAAAGAGTAGAATAAGCACGCTGAGATCTTAACACTTCAATAAGATCTAGAAATCAGATGCAACTCTTAGCAATTTTGCAGGACTATGTAGGTGGTGGAGGAGCAATAAAAGGGGGATGGACATCAAGGAGCTCCGAAGGACAGAGCCTTACCTGGTGTACACAGGACTTAGCATTCAGAAAGAACAGCTCTACTGTGGTTTTGTCCTTGAGAAAGGAAATACTTTCGATGTAGAACCTGAAAATAATAATAAAAAAAAGAATTGTTACTTTCTTGAATAGGTTTCATCTTCCTCCCAAATAATTTTATTTCCTCAACGTTTTGTTCTCTAGCAATAAAATGGCACGGAGGAACTATGAGCTACTGCACTTAATTTCCTGCCTATTAGGAGAGAACAAGTAGCAAATCACCGGCCAGCAGCACATGGGGAACAACACATTCCTTGTTCAATAGATCGTAGATATCTGATGACACTTCATCTCATTTGAAAACCCTGTCAAACACCAAAGGCGCAAAGCCCATCCTGCCTATGCAAATAAAGCCTAAAGCGCAGTGGAAAAGCTAAAGTGGAAAAAGTAATTAATGCCAACGCAGATTGGGAAGCTGGCCTGACACTTTGCTGGAGGAGAGAAGCTGGCAGCAGCCCTGCATGACCTCCTCTTCCCCAGGAGAAAAGAGCAGCCACACGCTGAGACCCATTAACTTTGCTCCTAGCAAACAGGGACAAGCAAAAAAAGACTACGTGAGGAACACTTTGGGATCAGCTCCATCCCATCAGGCACATCCTAGTAGCAACGGGAGCCCCAAACCCAGCTTTTTACATGGAAGGGCTGCAAACTGGCTCAGCCTTACAGACACCACTCTGTACAGTGCTCGTCGCCTTCCTCCCCTTCCCTGGCTTCTGCTTCCCAGGGTCACGGGTGCATCAGAGGCACGCACAAACTGAAGCAATCCCATCACTGGTTACTCTGACCTGGTCAAGGTTGGCAGATGGGTCCCAGTATGTTACAGAGCTACACCAAACATCACGTATGCCACGGGCACCCTGCAGAAAATCACACGCAACCTGTCTGTGCGCTTCTCTGAGTCACTCGGGGCATCAAACCAAACAGCTCTGAGATGCATTAAATGTTGTGGAGAAAACACGTCTATAATTTGAGGAGTGTGGAACTGCCAAGTCAGTTTAAAGAGAGACAAATTTGTGCGAACATGGTCCTGTCAATCCTCCTTTAGCTGGATCTGAAAGCAGGATACTTGTTCTTCAGCTCCTTATGGAGGATAAATGAATTGGGTCCAGACTCTCCCATCCAATACTAGACAGAAAGTGCATTTTTTCCAGCCAAGCAAAGACTTGGACCACCAACACCACTGTCCCAGCAAACCACACCAGGGCTTCTCAGTGTCTTTCTTTTAATAGCAGGAGGGCTGAATGGCCAACACAGGGCACGCAGCCCACGATGTTTATCGGAGCTAGACCGATGCCTCCTGCAGCCCCCATGGTGCTCCTAAGGCTCCTCACAGTCTCAAGCTCCGGCCACTGATTTCTTGGTGTAGGTGATTTGCAAGATACTGGACTAAGTCCACAGCAGAAGCACGGAGCACATATTAGGAAGCAGTAAATCTAGCACCTGCTGCACTTGTTAGGAACATATGCAGTATTTATGCTGTAAGTGGAGGCAATACATTAAACAGTAATTGTTTTAATATTTCGCATTCCTGCAGCATGTTCCATCAAATTAATTTTAAAGCACTCCTCAGAAAGCCTCTGCAGGATAAGGAGGTAATTTACCCATTTTACAGGCATGCAGCCCGCCCAAGGGGCAGACGCAAGCTCAGCAGGCTGCCCCAGACATTTGAAAGGCTATTTGATATTTCCATGACTCACCCTCCACTGAGAACTGTAGGAGCCACAGGTACTTCCACCCTTTCTTGATCACACTGGATATTTTTTTTTTCCTCTCCCAGCAGCTTTACTAAACTTCAGTTTACATGCGCTTGTGTGTTTCTCTCCAGAAAGGCAGAGCATCAGAGGGCAGGAGCCTCACTCTTCATCCTTCCCCTACCTGCTGCCAGACCAGCCCTTCGCAGCCATGCTCCTTCCTCAGCCTGCTAAGGCCTTCCTCCTCCTCCGCACCACAAAGGCAACTGTCCTCAACTAATGACCTCATTTGCAATTCCTTTCAACTAAGAGCCAGACCTGGCTGACATCCTTCAGAAGCAGGAGAGTACCCCTGGCTCTGAACAGAGGGAGCTCCCAGTCACTGCTGGCACAGAACAGGAGACTGCAGGGTCCATGGAGTTAGGCAGAGCACTGGGGAGCGTTACCCCTGCCCCAGCCAGGTTCGTGCGCTCTGTTCCTTCCACGCAACAAGCTGTATGCTCTTATTGCCGCACTACAAATGGCATATTCTTCAGCATATTAGCTGTGTTTGAGGACCTGGGAGGCTAAAACCTCTAGCTGCCTGAGAAAGCTGTGATGGCAATCATAAAACTTGAGTGTTTCTTTGGTTGGGGTTAATGCTGGTGGCTTGTGATGTTCGGTTTGGCCCTCTCTGTTGCAAGGTGGTCCTCTCCAGGGTGGAGTCCCGGCGACAAAGATGCACAGGGAACACCAGGCATATTTGGGAACACCATAAAGTGTATGTTCTGCTTTTATTTCTGATGTTGTCGGCATCCTTGAAACTAGAATGACGCTTTTATCAAGTCCTAAATCTGCATTAAAGAGCCCTTCACCAGCTGTGTGTACCATATGAAAACTTATGTGACTGGATTGAGTTTAGGCCATCTGAAGAAGAATAATTAAAATCTGAAAGGATTATCATCTTTTTCATTACTGAACAGCAAAAGCTCAGGGCCAAGGAGTTATCAAGAAAAGGAGGTCACAACTAGATATCTGGTGATCCCAGCCCATTTCCAGTATGACTACTGGAAACTGTCCAGTGCAGCACTGAAAGACACTAAGAACTGATGCTGTTGCACATTTGCCACTTGTTATGACAAGAGCAGCTCAGTGCCCTGCCTCGTTCTAATTGTATCTCAAACCAAAGTCACACTGAAGCAGTAGTTATGGCATTTGTGGCTGAACCCGCTGCAAACACTCAGAGGGCTCGCCTAGCCCCAGGGACCCCCTATCCCTGCAGCAGGGCCACCGCTGTCACACCACGTGCGGCTGGAGACGATCCAGCCCAGGGGATTGAGAGCCAGGCGCTGGGGCTCTCTGCCCGTCCCCGCCGTGCCACTCGCCCCATTCCCAGCTATGCTTTTCCATTCCAGCCATGGGCACGCACAGCCACAGCCGTGTATTTGTGCTGCTCTCCTGGGGGTTTGATTAAGGAATAGGCTGTCACAAGGCAGAGGAGTTCACATGAGGTAAGTGAACTAACCACCCAAGGCATACACCATGGAGCAAAGGCCTAGAATCGCTTACTTATCCAGAAAGTTGTAACGAAGTAGAGAGCTGCAGGTTTAAGTGGCTTTTCTGCTGGAATATCTATTTTCTACAGATCAGACAGTTTTTATATTGCCAATTATTTCTGCATCATCATCATCCTCCTCCTGCTCTGCTCCCCATTCACTGCCCACCTCCTTGGCTCCTAAGTGCTTGTTTTGGATCTCACAACCCCACAGTAGTCAGGCTTTAAAACTAGCTTCTAGAAATCGATCTTTTCCAAGCCCACCCCTCACACATTAACTCTTGCCCATGTTTCCGCACACCCCACCCTGGAGATGACCACCTTGCAACAGAGAGGGCCAAACCGAACATCACAAGCCACCAGCATTAACCCCAACCAAAGAAACGCTCAAGTTTTATGATTGCCATCACAGCTTTCTCAGGCAGCTAGAGGTTTTAGTCTCCCAGGTCCTCAAACACAGCTAATATGCTGAAGAACCTATCATCCCTTTTAAAATGGATTTTTAGATTTCTTTTAAAAGTGGGGAAGGGAAGAGAAGCTCTGAACTCCATCACAAATAAGCACATATTCAGCCGAAACAAAGTGCCACTTGTTTGAACCGTTCCCTCAATGACCAGGGAGCAGAGGACATGGCGAGGCGACCCAACTACACAAGAGGCTCTGCCTTGGAAGTGCTTCAAATAATTAAGCACACAAGGCATAAATTTACTGAGATATGAAAAGCAAATGAGGTCAGTCTGCTCTCATTTTCCTCAGACTGCAAGGAAAACAAAAACTCCAACAATATTAAGAATATGATGCTTGGTCTTTTCTGCCAGCACAGCTCTGTCTCGTAGGACATGAGTGTTTTTTTCAGGCCCTTAACCAGCAGAGCTTTGCCAGCAAAAGCCCTAGAGTAATGCAATTACATTGGCCAAAATCATCACTTTGCCAGGGATTTTATTCTCTCCTGGGGACTGGCTTAAGCTGCACGAGCAAAGAAGCCATCAGCAATCCCTTTCAAGTACAGACAACCCTTAAGTAAACACGAAAAGAAAAAAGTTTAAACAAACTGTATTAAAATTTAGCACTACTAAAGATAAGCCAGGCAAAGAAGATATTTAACATACGGGGTTTTAAACAAAGAAAACCAAACACAAACCTAGGAACAATGTCCTAGTAACAGTTTAAAAAGAAGTAGGTTCCAAAGCACTTTATTTTGTACTTAAATACAAAAGAGAACAGGACTTGTCCAGGACATAATCTCCCTCTAAAAATAGTATATCACTTTGACATTTATTTCCTTTATCAAATCCGTAATCAGTTCTTTTAAACAAAAAACCCTGGTGATAAATAATAAACCCAAGTGGTAATGTTTTCTTTGTGGAAACAATTACTCACCTAACAGCAAAGTACAAAGTTGCTGGGCCTGGTTTCTTGGGCAAGTCATGGTCCAGGACTCTGTGATCCAGCTGCAGCCAGACGCTCTGACCTCTGTGGAAACAGGTTGGGGAGGCAGTTAGAAACTGGGGTGAGAAACAGGGAAACTGGGTCTTCTCAGGGCTCGTGTTGGCTCCAAGTGTCACTTTAAAGCATGTGATTTTGTTCTGAGGCAGGCAAATCCTCATCTTACCAAATTATTTCCTTTTTTCCTAAACTTTCAGATTTTGATGTAATTCACTGGTGGAGGACATTAGAGAATACTCTTTGCAGTTGTATGTTCAGCTGCAGCCCCAAAATCATAGCACGACACCCAGAAAAACTAAATATTATTGAAATACCCCCCTTTGCTATAGCTGGGGATGCTTCTGTTGACTTCTTATATCTAGCGGGGGGGGGGGGGGTGATCCATGGCAGGGTCTGGATGTTTGCCTGCAGCAGCAATGGGTCTATCTCTTTTGCTGTACAGGGGCCGCACGGCTGTGCCGCTGTACCCCCAGCCCCGCTCCGCACCACCCCAGCGTGACATAAACCCCGTTCCGAGCAGAGGGCTCACCCAGGCACGCTCCTTCCATGAGCCAGGTGTCTAAACCACAGTGCTCTGCAGCAGCTTCTCTGGCTGAAATGGGAAGGAAGCCAGAAAGAAAACAAAACTCCCCCCGACCCCAATAACCTCCCTGAGGACCCTGGGGCCAAGGGGCAGTGCAGACCCTGCGGCTGGCCCGAAAGGCTGGGGCATGGGTGCCCTCCAGAGGCCACGCGCTCCCTTCCAAGCACCCAGCCCAGTGCTGTACACCCAAGGCAGCCTCTGGAGTCCCACTGGTGCTGCTGGGGAAGACAACAGCTTTTGGGTAATCCCCTGGCAACACTTTAAAGCTCACTGCGAGGAAGCGCCAGCCATCAAAAACCTCCAAGAAGAATTTCATGGCAGCTTTTCTGGGGGAAAAACGTAAGCCAAGTGCAAACAGCATCCTCAAGGGATTTACAGAAGAGCTGGAAGAAAGTATTTTCCAATGTTTGAAAGGACAAGAATGTGGCAAAAATATTCTAGGGAGGGCCCAAGATGAGAGTGGCTGGTAAAAATAACCCCCTGGTGCTGTCAGGGCTGCAGAGCGAGCGGCTCCAACCAGCTCGGTGACACCAGCCCCACACCTGGGGACAGGGACTGCCTCAGCAGGGTGGCCCCAAACACTGCTCTGACTTGGCATGTAGGCGAAAGCTTCCAATCCAGGATGCCATAAAAAACAGCAATAGAGAGCAGCGGGGACTATTCCCGTTAGACAAGAAGAGGTTTATTTAGGGGCTGTATTAGTGCACAGCTCCATTTCTCTACTGCCCTAAGCGGCTCTGCTCCAGCTCTTTTTGGGTGGCTGAAGGTAACTTCTGGAGACCCTGGTCCTGGAGAGCAGAGTCCTGCCTGAGGGTTTCGGTCCTGCGCCCAGCAGACGTGGGGAAGCATTTCAGTGCAATGCTGACAGATGAGTCTAAACACCAGCTGAGATTTCCATTAACCCAGCTGGCTCCGGGTTCATGCCATGGAAGCAGATATCCCACGACACTCCAGAGCCCAGCTGTAGCAGCCCACCCAGCCCACGGCAGCTGCTGGCGAAGGGTGGCAGGGAATGCCCCGCTGGCATCAGTGGTGATGACAAACTGCACCCAACATCGCCACGTGCTTGCAATATTCCAGCTGCTGGGGAGGGAGGGTTGTGCATTTTGAGCGTGTTTTGCTTTTGCAGCTCTTTTTGGGAGTCTGCAGAATAGCTTGGATACCCGAAAGCAATAGGGAATCTAGAGGAAAGCTGCTTATGGCAAGGACTAACCTCATATTCCACTGCTGCTAGGGAAGTTCAGGTTTGAAAGACTCAATAATACATTTAAGATTAAAATGCAAAGCAGTAGGAGCAATTCTTTTTGAAAATAAATGAAAACCTTTTTGTTGTTACTAAAAGTGCAGAGTAGGAGAGCTCACATGGGTGTTCACATGGGAAATTATCGCTGAACCTATTTTTTCACCCTGTGAGACAAACACGAAGAGTAAAAGCATCAGGAGGAAGGTATTTTACAACTGGTTTGTGCCCGGAAGATATTTTCCAATTATTTTCTGGTTTGTGCCTTCCCCTTTCCCCAGCCAAGCAGCACAAGTGCAAGGTAGGAAAATCTTTCTTCTTCAAAAGAAAAACTCAATTTTCCATCATGCTGAGCTGCCACAGTGTCGGGGATAGGTTTCACATTGCAATAATCACACAGCTGTTTAAAAATAAATTAACATACTTACGTATCATCTATAAATGTTATCCCAAAATACTCCTTTTCTTTCAGGTTGAAGTGTGAGGCCACCAGATCCAGTAATTCCCGAGATAAAAGTTTGGGCTATTGAAAGAATAAGAACAATTTAATTCATTTCAGTCCAGGCTTTTCATACAGAGTAAAAAAAATTTCTGCAAATACTGACTTTAAGTACACATGGCTGCATGGCTGAGTTAAAACCCTGTAGTACAACTCAGTGCAGAAGTGGCTCCATCAGTCTCCGGGCAGCCGGATTTAGTGTCACCACGGAGCTGTGTGGGACATGCGGAGCACGGGGAGGCAATCGCATACTTAATCCAAGACATCGAAGTGCCTGGCCTGACCGCTGCTTTCTGGGGCAGAAAGGCAGCAGCTCGGGCTTTCCTGCAATTACAGCAGGAGAAAATTGTCAATTAAGAAAATACTGTGTACTAGAGGGTCTTGTGCTTTGGCTTCTGTTGTGGGAATAAAATATATTTCAAAAAACTTTTCTTCCCTTCTAAATTACAATAAACCACTACCCACAAGAGGTGTATTTTAAAACTTCATGAATTTTGGTGAAAGCAGAGCAGATGAAAAATTGAATGTAGAACTGACAGCAGATATTTTGCCCACCACGCACCAGTGTCCAAGGGAAACCCTCCTGCTAATTCAAGTCTGAGGAAGGGCACGCATGCCTGAAAGCACGGCTGTTCACTCCGCTTCTGTGAGTTGCTCCAATAAAAGATACAACTTTTCTTCAACCACCACTTATGCATCAGCCCCCAGGCAGCACTTCTGAAGAAAAGCAGCAATCTGGCACTGTGTGACTAGCGCTCAAGAGAGAGGGGTCCTCACCTGAACCAGCAGCTCCAAGTTCCTGTCATCGAGGAGATGCACCTGGCAGTGCCGGCCCTCTGTCATCTGCAAAGACAGCAAAACAGCCCCCTGAGGAAGGGCAGGATCCACGGCTTTCCTGCCTTGCACCCAACCATATGTGGCTCAGGGGCAAGGGCAGCCTGCAGCAAGCATCTAATCTGCACCGATAAGTGAATCGACTCCGTACTGAGCTGAGTGTCCTTCTCCAAGGACTCAGTCTGGGGAGCTCCCCCAGCTCCCATCAGCTTTGAGCTGGAATTAAGGGTGCTTAGCAGCGCTCAGGATCAGATAACAACATAAATGATGCAAGAATTTAATCTGAGAATGAACCAGCCTGGCTAGTACTATAGCCACAGGCGGCAGGAATGGCCTTTCGTGACCAAGGACCCATGAAACCCTCCCGTCCAGCCACCCCTCCCTGCAGATGGGTCAGCCTACGTTTGGGCTGTTGGCAGAGGACCTGGTCTCCAGTCTCGGTGGAGTCTCCACCAGCACATTAGCCGTCTCCCTTGGCTAACTTCTCCCAAGTACGAGAAGTCATTGCCTCCATAGGATTCTTTATACAGGTGCTCGCACACGTCAAGACAGGTGCTCAAATTGGATGATTAAGAACGGGGTGAGCTTTGCAGCCTCTGGTGTTATATCCGGACCACCTACTTCGTATCACATTTATCTCTGCAAACAAAGAGTCTTCCTCTCTTCAATAGGCAAGCAATACAGAAATAGCTGCACATTATGCCCTTTTAATATCTGCCCTTTGAAATTTAATACATTTCCATGAAAGCTTTTACATTATTTAAAATCTGCTCTAATTCTGGGCCTCTCAGCAGCCTCAGCAAGGACCAGCTTCGCAACACTCCCCAGGCGGGAGCTGGGGAAGGAAACCTCGCCTTTTTATTTATTCTCCCAGCCTCAGAAAGACTCATTTCCCTGACAGCACAAGCTTCTCACGGACTATAAATTCTGAGCTGTGAGCAGAGGCTGAGGGTGGTTTGCTTAGATAGGGGGTCCCAGAGGGATTAAATGGCAACACACAGTGGTTTCTCCTTTCACATCCCTCTGGATCTGCAGGGATGGGGGACAAGGACAGGGCTCAGCTTACTGCCACCAGCATCCCCCCATCACCTCCCATCCTTGGATGCTGTACATCCAAACCTTATAAAAAGTTAAAAATAAATACAATTTAAACCTGATTGCAGTAAAACTGTAAAGAGACCTGCTGCCTCCCAGCAGCACTGCCCTGCTCCAACGCCAGGGCTGCAGAGACACAGCCTCTTCCATCACCACTCAGCCCTTTCAGCCCTAAGAAGCCAAATTAACAAAGCTTTATTGTTTCAACTAATTGAGCTCATTTTGACCAAAAGCAGAGAGGGATTCTCCTGAGGAGCTCTGGAAACAGGTCAGAGATGAGTGCCTGCAAGCACAACTGGTTAGTGGCCGGGAAAAGGGGCTGCAGCGTCTGCGGGGCACCGGGACTGACAACCTCTGGCGCTGCTAAACATGGATCAACGCACCACCCACTGAAACAGCAATAGTGGTAAAAGGACCATTTGCAAAGCACGTCTAGCTGAAAGAAACCCCTTCCTTTTAATTTCTCCTACTGCTACGAATGTGAATTTGTACAGAAGTGGCAGATGAAGAACAACCTGTTGTGCGTGCAGGGGTGCAGAGCAAAGGCTGCACCATCAAGGAGATAGTGATGTTCTCCAGGCAAACCACAGCTGCACTCCTTGGTGCTGCACCCTGCAAAGGCATCATCCCAGAGCTGCTCCAGCCCCATGCCCTGCACTCCCAGCAAGATACCACTTCCAGTGCTTTATACTTGGGGTTTTGGAAGCAAAGCTGCACCACCCCAATTCCAGCTTCCAGCGCACTCCCTGCGATTTATCCGCTCACCAAACACACTGCCTGGAGCCCTTAAATCCAGCATGATCTGATCACAGGTCCATTTATTCCCCAGAACTGAAGGTCTGCCATCGCACACTCATAACTAAGTTAGGTGTCACCGTCAATTAATCATTTCATCAGCCCACCCTTCAAAGGCGGTGCATATTTCTGGCTCTGACATACTGTTACCAATCTGCCCCTGTTGCAAAGCACCTGATCCAATAGTGTTTTTAAATCATTCCCCGTCTGTTGCTCTGAGATAGCACAAGGGTTGCCAGTATTTAATTCCTAGCTGCTTTTGCTTTCACCCAGTGAAATCACATTAATCACTTCTGACTTGTAATTGTCTCAGTTTGTTGTTAAGTAAAAAAGGTTTCTATTACAGCAAACACATCCACAAAGCCTTGTGCTAAGGAGAAAGGAAGGTTGCTGGGAAGATTAAAATATAAAAAAAATACCGACCACAATCTGTGCTTCTATTCAGCTATCCAAGGTAATTACAAAGCACCTTAAAAGTAAAGCAATTAAGCCTCATGACACTCCTGAATACAGGCAAGACACAATTAGCCCCAACTTCACTGATGAAAAACCTTGGACACTGCTTAAAAGCCCGATTTAGAGATAATATTCAGTATCTGAGTCTCCAGGAATCTCATCTCTGAACAAGTCATACAGCTGCTTCCCAGAGGACTGGAAAGCTCAGTCAAGAAGCTGCAGAAAATGCCGGGGTGCTCGGTGATACAGCACCGTGAAATGCCATTCCTGTGACAAACCTGACAGCTCCAGCCTGTATCCCTGGAGTTCTATGCAGCCATGGACGTGTGTCACCCCAGGAAAGCTGTCGCATGGTGGGACACAACAGCAATATCCCCAGCCATGAAAATGCCTGCTGCTGGCTGTAGGTCAAGGAAAAGGGGGGCTCTGGAGCCCTTAGTTTGCTGCTTGCACCCCTCTGCCCCCCCGCCCACACGCCCACATCCCTACTAAGATGCCTTCTCCACCTGGGCTTGAGTGGCACAGCATTGATACTCACTGTGTGGTACCCAAGCCCGGTCGAGGAACACAGCTCTGCTGGAGTGACCACCAGCTTTGCATTTGCAGGCTCCAGTCCCTACCAAAGCCGTGTTAACCAGGGCAGTCCGGACACCAGCCTTTATCCTCCTCTTGCAGAGCCAAGGCTGCAGCAACCAGCACCCTGGCTCCTGCAGCTGTGCAAGAGCTCACTCCAAGTATCCCCACCCCATTCCTGATGGGGCAGAGAGCACTTCACTTGGCTTGCTCTGTACTTACAAACACAATCAGAAGCAAATCATTCCCAGTTACTACTGTAGAACCACCCAAGCCCATCCTGCATCAGGAATGTCACCCATCAGAGAGGTCATCTCCAGTAGACTATTCTCACCCCGCGAAGCTGCCCTCCCATGCAGACAGGGCTCCTATATATGAGACCATACTCACATTTTGCAAGCCTCATTTGTACAGGGGGCAGAACCAGAAGCTTCAGAGGCTACTGCAGCCACCAGCCCATCTCACCAGGTTTGGAGCATCAGTCACCTTCCAGCAGCCCCACATTGTCTCAGCACAGGGACGCAGAGGTGTGACATTGCCATACGCTCCAGCACAGTCACAGGTATCAATTGTCTGCTCTGGTCTTCTCTTGCCTGAAGAAAAGCTGGAGAGCTTCATAAAGAGGACTTCACCACTATAGTTTCACTAGATACAGAAAGGATTTTGGCCATGGAAGAATGCCTCCAGCTCAGCTGAGGCACTGAGCTCCTGGAGCCAAAGCAAAGGACTCATTTTTAAATCCCCCAAGGATACTGGCGTGATTTATTTCCCCACAGTATATCCGCTCACAGGCCTGTTTCCTTGGGCTCAGGGAAGGGACTTGTACCGGGCTCCCTGGCTCTCAGGGCTCCTCAGAGACCCAACACCCTGGGAGCCCCTTGCAGATACATCTTCTTTCATCTTTAATTCAGTACGCCTTGCTAATCTGAACAATATAATTGATTTTCTATGTAGTTGGACCCATCCATTATGAGATGAGCACAGCTGTCTGGCTCAGTTATGAGGTGGCATGAGCAGTTTGAGATATATATACATGCATCTGGGTTTTCATCATATTCTCATTGATTTTGCATTGTCTGTACAAATGAACAATTTTGTTATATTTTTGTAACATGCCCCCAAGTTGGTCTTTTGAGCAGTTATTTTTAAAAGCCTGCTAATATTTCAGCTATTAAAAGTGAAAGAAGTAGCAGCATAAAATTCATGAAATATCCCTATATCTCATCTCATTCCCAATAGGAAATAAGCTGAGCAACATAACGCACAGCCCCATTTTTGGCAAAACCAAGATACTGGGATGCTGGATTCTTATTTTTTCCCAAAATCACTCATATGCTCTGCACGCAAGAAAGCAAGAGCTCCTCAAAAATAGAGAGAAGTGAAAAAGGAGACAAACACTGTCCGATGCAGAAATGCAGTAATATCAAAACCCTGCAGCCCCTCCTAACTTACAGGCAGGCGACTTTCAGCAAGAACCTGGTTTACCCAGAGCTTCAGTGAGAGAGACAAATAATGAAGAAACACACAGTTCTCAATATATTCATATGTGGAAATTAAAGCATAGGAGAGATATTGTGATTCCATATAGCTGGTGAACATGGAAAGGTTTCATATAGCTGGGGAAAAAAACCCAAATTTTTTCCTCCATCTCGCTCATAACACAAAAAATAAGACAAATTCTCCAGCTAAAAATCAAGGCAGATTTTCCAAAACACCAGTCCTTTAAAACAAAAAACAACAGCAGCAACAACAACAACAACAAAAAAAAAACACAAAACACAAAACCCAAAAAGAACACAACACAAAAACCACAAAAAATAAACCACACCCCCCAAAATAAATAATGGGAGAAAAAAAACCAAACAACAACAAAACAAACAGGAAAAGAACCCAAACCTGCTTCTTGGCTACTTAAACCAATTCCCTGTGATATCCTGAGCCTGAACGTTTATTTGGGGGGGAAAAAACATATACAGGATATTTATGCTATTTCTCTTCAGCAGAAACATCCTCCCTATTCGAAGCTGGTTGTTACATGCAATATTTTTAGACACTCATGTGTGTCATCCAGTTAGGAAAAAAATAAGAAAACGAAAAAAATAATTGGACAAAGTGTAAACAGGAAACCTCAAAAAACTTAAGCCCCCAAAAAAAGCCAACAGAATAACTTATCTCCTGAAGTATAGCTTAGGAATGGGAAAAACCTAAAGGATCCAGGTCAGAAGCAAACCCAAAGGTGTTGCACTCCCCGCAAACCAGATTTCACCTCCCAGAATGGGGCAAATTAGAGGCACCGCTCAGCGTAGCCAGCCAGATGTGTCACCGACTCCTATTTTTAAGCCTTGTTTTAAGAAAGTCTAGAGTCTTCACTACTAAGGAAAGCCAAGAAACCTCCAAACCCTAACGACTCTGTGGCCGGAGGGGAGAGGATTATACATAAACTGCACATAATTGAGACAAAATTAGTAACTGTTTCTACCATCAAAACACTCAGAGGTCTGCGCCTGCATCCCAGCTGCTCTTATTTGGGATGTGCCACGACTCGGGCTCCAGCAGCCCCTGTGCACGCGCTTCTGGCACACCAGCGTCACACCGATGGGTAACTGATGTGCCCGGGGACAGGACGGCTGTGCTGGGCTCCTGCAGCCACATAAATATGCATCGCTGGAAGCTTTAAAACCAACCCTGCCCATCCAGTAAGGCTTCATATTTTTAATACCCCAAACTCCAGGAGAAATCTTTTGCAAGTAGCAAACCTCTGCCCCCCCATTCTCTTACTCTTCTCTCCAGAGAAACCCTTTTGTTCAGGCATGGGTGTTACTGAGCTCCCACAGGGGCTCTGCCTGCAAACAACCCCCAGCCCCTTGTGACTCCGGGGATTCAGTCCCAGCTGCACAGAACTGCAGATACTATTTCCATGAGCTCCTTGCAAGGTAACCACATGAAATTACACTTCACTGGCAGGTGAGTAAGCTCCAGAAGATATTTTACAGGCAGAATTAAAACCAACCCTGCATTCATGCATCCAGTGATGAGAGGAAAGGGGAACCATTCTCACTAAATGGCTGCACACAAAGCCTTCAACCTGCAGTTTTAAAAGCGAAAAATTGGACCGCAGTGCGTCATTAGCACATGGATAATAAAAACTGGCTCATTTATTCCTGAACCAGGCATATAACTCCACGGTGGCTCAAGCAGTCAGAGCACTGAAGAAAATCATACAGATAACAAAAAACAAAAGAGCAATATTCCCACTCACAAGAGGCATGTGGTGCATTTGGAAATCCATTTGCCACACTGATCCAGCCTCCACAAAGGGGCCCCAAAATCCTGCCGTCCTGCTTTTGATCAGTGACTCAGAGGCAGCAGTGCTGCTTTGCAGGTGTACGAGCCCAGAGAACCAGCCTTGCCCTTTGAATTTCATCTCAAAATCCTTACCTGAGCTGCAGTTAACCAGCTATAAAACATCACCAGTAATTTCCTGTGAGGGTTTTGTTTCCCCCCACCCCACAAACCTATAACTCATAAGCCTGTACGAGATTTCAAAGCTTAATACTGAAGCTCCTATGCTGACCTTGGATTTTCATCAGCATTTAGGAGGGGTTTTTTGGGTATTGTGTTTTTTTGTTTTTTTTCCTTTGGTCCTGAAAACATTTAGGATCAGATCCTCAGCTGCCTTAGATCAGCATTGTTTCATTGACTTTGATTCAACTGGCTGGCTTATATCTAGCCCATAAACATGTACGGCCTGATAAAAATATGAAATAAGATGCAAGAATGTATTGCAATATGAAGCTGCCCTAACAAGGCACATCTCAGGAAAATAAAAGCCTTTGCCTATCCTTCTGGAAGGAAGGGGCCTGCATGCAGCTGGGGGGAAGAAGGAAAAAGTTATAATGGTTTAAATGACCTCAGAGTTTCCTGGTGTGTCTGTTGGGAGAGCAAAGCCTCGTGGTGTTCTAGCACTCAGTCTCGCTCAAAACTTTAAGGAATAAGCAGAAAAATAACAAACAGGACTTTAGTTTTATACCAGCATTTCTATGGAAACTTTTTAAAGGATTCACATAGGATCACACTTCTTGTGAGCCTGTTAGCAGCCTGGGGGCCTCCTTGACCCAGTGTGGGTGCCCAGCACAGTGCCCTGTGGTGGGAAGTGCTCAGGGAGGGGGCTAGAAATGCTCCACCCTCCCACAGGTAAGGATCCAGGGAAGGGAAACATGACCCCATCCCATCACAGCCCACTTCAGTGCCTCTCCAGCCTTTCCATCACCTCCTTTGCCAGCAAGGAGTGCAGCGCGAGGATCCCAAGTGATGCCTCCTCTGCACAGCTGCCCTCCCCTCGAAGTCTTTTGGACTCACCGATATCCCCTATAAAAGAGTTGGCTCTGGGTCTAAAACACTCAGTTTCCCCCCGGTCTGTGCACACAGCAGCCGGGGCAGCTGGTGGGTTCCCTGCTGTGGCACTGCAGCCTGGCCCACGCAGATGTGATCCCTTTGAAGGCAACTGGCAAGAGCTTCCACCAGCATTACAGGGGGCAGAGCACGTCTCCAGACATACTGACTCTCCTTCCTAATCATCAAGTCATAAAGAAACCTTTGGCTGAAGTCCTGACTCCAATGTAGTCAATGAATTTTGCCGTTAACTTTAATAGGGCCAGGATTTTGCCTTAAATCGTTATCTTGCTATTAACCTTAACAGAAGCCAGCATCTGCTTAATATTAAATAGCCAGTGATGCACTGAAGTGGCTGGCTACATCTTTCACCCTTCGTGCTATGGCAAACCACTCTTTAAGACCCATCCCACCTCACCAGGGTGACTCCAAGTGCCACCTCTGTCCTTCCCAAGGGCTGCAGAGCCCACACTGGCGCCGCACGCTCCCGTCCCCACACTCACGGGGTGCTCACCCACAGCAACTGCAAGGACCTTACAGAGTCATTCCCCACCTCAGGGTGTCCCTGTGCTTCTTGTCTCGGGACCAGCCAGGCAGGGACAGACACTTGAAGACCTGACTGAATACACCATGCACAGAAATTATGTTTTAAATAAGTTTTCTCCAGCATGTCTCATCTTAAGTGCAAGCTGGTACAAATGCCCCTTTGATGATGCTTTCCATGGAAATGTTGGCTCTGCTGAAGTTTGGCAAAGAGTTAGAGATAAAACACAGGGGGCCGAGAAGCTCTCTGGGTTGCATGGCACCTTCCTAAAATAACCGCGTGAACTGAAGATACAGTGAAAAAAACCTGGCTCCTGCAGAGCATCAACTGACTTTCATGTAAGTCCCACCAGCTGAGCCAGTAAAAAAATCTGGCAACGTAACAGCCCAAGTGCTCTCGCTCACCACAGGCATCATGGCTTTTCAGGGCTAAGTGCCAGCACACTTTCCATACAATTCTCCTTCTCCCCTATTATTCTACTATTTCTCGTTGCAGGGGATGGCAAATCTAAGAGCTCTTTCACTCCCTTTATAGACAGTTTGCCAATTTGTACAGGACAACAGGCACAGCCTCTTGTGGTCATGAGCAAGATCACCCTCTTTGGAGCAAGTCGTGGGGGCTCATAAATCTCCTCCTCTCCCAAAATGCTCAAATGCAGTGCTCAGAGAGAATGATGAGCATACTGCAATTAATAAAATGAAAAAACACAAACAACACACATGCACAAACCCCAAAGAACAGTGGCAAATGAAAATCCAGGGAACAAATGAATTCAGTCTTCCTCAAAATGGTAAATATGGTGTCCCAGCCACGAGATAAAGCCCTTTGCCAAGTGCAAAATCTAAACAGGAGAGCTGCTGCTTCTTGATCTCTACCAGGAGTGTGCAATGTGAAAAACTAACCCCTCTCCTCCCCGCAAGGAAATTTTGCAGCATGGCTGCCTCTCCTGATGCTACGGATGATGTAGTGGGTGCTGCTCCCCCCATGCAGGGGTGAGGGGTTGCTCGCCCACGACCTGTGCACCAGCACACAGATGAGCACGTCACGAGCCACTGCACGAGGCAGAGGGACAAACTGCTGCAGAAGAGCCTTCACTGGCCCTGCTGGCCCCATACTTTCGAGTTGACAAGCAGCTTTCAGACAGCATTTTGCCTCTCCCAATACTGCCAAAGGCCACAGGATACGGCAGGCTGTGTTATCAGTAGATGCCGAGTCCCTCTGACAGGGAGAGGTTAGTTAGCCATCTTCTGGAAGGAAGAGCCTCGTTGCTGCATTGGGATTCTCCTTATATTAAATAAAGGTCTCATACTCTCAATTGAAATGTTTCTCAAACAGTTCATGTCATTCCACAAGTGCTGATGTTACCATTCCTACTACTTTGCAGAGTATTTAAAATAACAGCAAGAAAATTGTAGGCAGGCAACTCTACAGCTAATCCTAAAAATCAGGAAAATTAATAGGAAACAATCAGTGCAAATCTACCACAAATATCAAGTCAGTGAAATACTTCATCCAACATCTGCTTTCCTTGGCGGAACACAGCCCATAAATTAGTGTCTGGTGGAGACGTGCTTATCACCGCCAGTGCTGAGACACTGTAGTCTGGTCATTACTGCACACAAGCCCATGGTGATGTTTTGTTCCAGTGCAATCTCCTGGGAACTTGGTGGTGATCCTGGGGGATCAAAGAGCTTTCCTGACACTACCCGATGGAGCAAATGCAGTGTTGGCCCTGAAAGGGCACTGTGTGGAGGCAGCAGCATCCTCTGCCCTTGAATGAGCAGTACCCACCACGGGGCACGGCTGGTCTCCTGCCTTCCTGCGACCCTCGCTCCTCAGCCAGGAGGTTGCAGGCAAATCAGTTAAGCTCGTGCTTCTTTGCTTAAGTCTCTACAACATGAAGCTCCGGAGATATTCTGTGCAGAGCTGGTAACTTCTGCGTTTCACCCCACCCATCCCTGACCCACCTGAAACAGAAACTCAGCTTTCCCTGTAACAGCCACAGTTACAGAAGACTAAAAAATTCCCCTTAGAGAAGTTTCATCCCCAGAGACCCACACTCTGCCCTTAATGTATCTTTGCCTCTGCCCTGTCTCTTTGATGGCTTCTCACAGGCTGCTGCTCTGTTCCCCACTGCATTGCTTCTCCACCACCCCCTGCTCACCCCTGGGTTGGGTTTTTGTGGGAAGGTTCCTGAGGCAGGAGACTTCGGTAGAGCGAGCCTTGACCAAGTATCTGCCATTCTTGCCAGGCAGCACCATGCCCTCTGAGAGCATCTAGCACCTCCTCCCCTCCGGCCCCATCAGAGTCTTGTACCCAGCTCATCCCCCAATCCTGTCCCCATCCTTCCCCTGGACTTTTCCAGCTGCTCTCATGCTTGACAGCAGCCCCTCAGGAAACCCAGACGCCAGCCTTGAAGAGACATTAGGTAAGCAGGCAATGAAAAATAATTCATTTTGAAAAAGGCTATATCACCAAATTGCCTTTAAATCTGTAACTTTCCAAAAAAAAAAAAAAAAAAAAAAAAGCAAAGAGCAAGCAAACAACCCCAGAAAAGCCTGAAATCTTAAGCTCTCAGGAAGAAATCTAATAGTGGATACTGGCCACAGCAGGCGTTGAGCAGTGTTCCTTGGCAGTGCCGGCGGCGAGGGGCCAGCCTGCCCAGCTGCCAGCGCCTTGCCAGGCACTCAGAGGCTTTCGCAGGTTTGGACTGCTCCACACTCCACTTTTAAAGCAAAACAAGCACTTGGGATCAAAGGCTCTTTCTCAACAGCCGTTACTGAGCTCCGCGTGCACTGCTGCATCTCCAGCGCCCAGCCTCTTCGTGAGGGTTTTTTTTGGGCAGGAGGGGTGGGGACCTTATTGATGAGACATTTAATAGTTACATGCTGAAAGGAGCTACTGTACCAGGCACTGACTGCCGTTGCTCAGGACTTATGAATCTGGGCTTTGTTCAGTTTAAATCACATCTCAGAGCAGCCTATAAGGGTAACCTCAGAAAACGGGTTCTCTCTATAATCAGGAGTTAACAGACCTCCAGCTGCGACAAAATTAGCAGAACCAAGCTTGGATTTAGCACTTTCCTAAAGCAGTCAAGGCAGCACTTACAACAAAGGCAGGAAAAAGCAGCTGTAAACACTGGGAGTAAACAAACAACCCCTTATCTCCACAATGGAGTGCAACAGATACAAAGAAATTTTTATGGATTGATCTTTCGCAGGGCAAAGAAAAGAGCAAGCAAAAAGTTTTCAGCCTGCGCTACCCAAGCACCCCAAAGCAATCCTGCTTGGCTGTGTGCTGCGCTCTGACTGCCTCCTCTCCCGCACGGTGTTTGAGTTGGGGCACCAGGTAACAGCACTAAGTAACATTATCTGTTGCTGCTAAGCATCAGCAATTAAAATATAGCCTCTTACCTCCAAATCACGCGCCCTGCTGGTTTAAAAGGACTGGAGAAACCCAAGAAGTACTCAACAGTGTGCATGTACTAAGCCTTCAGGTTTTCTGTACATTTGAGCTGGGGGAAGAAGGGAGACAGATCCCGGACTTCTTCCGTTGCCATATAATCTCAAGGAAGTGACCTTCGCATTTGTTGCTTTGATTACAGATTCAGAAACAAAAGCCCTTCCAGCGTGAGTCAGGGGACACAAGAGATTGAAATGTGCTTGTTAAAAACGGGAGGTGAGCTGGGAAAGCATTACAATTATTTTCATTTTTTTTTCCTTTGTAATATTAACCCCTTTATTACGAAGCAAAACTAAATAAAAAAACAGCAGTTACTGACCAAAGGCACAGCACGAGGTGCCAGCCCTGGGGCAGCAAGACACCTTGCTGTGGGACCCCGGGTCCCTGCCAGCCCCACAGCAGCCAGCTGAGGACCCCACGCCAGCAGCTCTGTGCTTGTTGGGAGCTGCCATCACCCCTCTGGCTCTTACACCCCACGCATCCCCATCCAGGGGACAGAAAGGGCCTTTACAACAAAACCTGGCACAGCACTAAAACTTCAAGCTGCCTCCACTTCCAACCCCTGGGGCAGGGGGCTTAGCCCCATGGCAGCAGGGAGGCTCATCTACTGACCTGAAGGTATACAGGTAAACGAAGGTAACTAGACCTGGTCTTCTCAGCACACCTACCCTCATTCCGTACACACATCTCCATAGTCCCTCGCTGCAGCAGACACCCCCCGGCACAGCGTTTCGCTGGATTTCCAAAACTCCTTTCCAAAGCACAGGTCTGCTGCCTCTGATGTGGGCTACCACACGCCAGGGAGAGAACTAGGCATGCAGACACAGTTCACACCCTTGGCCATCAATCTGAATTTGTTCTGGGGTCAGGGCTGGTCTCCAGGAGTGCAGTTTGCTGCTGGCAGAGGCACAGGAGTAAACCACCTACCTGCTGATCTGCTGCTTCCTTTGTAGGACTGTTCTCTATGTGCAAAACTTGTAGTTCATCTCCTGATGTCTTCCCCTCTGGTACATCAACCTGCGAGGCTTCACACACTGCTGAGCTCTGACACAGCCCCACTGCCTGTGTAACAGCATCAGGCAGAGCACAGGTATCACACCAAGGCTCAAAACCCGAGGTCTCCAAAAGCAATGCCAAATGCCTGTATAGCATCACTTTTACTGAAAAGGGAGGGGGGTGGGTGGGGGGTGGGTGGGTGAACAAAACAGAAAACTGAAGAACTGCACACCCAAATCCAGGAGGTTGTAACCTCCAGAGCTGCAGCCTGACCTCCAGGCAGGTAAACAAAAGACACAAGTTCTCAAATGTACAAGTTTCAAAGTCTGCAATACAAGCTTGTTCCTCCTTCACAAACACAGCCTTAGCATTATTATTTTCTTTTTCTGTGATGTGAGTATGGGTACCCCAAGTTTTTGAATCACAACACTGATTCACATCCTCCGGCCACATAAATTATGGCAGGAAAACTGAATCCAAGGAAACAGCACAGCCCAGGACCACAGCATCCAATGTGGGCTGGAGGACACAGGCTGGGGGAACACCACCAAATGCTAGCAGAGCAGGGAGGAGCTCTGGACACACACCAAGACACTTCACCTGGGAGCAAGAACAACCTCTTCCCTTTAACTAGATGCTCCTCTTCAGTTATTTATGCTCCCAACCGAGCAGTCACCATGCACAGAGAGGACCAAACTACAAGGACCTTTCCACCCTAACTTTTATAATCCATGGATCTATTTTAATAGGAAAAAATTAAGTTCAACACCTGGAACAAACTAACTTGCTTATATCAGGATGGGAAGCAAGATCATCAGGGTCTGTCAAACTTTTAAAAGCAACACCTCAGGGAGATGTGGCTCCCACGTGCCAGAGACACCAAGCCCTCTTGGTGCAGCTAAACTCCCCTGAACAGGAGGCTCTGAGTACTGAGCATCTGAGGCCAACACAGGGCTCCACCAGGCTGCGGAGCCCTGTGTGAAGCCGGAGCCTTACTGATGCTGCTGGGAAGGGAAGCAGAGCTGCTTGGTCTACACGATCCCACAGCGTGAGTCAGCCCTGCTCCCCTGGCCTGAGGTTGCCTCTGTAAGTTATCATCAACCCAGACACCTCCAGAGGCCAACTCACCCCAGCTACCCCAGACACCTGGGATGCAGGGAGGTGCCAGAGGTGTCTCGCCCTCCTTGTTTAATGCAGAGAAACTAGCTTTGATCAAATACCCGCCTTTTAAATAGCTGCAGACCAAGAGGTGGGGTTTTTTTCCCCAAGTTACTTTGTAAAAGCTAACATTCTCATAGCCAGGAGACTACAGAAGCTCTCCACACAATGCTCAATATCACAGGTTTCATAAAAAAAAAAACCAAAACATAAGCTGGTCCCACACCAGGCAGGAGGGTGCCAGGTCAGGTCCAGCCAGCTGGGTCCACACTGCACCAACAGCCTAAGGGATGGCAGCTGGGACAGTTTTGGGAGAGCGTTTCAGAAAAACAAACTTGCATTTGTCTCCAAAACACAGGCTCCAAAGCCCTAAAATAAGACGGAAAATAGACAGTGACTCATTTTTCCTTCAAGAAATGACGTGAAGGTTACCTGGGTGGTGCCAACTTCTGCCCTGCTGGGACAGCCACAGGGACAGGAATAGCTGGAGGAAGGGAAGAGCACAGCTCCTCAGAGGATCCAGGGCTTCCAAACAACTACAGATCTGGGCTATAATTCAGCTGTGCTCTAGGCCACAGGTAATTTTTCTAAACAAGAAAAATTAGAGTTTAAACGAAATGTAGCATACCTGTAAGAGGTTCTAGTAGTGGGAAGCTGTTGGAGCAGCAAGAGTTGGGCAGGGTGAAGTCTCTGTAACTCTGAGGCCACCAGAAGAGCCCCAAGCTGGGCTTTGGGGATGGCTGCATCACAACTCCTTGCCAAAGGGTACGTAACCCTACAGCAAAGGCAGTGCACCCCAGCCTCTCTGAACAAGGTAAACTGATGCCATGTGCTTGGTATTAGAGAGGAATTTCTCCCACTTTCGCTATGGCTTAGCAAACAGCAACTTGCACACCAGCTAAGTGCACCAGCCCAACCAGATTCCTGACGGCCTTCATCTACACCAGCATATTTGCTCTCCCAAAACAACTGTGGCTACCAAACACGTTCAGTCTGGCATGAGCCAAACAACTCTACACTCAGTATGGCAGGGACCTCTTCGCCTAGGACAGCCACCTTCCTGGAGAAACTGTTTCCCTCTTATTTTTTTCTTGTCTCTCTTACAACCTCAGTTTTCCTCTCCTGTTGCACTTCTGCTGCCTTTTTTTCCCCTACCTGTTTTTGTTGTTTCTCCCCACCCCACAACTTTCTTGCAAATTTGTGCTCAGTCTGGAGTACTGGGGGGTTCGACATACACCTGAAAGGGGTCAGAATGATTATTCTTTTTATTCCCTGGTCCCTCCCATCCCTTTCCTTGCTTACACAGCCTGTACTTTTTGTGCTATGTAATTCTTGTGCTACTCTCCTGCTCTTCCAGCTTCTTCACTCCCATCCTTCAGTCCTTTGCCTCCCTCGCACTTGCACAAGCCAGTAGCCTGCCTGCAAGAGATACGAACAAGCACAGCCCTCTCCGTACCATACACCCTCTGCCCAGCCCACATCACCCTGTCTACAAGCTGCTAGCCCAACGAAAGGTAAAACCAGGACACTCAGAAAAAAACACATCCTTCGCAATGGCCTAATGGTGCAAGTGCTCTGCATAGGAACTTCTCCATCACCACCTCCCAGCTCTGCTGGCACTGCACATTTGCGCCCAATAGCAAGCTGAACACTGGGACACCCCCTGTTCTACATAAGCTGCAAAAGCAACCACGGAAACAGTACAGTCTTAAAACTCATGTTGCTTGTACTGTCAATGATGGCTTTTAATGGCTAAAACCAGGCTATTCTCAACCTTTTGATAACCCCAGCTCTCCTTCCCCAACAGGCAGAGTAGATGCATGTTTATATGAATGACAGACCAGCTAGCGGGGAGAAGTGTATTAGTGTGTGGGAGGGTATTTAAGCTAATATATTCCAGTGCTGATAGCTTTATCCTCTTTTCAGTCTCTTAGAATGAACTGGCCTCCATCTGTACAGAAGATTAGTAGAATTACCAATCACTAATTATGACTCAGAGGTTTTAAGAGCAACGCAGACTGTACAAGAGTGGCCTGATTTTTAGAAAATGAGGAGACAAAGATAGCACAGTGTTATTTTAAGGACATGGACAGTCCAACCAAGATTACAGAGCACTGCAGTGACAACACTAGCAGAAGGAAGGAAAGCTAAGCACGCAGACAAAAAAATGAAGTATGGAAAATCAGCACGTGCCTGAAACACGTCTAATTCACCTTTTCATAAGCCTCTTGTCCAGTCAGAGCAAGCTGGCCAGCCTCTCTGCACCAGACCAAAGACGAGATTTATCCAGGCAAGTTCATACAGTGATACCTTTGTATAGGAGTCTGCTTCTGAAAAGTGGCGCCAGTAACATTTGAAATCTAACTTATTTTGCAAACTGCGTCAGATCGAAGAAAAAAAAATATTTATACGGGCCAAAGCAGTTAGTGAATAGAAGGCACTGTTTGAAACTGGCACTGTGACACCCTGAAGGAAATGAGATGAAGTTCACAGTCTGGTTGTGAAGTTTGTCTGCTAGGGAAGAGGGAGGAGCTGTACAAAAAAAATCATATTTTTGTTTCAATAAACTCTCAAACAGAAAACGCTATATCATGAGGTCCGATGGAAATATGTCTGGCAGAGCGCTTTGGAAAGCTGCTGTTGGAAGCGTGTAAAGCCAAGTTTAAGCTCTCGGGAGGCAGTGCCCAGAGCCAGTCCTGTTCCGAGCTCTGCAAGAGGCTCCCCCAAAGCCCCAGCCGCAGGGAAGCCTCCACGTGCCGTGTTTGGATGTGACAGGAGTTTCAAGTAGAGCCAAAGCTCTGCAGGTGATGTATGAGCAGTGTCACAGCGTTAGATCAGATCTTTGTGAACAAAGAAAACAGCTGGATGAAAGCCATCGCAGCAAAGCTTTTCCAGAGCAGCCAGTAATCCCCAGCGCCCAAGCTTAAGTCTTTGAAGGGGCACATATTCAGCGTCCTCCAAAAAGGTCTTCAAGTTCCCTTGTGGAAAGGCCTAACCCAGAAGGAAACCCGTGATGCTTCCTCTGAGCATCATCTCCACTGGTGTGGAGGAAGGAAAGCTCTGCCCTGGCAACACAGAGCTCCCCCTTCGTGCTCACCCTCACTGCTCCAGCACCACACTTTCCATTGCTGTGAAAAGGGGGTGGGGGAGGGGAAAAAGACAACATCTCCAATTTGTCAGCATATTTTATAATGAAAAGTTAAGGTGTGGGCTAGCAGAGGAAACATGGTCCTCACTATCCAAACCAACTACATAAGCACCATAGGAAACAGAAGTCTACTGCTTCCTCTCTCGCTCCTCCACCCCAGGTACGTATGGGACAGATGCACAAACAAAGCTGACTCATTGTGCTTCATCAGCAAAATCTTTTTTTCCCCTTCACACAAAGGAAATGACCTTTCAGAAGTTAAAAAGCATTTGTCCAAAAAACTCACATTAATTCAATTTACACTTTCCCACTGAAGATTGTTAGCCAAATTACCAGTGTAACCAAATAGCTTAATCACAGAGATGCTCCTATACCTGCTTTCCTGTCCAGCAGATATTGATCACAGCATGTCACTGTATTCAGCAGGAGTTTGGGGACAGTTTGCCTGGTTTCTCTTCTCTGCTTTGCATCAAACTGACTGACTGACATGCATTTTAACCCTGACACTAAAGCATTCACTTGACCAGATTTTAATTTATAAGTTAGTTGCATTACCAAATAGACTTTGATGCAATGTTTCTTTCATGCTTAAAGCACAGGGGCTAATGAGGAGTGACTGTGCCGTGGGACATACGGGTGAAAATTGGCAGTCATACTGCAGGGGAAGACATGCGCTGGAATATGGTAGTGTCGATATCCCAATGGAAGTCAGGCCAGTGGTAACCTAAGTAGCTAAACACAGGATAGATGTTGATCCTGAAAACTTTGCTTTGCCGCTGCTTATTAACCTAATTTATATAAAAATTTCACTTTCTGCTTTATTGCTCTATATTTAAATCCGAGACAGGTGGCCTATAAAACCAGTATGCAGAGAGCCCTGCCAAAAGCTTTGTTTTGGAAGAGTATCCGGACACCCAGAAGCACAGCACTGTCCTGCTGTGGGCATTAGGAGGGGCTCTGGGAAGACCCCCTCAAAGCCCAGGGGGGTCAGAGCTGGCAGGCCAGAGCACTACGTGCCGGACATCCACAACAGACCACAGCCCTCGCTCCTCTCCCTCATAGGAAATGGGTACCCTTGCATGAAGGCTTCTATGCTGAATTCTCACCTAGAATTTTTTCCAAGCCCTAATAGCCCAAATAACTTATATTGACTTGCTGCAGTCAGAAGGAAGATCTGTGCCAGATCTTCCATCAGCTGCCTCTGCAAGTCTCTGTTTTTTTGAGGACAGGCTTTCAGATACTCCCTGCCACGAACAAGGCAATGTTCCCTGGCACACCACCCAAGTGCTCACAGGAGCTAAATTCACACACTGCACAGCCCTGCTCCCCTCGCGTGGGTTCAGAGGTTATTTCAGACTGAAAGGGGACACCCCGTCAGCACTTTGGCTCACAAACTCCTCCAGATGAACAGGCTCTGGGCAAATAGGACATCCCTTCTCTTTTGGCAGATGAGACAGATGACGGCAAGCACCCTGGAGCAGAGACCAGCTCGGGGAAGCACCTGAGCTTGGCTTGCTGGGCTGGAATCCTTGCACCGGTGTCCTGGTGACACCACAGCCGGTAAGACCTTGGAAGGTGTTTCCTGCAGACACGTGCTAGAAACAAGAAGGCTGAAGAGAAGATGACTGACAAAGGCTGGTTTGTTCCTGTTGGGTTGGGGGGTTTGTGCATAAAGCTGCTAAGACAGGTAAAGGCTTTATGGTAGCAGAGAGGATTTCAGCCTGCCCTGGCTGATGGCTCTGCCCACGTGGCCACCGCTGCACCTGCCGGCTTCAAAGGACACAAGTGAGAGCCCTGTGTAGAAGCATGAAGGTGTTAGTGGCTTCTCTGTTCTGGGACTCAAGCTCGAGTCTCCCATGAGGCTAGCAAGCATTTTATATTTGAAGAAAAACTGACCCAAACCCCACCACCACCACAATAAAAAACATAGCAGCCCAGGGAGAAGAAATCCTGCTGGCTTTCTTTTCACCACAGTAACGTACTGATGATTAGAGAGGCCTTAGCAATGTCCAGCTCACCCAAAAATAGCCACTGACCCACAAAGCAATGTGAATCCCAAACACGGATCAGAGCAAACTGAAGCCTCCAGGGCTGACCAGCAGCACAAGTGCCTGTCACCTCACCCTTCCCTGCACATCCCCTGCGTGTAGCTCAGGGACAAAGTTCCAACTTTTTCCTGGTTTGTTACACCATGCACAGCCCAGGGAGTCCTCAAGAGAGGGCAGAAGCTTAAGTTTAGTCAGAAGAGCTATTCTAGACAACCGGTGGTATTTTTCACACCTGGACTATGAATGTGAAGGAGTTACAGAAATACAAACACTCTTGAAGTCAAGGTGGGAAAGGACTTTGTTAAGCACCTGTCCAGGTGCCAATATTAATAAGAACACAAGGCAAAACCACGTAGCCCCCTAACTACAGGGCTTCTAGCAAAAAATTAAGGCGTCAAATGGCATCCCTGGCAGGTAGGAGACTGTTGTTATATCCATTTCACGGACAAAGAACAGGGGCATACAGAAAGAAGACAATTTGCCCAAGATAATGCAGGATCTATGGTAATGATGGGACACACAATCTTATGTCCAAGATCAGAGCCTAGTCCCATAGCCACTGGGACATCCACCTCCTTGAGAAACAATGCCATGCAGAATTCTGCACGGCAACTTCTGCTCCTGTATTGCTCCACTGCACCCAAGGTGAACAAGTGTAGCCCAGCACGGCTCGGAGCACGTCTCTGCATGCAGGGGTCATCCAGCTCAAGTCGGTAGATATTCCCGTAGCTTGAAGTGTTTAAAGAAAATGGAAAAGAAAAATAATAATTGATTCAACCTCTTTCTAGGGCTCCGATATCTAAATAGACCACTGACATTTAATGCTGCGTGCTCAGTCCTGCACCCACCGGGCTCAGCCACACTACCACCAGTGGTTTTAAGAGCAAAAAGCCCAGGACTTCAGCACAAAAAGCTGTGTGTTACACAGCCCAACAAGGAAGAGCTGCAGGGCAGTCCCTTAGCCATGTGTCCTTAATACACCCCAAATTACCACTAGGAAATTCCTGACATTAAAACGTGAGAGTCACCTTGTTCCTACCTGGTTTCATCTCTGAGGGATGGCCCTTGGAGCAACATGTCACTGCACATCCACAGCAATCCAGCGACACTTTCCTTATCGTTGTGACAAAGTGTGGGCAGAGGGGAGTGGGAAAGGGGCATTCCCCATCCACCTTTGGCTCAAGGGCCCCCTGGAAGGATGACAGAAGGACCAATCTCTTTTTTACCCATTTTCACATCCCCGCTTTAGGACACAGGCACAAGAGTCAGAGATGCTCCTCAAAGATGGCAAAACAGATCAATCCACCAACAGCCACTAGGACACAGCAAGTTTGAGTAGAGATACAGCCACGCTTTGTTTTGGGGAGGGGGGGGGGAAATCTCTTTTCACTTCAAGCCAACCATTGGAGAATGGCAGCTGAACAGGCTGAATACAGCTGTTGTCAGAGCTGGTCCTTACTGAGCCATGATTCCAGCCCTGGAGGGATTGGGTTTGCCTCCATGGGGAGGCAGCAGGGAGCAAAGGCAGTCCAAGCTCCACACTCTCGACATGAACGGACTACAAAAATAACACCCACACAGTACAGGTGTAGCTGGATTTTATGTATAGAGAAAGAAGGGAGCCAAGGCTGCATCCCACATTTCTTCAGGTCAGTAAAGGCAGGCAGATGGGGAGCAATGATGCCCGTACTCCTGCAATCCCTAACTGCACTTGGGCCATATTCCCCAAGTGACACACGTTGTCACACATACCATGAGTATTTGCATCCATCACCTGTACAAGATGCATTAGAGTACTTGGAAGCACTTCTATCACTGTAAAGCTGTTCTACCACTCCTGGGCATACCTGAAAGCTAAATAGCAACAGATCCCTTTGGGATTAAACAGACACAGACGTCTTTTTAGCATGACTTTCCCATGGAAATAACATCCTGACAGTTCTAGAGAGCTGTTTGCTATGAGCTGTGTCATTCTCTGTGTTGCAACACACCAGGAAGAAGGGAGAAGCAGCTTTGAAACATTCAACATAATCTAGCAAACACGCACACTGACACTGTGACCAGGCACACATCACCAGTTTACACGTGAGACAAAAAGAGACGCACACAAAAATAAATAACTGCCAGCAAAAACAGAGCCCAAAGAGTGGCACCACCCTAACTGCAACTGGATGCCACAGTAAATGCCAGCTCCGTGCTGTGTTTTTTGCCGGCGGGAAGGGGAGCCTCCCCCAGTTGTTGCAGGACTCATCACAGCCCCCCCCAAATAGCAATGCCTTTGTAATGTCAAACACTATCATTTTACAGTCTGCTGCTGTTCAGCCACACAAATAGCAGAAAAAGCTCCAGCCAGTCTCTCCTACGGCAGCATCGCGCTCCGAGTGCCAGCAGCGCAGGCGGGGGGAGCTGAACTCCGTCCCCCAGATCCCAAGCGCAAGGATAGTGATGGCACGAAAGAGACTGAGGGGCTGTCAGCTGCTGAAACGCTTTGGGATAAACTGGCTGATAAAACACATTGAACATTTAGAACACCTCCCCGAAACCTGAATTCAAACCAGGCGCACAGTGCTGGCTGTTTGGAAGCCGTGCCGGACCCCAGCTCAGCACCGATGACAGATCTGCTGGGGAGCTGCAGCTCTGGCTCCATGTGCTGCACCTCGCACGGTCCCAGCCTCACCAGCTGCGTGCTGGGGAGTCAGGCAGGTGAGCCAGCACGTGTCCATCAGGTGGCACGAGGCTCTTTTTAAAAAAAAAAAAAAAAAAAAAAACCAAACCAAAACACAAACAAAAAAAACCACACAAACACCAAAACCCAGGGTAGTTACCAGGGGGGAGCTGGGAGGTTTACCTGGTAGACATCCCGGAGGCCACACCACGCTCGCAGGGCTTGCCGGCATGCCCGCAGCTGGGCAGCGTACCACCTCCTCAGCGCTGCCACCGTCACCGTCCAGACGAAACGGCTCCCGCTGAAGAGCAGATCCTCCACCCCGCACATGAACACCGAAGCCATGACCTGCTCCCTTGGCAAAACAAAATCCCCGTCCCGGCTGGCTGCCGCTGGCTCTCGCTCCCCCGCTCAGACGCCTGGCATGACGGCAGCCTGGCTTTATACGGCGGGCGGAGGGCAGGGGTGTCGCGCAGAGCCAGGGTCAAGCCTTAAAACAAACTCTTCTTTCACGGCGCTTCCTGGGCAGATTCCCAGGCATGCCCTGGCCGGCCGTGCCTAAAGCCGAGCCAGCGGCTGCAGTAGCTCAGCCCTACCAGCAGCTCACACAGCAGCCTTGTCCTTCTTAGCGGCTTATATAAAGCTCTGTTAAGCTCCAGTAGCTACCACTATGTTTTCTAATTAAATTTTAACCCTTTTGCCATATGCCCTGACGACAACCCCATTTAGACACTCCAAGAGAAGGGAACCGCTCGACAGCGTTAATCTCCGCTGCACCTCGTAAGCTGGGCAGGCACTTCATCACCACGTCCACCTAACGCCGAGATCTGCCTCCGACGCTTTGTTATCTGCCATACGTGGAACAAAGCTGTTATCGTTCTCTCCCGGCTGATCCCATGCTCAAATTGTACACTAGAAATCCTATTTTAAAAGAGCACCTCCGGGAGCCAGCAAGTGGAGGAAAGGGGAGGGAGGGGAAAGGATCAGAATACTCCTGCAAAATACACACACTAACTTCTCTTCCAGCTCAGATCACAGCAGATGCCCACAGCATGGAGCCACCTCTCTGCTCCACACCTCCCCCTTGGCTGTTGCACGGTCCCGGTTAAACTCAACACCTGCTGAAGAGGTGATTTTGCTCTACCCTTAAACTAACTCCATGAATGCAACACTTGCTGCATGAGAAAAACAACGCTGCTCATGCTAGGTGAGCAATTCACAAACAGCCCACAGCAAATAAACACTGAAATAATAGTCCACAAGAGACTCCAGCTTTGCCTTGATAGCTGGTTTAAAATTAGGCAGCACCTTGCCCTTCTGGGGCTTAAACTGCTGATGCCACCCAGCCACACCTCTCATTTGTGGGCTCTTTCCTATTAAAAGCTAAGGGAAGGTGGAAGTCAAAAAGTAATTAATTTTTTTTAAGACCCCCACAGAAGATTTTACAATTCCTAAGCTTTTCAGGATGGAAGTTGCAGGGAGCACCACATGCCACCACCAGCACCTTGCTGGAGAAACTGCTCAAAGAGCAGATTTTTTTCCTAAAACCATCAGCAAGACCGACCTGTAAAAGTAATCTCTCTTGTGTAATGAACTGAATCAAAGGGGGGCAGGAACAGCTTGCATAAGGGCTGCATGGGAGAGCTAAATCCCATGGCATTGCTGGTACTGCTTGCCCAAGTGCACTGCCAGCAAACAGCCTCTACACAGCAGCCCTGTCCCAAATGCTCTTCATGGAAGACACCCTGCATGCCCATAGCACAGGGCAAGTGTTCACAAAACTAATTTCGTTCCATATTAAATCAGCCTTCATTGTATTGCAAAAGCCTGTGCTCATGCACAGGGACACACACACCCCCCTGCCCCGTGTCATAGCTGAGATGATGTAATTCTGTAGACAGATGACTGCCTGTTTTAGACAAGCTTTGGACCTGTGTTTCTCCAGACATCACACTTTTTCCTTTTACATATAACAAAGCAAAAGCAGCCCTGGCTCCTCTTGGTGCTGGTACCTATTGGCTATGTTACTGCCAGGGAGTTTACATCTCTCCAAACCTTGCTTTCATTTGGGAAAACAACAACTATATTGCAAATGTATTAGAAGCTATTACAAAGTGAGCTCGTGCAGAGAGAGATACAGCTTGATACAACAAGAAGCAAGTAAAGACTTGGGCTCTGCAGCGAAATCCAACAGCCATACACCCACCCCAAGAGTTTTATCACCCTTTTGAATGCTGTCTTAGAGCTTGTGGCCGCAAGGAAGTCTTCTTCCTCCTCCTCCAGTGCTGCCCATCACCATTTTGTGTTTAGAGAACTTTAACATCAACAAAAACATACAAAATGGGAGAAGTTTCCATCGTCCACGGGGAGAGATAAATATCCACAGAGTTAGTTATTCCAATAGCCTAAGCCAGAACCACCACTAGGCTTGGCAGCGGGTAGTTGCCATTCCCTCAGATAACACTGTTTTGGAGAGGAATGAGGCAGGAAAAACTCAAATAGCATCTGTGTATTATGGTCAAGTCATATCCAAATTTAAACACAGAAATAAAAGAAAATCCAATTTTCAAGTTCCATTTCTAAAAGAAAAGGAGCTTTGTAGTTCAAGAAATAGTGCAGGCAACAGCCCTGTCCTGCGCCAGGAAAATCCAACCAACCCACTATGAAAAGTTGGAAAGCTTCTGCTCTGTGCCTGCTGTTCTCAGTGCTTTTTTGTTTTCCCTATTACCTAACCAGACTGAAAAATTAAGGATGATGAGCGTTGTCTCCTTTAGCACAGCACAAGAGATTTAGTTGTTTGGTTTTTTGTTGTTGTTTTTTGGTGGTTTTTTTTTTAGGTTGGTCTATGTTCCATGGTATCTTTAAATTGAACTTACATGTTCTGCACAGTTACTCTTTATGCTTCATAAATTACCATGTGCCTGAGCAATGGCCCCGTCTCAGAAGGTAGAGCCACATGTACTTAGACCCTCCCTCCTCAGTACTCCCAACGGCTTTACCCATCAATATCTCCATTATCTTATACAGGCATTATGATCCTATAGTAAAATTATAGCTCCACGTGTAGGCTAAAGCAAGGCAAGAACCTTTTCCCCACCCTTACTTAGGGTACATGGGATTTGAAGTCCACTCTTATGAGTAGGGGCTTCACACACATCTTGTCATGCTTCTGGATGAAGTAGGTAACAGAAACAAGCAAGTGCCATCTGGACTTCACCTTCCTCACCCACCTGAGTACATGTGGCCACAGTCACACCGTGGTGTGCTGCCTCTTGAACTCCCACAGAACAAAAAAGAGCAAAGCAAGCTGATGATGCAAAGAGCAGCTAAATTAAATTTTGAAGGATTTTGGTGTTTTCATATGCAGCTGACAAATTAACCATTCAAATTAATCTTAGACTTTTCTTGACTTCCATTTTCAGAACCTGATTGTAAGTGGGTTCATTTGAAATAACACCTGGGCTCCCTAAGAGTCAGGACAGAGGTCACAACATTCAGCAAGGGAAAGTCAGTAGGACATCCAGACAGTTTCCAAAGGCTGTAGTATCCAGATCTCTATTCTATTCTATAAGGAAGGGGGGTAGGGAAGATAGATATCTCTGGAAAAGCCTGTAGAGGTATGTACCACTTCCAAGGGAACACTGCAGACAGCTACTGCAAATCTATTTGATGTACAGTCATATGAACCACAGGGCATTCATTTCTGGTAAGGAATAAGCCTACACACAACAGGAGTCTAAGGAGAACATCACTTGAAAAGAGAAGACAGAAAACTTGATGTGTGGCAGATGTACGCTTTTCCTTATATTACTGATCGTGGTTCCGGAATAATGAGTATTAAAAAAAAAAGAGAACAAGGGTTTGCTACCAACGTAACAGGAAAAGATGATCCCAAGTGGATTCTCAGGCTTCCTTGCATGTTATCTTCTGTGCCCAAATGAATGGAAGGACGCTTAGCTGAACTGCTGCTTTTCTTTTCAAAGTAGCTCATACGAAGTTCACATGAATAGAGAATTCATCTACTGGTGAGACATTGGACAAGAGCATCAATCTTCCCTTACATCTACAAAGCAGTATTAGCCCCTAGATACAACTTTTGATTAGACATACAGGAAAAAGGACAGACACACACACAGTGTCCCCAGTGGCAGATAACGAAATTAAAGCTTTGATCATTTTTGGTCTCTGAACCTTTAACAGTAAAAGGTAAGTTATGGTGCATGTGCTCAAAATGCCTTAATTACACGGGCTAGCAGATGTCTGTCTTAACCAGTGCTTTAAAACACACTCCAATCCGTAATTTGTCCCCATACATTGACTATGCATGATTGCAACCAATATTCATAATATTCCATAGAGCAAGCAGCAAAGTTCAGCACAGACCAAGAACACTGTGACAGCCCTCACAAGGCTGAGGAACAGTTCTGTTTCCTGGCACACATCACCATTTAAAACCTGCTGTTAGCTCAACTCCAAAGGTTCAGACCCCCAAGCCCCCATACCCTGCGATGGTCTCAGGCCAATGCTAACAATTGTTGAGGTCCTTGCTAAGACCCAAAAAGCTGTGGCACCACTGAATTCCCACCAGAAACCAACTGCAGTCCCACCTCATCCTGCCACCCCCAGATGTGTTTCTCCTTTCTGAAGATCTGCTCACAGATTTGTGCATCAGAATTTTCTGATTTTGCTCCAGCCACAAGCCAACAGTGTATGGTTACACTGCTTTTAAAAAAACACGTTTAAAAAAATGCCCAAAGGTGCTGATTTGTAAGAGTTTTCATGAGCATTAACAACTGGATTACTTGGGAATCAGGACTTTCTCAGACAATGCTGAAGCTGCATATCCCCCAGCACTTTAATTCCTGTCATGAAACAAGCCTGTGAAGCTGTGAACATTAATGCAATTAACCCCAAATAAAGATGAAGCGACTTTTCAAAAATAATTTTTGCTACATTCTGGCTCTTAATTACCAACTTAAAGATAAAATGAAATACAGTCATCAGGCACCCTCTCTTTGATGTTGCAACCTCTCAGTACCTAAGATGCTTAAAAAGCAGCACTGGTGCATAGGATGTCTGTAATCCAGCCTGCCCTGATTGAGAGCTTTTGAAGCAAGATTCAACTTCTAGTAAAAGGCATTTGCAAACCAGTTTGGTTCTTTGAGATTATTGGAGGGGGCAGAATCACAAGATAATCTTAACTACCCTACTTTAATCCTTTATATTAGCACAAATTTGGGGAACCTCTCAGAAAAGCCTACACTTCCACAAAAATTTATCTACTACCATTCGCATTATCAAACTTTCATTTAGAAAGCACATTAAATCTGCATGAAAGGGCCATCCCACTTTCCTTTAAGGCTAATAACAGCATCCTGCGCAGGTATTTGGACCCCTCCCCAGTTGCTACACCAGGAATTTCGATTCCCAGTTTTGCCCACTGAACTGCACCTAAGGCAAGTGAGTGATGTAGCTGAAAGCCACAACTACACCCAAGATGATCCGCATCTGAGAGGGAAGCTCTGGTACCTAGTGCTCTCCTCTCTGGATGAGGCACAGCCTCTAATAAGCTTGTTTAACAGCAGCTTTACATTCTCCTAAATGAGGTCCTGACTTTTTTTCCTCCTCTCAAGAGAGCTTGGGCTGTACATATATTGCTCCACACTAATGATATAAACATAACACTGTGACAAGTAAACACATTTTTAAAGCTCAAGAGCCACAGTGCCAGAACATGAGTTTCTGGCAGTCTGTATCCCATAGTAAAGCTAATTAGCACGTCACATCAGAAACCAAGTGCCACTGCCTTTTAACTCTATAAATGATTAAACAGCTTGCAGTCTGATTCCTCAAATGGCACATTTTCATACCTGCTGTACCTAGAACTCCAAAATCAGGTCAGGTTCAAAACAAGTAGCATATGCTCCAGTTTCACAAGTCAGGGTTTGACATCTCTCACTGCCAAGCTATCGCCATCAGAACACGTCACCCAGTTTTTTACAATACAAACATCATTTCTCCGGTACTTTTCGGCCAGTGCCTTGGGGTACTATTTGGCACAGCATGCCTGACCTCGGTGGAACCTCACAGGTCCATGCCTGTACAGTCAGGTGAGGATGCAGTTCAAGAAGTCTACACGCAATCTGGAAGCAGTGAGGACAACTAATGAATGTAATTATTTAAAGCATACCTATATACAAATTGTATTCACATTTGTATACACACATATTTCTTGGTGGGTAGAAGTCTACAACCACGTAAAGTCAGTTTCCACAGAAAAGATACATAATAAAGGGAAACACCACCCCACGTTTCTAAGCAAAGGAGGATGAAAACACATGAGAAAAAAATTATCTCCAGCTGAAAGAGGATTAGTTTCCATCACACACACACACAGAGTCTGTGACTGCTTTCAGACAAAATGTGTCTTGACGATGCTCTTGCTCAGCAACCCGAGCAATGGCAGGCTGGGGACCCGTAGGAAGATCTCCCCAGACACCAGCATCACTGTCTGCAGCTCCCCAGGCATGAAGTCCTGCCCCAGGGACACCATACGGTGGGGCAGGGGATCCGTGGGATGAATCCCCCACTCCAGGATGGGGCAGGAGCCTGGAAAACTATCCTCCTCTTCCCAGCTTTGTGGGAAGGGCTTCCTTCATCAGCAGGGGAGAGTCACCACTGGTGACACGGGAAATCATCCTGCGCTCGGTGCTACTCCCAAGCCACATCTGGAGGAAATGAGAAGATCAAACAAGCATGGGGTGGAAACCTGGGGCATCCTCAGGGCTGCAGAGAAAACAACACCACTGCCGCCTCCTTCCCCAGAGCCACTGCACGGCCTGGGCAGTGACAGTGCCGCTGCAGGGGACAATTCCAGCTGCGCCAGCCTCCTGCAGTGCCAGGCCCTGCGAGGGGGAGGCACCCATGGAGGAGAGGCTGCGGCTGCCTTAGGAAGCTGCAGCAGGAAGAGCAACTGCTCTCCAAGCTGCTGGGTTTGCTGTCCTGTTATCCAGCCCTGCAGCAGGTTGCTCTCACTCACATGCCAGCCGTGCCCGTGCCTCCTACCCATGGAGGCAGGGTAGGGTAACAGCCCATGGAGATGGTCCCCAAGCCCCAGGGGGGACAAGGAGCCTTGGCAGAAGAGGGGCCGAGACCCCACCGAACAACAGGACAGACAGCTCTCACATGCTTCAAAAATAAATGATAGGAAGGGACAAAACCCCATTGTCACTCCGCACCTGCAGTCTCATGACCTCTCCCTCCCTCGAACTGGCAGAGGAGTAACAAAGTGTACAAAATACTTTTAGCATCGTAGCTTTAGAGGCAAAATTATAATAGCTTCTGTACACTGACCGACCATCCTGACAAAATTTCCACCTCTTGCTCAAATATTCAGGTGGGACAGTACAGCCCCCTGCACCTCCCACATAGACCTAAGGCAGCAGCTTCCTGGCAGCTTGGAGCAATGCCACACACCTCTGTGGTTTGCATTTTAGGAGTGCACGCCACTCGTCCTGTCCATCGCCTTCCTGGAGCCATGAAACGCTTCAGGGTCTCACCAGAGGAGTGGCAGGTTCAAAGTCTGGAGGATGGAGGGGCTGGAGTTCCAGACAGGGCAACACATCCAGCCCCGCCGGTTCGTCCTGCACCTCCCACAGCCCCGGCTAGCAGCAGGAGGGTTCCTTCCCCGGCTCTACTGGCCGGTCACTCGGAAGGGACAGCACTCCCCGACAGGTACCAAACCTGCTCAGCTTCCCTCGGGCACCGGTCCATGATGGATGCTGGCATCGCCCTGCTGCTGTCCCAGCCAAACATGGGGCAGCATCTCCTACGTTTTGAGTCAGCAGGGAGTATTAAAGGGAGCCTGAAGAAGTCAGATAATTACTTTTGGATGAAGTATTTCACGGTAGATATAAATATGTGAGGAGCATGAAAATTCAGGGCTGCCCCAGCTTTATGATTATTTTATAGCCTCGTTAATCTATGGCAAATGGCGTAGAATTACTACATAACCTAAATACCAGGCAGAGATCTACAACGCTGTAAGAGGAAGCATAAATGAGATAGTAAAGTTTCAGCATTTTGCACGATATATATGGCCACGAAGACAAAAATAACGACCCAAACCTATCAGTCTCCTGACAAGAATCTTTTAAAGACTGAGAATAAATGATATCTAACTACTATAATTATATCCTCGGTGCATTCATTCTCTCAGGATGAGTAACTCAGGATGCTATAGCCTCCAGAAAAATCATGACTCAGAGCAATACTCTGCCCTTGATTAGACTTTATGGGTCATGCCTAGCCCAGGAAAGTTGTACACCCAGGAATGGATTTGTCCTTCCCTACATACATGCCCAGATGACAGAGTTTAATCATGCATCCTATCCAACGTGAACCAAGTGACCATCTTGGACATTTTTGTGCTTCTCCTCCCTACTCCATTTCAGACCATAAACCCAGCCGAGCAGGATTCATTCCTGCATCCATTCAGTATTTGGCACACCAGAGCACCACTGCTGATAGAAACTTTTCATCAAAACCCACATTTAAAGGAACTGAGCCCCAACCCCACCGCCACTGGTTGGAGAGGCCAGCAGCATGGCACAGGCAGCTGATACTCTTCTAGGACGACAGTATAGTCACCTCATCTCCCCCAGGCCAGACCACCAGCATCCAGACCCACTGCTGTGGCATGCTCAAGTAAAAAATGGCCACAGGACCATTCTCTATCCAGGACTTGATCAGTCCAACCTGAAGTTAACAGGTCTTGTCACACCTGCCGTGGGTAAGTCCAGTTCACAGCCTTTTGAGGAAGAGCAACTGCATTTTTCCAGCCAATTTTTGCAATTTTTGCAGAGGCAGAATCACAAACCCGTGGAGAGAGACAGCACCAGTAAATAGCAGAGACAAGAATAAATTGGTACTGTAAATCTATATCATAAGTTGCCAGCACTCTCAGTGCTATGCTTTCTGAGAATGCAGGTCTGCCGCAGCTGCACTTCTCAAGCTAGAAAGCAAAACGAACATCATTTCACAACATGTCATCGATTGCTACAGCAATTAGTGCCTCATTTTACTAACAAAGTACCTGAACAGTGCATGTTTGCCAGCTCTAGACAAATAAATGGGCAATAACCATCTAGAATTTGAAAGGAAGCAAATCAGCATGTTTTGCTGTTAGAACAGATGAGCTCTGGTGGAAGCATTTCATGAAGGTGAGCCTTGGTGCCAAGTGTTTGACCATAGGAAACGAAACAAGTCAAGCTGCTTGTGGCATTTCCCCAGAGGAACCGCATCGCTTAAGCTCATAGCAACTCTTAGTGCCCTGGAAGACTAAAGCAAGCTTTCCAAAGCGCACGAGTTCCTGGCTCTTCAGAAAGCAGGTGTATGTCCAGCAGCCCTGGACCACGGGGTGCAAGGATCAGCTGCACCAAAGGAAGAAAGAGAGCAGCCATTGAAAGTTTGTTTTTATCCTCAGAAGGCCTCCAAAGTAAACAAGCAGCATGCCATGGGCTTGATCCAAAGCCCATTGAAATCAATGGAAAGACTCCAGCTGCCCTCAATAGGCTCGCAGCAAGGCCGGGCATGCCATGAGCACTCCACACGCTGCCCCACCAACCCGCCAACCCCCAATGGTTCTTCACCACCACGTCCCACACCTCCTCCTGCCATCGCTCAGTCCTCCTCTCCTCGGCCTCAACAGGCATTTTGCAATCATTACCTACTCAAGCCATTCAAAATTATATTATGTTAAAAGAAATATATATATTGAAATAGAGTTTTTTTCTGCCCAACCCCAGGAACACAGGTGGGTCATGAATCAATCACCCACGGAGCTGGGTCCCACAAGGTCTCTCTGTCTCTGCGCTGAAAACCTGAACCATAACTCTGCTCTAAACTTCATGAGATGTCTTCTGGAGTCACCACCCAGACCAGTCCTCTGCTGGCTGCCACCCCTGTATTTGTCCTCAAACTAGTGGTAATTGGAGAAGAAATCTTAACTGGTACTGCAGAAATTCAAAGTTCCTCTCACCAGGGAAGACAGGCTGAGTTTAGACAACACGTATTTTGCATGTTCAAGCTGAGCAGAGCCCCTCCAAGAGCAAGGAGTCCCGGTCCAACTTTCCCTCTCTTTTTCAAAAAAAAAGCACCAAGAGAAAGGCTTGATGCCAGCAGCACTGTATCAGCCACCCCTGGGGTGGGAGCATCAGGAAAAGTCAGCAACACAAACAGTGAGGAAGGAAGCGGGGAGGGAAAGGTGGAGACATTGGAGGGGACAGCGGGATGGCCATGGTGGCAGTGGCCTCGGCTGCTGAGTCAGCCTGTTGGGGTCAGCAGGACCTCACCCCTTCAGAAAACAGGGTGCAGGTGCTGGAGATGGAGCTTTGTTCCTGCCAGGTGAGGTTTCCCCACATCTCCTCGCTTTCTCAGAGCCCCCCCCACCAGACACATGTGGCACAGTGCCAGGGGTCTTGCCCATCACAGCTCCCCCCTCACCAGCACAGCTGCCGCCACAGCTGGAGGCCATGGCCAGATCCAGCAGGTAAAGCTGTGCAACCCCTTATCGCAAGGGGTGAGGACGTGGGTGCAGCCGGGTAGGTTACCCCAGCTCACTCCTAAACCAGAACCACTTGGTTTGTGGCTTACTGGGGAGAATAAGAGGGAAGGGGCAATGGCAGGAAGGGAGAGGGGACTATAGCAAAGGGCTATTGATTGCATGGACTGTTAAAACTCATCTTCAGGGAAAAAAAAAACAATCAAACAAAAAAAAAGAAAACAAAGGGGGGGGGATGGGGGACAATCGTAAACAACCCAGCTTTTTTAAAGAGGCTGTTTTGATACACGGCACAATTGAAGACTTCACCATGTTACCTCAGGAGAAGAAAAACCCGTGTTCCTGCAGAGCCGTGACCCTGCCCTATTTGCCATGTAGCACTACATTTGCAAGATGTTTTCTAACCAGGCACAGAACAAATGTGCAGCAATGGCGAGGTTAACTTTTAAGGTTCAGATATAGTTTGGATTCAGTGTTTTGTTCTGGTTTTTAACCCCTTTAAACTCTTCCCTAGCCACCTTGGCAGAGAGGGAAGCAGGACAGACAGGGCTTTACCCTGGCCAGGCTCCCTGCAGTTTCTTCATCTCTCTTCTGGCCGTCCTGCAGCAACAGAAACTCCCCAACGGGGGTCAACCTGAGACCATTCGTATGCTTAAAAAAAAAGTTGTTCTTGCTATTATGGGCACAAATGAGAATTCAGCATTTGTTAGCAATTATCCCAAGCAATAAGTTCAGCCTCCCCCTCATACTTCAAATGGAAACAATGTAGTAACTAAGTAGTACCTGTTGGCAGAGAAACTTTTAAATAGATGGATAGGAGTGGCTGAAATGGCTTCCTAAATGAAAAATTTTCATTGCTTCCCCCCCCCCCGGCTGCCTTTGGGATATAAAGCAGGCTTGCAAACTGCCCTTGCTATTATCAGAGCTGTGATTCAATCAGCATTTCATGGTCCTAATTAACAGGTATTTGTTTTCATGGGCATGATTCCTCATTTGCCAAGGCTGCAAAATTATAATGCATTTTTCCCATCCTCCTTGGAGAGGACATGAGAGCTTAGCCAGGGAAAGGAAGCCATTTGGAGCAGGAAGAGGATGCTTGGAAATGGAGCTAGAGTGCTCATATTAGGCCCTTTCTGAGGTCAGGGGATCAAAATGGCGTTAAATAAAAAAAAAAAAAAAGCCAAAAGGGTGCTATTCTCACTCAGGTTTATGGGCAAAACTGTAGCACAAAATGCCCTTTACCTGCCTGTTTCAGCAGGTCATGCCATCCTGCCTGGCCTCTCCTGGAGGGTGCTTCCCAGGAGCCCTGCTCCCATTCTGCACTCATGGTTGGAAGGGAAGGGGACAAGGGACATCAAGCCCTGCGAAACCACAGCACCTGGTCCTCCTTTTCCTCCAGTCCTATATCAGGAGGAAGAACTTCCAGCTATGGCTGACTGGGCCCTGCTACACCCAGTATCATGACCTCTTGTCCCATATACCTGTTTCTCAAGTCCTGAAAAGCCACACAAGGAACAGAGGGGCCAAACTTCCTTCCAACATGCACCTGCCTTTCCCAGGTACAGGACACTGCAGGCTACGGGGTATCGGGTGCCTCACCGGGTCCTGTCCCACCTTCAGCACCCAAAGCTGAGGTTGCTGTATGCCTCTTCACCCCTACATCCTAAACATTTTTCATCGTTCAGGGAGGCAAACAAAGATATTTGGTTCACAGTGGGGAAAAAGGATTGGAGGAACTGACAGGAGACAGGCAGTAGCTTTAGGGTGGGAAAAACTCTGGAAGCAGGATCTTTGGGGGTAGAGAAGGCACAGCTGTAGGATGAAAGGGGCTCCAGTGTACCATAGACTGCAAGTAGACAGAATAAAACCTCTCATTAGGGACACAGATAGAGTGACTGTCCCTCCCCTACACAGCCCTGTCCTTCCCACCCCTCCCCAAGCACTTGGCAGGACAAAGAGGTATCTGCCCCTTCTGCACAAAGGCAACAAGCTCCTTCAGCACACACATCATGGCACGCAACTCATCCCTAGGATTTGCACGGAAATGACAAGGGGAAAATAAATTCAGCTATTCAAAAACAAATCTAGTGGATGCTACATTCCCAAATTCTCTGGGAGTTAAAAAAATAATAATCAAACCCACAATACAATACAAACAAAAAAACCCAGTTACATATAATATCCTTTACCCCTTCCTCCCGCTGATTCTTAAATCAAATAAAGAACCTCACAAGAACGCAGCAGCCACTGGAATACAATTCATGTTTCTGTATTACTAAATTATGCATTGGCCTTTCAGCAGGTAAAATTGTAGCACAGCACCATCTGTTTCTCAATATGCTCGTTGCCAGATACCATAGCAGGGATTTACTAGTGTATCCCTTTCGAGGTACAGCTGAGCTGATGGGCAGAACATTTGTCACCAGAGAAAGGGATCTGTCACCTGTCCAGTGCACACACATTGGGGATATACACTACTGAAAGGTGGGGGACAGATCATTTATTTTCTGGCATACAGGACAGGCTCACAGTGCCAGCTCTAGCAAACAGCCCTCGAGGATGCTAGACATCCTTTAAAATACTGTGGGAGATGGCACATTTTCCAGCTGTTTGTGCCTTGTGCCACAGCACAGTGATATCAGCAATTTCATTTCTAAGTTCAAGGGTTGCTGCAGGTTTTTCTATTATGGTTAGAAGGGGGAAAAGAAAAGCAGCCAATGTTTCTACTTCTTCAGATTGAAATTGGTTTCAAGCAGATCTCAAATAGTAACGAAATCACCAGGGAGCTCAGTACAGAGCAGACCCTGAAGGCAGCTGCCCCCGGGGGGGGGTTGGTGGGTGCCCAGGTCCAGTGATGGGGGTGCAGAGCCCTGCCAGCACCCAGCCGAGGGTGGGCTGCCCCATCCTACCACCCTTAGCTGGGTATGGAGCTATTGCTAAAGAGCAGACCTGGCAGGACGCTGAGAACACCACACATGCCTGACTCACCCCAGATTCCTGCACGTCTGCCTTCAGAGCAGCTGTTGAGGCTCTGTGCTCAGCAAGGACAGCGAAGCCCACCACAGCCTCGAGCAGCACTGGCACTGCAGTAGCAAATGCTTTCAGCCTGTGAGGTTCTTGGTCCGGGCTCCAGTGCCTGGCACAAGGCAGCACCCCGCACAGTTAAGCCTCCATCCCCTCAACATCCGTGGTAGACATTGTGTCCAAATGCCTGACCCACCAGGCAGCCCAGCATCAGGAACCACACCAGGAGTGGGTCTGCCTCTGGCAACATCCACACAAAGTAAGCCCAGGAGAAGCTTCTAAAAACTCTTTGTGCTCAGCCCCTTCTGACCTAAGCTCCCAGGAGCACCTTCACCAACCACAGGAACATGCCCCCAACTCAAAGGTAGTAACAGTCTGCCAGGCTCAAGCAACTCAACTTGTCAACTCAAACAACAAGCTTCTCTCACCTGAGACTCAGGAGGCGGGTACGTTCTGGAAGTGAAAGCTGCTTGCACCCCTCACCCTCTGCCACACGCCATAAACACCTCTCCTTAACTCTCCTTAACTCCGTGTCCAGGTGCTGTGCTCAGTTCCCCAGCCTCAGCTCAGGTCTTCTGCAAAGCCTCTTCCGTGGGGCTGCTGCTGGTCCAAAGCTGCTGGCCGCACACCACGGTGCCCAAGCCGGTGGCTGGAGGCAGGAGAATTCCTGCAGTGCAGGGAGAAGCCGCCAAGCACCTCCCAGGGCGCCCGGGACAAGAGAGCACCTGTCAGGAGACAAAAGCAATGAGCAAACTGGTTCAGCCTGTTGCTGTCTACGCTGAAGGCCAGCTCGGCACAGGAGGTGTTTAAGTCATGTGTTTGCTCCTGCCCCAGCTTGGAAAGGGAAAAAAAAAAAAAAAAAAAAAAAAGTGGTTTCATAGGATTTAAGACTTTCACCTAATCATTTTCAAAGGGGATATTTGATGACTTAAGAACAAGACAAGAGTTAGAACTTCAGTGCCAAGTTGTAACAAAACAAGCTCTTCTTCCTCCTCCCAGATTTTCTTTTACAAGTACACACCTCCTCTTCACAGCCCTAGTTTTACTGTTCAGAGTCAGGAATGGGGAGTCTTGTTTCCTCTTCTTTCCCCGTCCAGCTTCCTCTGCTCCACAGGCTCTAAGGAATCAGGACAACCAGCACCATTTTACAATGACCGGCCCTCACCTCCTAATTTGCCATGGAAGGAAAGGAGAGGATCCATGAATGTTTCAGGAAAGTCTCATCTGATCTCGAAGTACAACCCATGATACCTTTCTCGTGCCTTAAATATCTCACTTCCCACAGCTGGAGGCTTCAGTAGCTGTTTCATTGCATACAGGGTGCACCGTACAAATGCACCAAAGCACATGGTAGCTGGCTGTGGTGGCCCTGGGCCAGCGCTGAGCCAAGGGAAAGGCTGATCCCGAGGTGATCCAGCCCGGCTGCATTGGGTGGCAGCGAGCACAGGAGCTGCTGGCCCATCTGGGGCTGCGGGACTCCCCCCGACTCCATCAAATACTCATGCTTCAGCTCAGCTCAAGGATCTCTACATCTGGTCACTTTTCCTCATTTCTCCCAATAAAATGACTTTCTAGGGACAAATAAAGTTCTTAGATATCACATCCTTCATCACTGCAGCCCTCTTAGTCTGTGCTTTGCTGCGTTTCAGCTACCACTGCCTTCTAGTAGAGAACTTTTGCTATTTGGGGAGAGACTCACCTACTCCACTGTACATCCCTACAGGAAGAATGTAAAATCAGCGCCCTCAGAGGAGCCGCTGGCACCCAGAACACTCAACTCACATTTTGACATTCATCTCTGTGTGAGCACACCTCTGGCATGCTATTGGGCTGCTTTGCCTTAGCAATTTACACCTGTAGTTCTCCTGCCTTTGCTTCTCCTCACTTTTCCACACCACATATGGATTTCATCTTTCTCATTATTTCACTCATCTTCCTTTTATCCAGTCTCTTTATGGGACACTGCAAAGACAGTATCTGTTTTCCTTACAGAAATCTCATGCAACCTAAATGGGAACATTTTTCCAAGTTTTTACCTACGGTCACACAGAACAACCTCCATGTCCAAACCTGCTCACAGCAGACATGGTCTGCAGATGGAACCAGGTACACAGATTGAGCTGTAGCACAGCTCTTCAATTATGTTTCTGGTGCCCCCCTTTCCAGCAGCTATGACTGCTGCATGCCTCTATTCATTGCAAATGTAGACCCAACCATGTTTAACAATCTTTTAAGTTCATCTCTGCAGAATCCTTCCCTCCATTAGATTAATGAAGTGTTTCTAAGGAACAGCAATATACATGTTACCTAATTATAGAAGTCAGGCTGAAGCAGATCCTTTAAACACATCCTGACTCAGCTCTTCTAACTCTACTTACCCAATCTGCCCCTCTCCACCCCCTGGGTATCCCTGACAAGCAGCTGCTCCAAGCAGCAGCACTTTGTTGCTGCAGGACCGGTCTTTCAATGGCCCAGAGCACCAGTGCCTGTTTCAAGCCTGCTCTCATGTGGGAAACCCATCCAATTCACCCCCCAGCGGAGTTTTGCTACAGCACACCTCCTGCATCCATCCACACACCTGTTGTACAAAGAAGGCAGCTCTAGCGCTAAAACCATCCAACACTGCTGGGATCTTCTCCCCTCTAGCTTTTCTCCTCAGCAGGCTGCAGCACACATCGCTTATAGTTTAGGAGACCCTCACACATAAAACTCAAGCCTGGAGGAACTGCCCAACACTCTGCTTAGGCAGCGCCCTGGGATTTCAGCATCACCAACCTCATCTCAAAAAATGTATTTTGAATCCTAGTGATTGTGACGATGCTGACAGCTGTCAGGCAGGACTTGTACTAGTTTCAACCCTCCCCACACATCTACGTGCCACAACCACTACAATACACAAACAGCCAGAGACATAGAGGACTTTTAAAAATCCCCTTCCTGAAGTATCTCTCCCTTATAGAAACAAAGCAAAACCTTTCCCCATGCTCAGGTGGTGTGGTTGGCACAGAGGGATGTCAGCACACTCTGGTGCAGGCAGCCTGTCCCACAGGGCAGCATGGCTGGAGGGAGGATGGGGAACAGACTCAGTGAGGGCTCTCGCCAGCAGGCACAGCAACAGCCTGCACACCGACGACACACACTGCCCCAGCCCACTGATTCTCTCCTGCAGTTGTTACAAACCATCCTACAATTTTATTATATAAAGAGAAATCTGATACAGGTATTTGCCATCCACCTGAGCCAGCAGTTCCTCCCCAGGATCAGTCCCTGGCCGTGCTGCAGCTCACACCAAAAAGCTTAATACAGGGGCAGAACCAGCTGCACCATCAGTGGAAGCATGGAGATTTGATACCAATCACAGCAGCCACCTCCCACAGCGTTGATACTCTTCAAAAGAAGAAAATTTACCCCTGCTCTACTTAACACACACTACTCAGTGATCAGATTCCTACCAGGCATACAGAGCATCATCAGGCTAAGGAGAAAAGGATTACACTGGTCAGGAGTTTTCAGAGGCTGTGGATGGAGAGCTGTGATCTCTGCTCCTGCGGGGATTTATCATGGGCAGTGGTTCACTAGAGGGCAGCCAGCACACGGCTTGGCTCCACCAGCCCAGACCTCACTCCACACAGCCTCGGATGACTCCAGTATAAACAGCACAGTGGAATTTGCACAAGTGATGGCGTGGTGAAGAAAAAGCAAAATAAACTCCGTATATCATGCATGTGGTGGGGCTCAGACATAGGCTTGGACTCCAGAAGAGAAGCATGCACATTGCTCCCAGTGCCCTGACCACCGAAACCAGATCACCAGGCTTCAATATTCAACCCAGTTTTGGTTGTTTCCCCCACAAAAGTACCAATACTAAATGAACAACATGAGCTTTTCAGCAAAACCTCTAAATTTGTCTCCATGACCCCAGCAGATAGAGGCAGCAAGTTAATCAGCTACCTACTGAGAAAAGAATCCTACAAGTTGTTTGTTTGTTTGTTTTTTAAAGCCATATTTATGTTTTCTTTCTTATGCCAGGCGAATATAAATCAACAAACCCACTGCACGAACCACCACAAGCAAGTCTCTCTGCCCCCAGGGAAGTCCCCCTCCAACATGGGAAAACCCACGCCCTCATGCCAGCCAGAAACAGCAAGATCTAACCCCATGGCTGCAAGATTTAATCTGTATTTTGAGTATTCTCTTGGTAAATTCTTACCAGGGTGTAATTGCCTTTGTATGGCAATGATCTATTATCCTATTAGGAAATTCCATGGGAACAGGGATTTAAAGCAGATACTGTAAGTTCTCACACGGCTTTAATAACCTCCAGTGAGACTGATTTGCTTGTATCAATAGTTAATCAGATCAAATATTCCCAAAGGATCTTTTCCTGATAACCTGTTATTTATGTGAGGGACCAGCAACCTGACCCAAAGCTTCCTGGAGCCTTTCCCTGCCGGAACAGTCCCTCCAATGCCACCAGGCCATTCCACAGGGACTGCAGCACCCAGTGCAGCCCTGCAGGTGACATGACCCCCAGTTAATCTTGGCAGTGGCCACCCTTCAATCAGGTCTGCTCCGTGTTTTAACTGACCACGTTCAGTTTTATTATAGCTAGAAGTCTGATATCTACTAGAAGAAAATTGCACTTGGACTAGAAAGGAAGAATTTAAAACACCACACAAAAGGACATTGATTTTAAAGAGGGCTATTTTCTTCCTTATGTTATAAGTTGCTCTCAGCTCTTCCAGGCCACCATGGTCCTGATTTCCAGTTGAGACTTAAGTCAGATCCCAGATGTCTCCTTTCATTTAAGAAGTGAAACATACCAACTGTATCCAAGAAATTCCCTGGGAGAAATCAGTTCTTTCCACAGCCGCTATAATTAATGTTTTCCTGCTTTGTGCATTTTAAGGGCATGTTGGGCAAGCTGGAATTTGTTTCATACACATTTTTCCCAGTTAGTCCTTTATTTCACCTGAAATCCTAGCAAGATGACAGACCATAGGTCACCCCTTACTCTACCACTGGAGACTGAGCCCAGAGCAATCACACTGTGGGAAATAGCTCGCAGAGCAGCACAGAAAGTCAGTGCCTGAGACACCTGCAGTAACTTCAATACTTGGACAGAATGAAATATTAGCTCTTTTCCAGGGCTGCCTATTATTATTTTGCCTCTCCTTGTAGAGGGATTTTCACTAATCTAGACACTTATGTACAGATTAGAAACGAGAAAGCAAGCTGGTCTGAATTAAAGACCATCCTATCACTTTATAAGTAACACTCACACGCCAAAACCTCAGATTGTTTTTTTATTTTATTTTATTCTCTAACTCCAGTAATTTAACAGCACATTGATTTTGAAATAATGGACAGGGCTAAGTAAGCAGGATGCAGCAGCAGCCAGGAATAACTGCTGAGTGAGAGAAAGGACTAAGAAAAGAAAAAAAAAAGAAAAGAAAAAAAAAAAAAAATCACTTCATCACTGTAAGTCCATAGCTTCCCCTACTTGAATGGCAAGCTTTCCATCAGTTTAACAGGGTCACTTAAAATTTCTTCTATCAGAAGTCTAGAAACACCTGGGTAACAAAAAGATGACCAACCCATATTGCCCAGATGCTCAAGAATTATTTCATTTTATTCTAAAAAGACAATTTTATATAATTATATAAAATGTATGCATGGAGTTCCATCCACCCCACAATAAAAACATTACACAGTGGTGGCCAAGTGCTTTTATGGCCGGTACAGGACCATGGGCACTGCCGGTGACATGGGGACCACAGCACCCATGACATGCTGGGGACCCGGCATCCCTCTGGCAGTGCTGGCATCATGCAGGACCAGCCCCTTCACCTTCCCCTCACACCAGCAAGAGGCTGCAATACAACAGCTGAGGGTCAAGGCAACATTTCAGGTGATTCCTTAAGTTTCACATGTTCCAGATGGGCTTTCTGGAAATCTCTCAACTCCCAAAAAAAGCACTGCCCCCTGGGGCTAGGCAAAGCCTAGGGCCAAACTTCTCCCACTTGTTACACTGCAAAACTGCCTGTCCTCTCCTTGAAACAGGACTGTATTCTAACTAAAAACCAGAAGAAAGTGTATGAGGAAAGGATTAGTGTTAGAAATTAATTAACACATAAAGCCCAAACAAATTAGTTTCATCTCAGTTTATTCATTCCATCCCAGAGGGAGAATATCCTTCTTATCAGAGCAGCTGAGAAAGCAAGGACAAGTCTAATAAAGAGAGAAGCTAGGCTTCTGAGAGTTGTTATTTTTAACTAATTCTCCTTTTTGTTCCACATTATTTTAATTAAAGGGTTGAGATTGGAGTAAGAGCCCAATCTTGCACCAGCATTAATCTGCAGCACCCTGCAAGGCAACAAGGATCTTCACTCAAGTTGCTGAACACAATTTCTAAAGAGGCTGTTTTGATACACAGCACAATTTGAAGGCTTTGCCATGTTACCTCAGGAGAGGGGGGAAAAAACCCCACCAAAACGTGTTCCTGCAGAGCTGCGACTCTGCTGTGTTTGTCATGCAGCATTACATTCTCCAAATTATGTTTTCTAACCAAGCAATGAACAAGTGAGCAGCCACGGTGAGGTTAACACCACAACTCTTTTACATGACCTGTCTAGATTTAGGGTTGCTTTTGGTGTTTAGGTTTTGTTGGGGGTTTTTTTGGGTGGTTTTTTTTTTGGTTTTTTTTGTTTGTTTGTTTTTTTGTTTTTTTTTTTTTTTTTTTTTTTTTTTTTTTTTTTTTTTTGGGGGGGGGGGGGAGGAGTACTGAGGTTACATCCACTCAGGATGAGCATCCTGCATCAGCTGGGGAGAGGGGGATGCACAGCTGAGTGACAAGAGCTCATGCTTCCACAGTCTCGCTCAACACCCTTGGAAGATGCCACATCCCAGCTGCTCCCAAGGCAGGACACCTCTGCTGGTCTCACTCACAGCTGCACAGAGCAGAGCATACAGGGACACGCCGGGACTCCAGCAGGAGAACAGGTTTTCATCTCACAACAGACAGGAGAACTCAGCAGTCAGTGGCCCGGGGTTGTCATCCCCAGGAGAGGTGATGGTGCCATTTCTGAGAAGGGACCACATCACGTGGAGAAAAAACAGTCTCCCTCCACACACCAAGCAGAAAGCACTGTTAGGAGACTCCTCACAGCAGTGTCTCCATGACAAATCCCACACTGTGTGTCGGGGGTGGGAGGTGGGGGGGGGTGGCAACACAAGGGCAGCTGCTGTGCTCAGGCTGCTCAGAGCTCTTCTTGTGTTTCATCATGCAGGAAGGAAACAAGGGGCTGAAGTCCCTGCCTCCATCAGTTGATGCAGGCTCCTGCTAACACCAGCCACAAGCAAGTTATGCAAAGCAACCCCTGTCCTAAAAATTAAGGCAAGGGAAGGGTGTGCCCCAGCCCTGCATGCTGCAAGCAGGCTCAGCAGGAGCTGCTCCGGGTCCTGCAGCCATGCTTTTTCAAACACTTATCTCCTCCCAGTACAGGAAGATTTAATGTGGAGAGCCAGAATAGCTGCCCTGGGAAACCTCCCACTCGGAGATTCAGCCTTGTATTTATGAGCTGTTACTTTCTGTGCAAGCTGGGATGTTATCTGGGTGAGTGCTGGGACAGACCCAGGCTCAGCAGCACTCCCAGCTCCACGGGTCAGTGGCAACCAGCCCCTGACAAGGAAAACACACTGGACTGTAGTTATTCCAAGTGGTTTTCTCACTTGCCACTGTCTCCCCATTGCCTTGGCTGCTTTCATATATTATTCTATCAAGAAGCTACCTTCTAAACAAAGCATTTTTCTCCTCAGTTACCATTTCAAAAGCTCAGCACAAACCCAAGATTTAGATTTAGCAATGACAAGTGGTACCCAAAAGCCATGCTGCACTTCAGGGAGAGCAGGGGCCTGCTGTGGGAAGACGGCAGTAGGGTCCCTCCCCGACACATCCACATGTACCCCCCTCCAGACGGGCCAGTTTGCAGTAGCAGGGTGCCAGGCACTCAAATTCACAGTTACTGGGGCAAAAGGAAGGAAGATTTTGACACAAGAGCACAGAGGTTCAGCTGGCAGCATCCTCCACTTGTAGTTTCCCATAGCAATCAGGCGTTTTAGGAACAGAGATGCTCTCCTCTCCAAAAAAAAAAAAAAAAAAAAAAAAAAAAAGCTGCAACATTTTCACTTCTCCACCTCTGCACCAGCCAAATGGATCTCTGATGCAATCTTGTGGGGTTTCTGGTGCTTACGATTTTCCAACAAGCAGAGCTGGCAAGGCTTCAGCCCCTGACAGCCTGCAGGACCCTTGGCAGCATGCTGAGGGCTGGCCCCACTGATGCCCTGGCGCAAGAGGCAGGAGGACCTTGCTGGAGGAAGGAGATGACACCACCCAGCACCCTGCTCCTTCGCTGGAGGCTTCTCTCTTCAGTTCGGATTCTGATAAATTATCCTGTTCTTGGGCAATAACCACTAATCCTGTTAGATCAGACCTTGATGACAACAGCAGTGAGTCATCCCCCCTCCCATATGAGCCCCCAGTTCCTTTCACTCCCCCTTCCAAGAGTTGATTCAAAACAGTCCCTTCTGGTTTCAAAGCTTATCTGTCCTCCTTAGCCTACAGCTCACGAGCTTGCTCTTTTCCCCCTTCCCCTTGGGAATGGCCACATACCAGCCCAGGCTGAGGGTCGAGGTGGGCACCAGGAGGGACGAGCAGACACGGTTTCTGTAATAACCTCCCTGAATCACATTTCTGAGCCCTCTGCCATCAGCCGCAGTTGAATTTAGCCTGGAAAAACGTCTATTCCCTCCACCACCTGCTTATGTTTATTTTCTTTTCATCTCAACCGGTACACATTGTATCATCTAGGTGGCAAACAAAAACAGAAACTGACACATGAAGTGCAAAATGGATACAAAGTACAAACCATTAGTTACAAAAGTAAACAAAGTTGCAGCAGTGGGTTCTGCTTACTTTCTAGGACACGTGTGAGAAGTGTAGATTTTTTGGCAAAAAAATGACAGAAGAACAGGATCTCGGAGAAATACGTGCAACAGCTTAAACTGAAGGGGAAGGTGGGAAGAAGCAGCAGCCCCTCCAGCAGTACATCACCTAACCATATCGTTTACAAAGGCAAATGCAGACAATCCTGTTAAACTGGCTCAAAGCTAGTCTCACAGCGCAGTACACCAAAACTACAGGAATTTGCCCTCAAAACTTTCCTTCTAGTACCAATCTCTACACTCTGAGATCATAAAAAGCATCTAAAGTTCAATTAACACTTCCAAAAGCTTGCTTGAAGTCACCCACAGGGAATCACATAATTATGGGATGGAAGATAAAGCTTTGTCTAGGATAAGACCACATAAACTAGTGAGAAATGCATTATAAAGTTATCATTTGGACTACATCTCATTTGCTTCAGAGGCTGATATCTCCAGGATCTCCTCAGCCACCCTGCAAGCTACAAACCTACCAAAGGGAGACCAGCTAGTGCAGTATCAAGACTGCAGGAGTTTAGAATTTAAGATGTAAGAAAAGAAAACAAAAAAAAAGGGTCACAAGCCTTTAACATCTGCAGATATCATGGAGATCATCATTCCCCATCATTACCAGGAAGGTTTGAGCTGCAGAAGCATCTGAAAACCCCATAAACAGACAGCACAGGCGTATAAAACCCCATTCTTAGGGCACAGACCAACCACTAAATGACAGGGGTTAGGATAAAAACTTCCTCCAGAGACTGGTGAGCCCATAGCTGTTCTGCTTCAACATGCAACAGTCAGCTGTCCTGTCCCTTAAAATTAGTTCCATCTGCCTTTACCCAAACCAACAGCCAAGCTTCTGGCATAAACAAAAACCTTACAACAAAACACCCCCTCTCTCCACACCCCACCGTGCATTCCCTGCTGGGAAGAAGTTTCCATGCTGCTCTATAGCTCTGCAAGCAAGCTTAAGCAGTCCTGTACTACTTTTTTTTCTGCAGTGTGGTAAGAAGGTGGGGGCAGTTGCCTTCCAACATGATCTTTCTTCCCATTACAAGCAGAGGAGTTAAGGACAGCTCCTCCCTGGGTCCTACCAGCTTTCACCAAGAGATTAAGGACTTGCTGTGCATGAAGGCTTGCAGCAAAGCTGGCCAGCACCCTGGAAGTCCCAGGCATTTTCCATTCTAGGAGCTACTCCCATCCCATCCACTGTCATTCCTTCAGACAGGGAAGCTTTGTCCCCAAGACCTCCCAATACACACCAAGGACTTTTGCTGTGCATTTTGAAGCACTCGGCAGCCAGATTCAGAACAAGAACATAACCTGTTTTGCTCCAGGAGGGCAGCCCTGGAGTGCTGGACTTCAGAAGTCTAGGGCTGAACTACACTGTGACACTCAGCTTCGGTGCACTGTGAGGATGCTTCTCAAAAGACTGGATTACAGTTCATCTATTTTGCAACTGAGCCACCACTAAAGAAAAAAGAGCCATATTCAACAACTACTCCTTTTTGATAAAATATTCAAAAAAGAAACACTTTCCTACTCTAGTTACCAGACACATTGTGGGCTGCTCTGCATCAATGGAGTGGTATAACAGAGGGACATAACCACCTGCATCACTTGCAGCTGAAATTTCTATCCCGGTGCTCAGGAACTGGTTTGTAGATCCTCCATCTGCCATTCCCCCTGCAGCAGATTCTGCAGGATTTGACCTGCAGCAAGCCAAAGCAGATACACCCCTTTCTACAAAGGCAGAGGTACTGAGCTTCACCCTATGCAAGTCAGAATGTATTTTCAAGCCAACAAACCAGGCCAAAATAGAAAGTGCTTCTTGTTTCCAAGCTAGATTATAAATACCATTCCAACACTAAGACAACCTTCTCATGGACTCCACTCCCTTCCCACAGGGGAACTGAAGCACAGACCAGTGGCAAGTTTCAGAGCTGGGAACACAGCTACATCTGCAGCCCAGTGCCCCACCCAGAGCTTCACCACCTCCTCCAGGCTGCTGCATTGCTCCAAATGCAGCATATATTTAAAAAAAAAAATCCTGCAGTAACTCTACTTCTGCAGGTTTTTTTGTTGTTACTATATGCTCCAGTTGCTGTTGGAAAGAGGTTTCTGATGAAGCTCTAGGTCCATTTAACAATTCAGCTAATAATTATATTTCATTTCTCAGACTTAGCATGTAATGGAGAAGTAGACACCTGGGCTGGTAACAATCTGTCTGGGAAGAGATAGATTCCTGCGCCCAAGAGCACATCTTCCTGGGTGCAGGAATCCCCCTGCTCTGCTCTCAGCAGGAACTGGAACTGCCAATTGCTTTTTAAAAGATGAAAAAAAGTATCAATGTGTTTCCCAATACTTTCTCCCCTTTTGTAGTTCTCCCAAATAAAAGCAAGCTGCTTAAATGAGATGTGCACACACATAAAACAAGTTAATTAATGGTCTCAGCCTAAATTGGTGAAACCAGCATGCCTTAAGCAATGATTTAGTAGTTCAAAACTGTGATGCCAGACTTTCTCCTTCCAAACAGTCCTTAATCCCCATAAAAACATTTAGCTCCCTGCTGAGGAGCCACTTCCAAAACTCAAGCTCTTCGGGGATTTTGTTTGAGACAGAAGCATCCCAGATTCCCCACTGACCTTAGAGCTGGAGCACTGGCAGCAGGGCTGAACAGGGGCCAGCACAGTGCTCTAACAGCAAAGGGACAAGCGTCTGCTCAGACCAGCAAGATAAGTAGGAGTGGCAGAGGTGAGCTTTCCAGTCTCATTTAGATCAGTCAGTGAAGGCCCTCATTTCTGAGGTACCAAAGTTTCTACTGATGCAGGTTTAAAACTAGAATTCCTTCCTGCTAAAGCCTATTCTGATTCTGCTTCATCCAGTTGTCATCTTCTCTTGCAAGATGTATTTTCTCACCTTATATGAGAGAAGAGGGCAAAGAGGGGAGGGCTGGGAAGGCAGGAAACATTTCTCAGAGCTATTCAGTCGTGTTTATCCAGCACGCTCGGATTCCAGTCTGCAGCCATCACAGCACCCAAGCACTTTTTGTACACACTGAAGGGGACTGATGACTACTCTGAAAATCCGAGTCAGTCACTGCCAGGGTGAGCATTGCTTCTGCTTGGGACAGGCTCCACATAGCAGAGGTGAGAAGGACAGCCAGAGAAGCTGAGCTGTGCACAGGTATCAAGGAGCCTCTGCACACTCCAGCCACAGAGCGTGTGCTGCAGGCTTCACAGAGGCAGCGTCCAGCCCGGGCACTGAGGAGCAGGCCGGAGGTGGGATTCAGGAAGCCCCGGAGCTCAGCCAGGTCCTGCTCAGCCCACCAAAGCAAGGGGTGAGCTCCTTCCCCCTCTTCCACAAGACCTGGCTGGTTCCCAGAGATGCAAACCCAGCTGCTTCTCCCTAGGCAGGGAAGAAGCAAACCAAGGCTCCCCCCCTTCTCTCTCCCCACATACCCGCCCCATTTTCCCCCTTTATCTCCAGGCAGAGCGGTGCAGGCTGCACACCGCTGTTCTCTGCCCAGCTACAATATGGCACATCTCAACTGGCTGCATCCCAGCAGAAGCACTGGGTCCTAGGTCAAGGAGGGGACATGGTGACAGCAAAACCCCCAGCAATGTAACGCGGCATTGTGGAACTCTGACTTCTGTAAGCAGTTATGTACAGAAAGCTACTCCAGCACTCACCCAATTTTCATCTGGTTATGAGATTTTAATTTTTTCCTTCCCCAAGAGGATTAAAGCAACAAAGAAGGAACGCAAAGGGAGAGGTGGGAGGGCTGCAGCAGCATGAGGGAGACAAGGAGCCAGGGGCTCCTGCCTTTGATGTCTGGACCATCACATCATTGCAATTACTATGTCAAGGGCTATGTTGTGTCACTGGTGAATAAATCATACAAGGAAATTAACTGCACAGGGAGATTGCACCACAAGTCACAGCAGGTAAAAGTGATAAGAGAAGTCAAAGCATTTCAAACAAAGGGGAAAACTCCAAAATACCAGGAAAAAAGTAACATTTAAAATAATTTCTCTAACAAATATAAGATCTGTGTGGTGTCTAAAGAGGGAGGATAGACTTCAGATTCATGTACTGTTCTTTGGGAAATGAAGCCAGCGGTTAGTCACATGCACTCTGTTGGAGATACGAAGAGGATAAAGAACTTGAGAATTTGTCTTCTACAAGCATCTAGCGCTTGATTTTTCTGGAGATACCCATCCTGATATGGCATAAAAACTACGTAATACACCAATTTTCCTTCATCACCAAAAAAATACATGTTAGCTCTTCTCCCCTGTCTATCACAATAAATGATCTGTAAAATATCAAGCTAACATCGAACCTCATACCCCACTGTGTTTCAAAGTGATGCAAACTAAAATGCCATCCCAAGTACTCGACAATGATCAGCTGATTCAAGTTCCCTACTATGGCTGATGCTCATTTCAGACAAGTAAGCACATCTATAGAAAGGTTAAGACATTTGCCCAAGATCACGGGGTCTAGGAGCAGCCACAGCTTGCACCTACCCCACTCACAGCACCCATCGGGAAACACTCCAAAGCCCATGGAGCAAACCAAGCATAGGAAACACTGCGGGCACAGGCAGCACATGGCAGTGGATATGATAGAGCAGGGAGTAAGGTGCTGCTAACCCACGGACAGCAGGCTATTACCATCCCTCTCCCAGTGCCCTTCTGCTCTCATTCAGTCTCTCCAGGCTCAGTCAAGTCTAATTTCCTCCGAGCTGCTTGCCCTAAGCACCACTTCATCCCTCTCCCTCCACGCACTCCCAACCCAGAGGCGCGGCTCCAGAAATGCTTTCTGAAAGCCTGCTTTGCAATTCAGAACATCCTTAAACTCCTCCATCAGCTCAGTATTTGCCTGTAATCCCCTTTGGATCTAAAGTGTTTATACAGTATTACTTGCAAGATTTAACTCAATGATGATTAATGCCGTTTTGTGATTTTTGGCTTTATCTTGATTTCAAGGCAGCAACAGAAAGCCTAGTTTTCAGTATCTTCTGGACTTGGCCTTGAATCAAAGCACTTTTGAATTTGACAATCAGATTTACAGCCCTGAAGAGGGCTCAGCTTTTATATATATGCACATATATAAACTAGTTCCACTTTTATCCATCCCCTCTTGTTTAAACCCACCTAGCAATAGTGGGAGCACAAACTATGATCACATTCATGACTATCATGATTATTTTAGATTGAAATCCAGCCCATTCCACTTGGAATTATTTAAAGCCCAGAGCTGGGAGTAGGAGATGTAAATTAAAATGAGAACAGCAGCAAAAGCGATGGCACCCACCAACATGAGCAAGCACAGCATGTGCCACTGCTCTGCTGCTTGCATGCCACAGGGTAGGGAGATGCAAAGGTAGATCTTTGGTAGAGCATCGCACCCCACAGTGCGGGATCAGTGTGGCAGGACCAGGGCCAGTATTGAGAAGATGGTGCAGCTCATTACCTAGCTCATGGGAAGAGCCAGCTGTGGCACACGTGCTGCTGCTATTCATGGTGACAGCTGCCACAAAGGGCTGATACACACCCCGCAGCCCAGCACATGTGCAACATATTGCACCATTTAATACCTCTGTTAGGTGAAGAGTAAGGGGACAATTTATACAGATTGGTGCCTCTGCTTTGAGCAGAGCAGGAGTTTTGCAGGTCAGTACCCAGGAGCATCCTCCTCTCTTCCAACGATTTCAGGGCAGCTGAACCATAGCTGGTGGCAGATTCATCCCCTCCTGGCTCAGGCAACAGCTACCAGGCAGTGCACCCTGACACTGGCACTCCTCAGCACTCAGCAAGCCACAGAAATAGCCTCTGCTTATAGTGCTAATTAAAATTCACACTTCAAGGCATAAAGTGGTGCTACAAGAAGAGGTCATGAGGAAGTATTACCCCACAGACATGGTCAGCAGGTGTCTTCTTTCTAAGCGGAGTTACTGACACCATTTAACCTGGAACTGCAGCACTTCTCCTGGTTCCCAGTTCTCCATATTGCTTAAATAACCAGCTCAATCCTTAAGGCTGATATAAAACCATTGGGACAGCATTAAGTCATTACAGTTTCTCATTTACACCATCTGATGCTCTAACCCATACTACCAAATACCCAGGCTTCTGCAGATCAGCACAGGCAACCAGCCCATGCTATTTATTTTGTGTGGCGTAGGGACAAGGCTCAGCCCAGGCTGCTACCAGTGTTGTATATATCTACTTCAGTTGCAAAAGCACCTGCTTTGATTCAAAGAGTATTATCACCTCAGCATTTTATGAATTAAGCAAGCATCAGTAAGTATTTTTGATCTTGACTACTAAAGAAGTGATGTGTTTTTAGCTCAAGCCAACTATACCTAATGCAGAAGGTTTTCCTCAGTCTTCCCAGGTAAAGTGGCTTGGTCTCTCAAAATCCTGGGTTCCTTCTCTGATGCAACAAAGCAAAGAACAGCACTAACAGGAGACTGTTCCAGTTTTGACTGGGAACTTTGATGCTCCTGTGCTCTCAAGCAGTTAACTTGCTTTCTGCAAGTTTTAATCAAAGACAACAAAAATGTTATTTGCTGGCTGAGGCTATTCACAACACACAACAGAAGCTGTTCCTCATTTGAATTTTGCTAACTGAACTTTAATCATTCAAGCTATGGTTTTCAGTCTTCAGCACTATCCACAAAAGCAAAAATGCTCCAATTTTGGAAGCAGGCTTCAGCTACTTGCAAATTGAAGCACCCATCACATCTGCTGCCACCCAACCTGCACCATCCCCTCTGTTAGCCTTTCACATGGAAGGTGACACTTAAATGAGATCTAGAAAGACCTCAAGCTGCCTCAGCAAGAGCCACCACCTAACACATCTTCACTGCAAAAGCTACTTAAAAATCACTGCACCTTCAATTTCTCACACTGATGCATCATCAGTGCTGACTCTCCCCACCCACATAATAGTGCTCCTAAAAAGTAATTAATCCTCAGAACAGAGCCAAGAAAATCTTCCCTAGTAGAGGGCTTATTGCTTTTAAAGTCAAACCCAGTTACACTTCCACAGCATAAGGAAACATGATTCAGTAATAGATCGCAGATCACTTTACCAACATCAATGAATCCTCACAGACCAAACAATGATCCCTTCAGGATCTAAAAGGGTAAAATATGCCTAACACAAGCAAAATGAGAGCATTTAAGATTACTCCTATCCCACTAGAAGCAGTGTTGGGAGCAACAGGTGGGAAGATGCCTACAGATTACTCCAGCCCTTAGCCTGAGACATGACACAAACTGATTCCCTTCGACATCAGCACCACCACATGCCTTCAGTCCTGTGCAACTGCCAGCCAGGGCTAGAGGACCAGCACAGACACAGAGCCGCCCAGCTGCAAGACACATTAAAAGCTCCAAGACCCTGGGAATGGCCCTGATTAGTTTTCCCCAAAGGGACTACTTTTGCTGTAAAAAAATGGGATTCATTATTTATAGCAGAAAATCAGGTGGCTCACTGCAGCTGAGGAAGCCACTTTCAATGTGGTAGATGTCTTGATATGGTACATTGTGTGACACCTAGACACACACGGGCTTCTGTTGCCACAGTATGAAGTTTTCGTTGTTTCTAGGAGGAGCTTTTGTTCCTTATTAATTTCAACAGAATCAAGGTCCGAACTCTAAATCTTCTGTAAGCTTGATGGGTGACAGCCAAATTTGCTTCTCTCCACCTGAAGTTCTCAGAGCTCTGCAGGCTACTCCTCCATATCTGGCCACTTTCCAGTCTACGAACATGATTTGATTTTCGACCATTAATTCTTCACACTGGATGGCTGACATCCTCACATCTTCAGTCCCATGTTATTTACAGCCAAAAGTCATGAACTCAGGGCACACACTATGAGAAGTGACTGTTTCGATGTAGCAGTTTATCAAATACTTTAAAAAACTGGGCATCTCTTAGCCTCTCTAGGATTTGACAGGAAAGTTCAGACTGTTTGTTTTCCATTAACTCCGTAGGCACAAAGCCGTGGCACTTTGCCTATACCAGCTGTATCACCTCTTGCCATTAGAGGTCAAGGAGATTTTTTAAAAAAAACTTATTCTGAAGAATTCCGATCTTTCCACCAGCTTCTTTATTGCTCAAGAGATACAGCTTTGCTTAAGCACGCCAGCTGTCCCAAAGACTGCTGGTTCCCATATAAGTTAGTCTATATGCTATCCCCTTCTTCAGACAGACCTGAGAATCCAAAACCAAACTCACTGGTTATTTGAAGGAATTAGGTGGTCAGAGTCACTTAGAAAAATAAGATCTAAAAACAAATCCACATGTAGTCATTCTGTAACAAACAGGACAAGCTTGGAGAATTATTATTCCTCCCCCAAAAATAAAGTACTATTGTCTAGGGAAAAGAACATCTAAAATACTTCAGGTTGTACTCTTACAGGTTTATCATTAGAAAGAGATCAAATTATGTCAATAAATCCTGACACGTTCAAAGGAGTACAAGGCAATTTGGGATGCACTGTGCTGGAATCACATTGAACCCTAATCTAAGATCCTCAATCTACGATACACTAACTCCACCTGCATATGCGTGCCAGCCACATACATACAGTGCTTGAGTTTATAAGAATTTGTACCACAGGTTCAAATCTAGTACCTCTTTCTGCCAGTTTCTTGGCTCCTGCTACAACACTGGGAAGTTGTGAGTCTGTTTAGACATTGCCAGGTCAGACTCTTGGCTGGGCAACCACGAGCAACCAGCTGTTCCCCGTGAATGCCTGACCTGATGTCACTACATTTTCAACACAACTCATTAAAGTCTTCGCAATGGTCCTATGTAAGAGTACAGGGGGGGGAAAATAAAGAAAAGAAAGGAAAGAGGGGAACACAAAAAAAGGAAATAAAATGTAGCTTTAATTTACTGGTTTTGACTGTATGCCACAGTTAAACTAATGCAACCAATGTGCATTGCACTACCATTCTCATCATAAACACAGTCTCTGGGAAGGTGATGCTCTGAGCTCAAATCTCTAAACTCTCACATCAGCAGATCAAAATCTCTCATTTTCTGTCATGACAAACTTCACAGAACTCAAACCAGGTACTCTGCACAAGACAACAGCAGTCAGGTTCTATGACTGCTGACAGAAATGTTTTAAACATTTGCCCTAGTAACAAATATGGCATATAAATCCAGAATAGTTTCATTCTACTCCTCTACCAAAAGAGGGAAAGCAAGAGAACAGCTCACTCCCTGTATTGCTTTTCTGCATTACTGTAAGCAATTGTGTGGTTAAATAAAGTCCTTTAAAAAAGACTAAACAAACCAACCCAAATGTCTATTTTGTGACATTCCCATTAATCACATAGCATTAGAGATACTCAAGGGACCCTGCTTCAGCTTTACCATGACTTAACATAGAGATATGCCACCCCCTTGCTTTATTGTACAGTCTTGGGTGGCCTTACACTTTGAGGTTCAATAGCTCCAAGGAGGGGCATCTATTTAAAAAACACCTTTACTGCAGGAAAATCTTTCCATGATCTTTTTTTGAAATACTTTTTTTGGTGGGAAAAAAATGTCAGATGACTTGTTGACTCGAGACATGTAGATGCAACGAGCAAAAAGTACAAATGCTGCTGATTCTCTACATTTGACCCAGAAAAAAGCACCCTTTAACGTTCAGGAATACAGAACATTAGATTTCTCTTTCCCCTCTCAAATTTGAAGCAAAATATTAAAAATCCACAGCTACTGGGGCAAAGGAAAAGGGGAGGAAGGACAGGTATGAAAATGTAATAGAGGACAAAAAAAGATAGGAAATTCATTTTAGCTTACAGGAGTAACATGAAAATACATACCAAATATATTCCCCTGGGAAACCAACCTTTATGCCTGGTCTGTACAAGAGGACAGCACAGCTGTGACAGAACAGGCCTGTCATTTGGTCTGTTATGCCATCAACAAATACAGCATTTATGAACATACATCCCCAGAGGTGTGAATCCCACACATACACAGCTGAAAGCTCATACATCTCCTGTTTGCAACCCTACCTGCTTACGCGTTTCACTTTCGGTTTGATTATTAGATGCCCACAAGCAACTATTAAGTAGATGGAAGAAAACACAGCAAAGTAAATCCCAGCTCTGCTGTTAGACAGGTCCGATAAACCAAGAACAAAGAGCCGGTGGCAGCACATGCTCACCATGCCCCTGCCAAGGATGCAAGGATCCAGGAGCGAGGGCTGTGCCAATCCCTGCAAAAAGCAGCACTAGGGCACTTACTCCCTGTGATGGGGCAGTAAACACCACATCCCTGCTCTAGTGGGACTTGTGAAATAATTTACCATTGCTCTCACTACAGGTGCAAGGTATGGGTCCATTATCATTGCTGAAGATGCAATACGTGTCACAAAACTTTTAAACAAGGGACTTTGAAGGGACAACCCAGGTGAAACAAGCCAGGGCTCCTCCTAAGGGCTCTTGAGGATACAAGGCCACTCTCCAAAGGGGGAAAATTAAAGCCTCCCCCCTTTGCAGAGCAGGGGGGGAAAAAGTACCACTGCCACAGGGAACTGCAGATGAGGTACAGCAGCAAGTGAATATCACAAACCATCCAAAGCAGAGCAGATGCCAACTGTCCCCAAGAACTTGTGTGGGAACAGGAGTGGCCAACACCTAGTGCTTGTCAAGATGCTCACCCATCCAGGCCAGGAACTCATCCCCTAATCAGAAAGAAAAGGCTGTTCTGAAGTTTTATATCTCCAGCGCAGACAGCCACAGACATCCAGAGGACAGGGTGTACAAATAAGTGAGGTACTTCAACAGCTGCAGCTTGTTTCCAATTTCCTACCATGGTGACATACTGAACTGCCAGGGCAACAGACCCCCATTATCACAAATGGGAGAAGCAATGAGCATTCTGTCACAACAGACATATCTAGCCTTTATTTGAAGCAAAACACACAGCTACAAGGTTTGTCTGCTACTTATATTCTTTGCCCTATCCTAAATAAAGTTAAGTTATTAAACACTTTTTTTGGACATGCCCTACAACCCCAGACCCCTCTCTCCAAACCCTTCCCTGCACCATCCCATGCACAGACACCACCTCTGGGCCAAGGAAGTCTCCAGGCAGGACTGACCTGCCCTTCACATCCACTGACATGGGGGAAAACACATGCCACAAACAGAGCCATAAAACCTTTTTGGGAAAATCAGTGACCTTGCTGTTCTTCCCTGCCAGCAAGCCTGAGAAAAACATGCAGGATATTGCTCTCATTGCTGCCCTCGGCAGAAACCTCCCTGCACTGGAATCCCATTGCATGGCTATAACTTCCATGATATGTAAATCAACAGCTAGACATGAAAATATCAAGTAATTTGTGTATGATTTTGCTTTTCCCTTTATAGCCAGTGGCAGTGCAGTAGTAATTCAAACACTGATTTAGTATTCCATTTTTGCAAGTGCCCACACCGATTTTAAATAAGGCAGCCTCAGCCTGAAACCAGCCCTGCAGAAGATGGGTTTGCCTTTGTCTCAGCAACGTAGGAAGCCCAACTGCCACAAGAAGACCCAGAAACCACACTGTGATGGGGAGGGTGCAGGGGAAAAAAAAAAAAGATGCATCTCAAAATAACTTGTGACAGTTTCCAACAAAACAGTGAGCCTAAAACAAGGAGGGAAAAGATTACATGGGAACGGAGATTTTAAGCAACAAGAAAAATGAGAAGATTTTATGTGAGTGGATCACTACAGAAAAAGAACCACCAAAGAAGCTGTATTCCCCTAGCTGTACTCACTATGCCCAGCAGCATCTGCAGGAGCAGCACACACGTACCAGAATGTGGTCATAACTCACAGCAACATCAGCAAGTGACAGTTTTCCTCCTCACTGCAATAGCTCCTTGTATAATTTAACAAAGGCACAGGCACTGGTTTATCACATTTCTCCTCCCTCAAAGCAGCAGCATTTTTCCTAGGGTCATTTTGGAGCTGGTTTAGGTTTCAACAAAGAACTACGGTTTTCATATTTCAGTAACATCCCAGGTTCATTGGTTGAGAGCAGCCCTGAAAGCTAGACAGCTCCAAAGAGTTTCAGATCTCACTAAGAAGCTTGGATGAGAGCACCTCAGCATACATCCCTGTGCAACGGCATAAATGTGTCTGGAAAGCCTTGAGACTTAATACTCCATTTAACACTACCAGGCATTTAACGATCAGCTCTCAGAAATACAGGGGCATCAGAAGATAACAGTCTCCTTACACATAAGGCTGTGCAACCAACACGACTGCCTGCAGAAGCAGCTAGATTTATGGGCACTCCTGGAGAGCAGCCGCGCAGTTATTGCCGCACACACACATGCTCCTGGGGACACGGATGTGCAGTCCCCACGGAGCAGCTGTGCTGTGCCTCTTCACCTTGGCCACCGCAATGGGACGTGTTCACCTGTTAAGAGAAACTGCCTTTAAGCTGAGGTAGTGAGAGATATCATCAAAAAAAATTAGGGCTTAATTAATCCTGGCTTGGAGCCTACATTTATACATCTCCTTTTGGAAGGGGGGGACCAAAGCCACGAGGTCTGTTATTCAGACCTAGGATAGACCACAACTACAGAGCAGTGTTGGACAAGTACCTGCCTGTATTCAACATCGATATGGGAATTCCTCCTCCTCTAATTGTATTCATTTCACGCAGCACAGATCCATACAAGCCTCCTGCTTTGCTGCACTGGGATCTGGGGAGCTGCACCCCCCTTCCATGGCCATCCTCTCCCCACAGCCAGGTAACAGACTGCCAGCACCTCTAGGAGCACTGGAATCCCCAAGGAAGAGCAAGCCATGGCCTGCCTGCCTGGCACTACAGCCGCTGCCTCCAAGGCCACTGAATGAGAGGTCATGTGCCATACCTCCTTGTAACACTGCTCCTCCAGGACCTGTCATCTTCCCATTTAATTCTAAAGAAGCAGAGCAGCACAGAAAAGACCAGCTCCAATACGGTGCTCTGCCTGACATAATGGCTGTGTGAGCGAGCCAGGTTTACGTGCAGAGACTGTCAAAACAAGGGGCAGAAGTAGTTTACACTGCAGAGCTATGCATGCATTTTTAAGAACATGTTACCAGCTTTATGCTAGCAAATTTTCTTCAAGTGAATCTTTGTAGGATATATCTCAGACGTTTCCACCCTTCAGACCCTCCCCTACCCAAAACATGCTTTAATTCCAAATATCTTGCACAGCAAAAAGCTGGAGGTGCCCAAGGCTGTTTCTCAAAGTGGTGCCTCAAACCATTTTGCAGACAGGCAGCTGTTTCATGGGCTGACATGTCAAACAAGCACCTCTGTACTCACACAGCAGAGCTCCCCTTACCTCCTCCTCATGCAGTGTTTTCATTCTACTTGTGTACACAGATAGGAAGGAAACTGGGCAGATAATACCCTGGCAGGGGTAGTGCCTAGTTTGGTTTTTCAATATTTCTGTGAGCCAACTAGGACTTTGTTTGCAAAGCAATGACAGAGTATTTAAATGATGCTGATTAAAACCATTCAGTCAAGACATTATGCCTTTAGAAATACTAGCTATGTTTAATTCATGCTACAGCTTTCCCCCCACCCCCCTGAATTCAGCAATTCAGACCACGTTCCTCCAGCAAGCTAAACACACAATGAAATTCTTGCCCCTCCAAAGCATAGAGACATGACAATATTTGGCCTTTTCCAGGGCAATGTCTAAGTAAATCGGAGGTTTACCGGGACTTGAAACCACTTGGATGCTTCTGGACACAAGCCAGTTTCTAACTGGGAGTCAAGAAAGAAAACTTTGTGGGAAAAGCCATCCCAGCACACACAGGACCTCTGACAGATGAGCTCCTTCAGGAGCTGGTACTGGCTGCTGTTGGAGATGGGCTGAATGAATCTGGTGGTTGAATATCCCATTTCTCAGGCACCACCTGAGACTTGACTTTTTGCACAAAGTTTTTATCACCTTTGCAGTGGTCAAGCTGAAAGGGCATTTAACACAATAAGCACACGAATTTCATGGTGCACCAGCACAGCAGCACCAAGTTCACTAACACATAAGCAGGACAAACCTGTTAAGCCTCCCAAGCAATTGCACTGAGATCAAGGTACTGGTGGCCTCTCATTCAAGTAACTCCCTGTGGTTTTATTATCTGGGAAGAAGAGTACCTTGTTTTGGGACAGTGATTTCTTGGGAAGCAGAGTGCCTCTCACTAGTTCCATCCCAAAGGTAAAGCTGCCCAAATTCATTCTCAGGGCACAAACAATACAGAGGGACACTCACTTTGGGGCCCCAGCTCTTCCTGCTTTTGCTCTTCCAACCTTGCACCCACACTTGTTTCATGCAAGCCACTGGATTACAGGCACTGCAACGCGCTGCCCAGTCCCACAGCAGCAACCTGCCTGCCCGTCCTGACCAGAGCCAACCCCACACCACCAAGGGGACACGCTTGTCGATCTTCCTGAAATGAGGAGACACAACTAGAGCAACCCTTGCTGAACCACAGCACAGCCCTCACCGAGGGGAAGCCCCCATTTCTAATTACTCCAGCAGCTGGCAGAATGACCTGTCAAGGCTTTTTTTTTTTTCTTTGGGAGCAACGTGAATTTAGTCCTGAGGAGCATTTAATTATCTGCTGCTTTACAACAGCTTCCCATTTTCCATCACCCAACTGTACTTTTTAATAAGGAGTCCACAGCAATCCAAGACACAAGTCGAGTCCAATGACAGTTTGACTGAGCACTGTTGGAAGAGGAGATGCAATTAGCAACGACAGCCTCTGCACTGAGCTCTCAGTCCCGTGCAGGACAAGCTTAACACACTACTGCTTCCACTGCTCTAGGTCTGACACAGCCCTGCACACAAATAACCACCAACCCAGTTAATTCCAGTGTTTTGGAAGCTGGAAGCTAACACACCAAAAGCCTTAAATTGGTTCTGACTTCAGCCAGTTCCAGGAGTTTAACTGGTCAGATAAAACATTCTGAGAGTAACTGGCCTGGGACCACTGCAACCATGACATGCACATCATGCCTGAGCCAGAGCCTCTGACCAGCTCTGCTGTGTCTCATGTGGACAGGAGGCAGAAAGCAAAACAAGAGCAGTGCTAAGAGGCTTTGGAAGTGTTTTGACAACAGTTGAGAGACACCACACTCTTGTGTTACCTTTAACGAGTTTCCCCAAGTCTGCTCCCTCCCTTCAGCCCACAGCAAACTTTATGGCATTTTTCCTTAAAGCCAGTACTCACCATAGGGTAGGAGCTCGTTTATTGCAATTCGTTAGGCTACTCTAACTCAGGCAACAACAATTCATGCTGTAGCCTTCTGGAATTCTTAAGAAAAAACCACTACCCCACCCTTGCAAGAAGTTAATTAAGGATTCTTTTACCTGCTCTCAGAAGATCACAGGGCAGATGCCGCCAGACAGGTTTGCTTTCTGTTATTACCAATTTCAGCAGCAATTCATCTCTCCTAATTCCACTCTGAATATCAGGTACTCACACAGACACATATTAAATAAAATGAAATAAAGAGATTTATGGTAAACACCCCAGCAGCAGCCTTGGCTGGGGTGGAGCTTGCGCAGAGAGGACAAGACAACCAAGTACACCGGGATAACTTGCTCTTCCTAAAATTCTCAAGGACATGCTGTTCTTCTGAAGCCCCCTGGCCCTCCAAATATTTGCTTGAGGTTTGCTTTATATGCACAGTTTCCTAGTGGAATGGTGAGCATGCAGAGCACATTCCTCTGCTAAGTGTCTTCTTCAAAATTTGGGTAAATACCAGCACATTCCTGCCCAGCTCACACAAACAATTTGGCTTGTAATCGCAGGAGCAGAGTTTGAAAAAACAGCTGACTATCACCCTGCTGCCTGGTTTCCACTAAAACCAAGGACATGACTTAACTGATTTTGTCCTCTGCTAATCAATATCGTTAAACTCTCAGAATGGATACATTTATCCCAATAAATGGTTACTCTTAACTGTATTATTTAGACAAAAAGGGTAGCTGTAACCATGCCAGGACATTCTAGCAGGTAAAAAAAAAAAAGTGTTTCCTGTGTGTAAAGGACTATGCTTTATGGTAATGATGCCATTGCTAAGGTTATATTACTGTCATATTAGTACTGACAATTTACTGGAGGGTGGTAAATTTTCTATTTAATTTAATTTTTCTTCCACTCTTGCCCCATCCTCCCCCTGGACATGGGTGTCGCAGCTGCAGAGAAATTGCTTGCAATAATTACACACTGAAGTGTCAAACAAAAAAAACTTTTAGAACTTTTTGTACTTGAGAAAGGCACAAAGCAGCACCCATAAACACCTCTGAATCCTTCCTCCCAGAGTAAGATGCCATGCCTTGCCCAGCACCTTTGTCAAGCACAGCACCAGCACATCAGGATGTAGCATAAACCACCTGGTTTCAAGCAGAAAGTCACAGTTACAACCTGGACAGACAGTTACAAGTGCTAATATATTTCTTAAAGCCCAGGCCAGTCACTAGGAGTGAGATGCTAGTGTTGAGGAACTGCATAAAGTCACAAAAAAAAAAAAGTCCACCCCCATGGATCTTGTCACTATGTCTGGTCAAAGCTTAATCTGCTTTAAAGCCTCAGGTCTGCCTTGAGCACTCTGCTAGTTTTGCAAGCCAGCTTTCTGGAGCCTGGCAGGGATTTTTTTATCTGAATAATTCCCTAACACAGAGCAACCCCAAAGCAGGCTTGTACCTACATTAGCTTTCTGCACTATCACTCCTCCTTACACCATATTGAGTAGTTCTCCTGCCCTCAGGTTAGCGCCTAGCAAACATTTCTCATGGTGTTCCTTCGCACTGCCCTGTGCAAACCTCACCTTGTTTTGATGTTTATTTGCAGGCCTGAGTGGTGCTTCACAGCCCAGGCAACTCTAAATTGCAGCCCTCTAGTAGTTTACTCCAGGAGTTACCACACCAGTTACAAAAACCAGCTCACACAGAAGACCACTAAAACAAGAATATTTCAAGCAGATCTTTCTAACTCCCCAAAAAGATAATTTCAAGGTTTTGCTTTGTTTCTAACTTTCCATGATTTTTCTTGTCATGCACAAGCATCTTTTGATCCTTCCACACAGAATTAACCTCTGAATTTCAAGTCACAAGCCTCAAACAGCCCCTCATATGCTACAAGTGAAGGTGCAAGTTGCAAACACAGAATTTCCCAGGATGAAGAAACCAGTTAAGATGAGCTAGCTCCAAATGAGCGCCTCCTTTTGAGGGTCAGGCAACCCTAACCCAACATAACCAGCACCTGGAAGCCCCAGGGTCAGTTCTGAGCTCATTGCATATGGCACGAGTTCCATGGACTCCCACACAAGAGCCAGTGATATCACTCAATGCAGCATGCAGCCTTAAAATAAAAGGCCCTCCAGCCTGAGGTGATGGGCATGACTGCTGAAAGCTACCCTTACACCTTTCTTGGCCCCAGAGGAAGAAAGCAGGCCACACATTGGTGTTAAGATTCATCTACCTCCTCCTCCCAAACCTTTTATTCTTTTCCAGAAGCATGAGATATCAGCTGCTTTGGTCAGAGCAGTACCTAGAGCATTATCAGATATTTTTTTGTTGTAGAACAGGAGTTTCCACACCCACCTGCCTCAGGATGCCATGCCTCCAGACCTAGGAGAGTCCCCACTGTATGATGGCTACAGGGTACAGAACTGGGACATGCTGGGAAGAACAGCTGGAGATATCATCTGGCAGAGAGATCCCCCTGCCCCCTCCATCCAGCATTCGTGCACATACACCCCTGCAGCACATCTCTGACACCTTCAGAGACCCTGCACCACTGTCACACCGTACCCAGAACGGCACTTTTCCTCAGACAAGTTTTGCAGAGGAAGCCAACAGGTACAACCTATAAATTGCCAGCAGACTCCATTTAAACCAGTGTGATCTTGGCATCCTGGCAAAGTATTGCTGACAGCTCTTTAGTACAGATTACAACCCACATGTGTGGCATATTTTATAACTGCATGCCATGCTATCCTGTATGAAGCTCAGAGGAAACAAAAATCCCCTTTTCCCACTGTTCTTTCCAGTTTGTTAAGTAATCGAGTAGGTGGTTTTACATGTTTTAGTACAGTGAACCGGTCACTGCAGGAACATCTCAGCAGCACAGCTGATAGAAGAACATACTGGTGGATCTAAATGGAAATGACTGTGGAGCTTACACCTGTGGCTGCACCTCCTCCTCCCAATTCAAGGAGGGAAGTAAGGCTCCTCCTGTCAAAAAGGAACAACAATCTTTTTTTGCAAATAGCTGCATTTACCATTTCCTTGTTACACCTGGCAGTTCTGTAGGCACCACCTTGCAGCCTGAGGCTACAAAACTACATGGGTAGAGGGAAGGTCATACCTAAATTCCAGCTGTGAGGGCCAGGTCCCACTGTGTTGCAGCTGGAGGGGTGTGCGGGACAACACTGTTAGGTCAGACCATAGTCGCCAGCCTTCCTCCTGTCCCAGTAGCCTACTTACCTCCCTGCTATATGTTGAAGGCACTTAACAGCTTCACCATTAAGTAAAGCGTGCCCACAGCCCAACACACCGAAGTGTTAGCTGGAGACTCTGGTTTGTAGTAAAATTTAGGAGGCTGGATCACAGCTATAAACTTCACCGGTGCATTAAAGAAAACCACATTAAATTGAGTTTCTGGCACCTCAAAGCAGAGGTTGCAGCCTGCAGCTACTGCTCCTCTGTAAGGCCCACCTCTAAAAGACAGGAGTTGCACCATTGAACTTTGAGAAGTCCCGTGCCACAGCCACCTGCCCTGCTCCCTGCCCCAGGGCAGCCAGCATCTCTCCCTGCAGCTTTCACAGCTCAGGCATCAGCTGAGATGGCAGAACACATCCCCCAGGCATATCTTCACGCTTTTGCACAAGCAAGGGAAAAAGAACGACACATTTTTCTTTCCCAAGACAAAGAGCCATAAAAGCAGTAAGCGTGTTTCTCCCCACACACCCCCAGCCTGCCACAGGACCGCACACAGCACAGCTCAGCCAGACTACTCATCTCACATTAAGTTTCCACTTACCTGGACTCACCAGGTGAAGCTTTCCAAGGACAAACTGCCAGGCAGTGCATCCCCTGCAGCACTTCCACTCATGCTGCTCCCCACTGCGTTCACTTAACACTGCTCGCCTTTGTTTCTCCTCTGGCTGCTCTTTCCAGCTCAGTCCCACCCATGGCTAGCTGTTCTTGCTTGCCTTTTTTTTTCTTACCACATTTTATTTTAGGACGACAGGACTATAGAACACTGCTAGTATATGTAAATACAAAACCAAACAAGTACAACTTTGCAGAGGAAGTGCCAGACACACAGTCTGCCACACAGCACAACCCGCCACCCTGTACTCCAACAGCAGAGCTGGAAACAACAACTGTTAAAGCAAACTGGGAGTCTTATTCCTGGTGCCACTGAAATCCCACGCAGCTATGTTTTAGTCAAGAGCTAAGATGACACACTCAAATCTATTTGAATAAACATACCGTATCTCAGCTGCTGCGCAGCCCAGACTCTGTTCGAGTAACACGGGGGAGTTGGAAGGAGTAAGGGATTGCTCTCAGAGAGGAGCGTGGCTTGCCCCAACAAGCATATGATGCTGTGACAGGGTGTAACTTCTGAAAGATGAGATGTTAATGCATTGCTAACAACTCTTTCTGCCATTAAGCAACAAAGCTAGCTGTGCTGCCTTAAAAAAAAATTGGGCTGAGAACAAGGAGGTTAAAGTTACTGTTCACACTGTCTCACTGATGCTTGAAGTGGAAGAAACCAAGGCAGCAGCCACATTAACTCAAGGTAGCAAGATACCTTCAATGTACTCAAACACGGTTAAAGACAGATGGGCTAAAGAAAGCTCTGAATAGCTTTTCCTAAAGATTTATCCAAAAACCTTTGTTATGAAACTTGTTTAGTGATAAATTAAGATCTGATGTGTCAGGCACTACAGCAGGACCTTTTCCTTTTTTCTTCCAGGTTTCTTCTTCCTCCAGTTTTTTTTTTTTCACACCAAGATCTACTTATACACACACACCCCAGAGACCCTTGCCCTCCCTCCTAAACCACATACACCCATAGCTGTGATTCACATCCCCCCTTGACTAGGGTAGGACAATCAAGAAATCTCCATCCCTACAGATCATTAGAACAAGCAGGGCAGCGTATCACAACAAATCTTCCTGTAAATCCATAGTATCGAAACAGTGGTCTAATGTTTTTCAAGATAAGCAAGGTTTGCAAGGGATAAATAGGACCTTTTGTACCAGTAACCCCCAGTATGCCCACATAACACCCCCTCTTCCCTCCCAGGCCAATCTGAGAAAGTCTGTAAGGCTTTCTTCTCCCTCCCCCCATGATAATCAATTAATCCAAGTCATAAGCTTCAGAAGCCTTGACACTAGCATGTCTACCAGGTTCATGCTGTTGCCTACAAAAGCAGCTGTACAAGGTTGCTTGTGTCCCCTGCATGTCCCAAGCTAACAAGAACACACACTTATTAAATTTAAGTTCAATTCACCTTCTGTTTCATGGAAACAGATCGCTAAATGACTCGTCTCTGATTTCCAGCAGATTCTCACATCCAACCCTTAAAAGCAATTCACTCTTAAGTGCAATGAAGGCTAGAACATGGAAAAGGAGTTATGCTGTTGCCAAGAAAGGCAATCTCACATGGTCAGCATTAGGAAATACCGACAGATAAGCACATAAACACTTGCTTCATGCCAGATAATGCATCAGCCCTCAAGCTGCCGAACAGACATCTCCTGGAGCTTCCCATTCCTGCCTCCCATGTAAGTGAAGTCAGGTGGGGCTGGAGGAGTGATTAGGGAGGGTTATTTCTCCAAACTTTCTCCTCTGGACAAGACCACAGGCTATTAGATCAGATGAAGAGGCAACTGATTTTCAAGACGATTGAGACAGTTATAAAAAATTTGGTGACCAAAAATGAATTTATTTATTTAGAAGACAGAAGGGTGAACCAAGACCAAGCATTCAGAATCTCCAATACGCTGGCTGCATAATATATGCACACATCTCCACCCCACTAACAAGGGTGCTTACAAAAAGTGCCAATTGTATTTTAGTTGCTAAAACATCACATTCTATCAACTCTGCTAAACTTTGACACTGTAGGAGGAAAGTGATTTGAAGCACATTCTGTTTTATTGTAAAATTGAGTAATATGGTACAGATTAGAAAGATTCCTACTGCAGCATATCCTTCTACATTTCCCACACTTCACCCTTCTGCTCCATACACAGCTATCATATGTGGTGCAGTCATTTCACTGAAAAAGTATTATTAAAATTTTGGTCATTTAAAACTTGCTTTTAGCCAGGCTCTGCTCTCAGGCAGCATTCCTGCAAACAAAAACATGTCCTTCGCATTATGCACAAGGGATAACTCAGAGTTAAATATGCTTAAATTGCTGGATCTGCAATCCGGAGGGGTTGTAGTTTGTTTTCTAAATGAAAAACAGAAGCCTGAACTAAAATAGAGTAAGGAGAAAATGTCAGGAGAAAGCAAGAAGGAGAACCCCCCTAAATCATTAGTCAACTGCAGCAATATCTGTGCACTGGGGACAGCTTGGAGATTCTTCCTCTACCTCCAGACACACTATTTTCCATCATCACCACCTTCAGGGACAAACAGCATGACAGACCTTGTCAAGGTTTAATCTAACACACACAGCTGTTTTTTTTAACTTTGAGATTTAAGATATTTTACCTTTTAAGAACTGCTTCTTTTTTTACTGGTTTGATTCAGTCCCAGCCCCTGCACAATAGCTAGCAAACACTCGTACATCTGCTTTCCATAACATCCAAGCAGGACTGTTAAGACTGTTGCAGTAACCATGTTTGTGTAACCTATACTTTTAATGTTGCCATGCCTCTAGAGGTATTATGTCACATAAAATACATCAATATGCTATGATCTCAGCCCCCAGCTAGATTATGGATGGCAGCCGCCTTTTGTGCGGTACCCAGCCCAGTTCAGAACAATGACTGACTGCCTGGCTGCTCTCCTCCTCTTCCTCCTGGTTTTCTCTACTCCCGTGCCCCTTCCCAAGCTGGGTTTGCTTCCGCCTCTAAAGCAACCCTACATCTTTCTACCACATCTATCATCCCCCACCTCTCCCTTACATAAGCCTTAAACCAAAGCGGCAAGCACATCAAGCATTCCCATATGAAACTACTCTGCAAGGTCCGACTACAAAGCAAGAGCCTCTGCTGCATTCTCGGGGCCAGGGCAGGCTGACTCAAGTGAAAACACTCTGCAACATACACACTGACTATTTTTATTATTTTCAGACCTGTTTCTAAACTAGAAAAAATGGTCTCTGCCCCAAGACACTTCTAATGTCTCCCCAAGTCTCCCCAAGGACTTGTTGGGAAAGAAGGAAGAGGATGCACAACTTTTGCTGATGCTGTTTAACCTACTATTTAAAAGTAATTAAGAAAATTCCAGGAGTCTGTTTCCTAATCTTATGCTTCTCTTCAGGGGGCAAGGCAGAGGGTGGAAAATCAGTTGGCTCATTTATGAATAAAGCTGGAACACCTGGGAACTGGTATTTCAGTAAAACTGCAATTCCACATCTCTAAAAAGATCATAAATACAGTATTCCAAGGGGATACTTAATTAAAACTCCAGATGGAAGTCTGACCTTAAGATTCCCATTCACTTTGAGAGGGTTGAGATTTCATCATCAATTTTGATTCTTTTGTCACTTCATTTTCTATATTTGTCAGGATTGAAAGCAATCTCTTTCCAAGAAAGTTTTTTGGGAGAGAATACTACTCCAAAATTTTTTTTTTATGCTGTACAGCAATAGTAACCAAGAACATGCACTAAAATGTCTGTATTTTGGCTTTCAAGAAAGTGGGTTATTTTCAATGCAACACAAGGTAAACTGAGTAGTTTCTAAAACCATCTCTCCCCTACACAAAGATCTGAAAAAAATAAAGGATTAATTGTATGAAAGATTCATATATGGGGAGATTAACCAGCCTATGGAATTTTCTTTCAAAGGAACTAGAGACAGCTCAGACATTAGCATGAGAAAAACAGTAGGGCTATGTTTTTAAACACATATTAGAAAGGGGTTTAGATACCCACCTCCCACCGCTAAGGCACAGCCACACCACAGCATGCAACCAACCTGAGATGATTTGAACTGATCACTGCCCATCAGCAGCTGCAGGAACCGATCACCTGCATGCTTCACGACCAACGAGCAGTGGCTGAAATTATTATTTTGGCTCATTAACTGGATCATATAGTCTCAAAACATACCTAAAGGATTTGGAAAAAAAAAGTCAGCTTTGACCTAGAGGAGCATCGCAGTGTTCAATCCTGTTCTGACAGAGGAATGAGAGGACCTGGGTAGATGGCAGCTTCATACATTTGAGTTCTGGGGGCATCCTGGCAAACTCTTGGGCAACAGTTTTTATAATGGTTTGTTACATTGTTAGTTATCTGTCAGTTTAACCGCAGCAGAAAAAAAAACGGCATTTCTTCTCCTCCTACAGCATTCCCTTTCCCTTGCACTAAAATTTTGACAACTGCTGAAAATCTGAAGCTTTTCTCAGCTTCAGATTTTTATATATTTCTTTAAATTTTTTTTTTTTTTTTTTTTTTTTTTTTTTTACAATCGAACAACTAGGAGTTGAATCTCTAAATAAAGAGGCCATCACATAAAAGTATATCCTTTTCGGACTTCACCCTGTAAGCAGACCATACAGAAAACAAAGGACTGAAATTACAGTTTGCATGTATTTGATGTGCAGCCTATGTTTTCCAAAAATTACTACAATTCTGAAGGAACTATGGTTTGATGGTTTGTTGTGTTGCTTGAAATAGCAAAAGAAAACAAAGATCTCTGCTTCCTATAAGCTACATCATTTAGCCATAGAACCGTTAACCATTTGCTGAAAGCACTGATGTATTACAACTGGGGGCAAGAGGAAGGCTCAATGTTTTGAAATGTCTGCAACCAAACAACAGCAGCTTTGCCTGTGGCTTTTCACCATTACATTGGATACAAACTGCTTAGCCTGTTAAAAAAAATAGATATACATGCTCTAAGCCAGCCAAGGAATTGTTTCTACAGCTAAACATTGTCATACAATACTGCGGGTGGTGCACACACGATGAGGACATAGCTCATTTATCAATGATACCCAGCGACCTACTTACTGCCCTCTGCTCTTGACTTAATCATATTCTCAGCAAATAGTTCCACGTATTGACAGTCTTGCAGCATATGGCGTGGGCTGGTTTATCTGAAGCCTGATTACAAACACAGAGGTGCTGAGCCCAAGTCTCCTGTCAATCAATGCTGCCTATGATGATGTGGTGATCTAAAAACCTTGATCTTTCTTTATCTCTCATGTGGTTGTGTGCGCTCCACAGCTGTCCTCAGTTGCTCAGAAACCCTTAAATCAAAATATGGCTTCTTTATGAAAACTGTTGTCTGCAGGCAACTCTTCACAGTCACTCTGCAATCAATTCCCATGCAAAGCACAAAAGCTATTTCACTGTGGTACTCCAGTTAAGGAAAAAACAGAACATAGTATTAGCCCCTTAGAGAATTTGCTATTTTATTTTTTAGGTTTTGGTATATAATCTGAGAGAAGTCTGAAATGCGATTTAACCACAAGGGTCTCATAGCAAATAGCTCAGGAAAAGCCATAATTTTTATTGCCTTGCAGCCCGAACACACAGTGTCTTTCCTTCCCCATACCACTCTTGGAGGGGGTGACAGAGAGAGAACACCTCCCAAGCCAGCTCCTCTCCCCAGGTGCCACTTCTCTGGGCCAGCTGTGCCATCCAGCTCACACCCACAGAACAGCAGAAGCTGGTGCTGCTGGCCCATCCTTGTCTGCTCCCAAGATGAACCTGTCACTGAAGTCAGCACAGACGAAGCAGCATTGACCACCACCAGCACTGCTGAGGAACCATGTGAGCTGGCAGTATTTCTTCTCTCACCCTCCCATGGTACTGGGGTGACTCCAATCACCAACACAAACATATTCCCAGGAGGGATGGAAATCTACACAGAACAGACTGACCAAAAATTGATGGCCTGAGCACCTTCTCATTTATCTGAGTGTTAAGTCAGGCACCTCCAGTCAAATGAATAAAGTCAACATCTTTTGTTAGCCATCCTCCCGCTTCAGCTTCACTACTCCACGTTTTAAAGCTAGGCACAGGCTTACAGAAACAGCAATGCCACCCTGATCAGATGTTGTCCACAACTTTAGGACCTAGAAATTTTTACACCATATGATAACACCTCCTCTACTAGTCTTTCCAGCTTAGCCTGTACAACACTGCATCTAAATGAAGGGTTTGTAGAAACCCTGGGATTGTGCACGTCTGCCTGACAGCTAGGGCATGCTGCTGTCCCTGGCTCAGCGCTCACCAGTATTCAGTGGCACTGGGACACAGAAGACACAGGGGTGCAGGGTCCCAAGTCAAAGCTCTGTCCAAAACAAACAAAAAAAATCACACATCAGCCTAAGTTAGGAAGTACAGCCAAGGTTTCCTAGCCATGTTTTCCAAATAGCCATGACTCTCCCCCCACACCTTTTGCTACTCCTGATGATATTCATGTAACTGCCGTAACAGCATCCCAGGGAGGGGGGGTAAACAAAAGACATTATAGCCAATCTAAGGAAAATCAATTAGGTTCAGACATCTCATTAACCTTCTAGCCTGTTTATCCCCCAGCTTTAATTTATACTACCACTTGCAAATGGATTCGACACATTGGCCCACCGTTTCCCTGGGAAGGTGCAACAGGCAAGAACACAGCCCCTGGATCCCAGAATACTCCTTTTATCCAGGTCCTTCCCTCCCTCCCTGCCAACCATTCACTGGATGTTAAGAAGCACTGGAGGAAGAAAATAGGGTACAGAAAACATGCAAGAGCTCTTTGCAAATTATGTAAGCCCTGGGGTGGGCCTCCTTTTTACCTTCTGCTGCTTTAATTACCAGAAACAAAATGTAGACTTGCCTACACTAAGAATGCCCATCCATACCATGTCAGCCAGTCCTGCAGCAGTGACAGTCATGCTCTCAGGAGTATTTTCATGCCAGGCTTCACTTGCATGCATTCACAGGGCTGAAGATAATAACATGCACTGAAAATAAGTTGTGGTGTGTGGAGTTTTGTTTTTAATCTTAGAGCACAAAGCCTGGGGAGGAGCCTTGATTTCTATAGCCGAGATAGATTTACAACCTTTACTCCAGGGAACTCTGTAGCAGTTTCATCTCACCAGGCAGAAGATATCCTAGCTTCAGTGAATACAAACCCATCATCCTCACAGAAAGATGGTCACCTGCACGTTAAACCTCAGGAGTTCATTCATTCCTGTCATGTTTTCAAAATTATGGGATTCTAGGGCTTGTTAGAACACTGAAAGTTTTCTATACAATCCCGGCCTTTTGACTGAGAAACACGTGTATTTCTAATGGACTGACGTGCACATTCTTAGTAAGGGGTTTGACATGTCTAATACATCAGGATCAAACTCAAAAGATCAAGTCTGACAGTTGCACCCATGCAAGTCAGCAAGAAAGACAAAATCTTGAGATCTGGGCAGTTGCAGGGAACAGAAGTCTTTTCAAGGCAAGCATTGCTAACTTCTGCAGAACAAACACTTGAAAGAGAAAGGAGCAGCTTCAAGAAAATAATTTAAAAACCAGAGAACACAAGTGAAAATAAGTACATTTTTCTAAATATGTTCCTGCCTCTGTATGAGGCGTAACTAGAGCACTGCAGTCTTCCCCAGCCTGCAGACATGGCTCTCCAGCCAGTGCCTCTGCAGTTGCTCAAAGATTTTCCAAGTTATAGCCAAGTAAAAATTGATTAAAGACTTGACTATTTCACTGCAGCTATTGGGAATCCTGCAAAAGTTACAACAATGAGCTCAGCGGCTCTTTGCTTCCTATTAGGCAAAACTCTAAAGACAGAGCTTAAAGAACACAATCCACTAAAGGAAGGACCAACAAGTCCCCCAGACAGAGCTATGCACAGCCCTCTGTTCCAGCACAGCCATGCAAGCACTTTCAAATACATCTAAGGCTGGAAACCAATACACCACAGGAGATGGTGACTGGACCCTTTTGGAAATGCTGTTCTAAAAAGCTCCTATAACCTGGCCTCTCCCTTAATCTCATTCTCCAGCCACCACAGGAACTCGAAAACTTTTTTCCCCAGGAGCAGTATGTTGAACATACCAGTCTTCAGCTGCATTCAACAAAGCTACAGTCATTTAGCCAAGGACCCACCTAATCCCATATTTAAAAAAAAAAAAAAAAAAAAAAAAAAAAGAGCAGCAAGGTCAGAGGTAAAGCATCACGTTGTTTTACATCGTATCCATTTCTGGCTGAGCAAGCCCAGGCCACAAGCACACAAACACTCAGTGAAATTTAAACTGATGGGAAGTGGCACATGAGCAACCAGAAACCTCATCCTTACCGTGCAGCACGTTCCAAGCGAAGTTTATCTCAATTTAGTGCAAACCCACGCAAGGGCTATCTAAGCCCCATTGAAACAGGGCTGTAACACTCAAGTAAAAAAGATAATTTTCTTCAAATGGGTAGGTCTGGACTTAACTCCACAGGGGAGAGAGAAAACACGCATCAGGGTATCATGTCCGCAGAGAACCTGCGGCTGAGGAGGGGTGGAGGAAGAGAGAGGCGAGAGGAAACACACCGAGAACAATACTGGGAAAGGGACTATTCTCGGCGAGAGGGAGGATGCGAGGCCGAGCCGGAGCAAACAAGGGTAACAAAGGCCGGGGAAGCGCCCGGGCTTCCTCCGCGGGGCCCCGCGCAGCAGCGATGCGGGTTTGCCCGCAAGGATGCACGGCTGCCCGCACCTGCCCCCGGCCCCGGCGCGTCCCGTGCCGCCGGTGAACGCGGCGCCTGTCCTGAGGGAGGGCGAGAGGGCAGCGCCGGCGGCCCCCCCGCCCGCAGGGTCAGTGGGGTGGGTACCCCCGGCCCCCAGCACGAGGGGCAGCACTCGGCTCTTGTGCCGCCCCAGCGGGGCGCGGGGCCGCAGCGGCGATGCCCGGCTCCTCCGTGCGCCCCACGGGGGATTTAACCACCCCACCCCGAACTTCCCCGAGCGGAGCCACCAGTGGGTGCGGGGGGGGACAACCCCCCCCGTGTGGGTGTGGCCGCGCGCTCCCCTCTCGCTGCGACGGCGGGGCGACCCCCGCAGCTCCGCGCCCGAGGCCCCCCACCCCCCCGCCGCCGCTGCCCCGCTCGGAGAACAATGCGGTGCCCGGCCCTTACCTCGGTGCGGGCAGCCCGGGCGGCCCTGAGCGCTCGGGGCTGCCGGCGGAGCCCAGCCCGCCCCTCCGCCGCCCCCCGCGCATCCACCCGCGGCGGCTCCCGGCTCCCCCCCGCACCGGGGGCGCACCCCGAGGCGGGTGCGAGGGGCAGCTCCGCCCCTGGCTGCGGGGTCCCTGCCCCCCCCGGAGGAGGAGATACCGATAGATCCGCAGCCTCTCCCAGCAGCGCCAGACCCGGTGGCGATGGATGCTCAGGTCATGTTTACATCTGTGCGTGTGCATGTGCACACGCAGACGCGGTCTCACCCCGCACAAAGCGCCGCAACTGCCTCCCGGCACGGGAGAGGGGACACGGGCAAGTTACAGCATCCTCCCCCTCCTCTTCTTCCTCAACTTCAGAGCAAGCGACGCGTCCAGCCCCGCTCCCCGCAGGCAAGTGCGGGCAGCACCGGCGGCTCCCCGGCCGCCCCCCGGGTCCTCCCCCGCCTTTGATTTACTCCCAGCTGCAATTCACAACCTGGGCAGGAGACGCGTGTCATATCAGGGGATAGATGGAAATTTCTACGGGGCCATGGGAAGGGGGCTGGATTTCCCTTAATCCAGCTATCTCTGCTCATAACCGCCCTTTGTCATCCTTGTAATGTGAAACAGAACAATAACGGGAGTTCAAGAGCGGCCACGCCGGTATGTTACAGACACAGGCATTAACTACCGTACGGAAGTGGGCTGTCCAAGTACAGCGGTGAAGAGCAGTCTGGCTATTGTTTGGGGGGTGTCAGATAAACTGAAGGTGCTGGCAAACGATGCTGGAACCAGGCTCGCCATCTGATATGAGTAGCACCAGAACAGGTCCTAGATATTGCACCAAACACACCACTGCAGCCAGAACAGCACTTGTGAATAAATTCACTCCAATACTTTGCTATGCAGGAGTATGCTGTTATTTTTATAGAAGTTTCACAGATCCTTATTCATTCATTGAACTAAAGTTAAGAGGATCACAAGATTGCACTAGGTAAATAGGATTTTCTTTTTTTTTTTTTTTTGCCTTAGAATTATCCCATATCAGATCAGGGTTATTAGCTCCAGCAGTGCCAGGCCTTCCTGTTTATCACATCTGCAGACTACAGTACCAAACTACCTGGTGCTTTTCTTAAAGCAAAGTAATACACACAGCAGAGTCACTGTTTGCACACACCTCCATCTACACCCATGCAGGATGCCTTGGCTATACTGCACCCATGCCATTTTAGCAATGACCTGTTGATGCTCTCCCGCAACAGCCCAATTATGCTGATGTTCGGCCAGCTCTTGCCTCTCCCTCATTTCTGCTTACACCCAAGGATCCCCATCCCTGGGTTTTGCTGCCATCTGACTTTTCTGGGCTTTTCCTTCCTTCCTTCAGTTCCTCTGAGGTTGTGGTTTGGGGACTGAGAAGTGCTCCCAGATGTTTCCCATTGCCAGGAGGGTGGCAACATCTGCCTTTTCTGCTCCAGGTTGCCACAAGCCAACAAGAGCAATGCAACAACCACCCGCAGGTCATCAGGTTTCACACATGACCCTCCAATTCTTTCTTCTGTATACTCTGCATCTTGCATCTGCTTTACTCACAGGACGTCACAAGCTTCCTACACATTCACATGATTGAGAGATTATCTGCTCCTTAGAAATACAGAATAGATTTTAGCTACATGTACCACTGCACATCAGTAGTCTGCCCAATTCCCAGCTGTCATCGAGCACCCAGTGGGCTCTGTGCTACCAAAGACTAACAACCAGTATGCAATCTCCCCCCCAAAAGATTGTTCTGTATCATAAGAAATTCTAACACTACCTCCTACTTTAACCATTCAAATTCACCATGCCCTCCTTCCTGCATGTAATACTTCATTAGGGGAAATTACACTGACAGATATCTTGATGTGATGTATGCATCCATTTGCCTTCCACAAATAAACCTAAATCAAAGTCTAGAGACAGAGGAGTGAGCTTCCTTTGAACAGAAAAGGTCAGCCAATATTTATAGCAGCCAAAATAAATGCTCTTAATCTAGTTTATTTCTGTATTATAATAAAAATCAAGAGCTTGCAGAAAATAGTGGCGATACACCTGAACCAAGTGTGTGCAGAAGATGAGTGATAGCACTGCATGACAGCAGAGAACGCCTTCTGATGTGATTGATGGAGGGATGCAGGGCAAAATTCTTCAGCTGCGTAGCCTTTGCTGGCTTTACACTCGACCCTGGGATACCAGCCTACACAAGGACCCTGTTGTGGTAGGCCGTCTGACAAATCCACAAGATCTCTTGTCCTCAAGAGCAGAGAGCCCAGACAGATGAAGCACAGGGTGAAGAACCTGAAGATATGGTTTGCCTGGGGTCTTACAGTAAGCCACAAAGTCTCTCACTTTCAACCAAGCTAGCTCAGACTACATATCTCACATTAGGATGCCTCAGGTTTGGTGAGAAATGCCACTTCCAGTCCATGACTGGGAACAGAACTCAGAACAGGACTTCACAATAAAGTCCTTTGCCTTTCTTAGGCAATGACTATTTACACAATTCAAAACTCCAGAGGTTAAATGCATTGCAGCACAATTAGTCAACATACCTATAGCCTGGAAGCTTGGTAGTGTTAAAGAAGAGCCTTGCATTCCTAGCCCTGAAACATTATTTCTGGAATATCAACTTCTAAAGTAAATACCCAAGGCCTATGGACATGAGAGTCAGGCTGGGTTAAAGATCTCTTTGGGGAAATGGCTGAACTTAGGCTACTTTCCTGATGTGAAAGGTAAACTCTGGCACTGACCATAGCTCTTTGCAAAATCCCTTTATAGCAAGGGAGGAATATTAATGTTTAAAAAGGTACTTTGGCTCTCCGCTGAAGATCTACCACTGATGTTAATCTGTACAAACTGCCAGAGTGGGTATCATTTATTATTTAGGATGAGCAGTGCAATGCCAGGCCAAATGGACTGCTAGTCTAACCCATCACAGCATTCTTCTGGGAGACCCCAGTGAGCACAAGCTGTTTATGTAGTTTGGCACTGATATACCGATCCTAAAACAAGCATCGCTCAGGTGACTGTGAGGACCAGACTTGCTGTATCCCATGCTCTCTGCACAGCTGATCTTCACCCAGGTGTGCTAGCAGCAGCAGGTATCCAGCTTTTTTGGAGGTTTTGGGAGAAGAGTTGCTGCTTAGGCCAAAAATCCTCTTTGGGATTCTTCTGAAGCTGGAAAAAGATCACTCCAGCAATAAACCACTTCCCATGACTGGAGGTTCCTTCTTGCAGCCCAGCTGGAAGAAGAGAATATACTCCCATGCAAAGTCAGCTGGCTTTGCTCAAAATGCTTTTGTGGCTGATTTCAGGTAAGTTGGGCGATTTTGTCCTAAAGCAGAGACAAGCACTTACATGACGGAGCTGTGCGTGAACTTCCCAAAGAGAATGATAGCAAATAGCCTGAAAGTGATCTGTACTCATTTTGCAAGCAGGCAAGCAGTGGGGTTTCAAATATGTGCATAAACCTTTACAGTAGGGGCATGCAGTATGTTAGAAACAGTCCAAGGTAGACTATAGACAACTCCAGATTCCCACAGCCACCTCACTTAAGCTCCAGAAATGCCACAAGCCATCTGTTGCGTTTCAAATCTAAACCAGAACATGCAGATTCTAAAAGCTGCTGAGACCTAGAAAACAATTTGGATTCTCCCATCTAGAATGATTTCCCAGTTGGGGGGGGTGGGGGTGGTGTGTGCGTCCGTGTCCCCCTTTCAGACCAGGTCTGAGCTAAATAGAAAAGCCTTGCCATATACATTCCTCTGTCCTTCTGCAAAATGAGTTCCCATGGAGGACTGGAGCCTCCAGGACAGGGAAGAGCTTCAGGCAGCTGTACAGAGCTCAGCGAGGCTGAATGCCTCATCACTCTTCCGAGAGCAACCCTCCTCCATACGAAAAGGAAGCTGAAGCCCCCCTCATCCTTCCTACTTTTCTTCCTCATTCCTTTGCTCCTCCAAAATATCCTTGGGTCTGTTCCTCATCTAGACCTTCTGCAAGCAGCATCTATTTGTGTGGTTTAATGTGGCTGATACAGTTTAAATGACATGCAAGACAAGAGGTTGCTGGCTTTTCTCTATGTTTTCAGATTCATATCATGGATTAGTCAATTTGTATCTATTTTTAGATGAGGAAATGACGTGAATAAAATGCAGAAAGATAGGGTAAAATGATGTAATTGACCTAAACTGCCAAAACACACAGAGTGTTGTTACAAAAATACACCAGAAGACCTGAGCCCTGAGAAACTGTTTGCAAAGTCAACTTCTAGATGCCAGGATTCAAATCCTAGGTCCAATTTCAGCAAATGCATTCATACATGCTTCATCTCAGCTTTCAGAAGGGCTCCTGGGGTATCGCTGGGGCACCAGTGCACTCCTGATGCAAACAGCCCCACTTCTACACCAGCCAGTTCTATAAAGCTTAACAGGGCTGAAGCATCTTCCTCCACCTCTGCACCACCACACAACTCCTGATCCATTTTCAGGTGCAGGTCCTTATGTATTGTCCAAAATAATTAATCACGTTTTCCCAATAATCTTGTTTCAAGCTGGTTCCCTTCATACCAATCATCAACTAACGGGCATGGGATACATTTGGCACTGGTAACCACATGCAAGAGAAACCTTCCTGTACCAGCAGTGCTTCTCTTCCCTTTTCAGCCACAAATAAAGCAGGAAAGATCCTTTGTCAGGTAAAGGTATTTGTGACATGAAGATTCTGTAACAGATATTGGATTATCACTGGGAATAAGGATTTTGTTCATTGACAAGACAATTCTTGGCGGTACCCTGTCTAGTTTCAATAATGCTCCTTATCATCACCACCAGCCAAAAGTGCTTTCAACATCTATTGAAGAGGTTCAAGCTACAGCGTTCCAGTCACAGCACCTCAGCTTGTGGGACCTGAACTGCTTTAAGGAGGCTATTTCTTTCCCTGCTTCCCAGATGGGAAAACTGGGAGAAACTGCACTTTTCAGCCTTCGCACACTAGCTGAGAAATCACTGAAATTTAAGTCTAAGTGCCAGGAATTGGGCTTCTTGGGCTGTGCCCAGTCTCAAACAGGTGAGGGAGATGGAATTCTGGCTTTTTCTTAAGTGATGTGCCCGTACACAATTTCCAAAAGTTGTCATGCCTATATGTGTGCTTTAAAGAGCTCATTTGATCAAACTTGCACGTTTTAAAAATTGAGTTACCCTTTGCCATTAATTTAGATACATTGATGCCATTCTAAGGCACTAAGCTATATCAATACTATGTTACCTAAACATGGGCCAAAAAAAGAAAGTGTTATTAATGATGTCCAGCAGTAAATAAATACCTTAAATCTTGCTGCACCATCTTTAGTTTTCATTTGAGCATAGTTGTACTAGCAGATATTCTCTAAGATATTATAAAGGCAATTAGAAATTATAATGACTAAACACCATTAGTCTTGATAATTTGCTCTTTCTTACACATACAACTCTGACTCTCACACCTGATGTCCTACAGCCAGTTTTAGTCTCCCCACATTACAGAAAGACTCTGCGATAGTCTTCTGTCCTTCACCCAGGCCAAGTTTGATGCCCAGCTTTAAGGGCCTAAAATTAGATGAGTGAACCTAAACTTTACTCACACCATTACCCTGCACCTCCATTCTCTGAGCTTGCAAAAAAACTATTCCATCTCCCCATATTGTCAGTTTATATTGCAGTTGAGATACCATCTCCTACACAAAGACTTAACATGATAGCTGAGCTCAGACCGCAGAAGGAGCTGAAGAATTTTTCACATTTTTGGCTTCTGAGGCCCTTAATTTTTCCCATGTTCCTAAATAAGAGGCAGTTCTGAAAGATAACAGCAGGACAAGAAACACAGAGCCAGGTCCTACACATGCTCCCACAGACCTTTCCCCTTATCTATGCTTGATAATAACAAGGGAAAGCAAGCTGAAGGCTTCAGTGTTACTCCTTTTATCACTACAACTGTTCTCACAGAAAATGATGTTATTCTGATGGCTGATAGCACAGTCTACTGGGCTTTTCTTGCATTTCTCCCACTTCATTATTCACTGATCCTATTCCTGTTTCCATAGAATTAAATGCAGATTATGAAGCGCAGAGTCAGCTCAACCACCTTGCACTCCACACACCGTAGCATCTCCCCCAGCAGTTACCACAGGTCTCCTAAGCACCATTGCGCAAGAACAGGGTTTCCAAGAGGAGATACTCCTGCACCTGCAGCACCATTAGCACTAGAAGGGACTCTGCTTCTGAGGACTTCTCTGTGTCCCTATATGTTTATATCTAATCAGAAGTTGCAAACAGTTTTTACATTCATATTCTTGATAAATTTGTGCATTCAGAATGATTTGGAATATTAATTAGTTCTTTAAAGTTACACTTACAATTTCTCAATTTGTTTGGGGAGTCATATTAGCTCTTAAAGATTAGAGTTGTTCCCCCTGTACTTCAAAATATTATCCAGTTTAAAATCTGGCCTTCTAGTGTCAAAGGGACATAGAAACCTTGCCGTGTATTAAAAAACCCCACTACTCATTGCCTCATCAGGAGATCCAAAGGCACGCTACTAAGATTAGCATTAGGAGCTTCCCTTATTTATTATAAATGGAGATAGCTGAGGAGCAGAAAGGGGAACAGGCTGCCCAGCAAGAAAGCTACACTCCTGAGTACCAATCCTCCTCACAACTCCATCCTCATGCACAGCCACTTCTGGGGGTGTTTTGAGCTAAATATACGCAGAACTTTACTTACGTTCCTTTTCAGTCTTCGCTAAACTAGGTATTCCAAACTCTAGCCGAGACCCAAACGTCAGTCACACTTGGTCACCGTGGACTACTACCACAGTGTGTGGGGCTAATGCAGAGGGGCTCTGCCATTAGCCCTGAAGCCTGGTTTGCTGGAGGCTCCACACTAACAGATGGGCAGGGCAAGCTGCAAGGACAGCCAGTGCCCACGTACCCAGTCAGTGCCTGCAACTGCAGTGGGGGAGAATGGCTGCCTGCAAAATGCTAT